>NW_024387274.1:2407883-3042883 GCF_900408965.1 Simochromis diagramma | reverse complement strand
GGCCAGAAGAACACTACTTCCTGTGCACAAAGCATGAAGACATGGATGAGCGAGTTTGCTGTAGAAGAACCCAGCAGAGACCTGACCTCCCTGCCAGAGACAGAATGTGACTGTCTGGTGCCCACTGATCATTTCCACTGATTAGTGCTGATTAATGGGCGCGGTGACCTGTGGCCTCGCAAAAGACTTTCATTCAGTTTCATATGATGGATTATGCAGAAAAATGTCTGTTGCTTTATTACACATTCAGGTTTTTAAAAAGTAACTAATTAATAAAGTAACTAATTACCTTTGAAAATATGGAATCGGTAAAATAATGGGATTACTTTCTTGGAGAATTAATCAGTAACTAATTACTATTTTCAAGTAACCTGACCCACCCTGTTGATGACCCAGGTCTTCTGTGTTTCTCCCTCTCATGTTTAATCCCACACATATGTAACCACATCACGTGTTTTGTCTCTGAACGGATTTTGTTACAGACGAGGCTTGTTGTACTTTTTCCTCCCTTTTTCTTTTTTCCTTCTTCTAATCAGTCTCACGTCTCTTTTCTTGCTGCTAATCAAATAGAATAGAAATACATTTGAAAAGAAACAGGAACAGAAGCTTATAGAGAGTTTATAGGATTCCCAAACGAACGATTGTGCCTGGTAAAGCCAGAGAGGGCAGGTTGTTTTACAGAAAAGATTAAAGACGTTGTTTTAAATTCTCCCATATACAGAGCAGACCAGTGTGACCCCGTCACTTCTTCCCACTGGACTTATTAATAATCTAGTCGAGCAGAACTGTAACATGGATATAACCTCATAAAAGAGTATTTGCTCCACTGTGATTCTAACTCTTTGCTTGTCCTCTTTCAAACAGGTGCCGTCAGAAACGAATGGTTCAAACTTCAGAGGGGAAAGAGACTGAAGGAGATAAAGGAAGTGAAGGGGCTTTTGAGTAACAGCTCATCTTTTATTTGGCAACACTTCAAATGTCGCCCGTTTACCACGTCTAGACCAGACAGCTTTCAAAGTTTTTTTTTACCCGACTATATAAAAGCTATTTATTGTAACAGCAGAAGACAGACATGTCTTTTAGTTTTCCTACCACAGACGCTCTGCTTCTCCTCTACGCTGCAGATGAGTTTGTCATACGCTCCGGCCCACCTCTCTTTCTCTTAGTGTAACCCTCTTCCAGGAGTCTGTTTGAAGCTGTGAAAAACTGCAGCAGCCTGATTCCATTTGATGGATAATTTGGAAAAAAACCTCTGCATGCGAGATCAGGGCTGAGGCGATGTTCGCTTATTGAAGGCTGGGCTTAAGAGAATGTGCTGCTCGCTTTCTGCTACCCTTTAAATGTGATAGTCAGCTTGTTAAGATCCTTTATGTACTCTAACTACAATCACTGCAGGCACCTCTGATTTATTTTTAACAAAGCTGGTATGAAAAGATGTGGTGAAGAGTTCTGTACTTCAAATATTTGACATCTCCAGGTGTAAACTGACCGAATTACAATATAAAGTGCTTTGGGATTTGGTGCTGTATAAATAAAATATTGTAGTACAATACAAAATCAGGTTCCTCGAGTTCTCTTCTGGACTATGCATGCATGCAGTCCCTTAACATTTATGCACTGGATATTCAGCATGCACTTGAAAGAGTCCATTCAGATGTCAGATATTTGTAGCACAGTTTGTCCCTCCTAAGGTGTGAATACAAAGATTATTTCACACATGAGACGGAGCAAAAGGGCAAATTTGATTTTGTTAGCATTAAGATGAGAGCTCCTCCACAGCCTGGTTTAGACAATGGAATCAATCAATCTTTATTACAGGACCAGTCCAGACTGTAAGCATGTTCATCCTATTGTTCTATTAAAAAAAGACAAAATGGAAATAACAGCGAGGCCTAAATTGAAAATTAAATTGTTTACTGGTGTAGCTCAAGTTATTGTCAGCATGGAGTTGCTTTAATTGGAGATTTACTTAAGATTCCAGAGGTAGAACGTTTGGATATCGGGACAAAGCGTCTCTGTGTCAACAAGAGCCGGAAACATGTTGGAAAGAGGGAGATTTGGGCAGCTGTGGGGAGGAAGAGGAGGACACGGAGGGATGGACCGATCAGCTCTGCAGACTTTAGCCCAGCGTATCGTATTTGATGCTTTCGTCTCAGACTTCTACATCATCAGGTGACTTTTTTACCCTCAAAAAATGAGATTAATTGCATGACACATTTTTAATGACTAAATTGCAAAAACATGGCTAATGTAGCAAATGTGATACAAATTAAAATTTGATACATTTTTATATATTTTGTGTAAAGGTTCAACAAACACCATTATAAAAAAAAATAAAGATTTCTGGCAGTTACTTCAGGTTTTAAAGGGTTAGGGATGGCATCGGTGTGGTGATTCTCACAAACACACACACACACACACAGCGATGGGTAACAACAGCACAGCAGAAGTTTCCTCTGAGACGCTGTTTCCTTTCTATCAACAACTGACCCACAATATAGAAATGTTCATCAAGCTTTCCAACAATATTACCATTGCTCTTCATTTCAGTTGAGTCCAGTAATGGTGTGACTTGGATTTCTACTTTGTTCACAGCTATGACGGCCTTCTACTGTCAGTGAGTGTGTTCACGCAGCACCAGCACAGCAGCTTTCCTTTGGGGAAGGTTACTGTAAACTTACATGTATTTTAGTGCTCATGCAACAGAGCGGCCAAAGAAACGTCCATTCTTCTTTTTATTACAAGGTTTAAAGGCAACAGCAAAATAATAGCTGACATAATTACAAATTAGTGCATTTTTAAGAAGGATAAGAACGTAGACTGACTTGGATCCACTGAGTTGAGCACTAGTACATTGTGTGAGAGCTGATGAATCACACAATTCCTCAATGTAATCAGATGGAGAGGAGAGCCAATCCCAGTTTAGTTCCCCTGAGAGAATGAATTCAGTCACTGAAAGTGTGTAAGACATCACAAAGACAGGAGAAGGCTTCTTTGTAGCTGACTGCACCCAGTGACAGCAACGAGCGCAGACTGTCTTCCTTTTGTTAGCAATCGTCACAAAGAGCTACAAAATTTTCACTTAAACCAGTTTTACCAGCAAACAGACTGTAACCATCAGTCACAGTCAAAGTGTACGTCAGTGACTTTTTAGCCAAGATAAAACTTTATGTCTGTGCTAGTTGTGACAACTCAAAGCTTTATGAAGACTTTTCAAAGAAGACTTTCAATAATAACATACACACAGGCCAGTATGTGTGCTGCTGCCATAACAACATTTCTGAGATTGTACATCAGAGTTTGGTGTTGGTGGAGAGGCTGGAACAGGACAAATTGATTCTGTATAGGCGTGCTTTTACATACGTAAGTTGAGTGACTGTAATTGATTGATCGGTTGGTTGATCGGTTGTAATCTGTGTGTCACATGGGCACACAACAAATATGTTGGAGCCAGAATTCTGGCTGGCTTGTAGGGCATCATAATATGACTCAATGACATGCAGGCTGATTTATACAGACCTGTCATAAACATCAGTGTCCCTTCATTTCTTTGTAAGTGAGAAAACTTCAGCAGGAGCTCAAATAGTTCTCCCTCCAGCTGTACCCTCTCACCCACTCAGGTGTGGACAGGGGCAGACAGGGCAGCACTAAACCTCCTGTGGTCACCAATGAACTAACTGTACGGGATTAAATTAGACCTGATGAAGTTTAATGTAACTGTTCTACAACCCAGTAACACAGTTCACTGTTGGCTTCTTGAAATAAACCAGATGAACCAAAGCTTATCCCAGTTTAGGTTTTGGTGTAGTTTTGCCTCAGCTTGATTTCTTTTTTACCAGCAGCCTAAGTAAGCGGCTCACTTTTTGTCACACTTTAGTTTTCACTCCTGTGTCTGCGTTTGGGTCCACACCACAAACACACCGGCTGCTCAGCGTGGCAACTAAACTATTTCCATCTATTATACATACATGTTCAAATACACAAAACAAACACACCTCTGAAATTAAAAAGTTTTATCCTAATATTATATATTGAGCTGTGTCCTCAGTTTCTAATATTATTGTATTTTTTTTCTTCCAGCAGCAGCATTTAAAGTCTGATAGGGAGCAAAGCTGCACTCAGCCTTGAGACATGGGCTGCTGAGTCTTCTGGATGTGTGTTCATGGACTTACAGCGATATGCTCATTGTTATGTAAATTCACTGAGGGCTGGAAGAAGGATGCAGGGATCAGCAGCAACAGGTCCAGTCGGTTATTTTAACCATCCAGTATGAGCCCAGTGGTGTCGTGGAAGAGCAACAGAAGACATTACAAATAATAAAGTATCGCCACGGTGACCGGTGGAGCAGAACTATGTTTTCTACCTCAGCACCAGGATCCTGAGCTTCTCTGATGACGGGGTGTGACTGTGGCTTCTGGGGAGTGTCTGGAATGGGTACCATCTCTTTGCGGTGCTCCACAAAGGCCTGACGATGGGAAGAGAGGGGACAAGTCAAAGATTCAAATCAGCCATTGGCTGACACGAGAGGACGAAAAGGAGAAAGAAAAGGCGGATGGGAGGTGGGTGAAGACAGAGGGTGCATGGGAATGGCTCATTCTCTCCTCCGCCGCCCAGCAGCTCTGGCATATCACCAATGTTATGGCGGTAATTGATTCTCTCTGTGCCATTAGTCTCTGAGACAAAGATGCGCCAATGAGAGGGGGTGCTGTCACTTAGAGGCTGGCGCGGCGCCCAGCCACGCGCTTTTACCAGCACACAAACAGACCTACGCAAAGATATATTCATTTTACAGGCGCACACACATGCAGTCGTTCACACAGAGGCAAAATACTAGTTGTATAATGTCAGCTCTCAGGGTCTGTTGAAGCAGGAGTATTGCTCATTTGCAAATAAGCCAATCATGAATCATATATAGCACAAACATGGTTAATGCAGAAGTGAGCACACGAGGAATCAAAGAAATACAAATGGCTGCTGATCATAATTGGCATTCTCATCCTACTCGTGATTCTGTGTCTGCTTTTGAGGTTACTGTGGTGGAGGCAGAACAACTCTTTAGTGCATTTCCTCACACACACTCGAATATAGAAAGTGAACTCCCCAGACAAAGAGCAGGGCTTCATCTCATTAAAGTTAACGAGACGCTTCTGTCCTCTGCCTGCAGACCAGCAGTAATCTGATACGGAGCCGTGCTGTGGGCTTCGGGCCTCGGAGCTGTCACAACCTGCACCGCAGCACTCATCGCCGCCATCGCACTCATCGCCCAGCCTGTGACTGATGTCACTGCTGCACCTTAATGCTGATCGCAGTCATAATACTAATTCTAAGTCTTCAACATTCACGTGTTACCTTATCATCTTTACCGTCGAGTGCTAAATATTGTACATCGTCACCATGGCAATTGTCTTTTGTCTCTGCTGTTCTCATCACCATAGTCACAGCAGCGTTACCTGCTTCACAGTGAGGCAGAGAGGGAGAACAAAAGCAGGTATAACCTGCTACACACACATGCAAGCAAACACGCATGCACTGAATGCCAATTAACCAAATGAGGGATAAGCTGGTGAAGACAATCGCTTCTCAGTCAGTTATAAGCTAATTACAGAACATATTAACGCACATGCTCAGATCATTCAGATCTGCGAGCCCTCAGGTGCTGCAAGCTGGCGGATGAGCGTTCTTCAATATATGTAAAAGCACGCCTGTAAATTGGTGGCAGCCTTCCATCGCTCAAGTCAAACCAGCCCTGGCTGACTTTTTTCCTCTTGCCTTTAAGGCCCACGACTACTTGGATGCTCATTTGGAGTCTGTAATTAATTGGAAGCTCTATTTTTCCATCTATTTTTGTTTGGCTGTTGACCGACGTGTGGTCCTCTCACGCACTCATCTTCAGGTCGAAGTGGCTCCCTAATTAAGACTCCAGAGGATGGCTAATTGCTGTTGCGTGCCTCACGGCAAAGCAAGGGAACCTTCTCCCGGCGCTGCCCAGAAAGAGTGCCTGAGCACCGAATTAAAGGAGTTTATGTAAGCTTGCGGTGAAACTATTAAACACCAACCAACTTTTCCTTGTGAGGAGCTGCCACTTCATTTAATGGGCCTCATTAAAAGTGCACATCACAGAGATCCAAACCACTCTGTGCAACTTCACAAGACAATGGGATAATGGTTCCTCCTCCATGCTGTCAAAGCCTGATCCTAAATATTGAACAGTACTATTGCTCCAGCGGAAGGAACCAAAATGGGCTGCAGCATTCTTAAAAGGAAGTATTCACATCATTTGTCTTTTTTGACAAGGAGCAGAGAGAAGGGATAGATGGTGCCGAGCAGCTCTCTGTTGTTTATTAGAAGCGTTAAAAAAAAACCCTGGAGTCGAATGAGAATAGATCCAATACGAAGCTGAAACACTGGTTTTACTGCACTCCTTCAAACTTTAGATGAGTTTCTTCTGATGCAAAGAGATCAGATACATGTTGATACTGTTTACATGGATTAGATACAAATAACTGTAATCCACGACATTTTTGCATATATCAATGGCCCCATTTAAGGTGACATATAAGGATTTATAAAAAATGAGTGTGCTGTTATTTAGTGATCTCACTTCTCCCGGTTTTTGCCTGATTTGCTTTGGTTAGTCTTTTGTTACTTTGTTATTCTTACATGTTTCAGGTCATTAGCTACATTTTATTTTAATATCAGAGTAAATACAAAGTCCAGTTTGTAAATACTGGTTAATCTGTAACCGATGAGACCTTGAATTCTAATGATATGATAAGGACGATGTTTGGTCTTTAGTTTGATCTCTGGAGCTCAAGCACACCTGGGCTATGGAGCAGGACGATGATCTGAAACACACCAGTAAAGCCACCTCTGATTGGCTAAGGTCATCTTTGACATTAACATTGGTTTGATCTGAACCAAGAAAAGCGATAAGAAAGGAGGAAATGGGGCAAATATGTTTTCACAGCACTGTAGCTCCATATCAGGTAGTATCTACTTACGTGTTGAACTAAATATGCAACGACACTTTTACATTCGGTCATTTATGACTGAAGCAGGTGGACGACAACAACCACCTGATCTGTGGCCAGAGAAAGGAAACTCACTGCAGTTATTACACGTCAGTGTTCGGCAGTGTGGAAGGCAGGATGTGGACTGGGATCAGAAACCAGGAGTGAACTCGAAACAAAGCTTGAATGCAGGTAGAAAAACAAATAATATGCAGCGCACAGAATCCAAAACATAGAAGACTGAATGCAGAACAAAGAAACACAACCATGAGGGCCAACTCAACAACGGACAAGGAGAGACTGAGACAAAACACAGGACAATGAGGGTGTGGGTACCAGTGGGAACACAGGTGGGGATAGTTAATAATGAGTCTTGGGAAAAGTAAACTGACTCAAGACAGAGAACATCACCCACCAAAATAAAACAGGAAGTGCAACAGCAGCACAGGGGAAGCATGACCAACTTGACACAAATCACAAAGAGAAGCACAGACACGAAGGCTGTCAGACATGGGAGGTGGAAATAAACACAGACTCAAGGAATAAAACACAAACACAGAAGTAGATGTGACATTATAATATAAATATAATGAAACCAAGCAGCAAATGCTGCTACGAGAAAATATAAAACTCGGAATATAGAAGAGACTGTCAAAGTTCAAGACCCAGGGTCCATGATGTAACATCCATGAGTGGAAAATTAGGTGTTTTTGTTTTTTTAAGGGAATGTGGTCTCACTGTGTTAAGGATTTAAGAGTGAGTGTTTGCAGAGTATTAAAAAAAATTCGAAGTCCTAAAGTAGCACCCTGAACGCGCTGTAATGTTACCCAAGCATTGCTATTCATTGATACACTGAAAAACTCACCAAACCAACAGGAATGAAAGCCCACTTTCCACTGTTCCAGTCAAACATGCAATTTAACCTGGAAGCTGTATCAGGTTCCACAGCTTCCAGATTTATGTGTGAAACTGTGCATGCACTGTTTGTTTCCCCCTGTGGTCACAATATCTTCCAAGGCCCCCACTTGGCCCCACAGCTTAGCAGTAGCCCTCATACTGTACATACTTCATGTACTTCATAAATCCTTAAATAATAAAAGTGAAGTAAACTGGCTCCGCTAGTTTGCTGCATACATTACACATGTATCTGCTAATAGAAAACTCACCCACCTTGAGAAATTGGTCTTGTCAAACCAACTAAGGTCACTGCAGCAAACGTAATGTGTTAAATCAAGTCAAATATTGAAAATTAATTGGATTTTTCACAAAAAATCAAATATGAGTTGAAGAATAAGCCAATCACTGGGGTTGCTGTAGCTCACAAGGTAGATCAAGTAAGGTTGGTGATTTGATCCCTGCTGCTCCGGTCTGCATGCCAAATATCCTTGGGCAAGATAACAAAACCCCAAGATGCTCTGTGTGTTGGGTGCTCAGGTAGAGTAGAGTGCTTTATACCAGTCCAGTTTGACACTTTGATACTTTCCCCTTGTAATCTACCTTTGAGCAGGCTCTGAATGAATCAATGAGTGTAGATGCTTCAAGAGAAAGGACAGTATAAAACACAGCAGCACTTAAGTGTAATTAAAACATGCATATGTGGAAAGACCACGAGCACAATGGGTACCCTTGAAACACTCCTTCACTTCAAACACATAACTTGTGCTTCTCAGAAAAAAAAATAATAAAAAAAACTCAAAGGAAAAAAGGAGATGGTAGAAAAAAAACAAAAGCAAATCAGGAAGAAGCTGGAAATGAGTGCAATTCATGCATAACTTCAAACACTCCGTCTTCAAAGTTGCATAACATTAAAAAAGCAAGCCCACTCCAAGCTCGAAACATCAAAAACCAGCCAGCATCGCTGGGACACTGCTGAGTCTGCTGGGCCATGCCCTCACTCTGAGGCACAGCATGCACCCACCCTCCTCTTCATCTTCATCCTTTGTCATCCCTTGCTATTGTCCTTCGGGCATTTGTTGATGCAACGCAATGCAGCTTTATGGGTAAGAGGAGGGCCAGGTGGTAGCACACATAATGACCCAAAGGCAGGCCAAGAGAATGTGGAGATCCTCTGAATTCATTCCACCAGGATGCCTTTTAGTCCACACACATACATATTTCTCTGTTTGTGCATGAGAGCCTGAAAAAGACCGACGACACAGCAGTTCCTGTTTGTCACTCATTGCCCGTTTAGATGTGCTCTTTTTAAACTGTCATTTAACAATAGTGATTAATGATTTTAAACAAGTGCTAAGATGATATGTATTGTGCGTGGCACACAGGATATTGTACACTCACTGTGCTATTTGAAATCTGATTGACGTTCCTAATCTTCACAGTGCTTTAGGGGAAGTAATGCACAGCTGAAAGTTGTTCAAAAGAGTTTATAGAACTGTCCCATGTCCTTTATCTTTCTATTGGCATTATTACAATCTTCATCCTCCATGTATGCATGTTTAGATGCCTTGGGAGCATCTGTATCCAGAGTTAGGTTCCCTAGGCTAGAAGCCCAAGAGCTACTTTGGATATGAGTGAGAAAGAGATAACTGAGACCATATCTGCTTGGATGTCGCTCAGATTAATCAGGTCCATGTCAAGTGTTGAGGAACCAGGACACAGGTGAGATATGGGCGGCTGGACCAAGAAGGCGTAAATGGATGAGAACAAGCACTCTTTGAATACTACCAAGAAGGATGCTGTTTCTCTCTTGCTAAATAATCCCTTGTGTTCTGTCCAGGCTCCACCTCCTCTGTTCTGATTGAATGCTGCTCACTGACTCCACCTAACTGCCAAGCAGCAGAGCCCTATGTAATGCAGCTGTGTGTCTGGGCCGTCCAGCCATTTTTGACTGCCATACTTGTGCAGACTTACATGGCTTGTGATGTGTATGTGCATTTTATGTGTCTGTGTTCAGACTGCCTGTAGGGGACAGCTGCCTTTTGTTTTGATCCCCTGTTTTCTCCTGTTTCTGTGTTGTTAGGTAGGTTATGGTTATAGGTTGTATATTTTGTTTTCTTCGGAGTTACAGTGGGGCAAAAAAGTATTTAGTCAGCCACCGATTGTGCAAGTTCCCCCACCTAAAATGATGACAGAGGTCAGTAATTTGCACCAGAGGTACACTTCAACTGTGAGAGACAGAATGTGAAAATAAAATCCATGAATCCACATGGTAGGATTTGTAAAGAATTTATTCGTAAATCAGGGTGGAAAATAAGTATTTGGTCAATAACAAAAATACAACTCAATACTTTGTAACATAACCTTTGTTGGCAATAACAGAGGTCAAACGTTTACTATAGGTCTTTACCAGGTTTGCACACACAGTAGCTGGTATTTTGGCCCATTCCTCCATGCAGATCTTCTCGAGAGCAGTGATGTTTTGGGGCTGTCGCCGAGCAACACGGACTTTCAACTCCCGCCACAGATTTTCTATGGGGTTGAGGTCTGGAGACTGGCTAGGCCACTCCAGGACTTTCAAATGCTTCTTACGGAGCCACTCCTTTGTTGCCCGGGCGGTGTGTTTTGGATCATTGTCATGTTGGAAGACCCAGCCTCGTTTCATCTTCAAAGTTCTCACTGATGGAAGGAGGTTTTGGCTCAAAATCTCACGATACATGGCCCCATTCATTCTGTCCTTAACACGGATCAGTCGTCCTGTCCCCTTGGCAGAAAAACAGCCCCATAGCATGATGTTTCCACCCCCATGCTTCACAGTAGGTATGGTGTTCTTGGGATGCAACTCAGTATTCTTCTTCCTCCAAACACGACGAGTTGAGTTTATACCAAAAAGTTCTACTTTGGTTTCATCTGACCACATGACATTCTCCCAATCCTCTGCTGTATCATCCATGTGCTCTCTGGCAAACTTCAGACGGGCCTGGACATGCACTGGCTTCAGCAGCGGAACACGTCTGGCACTGCGGGATTTGATTCCCTGCCGTTGTAGTGTGTTACTGATGGTGACCTTTGTTACTTTGGTCCCAGCTCTCTGCAGGTCATTCACCAGGTCCCCCCGTGTGGTTCTGGGATCTTTGCTCGCCGTTCTCATGATCATTTTGACCCCACGGGATGAGATCTTGCGTGGAGCCCCAGATCGAGGGAGATTATCAGTGGTCTTGTATGTCTTCCATTTTCTGATGATTGCTCCCACAGTTGATTTTTTCACACCACGCTGCTTGCCTATTGTAGATTCACTCTTCCCAGTCTGGTGCAGGTCTACAATACTTTTCCTGGTGTCCTTCGAAAGCTCTTTGGTCTTGGCCATGGCGGAGTTTGGAGTCTGACTGTTTGAGGCTGTGGACAGGTGTCTTTTATACAGATGATGAGTTCAAACAGGTGCCATTCATACAGGTAACGAGTGGGGGACAGAAAAGCGTCTTACAGAAGACGTTACAGGTCTGTGAGAGCCAGAGATTTTCCATGTTTGAGGTGACCAAATACTTATTTTCCACCCTAATTTACGAATAAATTCTTTACAAATCCTACCATGTGGATTCATGGATTTTTTTTTCACATTCTGTCTCTCACAGTTGAAGTGTACCTCTGGTGCAAATTACTGACCTCTGTCATCATTTTAGGTGGGGGAACTTGCACAATCGGTGGCTGACTAAATACTTTTTTGCCCCACTGTAGGTAAGTTCCTTTTATTGTCATATCAGGGATGTTTTGTTTGTTATGCTGGCCTTGGCTCTCCCTGAAGTTAACCTACAGTCTGAACCAGAACTTTAACACTAGCAGAAAATAAACCTTTTAAACCTTTAAAACGACCATCTTGACTCCTTCTTCACCATTTTACCATTTAACACTACTATGCAAGTAACTCCACCGGTTAGATGTCCTATTGAAACTTTGATACCCAACATCAAAGCAATTAATAGCTCAGTATTCCAACATTCAAAACAAGGAACTGCTATCACAACAGGATGTTGATGAGGTAAAACAGTAAAGGTATGGCAACGGGGAAGCAGGAAGTCAGGTCAGAGAGGAAGTCACAACCACTAAGGATTGGGATCCAAGTCCAACTGAAGGTGCGTTGAGTGTGAGAGCAGCTGACCTGAAAGACAGGATCATGGCAGGGCTACAAACCTGGAACCTCCGTGGCCGATTACAAGACTACATGAAGCAACCTGTGAAGGTCTGCTAGAAGGTGTGAATGCAGCATTACAACCTACTGTAACCATCACCACAACTAATCAGCTGATCTATACCAAGCAGCAGTGATCACTGAGATGCTTGGCTACAAAATGAATGGCCACATGGAGCAGTACATGGAGAAGAAGACTAGAGGCCAAGATCAAGGCAGTGCAGAGGAAATAAGCCAATCACCGGAGCTGCAGACTGTTGTGATGAAGAAAGACGTACAGCAAGCTGTCCATACCTGAGTCCTTGGAAACTTGGAAGTAACGACTCACGGCCTTGGCCAGCCACTTGAAGAGATACACCAGAGAGACCGAAGGCAGGAGAATAAACCAGCTGTTTGCACAGAACCAAGAAGTAAATGCAAATCCTCATGACCATTGATCAACAACCACTAATCGTGGTCATGAGTACCAACAGAACCAACTTTTGCAGAGAGGAAAATACTTTTAAGGTTTCAGGAAAATCTCAAAGAGACAAATAAATTATAGTAAGAATCATTGTGTTGCCAGTATGAGACAGGATGATGATTGGTGCAATCAACAAATGCAGTGTCAGAGTATTAGTATGAAAGTCTGAAGTTAAATCTAAGACGCTGTGGAATTAAACACCATAAACAGCAGCAGCCACTTCTGCTCAGTTGTTGTTTAATCTGATTAGTTTGTTTGTCTCTATGATACCATTGGCCTGTGATTTTAAAACATTTTTTTGACTGGTTCGTACTCTGGTGCCTCATGCTGTGGTTAGCACTGCTGCTTCACGATGAGGAGGTCACCTGGGGCCTTTCTGTGCCTCTGTAGCTTTCCTGGTCACTCCAGCTTCCTCACATAGTCCAAAGACATGCATTTTGGTTAAACCTTTGATTGGTTTTCTGTTGGCTGTACTGTAGGAGTGTCTGTGTCTCTGTGATGGAAAGTGACCCTAAACTGGATAAGTGTCATAGTCCCTGTGCCTCACCAGCTGATCCTGTATTAGGCAACATGTTTTTTTCTCTCTTTTTCTCTCTCACCTGCCGGGGCGGTGCTCATTATGGGCTCCCGCCCCTGGCCTACGCACCTGCTGCCTATCGGGATGATCACAAGGCCGATTTAAGACAGCAGCACTGTGTCACTCGTCGCTGGATCGTTGAGCTATCAGCGTCAGTCGCTCAGTAGTTTGTGAATCAGAATCTGTGAGTTCTTTCCGTCTGTTTGCCTCTAACTAAAGTTTCTGTGTACAGACCTTTCCCTGCCTGCCTGTCATCCCGTGGACGAGTGAGTGGATTTGTGTTTCCCCAGTGTGGGGAGTGAAGAGAGAGAGCCTTTGGAGGGCGTCTGATTCCCGTCTCTCCCCTCACATACCCCGGAACCCTGGACCCCCCTCCCCTCCCTCCACGTTGTAAATAGCATCACCTGGTGTCGTTGTGTAAATAAATTGATTGTAAACTCTGTAAAGAGTCCCGGTCTGCGCCTGAGTCCGTTAACTAAAACGTGACAATAAGCAGTAAAGAAGATGCAGAGAGGCAGAGGTTTCCTACTGTTTCAACATATTAAAAAAAAAAAACACCCAGCACGCCCCTGCGGGCGGTTTATCCTTCAAGCTCGGGTCCTCTACCAGAGGCCTGGGAGCTTGAGGGTCCTGCGCAGTATCTTAGCTGTTCCCAGGACTGCGCTCTTCTGGACAGAGATCTCCGATGTTATTCCCGGGATCTGCTGGAGCCACTCGCCTAGCTTGGGAGTCACCGCACCTAGTGCTCCGATTACCACTGGGACCACCGTTACCTTCACCCTCCACATCCTCTCGAGCTCTTCTCTGAGCCCTTGGTATTTCTCCAGCTTCTCGTGTTCCTTATGTATACATATATATATATATATATATATATATATATATATATATATATATATATATATATATATATATGTATATATATATATATATATATATCAACATAGACTTTTTTGTTTATTTTGAGTTAGTGTCATTTTGCTTTGATAACATCTTTTCCTTTGCTAAGCTGCTCAGCATACACACTGCTGTGTCATAAAATAAATACATTGTGATAGAGCTGAAACAAAAACAGAGGTTATAAACTTTGGTGAACAGCTGGGACTGTGTGAACTTTTTATTTAAAACAGTGCAGCAAGAGGGAACCTTATGTAATATTTAAACCTCCGGCCACCTTTACACACTGTACAACAAATAGAAAGAGCCTGCTTTAGACATCACAGACCAGTATGCACATACAGCTACATGCATGTAGCAGGGAAATGCCACAGTAATGTGTTAGAAAGCACAGTGTACAAAGCACGGGAGACATACTTTAAAGCTAGCTGTACAAGCTGACGAATGAAAAGATACAACAGACATTTCCCAAAACTCTGACTTACCATCGGTTTTCTTCTGATTACTGGGAGCCTGCCCACTGGTTTAAAGGCAGGGTACACACTGCACAAGTCACCCGTCTATTGCAGGTCTAACACAGAAGAACAGGCAACCATTCACACTCCCAGTGTCCTCATTACTACAAGTTACCTCTATTGCTGCTGGAGCATTAAGCTGCTGTTAAATGAAGCACTTCCTTAAGGTTAGTCGCAGATTGAGAGACTTATTGCAGTTGCGTCTAGTGAAGTTACTACTATTACTTAGTTTAACTTAGTTGTTGAACTATGTCAGAATTTGGCTGAGAAAACACAGTAACCCCCGAGGTGACGGGTAGCATTATAAAGAAGTGAAATGTAAAACTGAATCACTGCTCATATCTTTGATTATTTGCAGTTCAGTTAATATTGCTGATAATCACCAGGTTCTTCTTTAAAATAGACCTTTAATGCTTCTTTCTAGTTGCATATTTTTAGTATGGAGCCCCACTCGAAACGTATGATTTACTTTATCTGATACTGCTCCTCAGTTCACTCAGCATCTGAAACAAGCACTTCTGGTCTTGCCCATTGAATCAGATCTGAGCTTATTTTGTTCATATTAAATGTTTACACTCCTGACCAGAGATGGGCAGTAACGCTTTACTTGTAACGCCTTACTGTAATCTGATTACTTTTTCAAGTAACGAGTAAAGTAAGGGATTACTATTGCAAAAACGGTAATTAGATTACCGTTACTTTCCCGTAGGAACGCTGCGTTACTGCGTTATTAAAACCGTGATTTTTTGCGAGAATGTCTCATGACAGTGACGTAAGCGAGTGCGCCGTTCGTGACAACAGCTGTGTGCAGATCAACAATGGATCATATATCGAGTGCAGGAGAGAGTATGAGCGTGCAGTGTTTAAAGCGTGGAAGTACTGACCTTACTTTGAGTTTGATTCCATAAAAAGTGACAAAAACATTAGCGTCCGCTGTGCGTGGGAAGAAAACTTCTTTTTACAGCGAAAAAAAACCCCTAAACTTCCGAGCAAGCACCGAGTAGCTACGACGTAATGGGAAACTCACAGAGAAACTCGCGGATTCTTCAACTGACCGCGGCACACCTGCACCAGGGTAAACCTCCGCCTACCCCACTCCTGCTTTACAGGTGAAAATAGAGCAACAGGACCGCTGAGTCTTTGACTTTATTTATTTTCTGCTGTGTTTTACTTGCATCTATTTGAAAGACTGAGTGTAAACACAAAAAATATTTTATTTTATGTGCTGGAATGTGCAGAAAATAAGTTTAAATGTTAAACTAATTTCTTCCAGTCAGAGAATGTTGCATATAATTAAATTTTTGCTTGATGCATAAAGTTAAAAGATTAAAACTGATAAAACAAGTTAAAAAAAAAAGAGACTTTTCCATTTGATTACATTTTGTATGATGGATTATGTAGAAAAAGTAGAATTGGGCTGAAAGATCTATCGCTTTATCACCTCTTCAGGTTGTAAATCATGTTTTTAAAAGGTAACTAAGTAACTAAGTAATTAATTACTTTTGAAAATAAGTGATCAGTAAAGTAACGGGATTACTTTTTTGGGGAAGTAATCAGTAATTAGTTACTGATTACTTTTTTCAAGTAACTTGACCAACACTGTTCCTGACTGTGCAAAGCAGCTAACGCAGGACAAAATGTTCTGCAAACTTTTGCAGATGTCACGGCTGCGGAAGGGAGACGAGGAAGCAGGAAGACACAGGAGAGACGACACAGACGAACCAGCAACGAACACGAGGGAACTCACACTATAAATACACAGAGGGGAACGAGGACACGACACACAGGAGGGAGGCACAGCTTATTCTGATTGACAAGACGAGACAGGGGAAATACAAACTGAACAACTGGCATAAGACACAGACTTTCACAATAAAACAGGAAACGTAGAACACAGGGACACATAACAAACCCTAAAACTGAACTCAAGAAACACTAAAAAACACTAAGAAACCAAAAACCAAAAGTATAAAACTCAAAAAACACTGGGTCACTAACCCAGGCCCATAACAAAAGATTCCTCTGTGATGTGGTGTGAACACACAACTAGCTAGCCTTGTTTATAATGAGTGTACACATTTATAATATATATGATATAAAATAACAAAAAGCATAATAGATCTCCTTCACTCAGTTTGCCATTTACTCTATATGTGTCTTTAAAGACTTCTTATATTATCTAAATGGTTCCACACTTGTGAACCACATCACTGGTATGCAGCGCTCAGCGTATGCAATGAGCTCCACGAGGATGACAGCAAGCACACAGCAACTACAAGTGCAAAGTCTTAGCATGTCTCTATTTAAGAAAGGGCAGAAGTGTTGGAGGCAGCACGGACTGTGTAAAAGCACACTTCTTCAAGTCATCACGTGGCTTTTCCCTTCTTTGTCACTTTCAGCTGCTTCTGACAAATTCTCCAATATACTGATAAACACATACAAAATCCCGCCCACACGTTCACACAGAGAAAGCTCTTCAGAAGCGCACCTTTCCACCCACATATGTTGACACACACTCATGAACAAACTGGTAATGTTCCATCAAAGCTTATAGCGCCCATTAAAACACGGAGACACACATGGAGCCATGCTCGTAGTCGACACCCACACACTCGTGAATGGCATGGCTTTCCATCACTGCAATTGCTGGTGACAATCATGCACCTCACTCAATTACACCTGGTTAATTGTTGAGATGCCATATTACCATAGAGATTTTCAGTGATGAGTTGCATATGTAATAAAGGATGAATATATATATACACACGAGGTCAATCCCAAGTGGGGTGGGGACGGAGGGAAACTGTTCGTGCGGCTGTTGGCCACACTGATGTGATTGGTGCTTCCTGCTCTCCCAAACAAGCGTGCACGTCTTCACTGGGATGCTCAATCCTGGCTTGGCAAGTGTGAGGCTTGTGCAGTTTTTCGATTTTTGAACACAAAAAGCCTTAAACCGGTTGAAATTCAACGCCAATTACGTAGGTGTAAAAACGTTTGCAAGTGTGGCAGAGAGCTTAGAGCGGTCAGAAGGTGATTCTGCTCCGACGAAGAGGTGAAAGACGAGGTTCAACGCTCCCTGACAGACCTGGCGGGGAGCTGGTATGACTCGGGCATCCTAAAACTGCCACAGCGCCGACAAAAATGTATCAACCAATTATGTAGAAAAATAAATAATTCTTCAACCTTTAAAATGACGTAAATATTATAGAAAGTAAAAGGTGGTTTGTATTTCTAAAGAAATAGGAGACCTTACTTTTGGGATTGCCCTCGTATACACTTATAATTCATTCTTCTGGTTGATGTTACGGTTCTGTAATGTCCTCATATAATCACCAAATTATTTAAGCATGCGCTCTCATAGATTTTCTCTTTTTGCTCCCAAATACACACACACAAACTGCGAACTACACAATGTACACTACAGGGCACACACACTGCCTGAAGGATTTTAATTTGAGATGCAGACTCTGGTGTCATAGTGAATGATATTAAAAGTCGTATCATGAATAAATCAGGAGACAGAGGACTCACCTCAGCAATGTGACAGATAAGCAAAGAGAAACAGCACACAGGAGGAGACAAAAAGATGGAGAGAGGAAAAGGCTCGGGACTGGCAGAGGAAAGACCAATAAATAAAGCCACTTGCATTTTAACAATACAGCCAGCAGCACTGTTTGATGGAGGCCATTAGTTTATGGCTTTACCCAACAAGGCTGTAATTACTTTACTGCTAAATCTACCACATATGTGCATCTGTTACCTGAGCACTGGAGAAGGTTCTTTATGACGGTTAACAAACAGGAGACGTGTTCACAATGGGAGCTTCATTTGTAAGAAATCACTCAGTTGTAACATCAACACAGATTGACAATTTGTCTATTTGTCATGTAGTTACTGAACAACACCGAACGATGCAGGAGAGCAGTGCAGCCAGACTATGAGAAAGGGCAAGAATTCATTCAAACCTGTCAGCTTTGAGATCAGGAAGGAACACAGATGATGAATGACACATGGTGCCGAAGACGTGTTAGTTCTGTAGTTGTCTATACAACTAAACTGCAGTTTGCCTCCATTATTCCAAACTCTGACTTATTATCTCACAGAATACGAAGTATGACACAAACGTCCACAGCACGATGGTGTTAAAGATAAAGCCTTCAGACTTTGAGCCTGCTGTGCTCTATCTGTGCTGACGTTTGTGGATTCTTTCTTCATTAAGGCTACGTATACACGAATACGTTTGAAAATGGCGCTTTTGTCCAAAAACACTAGCGTTTTCAGTGGTTTTCACAGAGTTGTGCGTCCACATTGAAAAGGCCGAAAATGCGTGAAACGCAAGAAGATTCGACCTGCCTCATTTCTGTCTGCCACTTATTTATTTTCCGGCTCTTTGAAACGTTGCAGCAAAATGTTGAGGAAAAGCAGCGAGTTTGTTAAATGGACTCACAATGAGGTGGAGTTGTTGCTGCAAGTAACACAAAAGTACAAAGTTGTAAAAGTGAGTGAGAATTAACGAATTTGAAGAAAAGCTCTCTGGAGCCCGTGCAGACTGATTAATCTTTAACAGGGCTGTCAAACAAAACAACTGCTGTATAATGCCCTCCACTATCTTTGTTTAATTGGTCACATGACTGCATCACATGACTCAAATGTGTCATCGTTTTCGAAAAAGCTCCAGGTTCACTGTCCACACTGCAACGTGCAAGTGGCGTTTTCTAATGTCTCTGCTTTGGAGAGCGTTTTCAAAACGCTGTGTTTTCCTTGACCGAAAACGCCGTCTCAGTGTGGACGGGAGGCCACGGAGAGAAAACTGTCACAAACAAGGATGCAGTGGACTCAAGAGCAGACTCAATTGCTCGAACTAAGTACAATTTATTGAAAGGAAAAGGAACTTAAACAAGACTGGGTCTAACAGAAATCATTCGCAGGAACTGAGGGAGGCCCGAGGGCGGAGAAACGGACGTAGAACACAGGGAGAACACGGGCGGGAACTTCTGCAAACACAGAAGAAGGGTTTTACTGAATGGGAAACAATTAAAGGGCAGAGGTGAGTGGTACTAGTGGAGAGTCTTGTGCTTACTTGAAAACACCGGCTATTAGGCGGGGAAGGGGTTGCCGTGGGAGCGTTCCAGGGATGGTTGAGAGTGTGGGGAGGCTGGTCCAGGTTCCAAGGTGTCCAGGGAAGTTGAAGTACGGGCTGGAGGGCAGGCTGAGGAGAAGATGAGTGTGTGGCCCTAGGGTTCTGGGCAGACTGGAAAACGGGACGGAAACAGAACCAGCGCTGCTGGTGAGTACGACGGGCGATGAATCTTTTTTTTTTTTTTTTTTTTTTTTTCCTGTCCCGTTTGGCTCTTTTGCCATCAGAATTATTGTCTAAAGGCAAAGAAAGATGCCCAACGGATTTACTTTACCAAGTTGACCATCCCAGCCTTGCCATAATGGTCCATTTGATTCACCTTTTATTGTTTATTTTATTTTCACTTACTGAATACGGGACAGACTTGACTGGGGGAAAGAAGGGGAGAAAGAAAGAGGGAAAGAGAAACAGCTGAGAAGAGGGACGGGGGAAAAGGGCAAAAGACAAAAACCAACAGAATGAGCAGAAAAAAAAAAGAAATAAAAAATGCATCTATCAATCACCTGGATCACCTGCTGAGAAAGAAAAAAGAAAACAAGCAGAAGAGAACAAGAGTAATAGAATAAACAACATCACAATGATATATGGGAATATGACAGTAAATACTAAATATTAAACATTATTGTGCAGCACATAAGATCAACAGAACACAGTGTGCTTTGAGGTAGGAGCCAAAAAGGGTGTAGTTTGTGGGTGTGATCACCCGTGTGTACACCTGTGAGCATGGACGAGCTTGTTTTTTTTTTTAAAAAGGTTCCTTCATGTAATGATCTGCTAGAGGGTGTGGGGGGGCCACAGCCCCGTCCTCCAGGGCATGAAGCAGGTATGGAGGAGATCAAAACTCCAGACATCCAGAGGCCCCCAGAACACAAGAGACCAAGGAAGACCAACAGAGGGGCAGCTGCGCCACTGTCCCAGTAAGAGCTGAGGAGAGTCCCAGATGAGGGCTTACTCAGCAGCCGCGGAGCAGAAGCCAGGGGGAGTTGCAGTGACGCGCCCGTGAGCTCCGCCGGCAGCCAGCCGTGCCTGAGTGACCGAGCCCCAGGCCGAGAGGCCGAGGGCACCCCACCTCCGAAGTGGCCCGAGCGAGCCCCAGGCTCCAGGCCCCGATAAGCGGCCGCCAAGGAGTGAGCCGGTGTGTACCTGGACGCCCACCCCCGGACACAAAGAACCACCAACGCACCGATGTCTGAGGGCGTCTGCCACTGGCAGGGGAAGTGGTGGTGGGGGGAGATAGGCCTCCAAACCTTGGAGGGCCTGAGATGTCCCCAGAGAGGTGGCGTCTGATACCCAACCTGACATATAGACACAGAAATACAGGCACACACAGATACAGACATCCATTCCCACCCTCATGCTCTCATATGCACTTACTCCACACTCAACCAACGTGGAGACAAACATAAAGAGATGCTGTACACACGATCACACTCCCCAAGCGTACTCTACAAACCGGGTCTAGGTACCCTTGCCCCTGGAGGGGGGAACTGCACCCAGACCCAGGTGGTGTTACCCTTTTCCCTGCGGTGGGGGGAGGCAGACCGCCCCGACTCCGCAGCAGCAGGGAGGCCCCACACTCCAGACCGCAGTCGGACGGCCAACTCCTCCTCCTAGCCCCCCCCGCTCCAGCAGGCCGCAGAGAACGGGGGTGAGAGAAGACTCCAAACCTCCCTCCACCCGCTCATTGTAGTGTTGATGCATGTGTGTTCTAAGGTGCATTTAAAACCCAGGAGGGCATGGAGCTACCTGCCAGAGAGCAGCAGGTAAGCGCATGGTCCCTCCTGCTAGCCCTCAATGTCTACGTGTATTTAACATTGAGAGGTGGGCAACGACGCCAGGGGTGGGGTGTACACCCTGATGGTACTTTGGATTCCGTGTATCGTGCCCACCCCCAAGATCCTATATGTATGTGTAATGAGAGTGTGAGTAATGTGAATGTCTAAGTTGTGGGATAAAATTGAGGCAGAGGCAGCCAGAAGGGGAGAGGGGGGGGGGGGGGGGGTAGCCTCCTCTGCACCCTGGTGACATACCCCTACTCCAAGGTCCTGCATGTGTGGGTGGTTGTGGTGGAGCGGGAAGAGGGAGGCAGCTGGAGATGGGGAGGGAAGGAAGGGAGGGGCAAGTGACCCCTCCCTGGGGCCATCTCCCACGCTGACCCCAGTAGGCACCCCCATACTCCGCGACCCGCCAGGGAAAGGGGGCCCAGGCCCATCCAGACCGGGGCCCAGCGCAGCAGCGCCTCCCGGCCCCACAGAGCCCGGGACAGTCCACCCAACCCCACCACAGAGAAAACTGCACCCACCCCACCATCCACTCATCTTCCAGACTACATAAGACAATAAACACCCAGGCTGAGATCTTCCTCCACCTCTCCTGTGTCTCCCCCTCCTGCAGAGAGTTCCTGAGGAGAGGAGAGCTCCTGCGAGATGTGACAATCTCCCCCACCAGTTGAAGAGCCCCCCAGGTGGCTCGATGCACCAGCAGCACCCTGCTCCAGGGGTGGGCCCCCATGCACCCACCCGCCCACAACCCCGGCAACACACCAACCAGGACCCAAGCCCCCGAGGCCCGGCCCGGGCCCCAGCCCAGAGACCCAGAGACAGAGCGCCCCCAGAACCTCACGCCCATCCCGGACCCACCCAGGGGCAGCCAGGCTACCAGGTCAGTAACCCACGTCCGTCAGCACAGACCCTCCCCTGGCCCCGCTGCACGCAGCCGCGAGGAAACCGTCACCTGAGAGCCAGCAGAGCCCCTAACCGGACATGACCGCTACCCCGGGTTGAGCCCCCCAAGGAAGATGCCTCCGGGGAACCCCCCGACGCCCTAAGCCTGTCCCTACCCCCACACCAATCACAACAGTGAAGGCGGGACCAAACTATGACCCCCCACCCCCACTAGGTGATGGAGCTGATCAAAGGAGCCCAGAGCAATTGATCTGATGTGGTGGCAGAGGCTGTATCAAGACTAATGTAATCTAATAGATAATTTCTATATTGGTTAGAATTAAGATTATTTTTATTTTTCCAGTTCATGAGGACTGTTTTCTTGGCTATGCATAGGGCAGTGAAAACCTTATGGGCGATATTCTTTTCTGAAGTGACATTATCTAAGCTGCCCAACAAACACACTAAGGGGGAAGTTGGAATGTTACATTTCAGACACTTTGATAAGTCTTCACATATCTCGCGCCAAAACTTCTGAACTGGTGGACAGAACCAAAGAGCGTGGATATAATTGTCCGGTGAATTGGTTTGGCAGTGTGAGCAGTTGTTGGTAGACGTAAAGCCCATCTTGAACATCCGATGACCTGTATAGTGCACTCTATGTAATATTTTGTATTGAATTAATTGAAGACTGGGATTTCTAATTAGATGAAAGGTTTTTAAGCAAATCTGAGACCAGAAGTTTTGGTCTAAGTTAACTGATAAATCCGCTTCCCACTTTGCAATAGGAAGTGATATTGATTCATCTGTTTTAGAAAGCATTCTGTATATTTTGGATAGTAATTTGGGGGTTTTAAGAGTAAGAAATTGAACCACACTTGGTGGTGTTTGTAGTTCAACTTGACCCGGTTTAAATTTCTTTTTTACTATGGATTTAATTTGTTGATATTCTAAAAATCTTTTCTTGTTGATCCCATATTGTGTAACTAGTCCGTCAAATGAAATAAATTCTGTTCCTTCTAGTATATGTTCTAAATATTTGATTCCTTTACCACTCCAATCTGAAAAGTTTATCATATTATTGTTTTGTAATATGTCAGGGTTGTTCCAGATAGGTGTACGTTTGCATGGGATTAATGAAGACGCCGTCAATTTTAGAAACTCCCACCATGCTGTCAGAGAAGAGCTGATGTTGATGCTTTTAAAGCATTCATGTCGTTGGATGTTTGAGCTGATAAATGGTAGGTCTGAGATCTCTAGATTATTGCAAAGTGCTTGTTCTACATCTAGCCAAGGTTCATCTAAGAAGGTATGTTTTAGCCATCCTGAGATAAACTGAAGCCTGTTGGCTAAGAAGTAGTGCTGAAAGTTAGGCAGTTCTAGTCCTCCTTTATCCTTGGTCTTTTGTAGTGTTTTTAAGCTTATACGTGGGGGTTTATTTTTCCAAAGGAATTTGGACATACATGAATCTAGAGATCTGAACCAATCTTGTGGCGGTTTAGTTGGGATCATTGAGAATAAATAATTTATTTTTGGTAAGACCATCATTTTTATAGCGGCAACCCTTCCCATTGATATGGGTAGACATTTCCATCTGGCCAGATCATCTTCTACCTTCTTTAAAAGTGGGATATGGTTTAATTTAGTTAGATCTGCAAGCTTGGGAGAAACATTAATACCTAAATATTTTATATTTCCCGATTGCAGTGGTGTAGAAGAGGAATTATGGAGGGAGCAATTAATCGGTAGAACTGTAGATTTTGACCAGTTAATTGAGTAATCTGATATTCTTGCAAAAGAGTTTATCAATTCAATCACCCCAGAGATATTGGTTTGTGAATTTTGGAGAAAGAGTAACACATCATCCGCATAAAGGCTGATTTTATGTTCCACGTTCTTGCATTTTATGCCCTTAATTACTGAATTCTGTCTAATTGCTGCTGCTAGTGGTTCAATAAAAATTGCAAACAGTGAAGGGGAGAGTGGGCATCCCTGCCTGGTGCCCCTCAAGAGACAGAAGCTGGAGGATGTCTGGTCATTTGTTCTAACACAAGCTGTTGGGGAATTATATAATATTTTTAACCAGTTTATGAAAGAGGATCCAAAACCAAATTTGTGTAAAGTTGCAAATAGAAATTTCCAGTTAACTCTGTCAAATGCTTTTTCTGCGTCTAAAGAGAATATTGTAGTTTGACGGGCGATGAATCTGGAGAATACAGGAGACGGAGAACACATTAACCCACGATCCAGGCACACAGAGTCCAAGCACAGAGGAGGCCAAGTTTACCACGGGTGGTAGCAGGACGAACTGGCGAGGAGTGGCAGGCAGTGCTGGCTTAAAAACCCTCTAGATGGAGCCCCGGAAATTGGAAGCAAGTGATGAGCTGGCCAACTCCACCCCAGGGGACGAACAACAGGAACCTGGACCACACCCGACCAGACACTCCCACAGCATATGACAGAAAACGATGCGTTTTCAAATGAAAACATATTAGTGTGGACGTAGCCTAAATCATCCAAAACCCTGACTAACGCTGTGACACCATTTGACTTGTTAATGACTTTGTTAAAAGCAGGTACTCGCCATTGGCGACTACAAGCTGAAATTGTGTCATTTGATTTTGTGTTCAAATAGCTGTTAGAATTTGACTGATCTCAGCAACATGTCAGACATTATATCCACTGGCTACATTTCATGTCAGAGTTTTGGAGTTATGCCTAAAACATGTTTCTTTATTTGTACCAACAAACATTTCCCTTATGCTAACCTGCTCATAGTTTCCATCTGAAGGTAGAATATAACAGAAAATCTGTGAAAACATTTATAATTTCATCTTGCACGTAATCATTGACCCAAATGTATTTGATAAAATAAATGGCACCCTACAGTTTCAGGAGGGGACAGGTGCTAGAATTAGATTTTAGTTTTTCCAGGGAAAACAATACTTGTGTCATAAAACATGTAAAGCACCATTTTAATATCCTTCTAAAATGTTGTTTAATCAAGTTATTCTCCAGACTTTATGCTGATATGGGGATGATGTGCTAAAGCACATAGTTGATCTACAGTATTATGCATGTTATCAGTCAGGACGTTAGTGCTCATGAGAGCATTATTTCAAATCACAAATGCTGCTTTGGTGCTGTTAGTGTCAAAAGCTGCAATGTTTGCATCCAAATACAGCAGGGCGAGCGAGAGATACTGATATCAGTTTGATTTTAGGACAAGCCATTAATGCCAAAGCCAGTATGCTACCACAGCATCCATGCAGGACCCTCTGGTATGCACCTAGTTGGTCAGGGCTTCATCCTACAGCAGGATAAAGACCCCAAACATAAATCCAAGCTGTGCCAGAACTACCTCAGGAACAAAGAACAAGATGGTGAGCTTGAAAACATGGAGTGTCCAGCACAGTCTCCAGACTTAAACCCCATCGAGCTGGTTTGGGATGAACTGGACAGAAGAGTGAAAGCAAAGCAGCTACAAGGTCCACGTTTATGGGAACTTCTGCTACAGATATGGGAGAAGATTAGATTTCTGCTGTAGCCAGAAGCCACGGCTGTGTTCAGCTGTTATATCTGCAAAGGAGGCGACTCTGATGAGTCAAAGGGTAGAACACACTTTGGTCTATAAACTGATTCCATGATTTCTGATTTAACTCCAACTCCTTATTTGTACCATGCTTTCATTTCCAAGTGCAACGAGACATTAAACTGCATAATTTTCAATATAAAATGGAAACACTGGGTTGTTCTAAAACGTTTGTGTACTTCTGTGCCGCTCCTGACTTTCTCATGCAGTACCACATCCTCTCCTCTACCAACCGCAGCCTGTTTCAACTCCTCCTTGAACGCTGTACAATATGTTTCCTTCTTTAACTTCCACTACTACCTGCTGACCTCTGCCTTCACTTGTTTTCTCTTCGTGATTTTGAAAGTCATCCTACAAATGACCGTCCAACGTTGCCTAGCCACCATCTAACAGTCTCTCTGTCAGATTACAGATTCTGCACTACATGTAGTTCACCTTTGTGCATCTTGTTCTTATATGTCACTGTCCACTTCTCCCTGTTCCTGAAATATATGTCCACCACAGCCATTTCCATCCTTTTTGTGAATTTCACCACCATCTGTCATTTCTCTCATTAACACCATACCTGCCAACACCTCATCATCTGTGTCTCCTTATGTCCACCTATGTCCACTGAAGTCTGTTCCAATCACCGGTCTAACCCTTTGGGGACACTACCACTTCATCTAGCTTACTCCAGATTTTTTCTTCAGACATCCAACTTGTGGAGCATGTGCACTCACAGCTTCCAACATTATCCACAGATTTCCAGCTTGATTTCCAGGATCAAACTTATGATCCTGTCAAACACTCTCTTCACTCCACATTCTACTGTCAAGATTTCTCTTCCTATCGACACCATGATGGAACAGTGTGAATGCTACCATTCCTCTCACCACCATGTCGGCCTCCTCTCTCGGTTTACCAGACCCATTATTGTTGTTCTTTAATATATGATTTGAATTACCTTTTTAACTTAAAAGTAGTCCTGAATAAATGTGCTGTTCACATCACCTAAAGGGACTTGAACCTCTAGAAGAATTATACAGTATGGAAAGTTTTTATCTCCTATGCTTCGCTTCAACATAACTTTATTCTTTCATGAGTTATTTACAAGTCTCTCTTTGTTCACAGCCATTGACATGTCGAAGAGGTTAACAAGTGAGGAGCGGATCGAAATTGTGTTGATATCTGGTGAACGCAGTAACCGGGTCATTGCAGCAGATTTCAATGCAAGACACCCTACGAGACCACCCATCTCCCATGCTACAGTTAGCAAACTGCTTGCTAAGTTTCGTGAAACTGGTTCAGTGTTGGATTTGCCAAAATGTGGACGCAAGAAAACTGTCACCAATGAAGAAACATCAGTGGCTGTCCTAGCTTCATTCACCAAGAGCCCACAGCGTAGCACTGGAGAGTGGCATTAGTCGAACATCCCTTCGGCGGATATTAGCTACTCACAAATGGCACCCTTACAAACTCCAGCTACTGCAGCATCTCAACGAGGATGACCCAGATCGGCGCACAGAATTTGCAGAATGGGCAAAACAAAAATTGGAACAGGACCCTCAGTTCACGCAGAAGATTTTGTTCAGTGATGAGGCAAACTTTTATGTGAATGGTGAAGTTAACAAACAAAACCAATGCTATTGGTCTGACACTAACCCACATTGGATGGATCCCTCCAAGACTGTTGGAACAACAAAAGTGATGGTTTGGTGTGGTATATGGGGTACAACGATAGTGGGTCCATTCTTCATCAATGGAAACCTCAAGGCCACTGGATATTTGAAATTGCTACATGATGATGTGTTTCCCTCTTTATGCACTGAAGCTGGCACGTTCCCTGAGTTTTTCCAGCAAGATGGTGCACCACCACATTATGGGTGCCAGGTCCGAGCATTCCTAGATGAACAGTTTCCTGGAAAGTGGATTGGTCGTCGTGGGCCAGTTGAACGGCCCCCAAGGTCTCCCGATCTGACCCCCTTAGACTTTTATCTTTGGGGTCATCTGAAGGCAATTGTCTATGGTGTGACGATACGAGATGTGCAGCACCTGAAACTACGGATACTGGATGCCTGTGCTGGCATTTCTCCTGCAGTGTTGCTATCAGTGTGTGAAGAGTGGGAGAAGAGGGTTGCATTGACAATCCAACACAATGGGCAGCACATTGAACACATTTTATAAGTGGTGAGAAACTTGTAAATAACTCATGAAAGAATAAAGTTACGTTGAAACCAAGCACACCATTGTTTTTCTTGTGACATTACCAATAAGTTTGATGTGTCACATGGTCCCTCTTCCTATTGAAAAAACAAAAGTTGTATCAAAGATGGCCGACTTCTAAATGGCCACCATGGTCACCACCCATCTTGAGGAGTTTGCCCCCTCACATATACTAATGTGCCACAAACAGGACTTTAATATCACCAACCATTCCCATGTTATTACGCTGTATCCATATAAATGGCCCACCCTATATATATGAATATATGAGTTTGCATGTGTATTCATGTGTCAGCGCTGTGGTTACCTTAGAGGTGGAGATGGCCGCGCTGGCAGCAGGTTAATCCAGCCCTGAGGCTAAGCATCAAACTTTCAGATCAGACAATCAATAATTCAGACAGCAGCGTGTCAGGATCTATCACCGAACACAGACTGAGAGGCAGGCAGCAGTATGACAAAGGAACACAGGTGATTTATAGCCACATACGACTCACAACATACAAATAAAGGACGGAGCCCCCCTGCATAATTGTGCACCGGTACGCTCAAATTACAGATGCAGGTGCTGAAAGAAAAGAGCGATGGCCACGTATATTTATTCAAACACACAATTATTACAGGCTAGCTGTGATATATGACGGAAAACAACGGATTCAGAAACATGTTTGATTCCCAAATCTCGGCAGCGTGTCACAGATCTACTGCTGTGCTTAAGATCCACCAAATAGTCCTTGAAGCATATGCCAAAATATTAATATGGTTGTGGCATTGCTGTAAATCCTCTGTAAATCAGAGAAACACAGCAACAGACCGTGGCTGTTTAGTGTGCTTTGTGGGGGAGTTAGTTGGTAGGGGGTAAGAGAAATTGAGGGATATTTCAGCGTGTGGGTGTATAATGGCTATCAGAGGTGACTTTCAGTGGGATCAACTCAAAACACTTGCACACAAAAACACAAACAAGCTCCCCCCCACTCCCACCCACCCACCATAACAGTCACAGACTCAGGACATTAGCTTCTACAGATAACCGTATCAAATGATCATGCAGCAACAAGCTTTGAGGGTGTGTGCGTGTGACTGCATGAGGCAGTCGTGAAGTTGAATGTGCTGATTCTAAGAGACGTTTTCTTGGAGCTGAGTGAGCCCCTGCAGGCCTGCTAACCTTGAGCTCCAAGCTGTGTGAACCCTGAGCAACACAGTGAACGTAAAATGACTTTATTTCTCTCTCTCTGTTTATATGTTTAAAATCACTGGCAACTGTACTACAAAGACATGCGAATGGATCTGAGAGCACCAGAGGATGTAATGTCTACCCTCTGTTTAAAAAAAGGATCAGGCTTTTGGTCAAGTTCAGGGACCAAATTCAGACACTGTTAGGTACAAATATGTGGCGGGTATCAGTTTGAAGCCCACAAAGAACTGTTTAGCGCTTTCCAGGCTGTCCTTACCTGACAGGTGGTCTACAGCAGCGGTCCCCAACCTGCTCCACAGACGGTTTAATGTCAGACAGTATTTTCACGGACCGGCCTTTAAGGTGTGGCAGATTGTGGTGGGGCGTGGTCTGCCATCTGCCGCGCGGACGCACCTGCACGGCATCCACAATCACGCCCGCCGTGTTACAACACGGGGACTCAGGGGTTGGTGTAGTTGTGGTGGGATGCATGTCAATAAAGATGGCTCAAAACTGTGACCCGTGGACTCGCTGTGCCTTATTCACACCACACGGATAAATACAACAAAATAAAAGACCGAGACAAAAACTGAGGTATAATAATAAACGTGAATTCATTGTGTAGCTTTATTAGCAGCGTCCTCCTAAAACGCGCCAACAACATTGGGAGTAACATCCTCCTCTCTGCCCCTTAATGCTCTCTGGTCGCTATGGTAACGCATTTCTTTCAAAATAAGACGCACAACTACAACACGGGAAAGACCCAGGGGAACCGAGTTAACAATAAAAACCCTGAAAACCATCAATTTCACACCCGAGCCTCACGGCCCGGTACCGAACGACTCACAGAGCGGTGCCGGGCCGTGGGGCGGGGGTTGGGGACCGCTGCTCTACATGCTGCGACTGCACTTGATTTGTTTGCTGGGTGCTATGCTTGATCTTTTAGATAGATTGATAGCATCTGTCCAAACTGCTATATTGTCACCTTTAACAGCTTACTTATGATACTGTGTATTTCTGATACAGCTGTTTATAATGTTATACCTGAAACTCAAAGAGTCCAAAAGGAATCAGCCATGAAGAAATCGTGATTCTGAGGTACAGATGTAAGCTCCCTGTTTTTACAAACCTCTCTCACCTGTGCAGGCTTACTACAGCATACCTACAAGTCTGCTTTAAGACTACTGTGGTAAAAGAAGGCAAATATCACTAAAACCTACTGAAAGCTGATTTTATGTAGTGTTAATGTATGACACTTCTGTTACTTTTTTAGACAATTATATGGGAAAAGATCACCTCTACTTTAAACTATAGTCTGGCACTTTTAGTTATAAATGATTTTAAATTATTTCAGAAGAATTATATCCATGTCCACACAGTTGCTTTTTGTCTGTCTTGATCCTGTTCAGGCTTCGGTACTTTGACCCAAATGTTTTTCCTATATGAAGTCAGGATCATTTTTAGGCTCTCAGTCTCCTGTGCGCTGTGTGCCAAACACTTTAATTGTTATATAAAGTCTAAAAATGTCTGAATCAGATGAAAGCGTATACAGAGTTCTGCCTGTCATTATCTTCATTCAGTCCCCAGCATTAGAAAACACTCTTTGCTGCAGCACCAGTCGCAGGGAAACTGATCATTATCCACAGAGCTTGGTGGACGCAGATCATTTAAAACTAAATCTGTTTCTTCATGCAATCAGAGTCGACACAGTTTTGAATCTTCGTGAAAGTGTTGTAGTGAATGTTGGTGTGCACAGAGGGTTGTTAGCGTTGGAGTCTGCTGTTATGGTGTGATGCCATACGGTGTTTTTACCAATAACTTAACCTTGGCTTTGCAATGTTAGTTATTAACCTTCAGATCTAAACCCTGAGCCCAACCCTGGATAACTGTGCCCTGTGTATGTGCTACACCATTTACTCTCAACTCTGAGAATATATTCACAGCTCCAGTGGGAAAGTGGGAAGATGTAATGAGCACTTCTGTCTGCATTTTTATTCTACGCCTCTACCAGCATTAGTTTTTGTGATTTGGAGTTTAAGATCTGTCACCTCGTGATGTGCTTGTGGAGCTGCAGGTACCTAAACCCAACTATGTTCAGGATTAGGCGATGAAGTCAAAAATACTTTCCTCAGCCCTCGTCATATCTTATGCTTGATCAGGTTCTCCTTGTTTCATTCTGACATGTAGGACCCGATAATAACACGATGATGTTATGTGGATGTAATATAGTGTGAGTCATCAAAAGGTATTAAAGTTAAAAATATAGTGGAAACATAAAATGTTTCATGTTAAGTTGCACTTAAGAGTGGTCTGAGGTGGTCTGTCTAAAACTGACTGTGACATGAAAGGAAACATCAACAAAAACACTGAAAGGAAAGAACAGACGTGCTAGCTCGGAAACCGTTAGCACAAAGAACGATTAGGCTCCTGTAACAGTGTGTAAGAATGTTCATGTCTGTGCTTGGTTATTACTCTGGGACAGAGTAAGCAGCAGTGTTGAGGACAGCTGCAGTCAGAGAAACAGACGAACGCAAGCTAGTCAGGACAAATAACTACCAGAATAAAACAGGAAGTGAAACATGATAACTAAACAGAGAAACATGAATGTAGTTACCGTATTTTTCAGACCATAAGGTGCAGCAGATTATAAGGCGCCTTAAGCAAAAGAAAACAGTCAGGCAAGTCAAACTTTACTAAACTCATTCTTCTTGCTTCCTCCACTTCCATTGATTCATTAGTGTTGAATTCTCTGGCAGCTGCTCTATTCCCATGTTGTTGCAGTATATTAATGACACACCTCCAACGGCCCCAACAATAGAGACACTTTGGACACTCATTCCCCCACCTCTCCCCCCTCCATAGAGCCATCACCACCTTCAAACTGCTCACCTACAACACCCCCCTCCTCACCCCACACAAAAGAGGATTTCACACCACCTCCTCCCACCACAACTCTTCATATTCATGAAGCAGATGTGAGGAAGCAGTTTAAGAATCTGAATGCTCGAAAAGCTCCCGGCCCAGACGGCGTGTCTCCTGCCACCCTCAGACACTGTGCAAACGAGCTGGCCCCAGTGTTTTCTGGCATTTCCAACTCCTCACTGCAGGCATGTCATGTGCCTGCCTGCTTCAAGTCCTCTACCATAATCCCTGTCCCCAAGAAACCTAGGATCACTGGACTAAATGACTACAGACCCGTGGCTCTGACATCTGTGGTCATGAAGTCCTTTGAGCGCCTAGTTCTCTCCCATCTCAGGACCCTCACGGCCCCCCTCCTGGAACCCCTGCAGTTTGCATATAGAGCCAACAGGTCTGTAGATGACGCCATCAACATGGCCCTACACTTCATCCTGCAGCATCTGGACTCCCCAGGAACCTACGCCAGGATCCTGTTTGTGGACTTCAGCTCTGCCTTCAACACCATCCTTCCAGACCATCTCCGAGGCAAGCTTTCCCAGATGAATGTGCCTGATCCCATCTGCCGGTGGATCACTGACTTCCTGACGGACAGGAAGCAGCATGTGAGGCTGGGAAAGAAAGTCTCGGACTCTCGGACCATCAGCACCGGCTCCCCTCAGGGCTGTGTTCTTTCTCCTCTGCTCTTCTCCCTGTATACTAACTGCTGCACCTCCACCCACCAGTCTGTCAAGCTAATCAAGTTTGCAGATGACACCACCATTATTGGACTCATCTCGGACGGGGATGAGTCTGCCTACAGGAGGGAGGTTGAACGTCTGGTGTCCTGGTGCAGCCACAACAACCTGGTGCTGAATGCCCAGAAGACAGTGGAGATTATTGTGGACTTCAGGAAGCACACAGCTCCACTCCCCCCCATCATCCTGACTGACACCCCCATCACCTCTGTGGACTCATTCCGCTTCCTGGGTACCACCATCACTCAGGACCTGAAATGGGAGCCCACCATCACCTCCGTCATTAAGAAAGCCCAGCAGAGGATGTACTTCCTGAGGCAGCTGAAGAAATTCAACCTGCCAACACGGACGATGATGCAATTCTACACTGCAATCATCGAGTCCATCCTCACCTCCTCCATCACCGTGTGGTACGCTGGAGCCACTATCAGGGACAAACAGAGACTGCAGCGTGTTGTGCGCTCTGCTGAGAAGGTGATTGGCTGCAGACTCCCATCTCTGCAGGACCTGTACACCTCCAGGACACTGAGGCGTGCCGCTCGGATCACAGCTGACCCTTCTCACCCTGGACACAGTCTGTTTGACCTGCTACCCTCAGGCAGGAGGCTCCGGTCCATTCGCACCAGAACCTCTCGCCATAAGAACAGTTTCTTCCCCTCTGCTGTCGGACACATGAACAATAACCGTATGACTGTTCCCACCACTAACACATGACCCTACACTGTGTTCACTGCATCATTCCATGTTTGGCACTGATCACCACCTGCACTCATGTATATATCATGTATATATCTATCTACGTAGCACTTTTAATTCTTATTCTCATTTTTATTTTCATGTCTATTTAAGCTTAATTTATAACAGTATGTTTGCACTGAAGCACCGCAGCAATTTCCTAATGTTGTAAACCTGCTCAGCATTTGGCAATAAAACCCTTTCTGATTCTGATTCTGATTCTGATTCTGACGCCGGTGCCCACCTCTCAATTTTAAATACATGTAGACATTCAGAGTTCTCGGGAGGGGCTATGCGGCAGGTAGCTCCATGCCCTCCTGGATTTTAAATGCATATACAACACACAAGCATCAACACTACATATGAGCGGGCGGAGGGAGGTTTGGAGTCTTCACACACCCCCGTTCTCTGTTGCTTGCCAGGGCAGGGGGGCTAGGAGGAGGAGTTGGCCGTCTGAATGGGGTCTGGAATGTGGGGCCTCCCTGCTGCTGTGGAGTCGGGGCAGTCTGCTTGTCTCCACCCCAGGGAAAAGGGTAACACCTCCTGGGTCTGGGTGCAGTTTCCCCCTCTAGGGGCAAGGGTATCTGGACCCTAGGGTATATAGTATGTTAGGGGAGTGTGATTGTGTGTACAGTGTCTCTATGTCTGTCTCCACGTTGGGTGAGTGTTGAGTATGTGCATGTGTGTGCATGGGGGTGGGAATGGATGTTTGTATCTGTGTGTGCCTGTATGTCTGTGTCTATATGTCAGGTTGGGTATCAGACGCCACCTCTCTAAGGACATCTCAGGCCCTCCAAGGTTTGGAGGCCTATCTCCCTTCACCACTTCCCCTGCCGGCGGCTGACGCCCTCAGACATCGGTGCATTGGTGGTTCTTTGTGTCCGGGCCTGGGCGCTCAGGTATGCACCGGCTCACCGGCTCTTTCCTTTTCCCCAGTCATGTCTGTCTTGTATGTAACAACTGAAAATAAAATAAAATAAATAAAAAATAAAAACAAAAGTCAATCAAATGAACCAATACGACAAGGCCGGGATAGTCCACTTGGTATAGTAAATCTATTGGGCATCTTGCAAAAGGCCTTCAGACAATAATTCTGATGGCAAAAGAACCAAACAGGACAGGCAGGAAACAAAAAGAAAGAAAATGAAAGAAAGTGCATGAGAATTTTTTTTTTTTTTTTTTTAATTTTCGTTTTTTCTCAGGATAATTCAGCATAAAGGATTCTCTTACAAATCCACAAAATTAATAGTGTAATTCAAAGTTTGAAAGGCACTGCATGTGTTTATATGGTAAACTGACTAATTCAAGCAGCAAACACTAGCAGTGCAAAAATGTATCTAACTAGCTGACAGACTTTAAAGTCACAGGAAGATATATCAAAACGGTGACTTATGCCAGAACAAATGACTTGACAGATATAAATCCTAAATTTCTTTTAAGTAAAAAATTGGTGACATAGTAATAAGTGGTCCCTAGTGGGACACATGGCTTGTTAATGTTTTATTAAATTATTAAGAAGCCAGATGACTTCAAAAAGATTTACAAATTACTATAAAACTGTAGTATTGAAACTTCAAAACAAGTGCCAAAATCTCCAAATTAAAAGTAATCACAAACTATAAAAATTTGATTATACTTAAAAATATGCAAAAACTACATTCAGTGGAATTTTTACCTGCTCAAGAATACATTAAACATGCACTACTTAATTGAAAAGAACAAAGTTCGTGTACTTTTAGAAAGGATTATAAAATATTTGGGGATACTAGCCATAAAGAGGGTCTTGTACATTTACCTTAACAAGAGAAAAGCATCTAATTTCCTGCATTTAATGGTTTAAAAGTTTAATGGGTTTTTGGATGTGATAATAAAATTGAGTCCATTATTTCCAAAAAAAAATGGAAAGAGCAAAAAAAACAAATGCTTAATAAATAATAATTGTTTTAAACTTAAGTTTTGTAATTGTAGCAGATGCTTGTTGTACCAGCAGTACAAAATTTTAACATGTTTCATTTGCAGTTGAAGGGCACATATGGCCTCCAGGCTGTTTTACACCCCTATAAAGTGAGCTTGCTACACTGCACAAGTAACATCACGTGACATGGTATGACCAGCTCAAACTATGACTAGTTCAAACACTTAAGATACTGTTCAGCCATTTTGTTTACTGGGTAGTGCATAATGGCTGAGTTACCTGAGCGGGAATCCACTAAAGCAAAAAAATAAAAATAAAAATTTGAATTAATAACAAATATAGACAGTAAGAGTTTTGTAATTAACTTTTAATTATGTTTGCCAAAGACAATGACAGTAAATTAACCCAGTTCTACCTGCTAGCTAAAGATGTTATGCTTCTCCCCCTTATACCGTTTAGGACAACTATAGAAAGTTACTAAAATAACCATTGATGAAAACTTATCAAACTGTCAGTATTTACCTTTGTCATAGTTTACGATTCTTTAGTCCTCCACATTCTCCAGACACCAAGAGAAGAGGCTGCAACTGACGAAAGACCACGAAGACTAGTCGCTAGGCGGTGCAATCTGCTCCTCCCTCTTTTTAACCACGCAATAGGAGCTGCTGACGTTAAAAACAACTTTATTTAAAAAGTCATTTTAGACCTGATATAAACATTTTAAAAGTCAAACAATGCACAAGTTTAAAAGAACAATTTTAGTTTTAAGAGTTTCTTAAGTATAGAAATGGTTAATATGTTTAAAAATATTCATATATAATATTTGTCAAATAATTGTCACCCACCTCAACATCATAATAAAAATATAATTACTAAAATATATAATAATGATAATAAGAATAATAACAACAGCAACACTTTACCTAAAAGCTCTTCTAACATTCGACTGCTTTTGAAAAGTTTCAATAGTGTCAATACACCATAAAGACAATGACTGCTTGAAAGACCCCATAGACCAGGGGTCAGCAACCCTGAGCTGTGCGTGTTCATGGAGCTGCATGTTCACCTGCTGGACATCACTACCTGACAAGTTTAACTGTCTTCAGAACATTGCAGAGGCCTTATTGACAGTATTTGGCTCTACATGTCTGTGTGAGCAGATTCTCTCTCACATGAGTGTCCTCAGGTCTGAATGCTGGACACTCGGAGACCTGTGTCTCTGAGTGGGAGCCCAGAGATCACATTAACATGTGTGTCTCTGTATTAACAAACATGCCATATTGGCTCAGTTTATTTTTCTTATCATTGTTGTGAGGAGACCATAAATAGCATTTGGATTTTCTGTTGTTCAGTCAATTTGCTGTTATGGATAAAAAGTCTTTTTTTGTTTCCAAATAGCTGATAACTATTCGCTGATAGCTGCCAACATCTGCGAACAAATATGATTCTATAAAGTTGATCTATATAGTGTGTAACTGTTCATAAAAAGTGTTATTAAATTTATTGCTAATGCAATCATATGGCACATTGACTTCTGAGGAAATTTTAGATGCACTCATCATCAGAAAGTTTACTGACCCCTGCCATAGACTATGTGCACCTTAGCATGTGCTACTTCCGGTGGGGAAACTCCTGTACAGCGCTTCATTTCCGGTGTGATATTCGCTCCTTGTTTACGGTTGGATTTTCCAAAACAAGTCAACCAAATGAATCAAGTGGCGATTTACATTTCTCAAGAAATGTAACTTTACTTATAGATGTTTTAAGGCTGTAAAACCTCTGACTACACACTTATATACTTTTCTCAGACAGGCACGAACATTTTCACACTTTTCTCTCTTGTTTAAACTCTCTCAAAGTTCAAACCTTGGTAGAAAAATAAGTCCAGTATTATAGAATAAAATCAAAGATCAAACCTTGTTTTCAGGTCCAGAACACGGGAATAGAGCAGCTGCCAGAGAATTTAACATTAATGAATCAATGAATCAGGAATCCAACTTTTTGTGCGATGGTTAGCATCTTCCTCTGCCTTTTGGGTGCTACCGCAGGTGCCTTTGACGGTGCAAAATGTTTTGTCAACAGTGTTGTTGGAGAAAAAAAACATACAAACATACAGTACAGCACTTCAGAGTCACACTGCTAGCGATCGATGTAGCGATTCTGTACTGTACAGGAGAGATGGCACGGAGGATATCGACAATAGTCTGCAGCAATCAGGATGCAGAACAAAGATTTTTCATTTGTATTTTTTGCTTTTCTTTTTTCTACTCTTGTGTCCGTTTTAATCAGTTATTATTGCTACTGTGACAAGTGAATTTCTGCAAGAGGAATCAATGACCCCGTCCGCGAATCGCTACCTTATCGTGGTGGAGGGGTTTGTGTGTCCCAGAGATCCCAGGGGCTATGTTGTCTGGGGGCTTTTGCCCCCTGCTAGGGTCTCCCATGGCAAATTGGTCCTGGGTGAGGGACCAGACAAAGAGCGATTCAGAAGACCCCTATGAAAAGACCATTGAGGGAACAGTTTACTCTGCCCGGGATAGGGTTACCGGGGCCCCGCCCTGGAGCCAGGCCCGGGGAGGGTGCCCGAGGGCAAGCGTCTGGTGGCCGGGCCTTAGTCCATGGGGCCCGGGCGGGCACAGCAGTGATTGGGAGGAACGGCCCCCCGGATCTGAACCCGAGCGGTGTTTCGTTATTGGACTTCAATGCAAACCACAGTTTGGACATAACGAACACCATGTTCGACCATAAGAGTGTCCATAAGTGCACGTGGCACCAGGACACTCTAGGCCACAGGTCGATTATCGATTTTGTAATCGTATCACCAGACCTGAGGCCATATGTTTTGGACACTCGGGTAAAGAAAGGGGCTGAGCTGTTAACTGATCACCACCTGGTGGTGAGCTGGATCAGGTGGCGGGGGAGGACGCTGGACAGACCTGGCGCGCCCAAACGTACAGTGAGGGTGTGCTGGGAACGTCTAGCAGAGGCCCCAGTCTGCGAGATCTTCAACACACACCTCCGGCAGAGCTTCAACAGCATTCTGAGGGAGACTGGGGACATTGAGATTCTGAATGGACCATGTTCAGCACCTCTATTGCTGAAGCCGCTGCACTGAGCTGCAGCCGCAAGGTGGTTGGTGCCTGCCGTGGTGGTAATCCCCGAACCAAATGGTGGACACCAGAGGTGAAGGGAGCCACCAAGCTGAAGAAGGAGTCCTACCGGGTCAGGCGGTGGAAGGAATACCTTGAGGACCTCCTCAATCCCACTGACACATCTTCCGTGGTGAAAGCAGAGTCTGGGGATGAAGGGGATGACCCGCCAATCTCTGGGGGCGAGGTCACTGAGGCAGTTAAACAACTCCTTGGTGGCAGAGCCCCTGGGGTGGACGAAGGCTCTGGATGTTGTAGGGCTGTCTTGGTTGACACGTCTCTGCAATGTTGCGTGGAGAACAGGGGCAGTACCCCTGGACTGGCAGACCGAGGTGGTGGTCCCCATCTTTAAGAAAGGGGACCGGAGGGTGTGTTCCAACTACAGGGGGATCACACTCCTCAGCCTCCCTGGGAAAGTCTATGCCAGGGTGCTGGAGAGGAGAGTCCGTCCATTAGTTGAAACTCGGATACAGGAGGAACAATGCGGTTTTCGTCCTGGTCGTGGAACACTGGACCAGCTCTTTATCCTCTCCAGGATACTTGAGGGTGCATGGGAGTTTGCCCAACCAGTCTACATGTGTTTTGTGAACTTGGAGAAGGCATTCGACCGTATCCCTCGGGGTGTCCTGTGGGAGGTGTTGCGGGAGTATGGGGTGTCTGGCCCATTGCTACGGGCCATTCGATCCCTACACAACCGTTGCAAGAGCTTGGTTCGCATTGCTGGCAATAAGTCGGACTCGTTCCCGGTGGGTGATGGGCTCCACCAGGGCTGCCCTTTGTCACCGATTCTGTTCATAATTTTCATGGACAGAATTTCTAAGCGCAGCCAAGTGGTGGAGGGCTTTCACTTCGGTGGCCTCAGAATCTCATCTCTGCTTTTTGTGGATGATGTGGTCCTGTTGGCTTCATCAGGTGATGGCCTCCAGCTCGCCTTGGAACGGTTCGCAGCCGAGTGTGAAGCGGTGGGAATGAGAATCAGCACCTCCAAATCTGAGGCCATGGTCCTCAGCTGGAAAAGGGTGGAGTGCCCACTCCGGGTCAGGGACGTGACCCTGCCCCAAGTGAAGGAGTTTAAGTATCTCGGGGTCTTGTTCACGAGTGATGGGAGAAGGGAGCGGGAGATCGACAGACGGATTGGTGCAGCGGCTGCAGTAATGCGGACGAGGTACCGGTCCGTCGTGGTGGAGAGAGAGCTGAGTGTAAAAGCGAAGCTCTCAATTTCCCAGTCGATCTACGTCCCTACCCTCACCTATGGCCACGAGCTGTGGGTAGTGACCAAAAGAACGAGATCGCAAATACAAGCGGCGGAAATGGGCATCCTCTGAAGGGTGGCTGGCCTCTCCCTTAGAGATAGGGTGAGAAGTTCGGCCATTCGGGAGGGGCTCAGAGTAGGTGCAGAGAAGTACACACCCCCATCACCATCAACGGCGCTGCTGTGGAGAGAGTGAGCAGCTTCCGGTTCCTTGGTGTACATCTGGCTGAGGATCTTACGTGGTCAGTACACACAAACAAAACAGTGAAGAAGGCGCAGCAGCGCCTCTTCTTTCTCAGGAGACTGAAAAGATTCGGCATGAGCCCCCGCATCCTCAGGACCTTCTATCACTGTGCCATTGAGAGCATCCTCACTGGATGCATCACCACCTGGTATGGCAACAGCACCGCCTACAACCGCAAAGCTCTCCAGCGAGTAGTGCGGTGCTCTGAACGGATAATTGGAGGTGAGCTTCCCTCCCTCCAAGACATCTACAGGAAGCGGTGCCTGAGGAAAGCGGGGAGGATCATCAAGGACTCCAGTCACCCCAGCCATAAACTGTTCAGACTACTTCCATCAGGAAGGAGGTTCTGCAGCATCCGGTCCCGTACCAGCAGACTGAGAGACAGCTTCTTCCATTAGGCCATCAGACTGCTGAACACGTCATAGACACCTCAGCTTCAAATTCAAATTCAAATTCAAATTTTATTTGTCACGTACACAGTCATACACAGTACGATATGTAGTGAAATGCTTGGACAACTGCTCGTGACCTAAAGAAAAACAAAAAAGGAAAAGGCTATGAATAAGATAGGAAATAAATATGAAAAATTAAAAAGGGTAAATTTAACTAGGAAGGAATAAAATATAAATTAAGGTTAAAAATGAAATAACTGTACAACACAAATTAGAATGAAGGGTAAATTTAACTGGGAAGAATAAGATAAATATATAAATTAAAGTTGAAAATAAAATAACTGTACAACAAAATACACAATATAGAACTATATAAGAATGTATGAAGAAATCTAAATATAAATAAATATATACACAATAACAGCAGCTGTACAAGTATTAACCGGAAATGAAGAATATAGTGACCAGTGTTGTGCAAAACCAAAGTCCAGAAAGTCCAGTGTGTGTGTAAGAACCATATGTGTGGGTCAGTACTGTGTGGTGGTGTGATTGAGAGACCGTATCGCCTGCGGGAAGAAGCTCCTCCTCAGTCTCTCTGTGTTGGTCTTCAGGGAGCGGAATCGCTTTCCTGACCTCAACAGAGAGAACAGTCTGTTGTTGGGATGGCTGAGGTCCTTCACGATCTTCCTGGCCTTGGTCCAGCACCGCCTGCTGTAGATTGAGTGCAGGTCAGGGAGCTCGGAGCGGATGGTGCGCTCAGCTGATCGCACAACCCTCTGTAGAGCTCGTCTGTCCTGCATGGTGCTGTTCCCGAACCAGGTTAAGATGTTTCCCGCCAGGATGCTCTCTATGGTGCACGAGTAAAAGTTCCTGAGCACCTTGGAGGGCAGTTGGAAGTCTCTCAAGCGTCTGAGGTGGTAGAGACGCTGTCGGGCCTTTTTCACCACGGTGTTGATGTGACAGGACCATGACAGGTCCTGCGTGATGTGAACTCCGAGGTATTTGAAGCTGTCCACTCTCTCCACTGGGCACTCGTTGATGATGGGGGTCTGGTAGTTCCTCTCCTGCTTAGTGCTGAAGTCCACTATCAGCTCCTTTGTCTTACTGACGTTTAGAAGGAGGTTGTTCCTCTGGCACCAGTTCTCCAGATTCCTAATCTCCTTCAGGTAGGCCGTCTCGTTGTTATCAGAGATCAGGCCCACCACGACGGTGTCGTCAGCAAACTTGATGATGGTGGTGGAGCTGGTAGTGGCCACACAGTCATATGTGTACAAAGAGTACAGCAGGGGGCTCAGAACACACCCCTGGGGGGCTCCAGTGCTGAGAGTGGTGGAGGCTGAGACATGTCCGCCCATCCTTACTGCCTGTGGTCTGCCAGTTAGGAAGTTGGAGATCCACTGACACATAGATGAGCTGAGTCCCAGATGCTCCAGCTTGGTGGTGAGTGTGGAGGGAATTATGGTGTTAAATGCAGAGCTGTAGTCTATGAAGAGCATTTTAACATAATTCCCCCTTCTAGTGTCCAAGTGAGTGAGTGATGTGTGGAGGAGATGAGAGATGGCATCGTCTGTGGAACGATTTGGACGGTAAGCGAACTGTAGTGGGTCCAGTGTGTCTGGTAGTGAAGAAATGATGAAGTCTCTGACCAGGCGTTCAAAGCACTTCATCACTACTGAGGTGAGGGCTACAGGGCGATAGTCATTGAGAGAAGCAGGGTGGGGTTTCTTCGGGACAGGAACAATGATGGACTCTTTGAAGCATGTGGGGATCACCGACTGAGATAGAGAGATGTTGAATATCTCAGTGAACACAGGAGCTAGCTGGTATGCGCAGTCTCTTAGGATACGACCTGGGATGCCGTCTGGTCCTGCTGCTTTCCTGGTGTTCACTCTCTTGAAGGCTCTCCTTACTTCATGCTCGGAGATGACGAGCACGTTTCCGGTGCTGGCAGCATCTTCCTGTCTGCAGCCGTTAGCGCCGCTAACACTAGCATTGTTGGAGACCTTAGCTGCAGCCTCGAAGCGAGCATAGAAAGTGTTCAGCTCGTCTGCCAGAGTCACGGCCGCGTTCGTCATACCGTCATTCACTACTGGAACTTTAACATTATGCACTCCATACTGTACAGTAATGCCACTGTTTTGCACATGTCTCAACTCTGTATATTTTTATATATTTTATTTATTGTTTACTCTATTTAATTTGTAAAATATGTGTACACACACACACACACACACACACACGTAGAAAAATATTTAGTGTACACATCCAGAAATGCATATACTATTATATATTGTACATATATTTATTAGTTTCAGATGTAGCCATTCTTGTCTTTTGCTTGTTTACATTATTGTATTTTGCACAGCTCTGTTGCTTGTGAAGCTCGCACACAAGAATTTCACTCACATGTGCTGTACCAATGTACCTGCACATGTGATGTGACAATAAAAAGTGATTTGATTTGATTTGATTTGCATATTCAGAGTAGCGCCGCTGCTCCTCCACAGCGAAAGGAGCCAGTTGAGGTGGTTCAGGCATCTGACAAGGATGCCTCCTGGGCGAGGTTTTCCGGGCATGTCCCACCGGGAGGAGGCCCCGGGGCAGACCCGGCAGATCCAGGACACGCTGGAGCGATTATATCTCTCGGCTGGCCTGGGAACGCCTTGGTGTTCCCCCAGATAAGCTGGAGGAGGTGGCTGGGTAGAGGGAGATCTGGGTTTCTCTGCCTGGGCTGCTGCCCCCGCGACCGTGCCCCGGATAAGCGGAAGAAAATGGATGGATAGAATCAATGAAGTCCTTATTTTATCTTATCTGACCCTCACCATGCGGAGCGCTGAAAGTTCAAGTTAAGTACTTAAAATGAAATCTAAACTTAAAAAGTAACCCATTGCAAACCAGTTGTTTGGAATAGTGTGCAACATGGACTTTGAATATACTCCCTAGCCAAGGCTAAATACTGAGAGGGTCAAAAATGAAAGGTAAAGAACATCTGACTGTACCTAAGGATAGCAAAAGTGATAGACTGAGGTTGTGCCAAATATTAGGGTGATTTGTTAGAGAATGCCAAAAATGGTACCCCATGGGTGCCGTCTGCAGGATATAAAAGAGATTTATGTTCATACTTTTGAGATTCTTTCTATAATTTGACTTTCAGAAGTCTCCCTGGACTGTGTGCAATCTGTAATGGGCTTGTTTGGAATAATTTATTCAAATAACACTTTCTCGGGGTCTTCACAGAAGAAGAATCCTCACATAACCATGTGTAACGGTTTTGAACCAATGCACAATATTGACCATCAATGACCTAAGTAGGACCTACATTGGATGCCCACCCAGGTTTATCCATATGAATTTAATGTTAGAAACCCAAATGGGTCCCATATATACTAAACAATTTTGAGGCCATGTAAAATATATGCCCATATTAACTTAACATAACCATTTGGGGCCCACATAGACATATTTTCAGGGTCTGACTTGCATTTGCCTATGTGTGACCCATATAGTTTAACCAGGTGGGCCCCACCTGTCTCATCAGTACTAAAAAATATGTATTGATTACCTAACTTTGCCCCACCTGGGGCCCACAACAACAGCTTTTCTTTAAATGACTGTGTTTGCCCATGTCTAACCCAGGTGAAAAACCCAAGTGGGTCCTACATGTGTTTCCCATTTTGAACCAAGTTAAGTGTTTCCCATGTTTGACCCAGCAAGAAGCTACTAAAAGTGCCCACTTGGGATTGCCCATATGGGTTAAATATGAGAAACCCACGTAGGCCCCATACAAAAAGCCCAGTTTGAGCCCATGCCCAGATGGTACCCATCCAGCACGAGCAAAAACCAGGTGGGGACCATATATACATGTTGGCTGGGTGGTTTTACAAGAACCCCTCCCCTGCACCAACACATCCTCCAATCACACACACCCATATTTTGTTTTTAAACTCCATTGCAGTTTATTCCACCCCTCAAACCTTTTGTAAACCGTTAAATAAAAGTTAACTGAAACAAATTACAGATTGCAATAAAATAAACCACTAAACAAACCATCTTTATGGTGTAATTATTTTACATCTTTCTCTTTTCGTTTGTGTGGGAGCCCCGTCAAAAAACCTGTCCATTATGCTAGCAGTTTCCAAGCGTTGTTTTTTTTTTTAAATTCATACCGCACCCACGTCGGGGCGTCGAGCCGCCTGGGGGGCTCTTCAACTGGTGGGGGAGATTGTCACATCTTGCAGGAGCTCTCCTCTCTTCAGGAACTCTCTCTGCAGGAGGGGGAGACACAGGAGAGGTGGAGGAAGATCTCAGCCTGGGTGTTTATTGTCTTATGTAGTCTGGAAGATGAGTGGATGGTGGGGTGGGTGCAGTTTTCTCTGTGGTGGGGTTGGGTGGACTGTCCCGGGCTCTGTGGGGCCAGGCGGCGCTGCTGCACTGGGCCCCGGTCTGGATGGGCCTGGGCCCCCTTTCCCTGGCGGGTCGCGGAGTATGGGGGTGCCTACTGGGGTCAGCGGGGGAGCTGGCCCCAGGGAGGGGTCACTTGCCCCTCCCTTCCTTCCCTCCCCATCTCCAGCTGCCTCCCTCTTCCCGCTCCACCACAATTACCCACACATGCAGGGCCTTGGAGTAGGGGTGTGTCACCAGGGTGCAGAGGAGGCATCCCCCCCTCTGTCCCCTTCTGGCTGCCTCTGCCTCAATTTTATCCCACAACTTAGACATTCACATTACTCACTCTCATTACACATACATATAGGATCTTGGGGGTGGGCACGCTACACGGACTCCAAAAGACCATCAGGGTGTACACCTCACCCCTGGCGTCGTTGCCCACCTCTCAATTTTAAATACACGTAGACATTGAGGGCTATCAGGAGGGACTATGCGCTTACCTGCTGCTCTCTGGCAGGTAGCTCCATGCCCTCCTGGGTTTTAATTGCACCTTAGAACACACATGCATCAACACTACAATGAGCGGGCGGAGGGAGGTTTGGAGTCTTCTCTCACCCCCGTTCTCTGTGGCCTGCTGGAGCGGGGGGGCTAGGAGGAGGAGTTGGCCGTCCGACTGCGGTCTGGAGTGTGGGGCCTCCCTGCTGCTGCGGAGTCGGGGCGGTCTGCTTCTCCCCACCGCAGGGAAAAGGGTAACACCACCTGGGTCTGGGTGCAGTTCCCCCCTCCAGGGGCAAGGGTACCTAGACCCGGTTCGTAGAGTACGCTTGGGGAGTGTGATTGTGTGTACAGCGTCTCTTTATGTTTGTCTCCACGTTGGGTGAGTGTGGAGTAAGTGCATATGAGAGCATGAGGGTGGGAATGGATGTTTGTATCTGTGTGTGCCTGTATTTCTGTGTCTATATGTCAGGTTGGGTATCAGACGTCACCTCTCTGGGGACATCTCAGGCCCACCAAGGTTTGGAGGCCTATCTCCCCCACCACCACTTCCCCTGCCAGTGGCGGACGCCCTCAGACATCGGTGCATTGGTGGTTCTTTGTGTCTGGGGATGGGCATCCAGGTACACACTGGCTCACTCCTTGGCGGCCACTTATCGGGGCCTGGAGCCTGGGGCTCGCTCGGGCTCCTTCGGAGGTGGGGTGCCCTCGGCCTCTCGGCCTGAGGCTCGGTCACTCAGGCACAGCTGGCTGCCGGCGGAGCTCACGGGCGCGTCACTGCAACCCCCCCTGGCTTCTGCTCCGCGGCTGCTGAGTGAGCCCTCATCTGGGACTCTCCTCAGCTCTTACTGGGACAGTGGCGCGGCTGCCCCTCTGTTAGTCTTCCTTGGTCTCTTGTGTTCTGGGGGCCTCTGGATGTCTGGAGTTTTGATCTCCTCCATACCTGCTTCATGCCCTGGAGGACGGGGCTGTGGCCCCCCCACACCCTCTAGCAGATCATTACATGAAGGAACCTTTTAAAAAAACAAGCGCGTCCATGCTCACAGGTGTACACACGGGTGATCACACACACAAACTACACCCTACCTCAAAGCACACTGTGTTCTGTTGATCTTACGTGCTGCACAATAATGTTTAATATTTAGTATTTACTGTCATATTCCCATATATCATTGTCCAGCCATCCATCCATCCATTCGCTTCCGCTTATCCTTTTCAGGGTCGCGGGGGGGTGCTGGAGCCTATCCCAGCTGTCATAGGGCGAGAGGCGGCGTACACCCTGGACAGGTCGTCAGTCTGTCGCAGAGCCAACACACAAGGACAGACAACCATTCGCACTCACATTCACACCTAGTGACAATTTGGATTATCCAATTAACCTATCTCCACAAGCTGCATGTCTTTGGACGGTGGGAGGAAGCCGGAGTACCCGGAGGGAACCCACACAAACACGGGGAGAACATGCAAACTCCACACAGAAAGACCCCGGCCTGATGTTGGAATTGAACTCAGGACCTTCTTGCTGTGCGGCAACAGTGCTAACTACTGTGCCACCGTGCATATCGTTGTGATGTTGTTTATTCTATTACTCTTGTTCTCTTCTGCTTGTTTTCTTTTTTCTTTCTCAGCAGGTGATCCAGGTGATCAAAATATGCATTTTTTTTCCTGCTCATTCTGTTGGTTTTTGTTTTTTGCCCTTCTCCCCCGTCCCTCTTCTCAGCTGTTTCTCTTTCCCTCTTTCTTTCTCCCCTTCTTTCCCCCAGTCAAGTCTGTCCCGTATTCAGCAAGTGAAAATAAAATAAACAATAACAAAACAATGACAGGGACTAGAAAGAGAGAGCATATTTCTCCTGTTTTGGCTTCCCTTCATTGGCTTCCTGTTAAATCCAGAATTGAATTCAAAATCCTGCTCCTCACATACAAGGTCTTAAATAATCAGGCCCCATCTTATCTTAATGACCTTGTAGTACCATATCACCCTATTAGAGCACTTCGCTCTCGCTCTGCAGGCCTACTTGTTGTTCCTAGAGTATTTAAAAGTAGAATGGGAGGGAGAGCCTTCAGTTTTCAGGCCCCTCTTCTGTGGAACCAGCTTCCAGTTTGGATTCAGGAGACAGACACTATCTCTACTTTTAAGATTAGGCTTAAAACTTTCCTTTTTGCTAAAGCATATAGTTAGGGCTGGACCAGGTGACCCTGAATCCTCCCTTAGTTATGCTGCAATAGATGTAGGCTGCCGGGGATTCCCATGATGCATTGAGTTTTTCCTTTCCAGTCACCTTTCTCACTCACTATGTGTTAATAGACCTCTCTGCATTGAATCATATCTGTTATTAACCTCTGTCTCTCTTCCACAGCATGTCTTCTATCCTGTCTTCCTTCTCTCACCCCAACCGGTCGCAGCAGATGGCTGCCCCTCCCTGAGCCTGGTTCTGCCGGAGGTTTCTTCCTGTTAAAAGGGAGTTTTTCCTTCCCACTGTTGCCAAAGTGCTGCTCATAGGGGGTCATATGATTGTTGGGTTTTTCTCTGTATCTATGAAGTGCCTTGAGGCGACTTATGTTGTGATTTGGCGCTATATAAATAAAATTGAATTGAAATTGAATAAAAGGTGAATCAAATGGACCATTACGGCAAGGCTGGGATGGTCAATTTGGTAAAGTAAATCCGTTGGGCATCTTTCTTTGCCTTTAGACAATAATTCTGATGCAAAAGAGCCAAACGGGACAGGCAAAAAAATAAAAAATAAAAATAAAAATTCATACTGCACCCTTACTGCAATGGCGCTGCATGACCCCTAGGGGGCACACCCCACACTTTGGGAACGCCTGAGCTAGTCCAACTTCAGTAACCCTACAAACGTCACTGCTGTTTAGTTTCCTGTCTTCATTTATGTTGGAAGTGACAGCAGAGCTGTACGTTTGATGCTATATCTGCCGTGGTCCTGGGCCGTTTTGTTTCGTTTTTGGTATCGCTTTGTGTTTTGTGTTAATCCTGATTTTGCATTGGTTCTTAGGGTTGGTTCTGGTGTTTAGCGTTTTATCATCCCTATCTGTGTCTTTCCTCTGTGTTCTGTTCTTGTCCCCAAGTTTGTGTTGTAAAACAGTCTGTAAGTTTCCTGTTTTACTTTGAAGGTCTGTGTCTCGTTATGCCCATTAGTTCCACCTGTGTCCACCCCTGCATGTTATTTCCCCTCATTACCGTGTATGTATCTATAGTGCATGTCTGCCTATGCTCCTTGTAGCATCGTCTGCTTTACTCTGTGTATTTTGGTATTCCTTGCGGCTCTCTGCTCTCCTTTCCCTGCATCCCTGCATAGGAATATCACAAACTACAAGCCTAAAACCCCCCACTCCACTGATGACTTGCTCTTGGCCAACACCCTTAACGACTTCTACTGCCGTTTTGACGAGCCATCAGGCAGCCTTCACACCTCCAACGGCCCCAACAATAGAGGCACTTTAGACACTAATTCCCCCACCTCTCCCCCCTCCATAGAGCCATCACCACCTTCAAACTGTTCACCTACAACACCCCCCTCCTCACCCCACACAAAAGAGGATTTCACACCACCTCCTCCCACCACAACTCTTCATATTCATGAAGCAGATGTGAGGAAGCAGTTTAAGAACCTGAATGCTCGGAAAGCTCCCGGCCCAGACGGCGTGTCTCCTGCCACCCTCAGACACTGTGCAAACGAGCTGGCCCCAGTGTTTTCTGGCATTTTCAACTCCTCACTGCAGGCATGTCATGTGCCTGCCTGCTTCAAGTCCTCAACCATAATCCCTGTCCCCAAGAAACCTAGGATCACTGGACTAAATGACTACAGACCCGTGGCTCTGACATCTGTGGTCATGAAGTCTTTTGAGCGCCTGGCTCTCTCCTATCTCAAGACCCTCACGGCCCCCCTCCTGGACCCCCTGCAGTTTGCATACAGAGCCAACAGGTCTGTAGATGACGCCATCAACATGGCCCTACACTTCATCCTGCAGCATCTGGACTCCCCAGGAACCTACGCCAGGATCCTGTTTGTGGACTTCAGCTCTGCCTTCAACACCATCCTTCCAGACCATCTCCGAGGCAAGCTTTCCCAGATGAATGTGCCTGATCCCATCTGCCGGTGGATCACTGACTTCCTGACAGACAGGAAGCAGCATGTGAGACTGGGAAAGAATGTCTCGGACTCCCAGACCATCAGCACCGGCTCCCCTCAGGGCTGTGTTCTTTCTCCTCTGCTCTTCTCCCTGTACACCAACTGCTGCACCTCCACCCACCAGTCTGTCAAGCTAATCAAGTTTGCAGATGACACCACCGTTATTGGGCTCATCTCAGACGGGGATGAGTCTGCCTACAGGAGGGAGGTTGAACGTCTGGTGTCTTGGTGCAGCCACAACAACCTGGTGCTGAATGCCCAGAAGACAGTGGAGATTATTGTGGACTTCAGGAAGCACACAGCCCCACTCCCCCCCATCATCCTGACTGACACCCCCATCACCTCTGTGGACTCATTCCGCTTCCTGGGTACCACCATCACTCAGGACCTGAAGTGGGAGCCCACCATCACCTCCGTCATTAAGAAAGCCCAGCAGAGGATGTACTTCCTGAGGCAGCTGAAGAAATTCAACCTGCCAACACGGACGATGATGCAGTTCTACACTGCAATCATTGAGTCCATCCTCACCTCCTCCATCACCGTGTGGTACGCTGGAGCCACTATCAGGGACAAACAGAGACTGCAGCGTGTTGTGCGCTCTGCTGAGAAGGTGATTGGCTGCAGACTCCCATCTCTGCAGGACCTGTACACCTCCAGGACATTGCGGCGTGCAGCTCGGATCTCAGCTGACCCTTCTCACCCTGGACACAGTCTGTTTGACCTGCTCCCCTCAGGCAGGAGGCTCCGGTCCATTCGCACCAGAACCTCTCGCCATAAGAACAGTTTCTTCCCCTCTGCTGTTGGACACATGAACAATAACCGTACGACTGTCCCCACCACTAACTCATGACCCTACGCTGTGTTCACTGCATCATTCCATGTTTGGCACTGATCACCACCTGCACTCATGTATATATCTTTCTACGTAGCACTCTTAATTCTTATTCTCATGTATATATCTCATGTATATCTCATGCACATATCTTTCTACGTAGCACTTTTAATTCTTATTCTTACTTTTATTTTTTCATGTCTATTTAAGCGCAATTTATGACAGCATGTTTGCACTGAAGCACCGCAGCAATTTCCTAATGTTGTAAACCTGCTCAACATTTGGCAATAAAACCCATTCTGATTCTGATTCTGATTCTGATGTCCTCATGTTTTCAGGTTTGTGTATTAGTTTTCCCAGTTTAGGATTTAGTTGCTCCCTGTTCCTTATTTCCTGTTTTGTACTTCACTTTCATTACAAATAAACACTCACTCGCACCCCAGCCAGTACCTGCATTTTGGATCCTTTTCTCACTACACCACACGACTGCTGCCCCAGCAGTGATAATATCATGTTTAGGTGATAACTAGCGAGCTAACTTCCTGCTCACTTCTATCTCTGTTAAATTTGATAAATTCTGTTTTCATGGATGCCTGGATTTTAATAGTTACACCTGGTAAAGCAGCAACTCTGATCATTTTATTAAAGATGAAAGAATTTAGAGCAGAGGTCCCCAACCCCCGGGCCATGGACTGGTACCAGTCTGTGAGTCGTTTGGTACTGGGCTGTGAGAGTTGACGCTTAGTTGTGAAATTTGTGGCTTTCAGGATTTTTATCATTAACTCGGTTTCCCTGGGTCTTTTCCCGTGTTGTAGTTGTGTGTCTTATTATAAAATAAATATTTATGCCTTACCATAGCGACAAGAGAGCATTAAGGGGCAGAGTCATTGGTCGTGTCATTTTGTTGTATTTATCTGCGACACCTTAAAGGCCGGTCAGTGAAAATATTGTCTGACATTAAACCGGTCCGTAGCACAAAAAAGGTTGGGGACCGCTGATTTAGACAGTTTTTAACTCTCAGTGATGCCGCAGTGTTCGTTTGACTTTGGGACCTGTAGCGGAGTTCAGGGGCGGAGCGTGGGGGTGGCTTACTGGGCTTAAGCCCGGGTTGTTTTGTCAGAAGCCCGGGGTCTTTTGGAGTGTAATTTTTTCATAGTTAGATGCCTGGCTGACAACTGTATAAAACAAAAAGTACACACAATATTCGAAGCACATAGTGCACACTGTGGGAATTTACGACTGTGCGTGAATCCCCCCTGATATTGGTATGATCCGAGCTCAGGCACTAAGCGACTGAGCGAGGGGGCGGGGCAGCTGCTGCCCGTGAGTGCACTGTTGGAGAGACGGAGCCAGCCATACTAAGGAGAGCTTAAGTTCGACCAGGTACCAAAGCAAATCATTCGTACCGTACAAATAATGTAAATATGACGGTGCATCACGAAAGATTGATATCAAACTGATCACTTGACCAATATTACGTTACTTGCTCTTCAAGTGAATCAACAAATGGCGAAATGAAAAGCCGAACAAATGCTATTTTTTTTTTTATAGAGTCTTATCTTACGTGTGTTTATTTCATATTTTCAGTTCTTACCCTCCCCGACTAAATCGGTTTCAGTTATGTACTGAAATATAAGAATGGACATTAGAGGGTTCTTTCAAAGAAAAAACTCAGGTAAATGTTATTTTATATATTATGCTTTGTATGTTGTTCAGTATATTTCTATGCAAAACAAGAGGGATTTCAGTACACAGCAGGATATTCACATTTGTAACCAGATATTTACACTTTAGAGATAAAACATAAAATTTTTTACTGTACAACATCAATTTAGAGTAAACTTTTGTTTTAGATAAATATTGAAATATATTTTGAATTAGTTAAATGTCAGAATAAAGAGAGACAGAGCTGTCTATTTTTATCACTTTCATCAAATGTAGGAGTACATGTACACTAAGTTTATTGTTAATTAATAAGAAACTCCAAACGATTCCATTCTGAGCTGAAGAAGCTTCTGATAGGTTAGTAGAGTCCATGTGAGTAAACTGGTGGCACAGCTGTGGATGCATATAAGGCAAAACACAGAGCCTGTTTCTGTGACATGGGAAAATCAAGAGATATTAACCAAAACACCAGGAAAAGAACTGTGGAGCTCCATAAGTGTGGCTCAGTTATGAATACAATTTGGTGCCATTTACAATTAAGAAATACAGACAGTTTCTCTCTTTACTCTTAAAGTTAACAAATACGTTTTTTATATTTATCAATCTAAAAAAATAAACATTTAGTCTGATTTGATGTTACAATTAAAAAAGTGTTTTTATCTGAAGAGTTTGTAAATATCTGTATATTTGATGATTGTCAGCACAGAGAGGGAGAGAGGGAGAGAGAGGGAGATGGAGAATGAGGACAGAACAGAGATGAACAAGAGCAGGTGAGACACACATGTTAGTCAAATGGTTGTTTACTAAAAGTATCACCGTATCATAGGTCCTCATGTATCTCGTACCTAGTGTTTCTTTTTAGGTTTGTTATTTTTCACATTCTATATTTATGTTATGCAGCTTGTTTGCACAACAAGGCTGAATAATTATATAAACTTTTCTCAATCTAAATATTGGACTTTGGTAGAATTAAAAAATAAGTGTAGTGCAGGTCTATGATGATTTTTAGTGCTACTATCATCTAGTTCTGATTCTGGTTCTGTCTTGGTTAAATCCCAAGTAGTCCTGATTTTGAACTGTTGTTGTCCTGTTTTAATTCTGGATCAGTTCTGGGTCTGGTTGAATCGGGGTTTAGTCCCTGTGTCTTGATACAGCCCTGACTTTGTTCTGCCTCGCTGCTTAATTAAAAAACTAGTTTAAGGTGTCCTGCACATGTGATATATATTTTTCCCTATATGAAGTCATTCTTTTTTGAACAAAACTCAAAACAGAGCCTATTAATCTTTCAGTCATTTCTACCCCCCCCACGGGGAAAAAAAAATACCACATGCATACTACCCTTTTGGGCTAAGCCCCGGGTGTTTCAAATGTCTGGCTCCGCCTCTGGCGGAGTTTAGGACCCAGATTCCTCCGTGAGGCTCCTGACTATGGTAGCCATATTGCTCCAACAATCCATCAAGTGAACTAAAACATTTTTGACAGATTGCTGAGCGCTGTGTAGCACATAAAATTGGTCCGAGGTCAGTAAGCACAACCACAATTCATACTTAAGGTGCACTGTCGATTTTTGAGAAAATTAAAGGATTTTAAGTGCGCCTTATAGTCAGAAAACTACAAAAATACAGGGCCACTGATACGAAACAAAAGGGACAACCCAGAAAAATACATAAAGGCCAATATGATCCAAACTCCTGGGGTCGGACGCCCACATACGCTCGTCTACATAGCATTAATATAAATGATAATTGATTGGTTGTTGTGACTCTTTTTTGACTCCTAACCTGTCCAGAGTTGTGACAAAGTGAGAGAGACTAGAGGAGGAAATACGAGAGAGTGCGAGACTAGTCTGACCTCAAGAGGAGAGGCAGATAAAGAGATAAAAGGATAAAGAGGGATGAGAGACGAGATGGAGGATGCAAGAAGGCAAGGGGAAGGAACAGCCTGTCTGCTTCCTGTGTTCATCTATATTTCACAGCACTTTCAATTAGAACCAGTGTGGCTGCAGTGCGGCCCAGAGAGATAAAGAGAGCGATGGGGAGAGAGCGAGGTTTGCTCCAGGTCACGGTGGCCCTGGTAATGGCCTGTCTCCCGCTCTCTTCCCTTAAAGGTGTTTGCAAACATAAAGTCTGTTTACTTTGGCCTGAAGCAAAGCTCTTGGTTTGTTACGTCTGTATATTGCTCAGGTTATTTTTAATGTGGCGTAACTTGCAGCATGCTGTAATTTATCAAGAGAAGCCACATGGAGCAGCCTTTTCATTCACAAGATCTTTTGGCGTTGGGGAAACTTGCTCCTTGCACATCCCAGTCGGTGTGGGAGAAGTTCAAAGTACAAACAAAATTCTCTCTATGTAAGAGCGACACGGTGGGAATTTAATTGAAAATAGCTTCGGAAACTGTTTTTAACTGATAGTAAAAAGATTTTATGCCCCAAATCCCCTCAAACTCTGTAGACATCAAATTTCATTTAGACCTCAAAATTTTCAAGTTGTGAAAGTTTTTGAACTGGCCAAGAGAATTATTAGCAAAGTTATACAGGAAGCCTGACAGCGGTCCTGTCTACATGTTAGAGCTAAAGGAGGAGGGCGCTTCGACTAGCTTAGCTTTAATTATCAGCTGTCACCTGACCGTTAATGTTTTTTTAATTATTAGACTATTATCATTAATCAGTCAACATTAACTGTAAAAGACAACATTGGCGTGTTTCAGCATGTGAGTTCTCACACTGACCAGCCCATGTATCTGTGTGGTTTGCTTTGCTACCCCAACTTTTCCTCAGATTCAGTCGTTTGCTCCGCTCAGATCAACCCTTCAGCACAGACCTCTTAACAAACCAAGACCAAATGCCACATTCGATGGTGTCTAATCAATTAAGAGAAAAAAACATTTTCAGATAGTTGGATGACAGGTTTTAATTATATAATGAATGTTTGGTTTGTGCTTTTAGCATCTTGAGTTCACCTTCAGTCCAACCTTCATCAGGCTCTTTGAGTTATATTTAGAGCTCATTAAAATTTTTATTTTTCAAAATAAATTATGCAGATCTCTGTTTTTTATTTATAAATGAGAACCAAAGAGGAAAGAAAGTGTTTAAAAATGTGTTAAAAACCAGATTTTTAAAATCAAGTTTTATTTGAACTTTGAAATAAAACTTTTCACTCTTTATTAAAGTTTTGTGTCAGTAACACAGTTAACTAAAACATTTACAGTTCCTGGGTGCATGAATATTTAAAACTCTCATCATTAGTTGGTAATTACAAAAATAAAATCTAATCATACTGAATATGAAAGACATGCAAGCTGATGAAAGTGTTACTGGGAGATTTTGGCAGACTCAACAAAAATAAAAAAAAATAAAAAAAAACTATAATAAATACAACCAAAATACCAAAAAATGACAAATGAAATAAAAATGACTGCAGAGAGGTACAGAGCTATACAGAGATGCAGACATTTATACTGCTAACAAGAGACACAGCAGATTATTGATCTATTATGATAACAGACGCTGAACATAGTCTGGTAGCAGTTATCAAAATTACTCCATTATTTCAAATGATGGCGTTCCTCTTCAGCCTTGAACCATCAAACAGGCTGCAAACAGAATCAGGCTGTAAGCAGGAGTCTGTCTGCAGACAGAGGATCATGGAAGTGAGAGGAAGGAAAATGAAGGCTGTCCTGAGGCTGGAGGGAAGGATGAGGACAGAGAGCATGTCAGAAAAGTGTTGCAAAACTACAATTTGTTTACGTGGTTCATATCTTCAGAATCATAAACTCCTGAATAAAAATAAACTCTTCAGTTTGATATTCTAAGCAAACATTACAGCATGTCAAGAAATGAGGGTTGAAATGTGAGATATGTAAGACGTATCATAGATTTATATTATGTTTGGTATATGAACAATGCCTACCCCAATGACCTCTATTCATTTTTATGTGCAGTTGTCAGCTCACGATTCATTTTTAAAAAATCAGAAGATGTGTGAGAGAAGGAGAGCACAGAGACGTCTTCTGTTCAAGGTCTAGAGCTCTGTACTGAACCCCTGCACCGGAGGAACGGGCAGAACATTATAACCTCTGGGGACCACAAATATCTGTACCAGATGTCAATTCATGCACAAAAAATCGAAATACAATCAGAAGAATGCATCATCTGTGGAGCATGAAAAGTATAGCAACTGTCCTAATATTAGCAGCTGATATTTCTTTCAGATCTGAAACGTGACATCTGTGAAATCATGCTGCTGGTAGTGGAGTTAAAAATACCGAATCATTTTCAGCATTTGAATGCCACATGAAAGAGCCGGAGTTGAAAGGCAGGTATAGGTCTGGTCGCTGTTGAAAGATTGTGCAGCACTGGAAGGATCAGAGCATTTCTACTGAATGCTTCAGCAGTGGGCCATTCATATAAAACTGTGACCATAACCTCACAGCTACGTCGAACATGCAAAGCACTGTGTCAAAGAGCAAGAGTAGAAACTAAGAAAGACCTCAGAGGACTCGTCGTAAGCACTGGTGTGTATACTGGACTGACTGGACGCAGGAGATGGTCCATTAAGGTTGCATGTGAAGAAAGACCATTTCTGCTGCTTCCAGCATCTGCTCTCCAACACCACCTGTTTCTCCAGGGAACTAAGGCCTACAGAGAAGGGACAGCAGTCTCCGGGCAAAACCCCGGGCAGTATATTTCAGCCATATGCCCGGGCTGCTGCAGGGAGTGAGTGTCATTATACTGAACACCACCACTGACATAGAGTAGAAAGTGTGTCCGAAGGAAATGATGAGGAGTGGCACATCAGGAAATTAATGAATACCCCAAAAGTAGCAAAGAAGCTATCTGAGTCAATAAAGCTGTGTTCCCTTGGATCAGCTGGTCAACCCACGGCAGTTAGTTGCATATAAAAATGTGATGTCTGTCACCTGGTTCAACATCACCCACACTGCTTCGAGTTAGCCACAGCTGCATCGTAAGATTTCAAAATAAAAGCCTCAGCTGGCACTATGGGAATTGTTGTAAATTGCCCCCTTTACCAAACAATACGAGAGCAGAGTCTGGAAGCAGACAGTGTTTTGGGGAGACGATGGCTCTGAGATAGATGCAGTCTACCTGCTGTCCAGTCTGACACTGTGATATGGCTGTTGTATGTTAGGTTTCTTCTAACATCCTCGAAAGCGGAGCTTGAATTATGACTCCAGGGGAACTCCAGGCCTCGATGGCCGGTGTCCTGCAGGTTCAGATCTCACCCTGGGTCAACACACCTGAATCAGATGATTAGTTCATAACCAGGCCTCTGGGGAAGGTCACGACATGTGGTTTGACACCGACTTCTGTCAGGGCAGTCAGCTTTTCATCTGCTGCCACACTCCACACTCGTCTCCGGTCCTCGGCGCTGCCCCTTGAGCACCACCCCTCCCCTACAGCAGAGACCACACCCCTGCCACAAATGAACTATACAAAAGTCATAACATGAGTCAGAAGGTGAGCTGGCATAAAAGGTAATGACAGGAATCACAGGATAACGACACAGGGGAAGTAGAACCAAACCCAAGCACACAAGACTGTCAAAATAAAATAGGAGCTAATATACACACTGAAACCCAGACTAAGACTCATGAACTTGAAGAAAAACTGACTTGGAGACGTGACTGACTGGGGAGACCAGACACACTACCGAGACATGGCACAGAGGGACTAGATGGACACAGGGATAAGACTAAATGTCACATAACCTAAAGATGAACACAAAATGAAAATCAGAAGCACAAGGAAACATTATACTGAAAGAGCTTGAACATAAACCACATCTAAAAATCTAAGAATGAATTATACGTCCACAGCAAAAACTCAAAATGCTGAGATCGTGACATCTCTGGTTATACACAGTGCCTAGCTGCGAGTCAGACTACGTCCACTCTAGCCCGGACAGAATGGAAAACGGCGTTTCCGTCTGAAAACGCTCCGCGTCCACACTAGCGTTTTCAGTTGTTTTCACAGAGCTGTGCGTCCACATTGACACAGCCGAAAACGCTGACGTTCCAGTCCTGCACATGCGTGAAACGCAAGAAGATTCGACCTGCCTCATTTCTGTCTGCCACTTATTTACTTTCCAGTTCTTTGAAACGTCGGCAAAATGTGGAGGAAAAGCACCGAGTTTTTTAAATGGACTCACAATGAGGTGGAGTTGCTGCTGCAAGTAACACAAAAGTACAAAGTTGCAAAAGCATGTTTATTAAAATAATCTAATTACAGCATTTATGTTAGACTACTTTTAATTAACTGCTTTAGCCCACTTACAATGAAAATTATAAAAATCTTGTTCATGATCTGTGTAGCATGTTAACACTATTGGAAGGAAAAATAACTTCAACTCCAATTTTGAAAACACAACTTTCTTTTTTTTCTTTTTTTTATAAAGCTTTGACTTGTATTCTGAGTCTGTGGTCTGGGAGAGAGTCTGTAACTCTCTCTGCAAAATACAGTAAATAATGACCAATGTTGGGATATTAATTATATAGTTACTTCTTCAAAAAAGTAACTGAGTTTTGCAAACAACAAAGTTTTTTGCAGCTGTTTACCTAAAAATGCAGCCAAGGCGTTTTTTAAATAAACATTTCAAACTATTTACAGAACAATCAGCTGTTCTGCATCAAATCTGATGCCACACAAGTTATTTGTGCCGCTCCAAAAAATAATTTGTGTCCACTATGAGATGAAGGAGAACAACAGCCTGATACCTGCAGGCCTGACAGCAGCAGATGTATCACTGCTGTAACACCTGTAACACTCAGCAGTCGCCTCATTGTTCTGACACACACAACAACACTATTGACTACACTACACACTAACTACACACTAACTACACACTAACTACACACTACACTACACACTAACTACACACTAACTACACACTAACTACACAAGATTTGTGCTAAATGTGCTCACATCTCAAACACGCCGTCACTCCTAAAACTTCCTCCCGTCCTAAACAACTAAATGCCATGTTGCCATATCATTTTTGATTGGTCCACATGGTACATTTTTCCACCAATAGGAAAGGGTGGGAGTTTCGGTGTTGTCTTTGCTCACAGGCTTTCGAGCGTTTTCCTTATAAAACGCTGTTTTTACCGTTTCACTGTTACAGCACGATCAGCGGGGCCTATCGTGCGGTGCCCCGCGCTTCACTCGGACTTTCTGACCACGTCATGATCCACCTAATCCCCGCGTACAGACAGAGGCTGAAGCTCTCCAAACCTGTCGTGAGGACCAAAAAACTGTGGAGCAACGAGGCTGTGGAGGAGCTTCGCACGTGTTTGGAGTCTACAGACTGGGACACAATGAAGGCTGCTTCTAACAGCTTGGATGAGTTTACAGACACTGTCACCTCCTATATCCACTTCTGTGAGGACAGCATTGTGCCATCACGCACCAGGGTGAGTTATAACAATGACAAACCCTGGTTTACTCCTAAACTCAAAAAGCTGTGGCTGGAAAAGAGAAAGGCGTTCAGAAGCGGAGACAGGGACTGCTACAGAGAGGCCAAGTACAGGTTCACTAAAGAAGTGGACGTTGATAAACATCAGCACTCTGAGAAGATGCAGCAGCAGATCTCAGAGAATGACTCGGCCTCTGTGTGGAAAAGTTTTAGGAATATCACAAACTACAAGCCTAAAACCCCCCACTCCACTGATGACTTGCTCTTGGCCAACACCCTAAACGACTTCTACTGCCGTTTTGATGAGCCATCAGGCAGCCTTCACACCTCCGACGGCCCCAACAATAGAGACACTTTGGACACTCATTCCCCCACCTCTCCCCCCTCCATAGAGCCATCACCACCTTCAAACACTTCACCTACAACACCCCCCTCCTCACCCCACACAAAGGAGGATTTCACACCACCTCCTCCCACCACAACTCTTCATATTCATGAAGCAGATGTGAGGAAGCAGTTTAAGAGTCTGAATGCTCGGAAAGCTCCCGGCCCAGATGGTGTGTCTCCTGCCACCCTCAGACACTGTGCAAACGAGCTGGCCCCAGTGTTTTCTGGCATTTTCAACTCCTCACTGCAGGCATGTCATGTGCCTGCCTGCTTCAAGTCCTCCACCATAATCCCTGTCCCCAAGAAACCTAGGATCACTGGACTAAATGACTACAGACCCGTGGCTCTGACATCTGTGGTCATGAAGTCCTTTGAGCGCCTGGTTCTCTCCTATCTCAAGACCCTCACGGCCCCCCTCCTGGACCCCCTGCAGTTTGCATACAGAGCCAACAGGTCGGTAGATGACGCCATCAACATGGCCCTACACTTCATCCTGCAGCATCTGGACTCCCCAGGAACCTACGCCAGGATCCTGTTTGTGGACTTCAGCTCTGCCTTCAACACCATCCTTCCAGACCATCTCCGAGGCAAGCTTTCCCAGATGAATGTGCCTGATCCCATCTGCCGGTGGATCACTGACTTCCTGACGGACAGGAAGCAGCATGTGAGGCTGGGAAAGAATGTCTCGGACTCCCGGACCATCAGCACCGGCTCCCCTCAGGGCTGTGTTCTTTCTCCTCTGCTCTTCTCCCTGTACACCAACTGCTGCACCTCCACCCACCAGTCTGTCAAGCTAATCAAGTTTGCAGATGACACCACCGTTATTGGGCTCATCTCGGACGGGGATGAGTCTGCCTACAGGAGGGAGGTTGAACGTCTGGTGTCCTGGTGCAGCCACAACAACCTGGTGCTGAATGCCCAGAAGACAGTGGAGATTATTGTGGACTTCAGGAAGCACACAGCTCCACTCCCCCCCATCATCCTGACTGACACCCCCATCACCTCTGTGGACTCATTCCGCTTCCTGGGTACCACCATCACTCAGGACCTGAAGTGGGAGCCCACCATCACCTCCGTCATCAAGAAAGCCCAGCAGAGGATGTACTTCCTGAGGCAGCTGAAGAAATTCAACCTGCCAACACGGACGATGATGCAATTCTACACCGTAATCATCGAGTCCATCCTCACCTCCTCCATCACCGTGTGGTACGCTGGAGCCACTATCAGGGACAAACAGAGACTGCAGCGTGTTGTGCGCTCTGCTGAGAAGGTGATTGGCTGCAGACTCCCATCTCTGCAGGACCTGTACACCTCCAGGACACTGGGGCGTGCAGCTCGGATCTCAGCTGACCCTTCTCACCCTGGACACAGTCTGTTTGACCTGCTCCCCTCAGGCAGGAGGCTCCGGTCCATTCGCACCAGAACCTCTCGCCATAAGAACAGTTTCTTCCCCTCTGCTGTCGGACACATGAACAATAACCACATGACTGTTCCCACCACTAACACATGACCCTACGCTGTGTTCACTGCATCATTCCATGTTTGCACTGATCACCACCTGCACTCATGTATATATCTATCTACTTAGCACTTTTAATTCTTATTCTTATTTTTATTTTTTTATTTATTTATTTATTTTCATCTCTGTTTAAGCGTAATTTATGACAGTATGTTTGCACTGAAGCACCGCAGCAATTTCCTAATGTTGTAAACCTGCTCAACATTTGGCAATAAACCCCCTTTCTGATTCTGATTCTTCCCGCAGTAAATATAAACAACGACAGTATTCAGGAAGAAAACCAAACATTGCAGATATTTTTATCATAACTCTGGTTTTACGTGGCCGATCAACACAATTTAAAAACTGGTATAAAGTCCACACTTTGTCCGTCAGTTGTTCCGTCTGTCCTGCTCACATCTCCAATGGTTGTACATGTTGTCATTAACGTGGCTTCACTCCACATCAGCTGCTTTGCTCGCTAAAACACCGGCACATAAGGACGCTGTCATAGCCTGTCAACGACGTTGATTAGCTGCGTATATACGAATGTGAATCGCATCATTGGCTGGACTTTGGGATAAGGTGGCATCGTTCTGATCCCATACGGGAGCAGCCAGTCACTGACTAACACTGCAGAACAGAATTGTTAAAGTATTAATTTTAATTTCAATTCAGGTTAGATTTTTTTTGTGTGTGCAACACATATTCTCTGTGCGCAGAGACCGTGCCAGCAGTGCGCAATTGCAGACGCGCACAGCTTAGAGGGAACATTAGTGTGGACGTATCCTCAAACCTACCTTTAATATATTTAAAATGGAAGCATTAACAGTAGGACTAGGAAAGGGCTCTACTATTTATGCTGATGGTTTGGAGGAAGTGATTACTGAAATAAACCCAGAAAGATCAGTCAGAGATAAAAACTAAATAAATATCAATCGCACTGAAAGTAGTACATCAGTTGCATTCCATTAGGGCAAGCAAGGCAAGCAAGGCGAGCAGTGCTTGCAGAGCAGCGTGCGGGGCAAGCTGCTCTGCAAGCACTGCATGATATGCACTTCATATGAAACACAGCTAGCATTAGCAAGTAAACAAACTTTAATGACTTGGCATCATAACAGAGGGGTTTCCTCTTGCTAACTACTGTGGCCAACATGTGTGATGTGGCAAAGATGGAGCGTGAAGAAGTAACTCCAATGATACACTAGCAAGGAAAGCAGTACCTGTGGTGGAGAGGGGCCAGCAGCTCTGACCATGGCCAGTGTAATAAAACGTGGACATTGACCAGGTGCTAGTTAGACCCCACCTTCAGATTAGCATCTTTTTTTTTTTTTTTTGTGTCCCGTTTGGATCTTTAGTCATCAGAATTGTTGTCTTAAGGCCATGAAAGATGCCAAGCGGATTTATTTTACCAAGTGGATCATCATGGCCTTGCCATATTGGTCCATTTGATTGACCTTTATTATAATTATGAATTTATTTTATTTTCAGTTGCTACAAACGGGACAGACATGACTGGGGGATAGGACAGAGAGAAAGAATGAAAGAAAGAGAGGGAGAGAAAGAAAACCAAAGGGGAGAAGAGACGGTGAGAAGGGGGGGGAAGAAAGAAAAAAACAAAACAAAAAAAAAAAACAAAAAACAAAACACCTGGATCACCTGTATGGAGAAAAAAAAACAGAAGAGAAAGCAAACAACAAAGAGCAACATAATAAAAAACAAACAGCACCATCACAATAAACTAGCTAGCAGTAGATATCAGTAGATACTAAATAATAAACGATATTGTGCAGCACGCAAGATAGACAGCGCACAATGTGCTTTGAGGCAGCAGCCAAGAAAGCTGTAGTCCGCGTCTGTGAATACCCGTGTGTACACCTGTGTGCATACCTGTGTGGATCAGCATGCTTGCATTCCAAAGGTTTCTCCATGTAATGATCTGCTAGAGGGTGTGGGGGGGCCACAGCCCCGTCCTCCAGGGCATGAAGCAGGTATGGAGGAGATCAAAACTCCAGACATCCAGAGGCCCCCAGAACACAAGAGACCAAGGAAGACCAACAGAGGGGCAGCCGCGCCACTGTCCCAGTAAGAGCTGAGGAGAGTCCCAGATGAGGGCTCACTCAGCAGCCGCGGAGCAGAAGCCAGGGGGAGTTGTAGTGACGCGCCCGTGAGCTCCGCCGGCAGCCAGCTGTGCCTGAGTGACCGAGCCCCAGGCCGAGAGGCCGGGGGCACCCCACCTCCGAAGTGGCCCGAGCGAGCCCCAGGTTCCAGGCCCCGATAAGTGGCCGCCAAGGAGTGAGCCGGTGTGTACCCGGACGCCCATCCCCAGACACAAAGAACCACCAACGCACCGACACCTGAGGGCGTCCGCCACTGGCAGGGGAAGTGGTGGTGGGTGGAGATAGGCCTCCAAACCTTGGTGGGCCTGAGATGTCCCCAGAGAGGTGGCGTCTGATACCCAACCTGACATATAGACACAGACATACAGGCACACACAGACACAAACATCCATTCCCACCCTCATGCTCTCATATGCACTTACTCCACACTCAACCAACGTGGAGACAGACATAAAGAGACACTGTACACGCGATCACACTCCCCAAGCGTACTCTACGAACCGGGTCTAGGTACCCTTGCCCCTGGAGGGGGGAACTGCACCCAGACCCAGGTGGTGTTACCCTTTTCCCTGCGGTGGGGAGAGGCAGACCGCCCCGACTCCGCAGCAGCAGGGAGGCCCCACACTCCAGACCGCAGTCGGACGGCCAACTCCTCCTAGCCCCCCCACTCCAGCAGGCCGCAGAGAACGGGGGTGAGAGAAGACTCCAAACCTCCCTCCACCCGCTCATTGTAGTGTTGATGCATGTGTGTTCTAAGGTGCAATTAAAACCCAGGAGGGCATGGAGCTACCTGCCAGAGAGCAGCAGGTAAGCGCATAGTCCCTCCTGATAGCCCTCAATGTCTACGTGTATTTAAAATTGAGAGGTGGGCAACGACGCCAGGGGTGAGGTGTACACCCTGATGGTCTTTTGGATTAGCATCTAACATCTCAGTCTTAGCATCCAATTCCATTTTGATCTCAGGACTTCCAGGCTGTACTCGGCACAGCGTTTCCTTTATCCTACGCAGGAACATGTAGGGACGTCTGTATATACTATGTGTATGGTTAGTAGTTTAATATGTGACTAATACATTTTTCAGGTAAATTGGCTATAAATGCTAATGTTAGTAAGAGTTTATTGCTTCACTCTCATATCAGCTCATCTGTACCAATGCTGCCTGTTTTTATTTCTGGTAATCCTTTTAGAAACTCGAATATTAAAAGTAATATGTAATAAAGAATAAAGAATGGACTCCTTTTAGAGTCAAGTAGAGACTTCTTCTCAAAAACGGGCAATGCCAATTGGATAAACCAGCCAGAGCACACACTCATAATACAACTACATGTGTGTTACTTGTGATTATGACTTCATTTGCTAGTTATTATTTCAAACTATAATATCTGGGTGACCATCACAGCACAGCAAATCTTAAAAATGTGAAAAATATCCGGTCCCTGTAACTAATATGTATTCTGATTACAGTCTTAATATCACACAGTGGTATTTTTCTCTGGTTTGACTCACAGCTGGAGATGTGCTTACAATATCAATCTCAGTGAATCACTTTAAAAATCTGCACTTTTGTGGTATTTTGTGAGCAGTTATGACATCACTCATGTTTGCCCAGTTTGATCTTCACTCCGCCAACACCAACACTTTCACTCAAAGCTTTTCCATCATCTGATGTAGTTTTCATCGATCTGTTTTCTTGTTTAACCATCTCAACATGGACTCAACATGAAAACAGCCAGCAGTGGAGTGTGGCTACAGACAGAACTGCACTGAGAATTACAAGCCATGAAAATATGTGTGTCTGTATAACATAATACATTCAAGTTTAAGAAAAACCTGAGCTTATTTCATTATTTTTGTGTCTGTTTTTCCCATCGTAGAAACCTTAGTTAATTTCTGTTGTTACACTTACAGGCGACACTCAGCTGGAGCCACTCGCTTCAGCACTGCAGTCAGGCCAACCATTCCTTTAACCTTAACTAGGAATGACTTAACTTTAACCATTAGAGAAACAAATGATTCAGAACCTCACAGACATAATAGTATGTACAGCTACTTTTAATACTATTGATATTTATTTAGATTCTTTTTCTCCAATTGATCTGAATTGACCATCACAGCACAGAAACAGCTTTAGTGAAGGTTACAAATGATCTTCTTATGGCCTCTGACAGTGGACTCATCTCTGTGCTTGTCCTGCTAGACCTCAGTGCAGCGTTCGATACTGTCGACCATAATATCCTATTAGAGCGATTAGAGCATGCTGTAGGTATTACAGGTACTGTGCTGCAGTGGTTTGTATCATATCTATCTAATAGACTCCAGTTTGTGCATGTAAATGGAGAGTCCTCTTCACACACTGAGGTTAATTATGGAGTTCCACAGGGTTCAGTGCTAGGACCAATTCTGTTTACATTATACATGCTTCCCTTAGGCAGCATCATTAGAAGACATAGCATACATTTACACTGCTATGCAGATGACACCCAGCTCTATCTGTCCATGGAGCCAGATAACACACACCACATACTGGTCTTTGTTTGTTAGATATTTTTTATTAAGTGGAAATTTTAATACTCGCACCCAACATACTCAGCTCTGCTGCTCAAACCACAAATGCATTTCCTTTACAAATGTGGCACCATTTAAATAGAAATTAACAGGGTGGAGCAAATCCACAGACCAGAGGTTACTGCAAAGGGGGGGGTGATAGAGTACAGGACAACGTTCAAGAGCATCTGCTGAATAGAAGGAGTGAGGCAGGCAGGAAATAACAGGAGTGAGAAGCTGTTACAGTCTTTCACTAAAAACAATCATCTCACTATGAAATCTGCAGGTTACAACCACAGGAGGAAACCAGTACAATATACTGCATTCTCATCACTTACTACCAACTTAATGTCAGCTACAAGGAACCCCAATAGCATGACTGGACCCAGTCTCTTTCCTCTGCTGGCTCACACAGCAACATCTCTTCTGTTAGGTTTTTCTATTACTCCTCCTCAGACTGTGTAACTGTTTTACCTTTAATATATGAGATGACAGGAAGAGGAAAAGGAGCACTAACAAAGGGCATTGCTTGTTAACAACATGTGTGTAAAACTCACTTTACCTAAATGTGTCTTTTATTTTCCTGTAATATCCTCAGCAAACTTAATAAAATATGAATTATATTCTTATACTGACCGACCCAGACACATTTCTGTGAATGAAAAATGAGCTTTCAAGTTGTCTGCCTCCCCCACACACGTAACAATCAACTTCAACATCAATTAGCATTCAGAATCAAATCTCACAGTGCGTACTGAGCTTGAGCCGCAGATTATTGAGAGGATAATTATTGCCTCGCGGTGCTTTAAAGTCGCCTGTCGACTGACTGACACTTATACATAAACATACATGAACAGTAATTACTAACAACCACATAAAGACACATAAAGAATAAGTGACACTGACAATTAACACACATGCACTCTTCTTTCCTATGCCTTCCAGAGGGCCTGTTTACACCACATTCACAATAATCCATCTCCATTAAGTCGATACAGGGCTCCGTCTCTGGAATTGTCACACTCACTAATTACTCTTAAAGATAATCAGCCCGTGTGGCTGGAGATGCAGCTCCTTTCCATGGCTCCGTCTTCTCAGGGAATGAGAGGTTTAATCTGTGGCGAGATCAGAGCTACTGGGAGCAGGGGAAGGAGGGATGGGAGGTGGATAGAGGGAGGTGGGTGGAAATGAGAAGGAATTTGGGCATCTTAACAAACTCTTAATTACATTCTCTATCCTCCGCTGGTGGCAGGCGTAAATGGCGGTCCCCGGGGAGCCTCTGATCCACTTTCTGATCTGCAGAATGCACAGCCGAGCTGCTGATCAAAAAGATGGAGCAGCCTAGATGCTTCAAACACATGGGACCTTTTTCCAGCGTGGGACTCGTAGCTTGTCATTGAGCGGAAGTTTGAATTGTTGAAATTCATGCTCAAAAAAGAAGAAAAAAAACCCTCAGTTCTCTTTAAAGAGATGGAAAAAAGAGAATTTGAAGAGAGACGGGAGTGTTCAGTGGCTCCATGAATTGATAATGAGCATTTTTGCAACGTGCTGTAGGCGTTTGTCCCATATATGAGGCAGAATTCATTGGAGATGACCTCCACCCACATTCTCGCTGTTCTAATATGCCAGGCGCAGCTTTGATGTTGGCCATCAGCTGAATCCCAGGGGAAGCTCTGCTGTAATAAACCACAGCAGTGAGCACATTTCAACACACTCACCAGCAGGAAGACCCATCAGCCCTTCCCCATGGCTCTCTGGGAGCTGCATGAGGTCAGGAGGCCAGTGAGAATGGATCATGTCAGGTTATTGTACTCGTTGTCCTCTGCTGACCACCAGTGTTAAATTTTATCTCCTGTATATGAAGCCAAATTTGATGATAAGATACTGTGATAAAAGGGTTTTGTTTGTTTTGTTTTTTTGTACAGCCCCATGTGACCGTCGCTGACCAGCCTGCATGAGGTCAAAGGGAAATTCAAAAGGTTAAAGGTTTGTGAAAAGGACGCGGACATGCCAGAGCTCATACATGGAGAATGGAAAACAGAGCTTTTGCTGTTGATATAACTTTTCAATTTGTGACTTTTCAAATTTCCACCTCAGACCCCAAAAAGTAGATTCTGTTAATCTGGACATAAATTTTTCAGTGGGAGAAACTGTGACACTGAACCTGACTTTAATTCACTTGTTTAAGACCAAAACAAGCTGGATTCCTTTTACTGAATAAGAAAAAACAAACTGGAAAAGCAGTAGATCAAGTACTACAAGCAGAATAGCAATACTAGATGATTCAGAGTTTGTATTTTCAGGGAAGTCAATGAAATCGTGATTGAATCCTGGCATTTTTACCGTACATTCTCATCGCCTAACTCAATGTCTGCTCGTACCAGTAATGGCTTATAAAGAGAAATAATAAAAATCATTTTAAGGAGAATTTAGTTCACCTCAGTAGTGCCAGTTTGTCATGTGGCCCCTTGGGGAAAATAAATGGCCACCCCTGGTTTTAGAGAGTAGTCTCCTTATTTGGGACAGCAGTATCACTCACTGGCACAAAAGGATCAGACTTGCCATTGTCTTGCAGGTGTCTGCTCCCACGGCACACATCGAACAGAGACACGAATCACAGTTTGACTATTCAATTAAATTCAATTGAGTTTTATTTATACAGTGCCAAGTCATACCAGGAGTTGCCTCAAGGTGCTTTTTATTGTAAGGTTAACCCCTGAAACTGTAAAACTCCCAGCAATTAGACAATCTAACTGAGCAACAGTGGGAAGGAAAAAAGGGAGATGGGAGAGAATAATGACAGCATAGGTTTAATTACTCTGGACATCACTTTAAGGTCTCTTTGGACTGGTTTTCATCCTTGTTCTTGGCTTTGTGTTCTGTAACACTAGCTAAGGTTACTGCAGGTTCCAGCATGACTCAGGTTGTGGTTGGGAGAAGAACTCGGCAATGACCATCTGTGCCCCCACCCTATGGATCACCTTGAACCTAAATGGCTGGAGAGCCAGATTTCAGCGGGTGATTCAGGCAGAGGACAAAAATGAGGGAGAAGTCAGGCAAACACCGCCTGGCACTGCTCCATCCACTGGACCAGATCTGGAGCTCCCTTTCAGGAGGTCGGTTAAGAGATTGCTCAGCTGCAGTTAGTTTGGGACGGGAACGTTGGGGACAAACCTGTGGGAATAACAAGCCAGCCCCATGAACTGCCTCACCTCCATTTTAGTCTTGGGAGTGTATTAGACCATCTCCAGCATACCAGCCAATTCCTTCTTAACTAACTGTCTCTTATGTTCGAGTTACCGAACCAGGGTGAGTTTCAAAATCCTGTGGATGTCTGGGGCTCCTCTGCACAGCAAATAACAAAGGGTCTAACCAGTAATCCCAGTTGCATTCATCCTTGTGAATGAACTTGCAAATTAAAAACTTTAGAGATTTATTCAGTTGCATCACTAACCTTTTAGTCTGTGTGATAGACACTGGTCCTTTTAAAGTGCAAAACATAAACAAAGTCCCCTGGTTACTATCTTTTTTTGGGACGCCAAGTCAGGAATTGATCCAAAAACAGCATCTTTGCCGCACTCTTTGCAGAAATGCTGCTCAGTGGCACAGTTTTAGATATTGCATTGCATAATCCACTCAAACTAATTGAAAGTGATGTCCACATGCACTCTGGTGAAATTGCTCGGTAAGGTCTATGCCATCACATTCAAACAGGACCTTCAGTAATGGCGATGGATCCAAAGGCTATCTTGGAATGGGCCATTCTGGGCCAACAGAATTGAGCCATAATTTGCTTTTATTTGCTTTGACCAGCCATCATGTTACAATGAGCTGCCTGGAAATGTAATTCCTGATGGCTTTTTGGCACCAGCAACTTGGTGAGCTCTTTTCCTGTACAACACTTAGACTCATCCCCTTCCCCGATCCCATGCAGTGTAACTGAGGGCCAGAGAGAGAGATGGTGCAGGAGAGGACCCAGACTGAGCAACCAGGTTCTCCAAAACTTGCATCTGGCACTCAGCCTGTGTCTCTAGCTTCTCAAGTGATTGCTGGTAGGTGGTCGCCTGCTCCTGATGGTTGCCTACCTCACATACCAGCTCTGCCACCATGTGCTCCAACACAACAGCTACATTGGCTGCAGGTCCAGCGTGTCGCACTGGAAGTTTGGGCATCACAGTAACATTAGCCAATATTACTACAGGTCCCAGCACAACAGACACAGGTTATGGTTGGTTGCACGTTTTACTTTTATTTACATTTTTAGTTAATTTTCGGGCCTCAGTAGCCACGTTCCTTCTGACAGTATGATTAGACGATCACTGAAAGTTGCACCAGCCATACTGCATCACTTTTAAGTTACGAGTAATGTTTAATACACGGGTATTGAGTAACTACCTCAACACTGATCACAATACTGAAAAAGCTCAACAAATACCTGAACTCTTGAAGTCCTCTGGAGGCCCATTGACATATCTGTAGCATGAAAATACTTGCAACCATGCTGTTGGAGAATACAGGTTTCAGGCACAACTTTTGTCAATTTCAAGATGGTAACATTTGATTGGTGGATCTTTTTAAAGCTTTGCAGATCTAGAGGTAGTCATAATAATCTGAGAAAAAATGTGTGTTTGCTTTTTGATGTTGGTGGTATTTATATTTTCATCTATTTGGAAATATTTTCTCATGAAACAAAACCGTCTTGTTCTTTTGTTGTTGTTGTTTTTTTACATATACTCAATGCATACGTTGTAGTGTAATTACAATAGAACATTATTTTCTATCATAATTTACTTGCAGTTGACTACATCAAACTACAAACTACATCACTGGACTGTGTGATCATTTTCAAAGTACTTCCTCAGGGTGAATGAAGAATTTTAGTCTGCAGTTTTTAGTGACAGTCTTTGCATATTTTCCAGCACCATACACTTTATGTTGATATCAAACGCTAGTACGGAGCTCCCATATCAGCCTACAACCTTTGTCAGATCACAAAATTCCATATTCTGTGAAATATGAGGACATTTCTAAACTAACTGCAAAGGAAACTGGGAGATTAGGGTGGAAAGTGCATTAGGATGCTGTGGTTGTAAATATATATGAGGATGGAGAGAGGGAGAGGGAGGAGGGTAGGTTTTTAAGTTGCTGTCACCACACTGTCACCGTGTCTGTCAGAACAGATCCATCAAGGCTCTGACACGTCAGGTTTCACATTTGCATGGAGTGCAGCAGGAGCGTGTCCTTATTATGCATCCTGCCTCACACTAACCTTCCTCTACCAGATGAGCTAACTAGCAGCGAGAGAGGCATATTTTACAGAATGGCATGAGCTGGAAATGATGGAGAGCAGTTATTGGCATCTGACTGTGTGTGTGTGTGTGTGTGTGTGTGTGTGTGTGTGTGTGTGTGTGTGTGTGTACCTATCTGTCCGTCTGTGTCTCGGTGCCGGGTGCCACCATCTTCCCAGGTGTATAAAGATCAGCCGTGTAGTCAGGTGAGTTGCCACTAACTATGTCTTGCTTTGCATTTTTCTCTGCAGGCTCAAACCTGGATATAGTCATGTGTACGTCTGTGTGTGCTGCACAGTATGGAGATGCAGATGCAGTCGGTCCCTCGGTGGGAAAGCTTCCGCTGGGACAGACACAGCTGTGGCACGGCATCAGGTTGCTAACGAGCCTTATCGCACAGGCCCTAGACTATGCACACACACACACACACACACACACACACACACACACACACACACACACACACACACACACACATGTGCATACACATGTGCATACACATGCATAGAGGGAGTTGTGCACAAATTCCCTTTTAGTCACAAAACCGATGTCAGAGGTTTTAAAGTGTCCCACTCTAAGTAATAAATGCAAATATTTCCTCCATTGTTCTTTCACTATATGATTGCATCTGCAACTTAATAAATTATTTTTATTGTCCTTTCAGTTATATATGAGTCCTTGCATTCACAAAGCTAATGGCTAATCTGTGGAAACAAAACATCAACACTGAGTGAGATGAAGTAAGAAACAAGTGAATATTAAAATTATTATCTTACTGCTATTATCATAGTTCATAGACTGACTTTGTGCAAATTGTAAATTGTAAAAAGAGATTTTCCCCCCCCAGTGTATTAGGTTCAGTCATTTTTAGTTTATAACTTTGACGAAGCAGTGAACTCTCGGCTCATTTAAAAATTCGCCAATAATCTGAACACTCATGTCTAATGAGACAAGTGAGAGCAATTGTCACCCTTTGCCTGTTTCCAAATCTGGAAACAATGGCTTGTATTTATAGTGCAACTCTTACCACAGCTAAAACTGAGGGCAAAAAGGACAAAAACAAATATTATAAACTAGCTCTATAGCATGCTGGTGTGGTGGTTAGCACCACCGCCTCATAGCGAGAAGATCCTGGGTTTGTATCCACCATCTGGCCAAGTTAAAGATCACAGAGAAAACCCAAACAGTCAGATGCCCTCAAACCTCTCTGAATAACATGGCTTTTGTTTCTTGTTCCTGGGCTTCTTCCAGTCTGTCTGTAACTACAGTTAAATGTAACCTCCCACTCTTTTCTCAGGAGGTTTTTGTACTTGCTCCATTCTTGCCTCAGCATTCCATCTTCTCCTTCTCTCCATTAGAAACTGTTGAAGGTAAATGGACTGGTTCTTATGTAGCGCTCTGCTCAATCTTGAGCACTCAAAGCGCTTTACCCAACTTGTGCATTCACCCATTCACTCAAGCACATTTTTCTTAGTGCTTTCTAACTTTCTAACATTCACACACATTCATACTCCAATGGATGCATCTGAGAGCAACTTGGTTAGTATCTTGGCCAGTAGATGACCTGCTCTAGCGCCTGAGCTACAGCCACCCATACCTACCCTACCCACCCAAGGTACTGAGCTCATGAAAAAAAAGTTTAGAGCCACCTGCTTTTTGGTGCCAAGCACAGTATCTACGTCATGGTGGAGATTTCAGGAGACAGTGATTTACTGTGGGAGAGCTGGACAGGACTGGTATCTGCTCCTTTGTGAAAGGATGAACAGACGGAGCACTACCAGAGACCTGCAAAGTGACCTCCAGCAGGCACTGGTGTTAATGTCTCTGACCAATCAGAAATAAACACCATGAGGGTGTCCTGAGGGTCAGACGCCCTCTAGTGGACCCTGTGCTCACTGCCTAGTACCATGGAGCCCCATTAGCATTTGCTGTAGTACACCTGAATTGTCAGGTCTACCACTGGAACCCCCCACCTGACTTTTCACATATGAGAGTGGGCTCACCTTGACCACATGTCACAGATGTAAAAGTGTGTGGAGAAGCTGCCCGTAACATTTTTCAACATGCCCTGTCTGTTGGTGGGTCAGTGATGTCTACAGAGACACATCCATGGAGAGACAAATAGACCTCTACCGTCTAGGCAACAGCCAAATGACTGCCAATTGGGTATTAAGATGAAATCCTTGGATCTGAGCTTGGAAAGAAAAGTGTCTGGACTTTAAGTTTCTTGAAGACTTTTCATCTGAGAAGCTTCTTCAGTTTTAGGAGCGATTGGTGAAGAGCCCCAGATTTTAAGCCCAATTGGAGTGTCCCTAAGAGGTCCTGGACCCCCTATTGATCCTCTGCCTAATCACAGTGTGGGTCACAATCAGCCAAGGCTTCAGGTGAACCCGTTTGGAGACTTTGCCCCACCCTATCGACCATCTTTGAACAGAGGCGGTGGCTTACGACACCAACTGTCTGTCATCTATAATCCAGTTTTCAGATCCCTTCCTTAACGTCTACTCACATCCTGGGCCACCTGTTCTCAGTAAGTCACATGATAGGGTGGGGCTGGGTGTTCATTCAGTGGTGCTAGCTTCAGTCATTGTGTAAACGAACTGCTGGAAGGTTGGAAACCTGCAGTCAGCTGAGACTGAAGAAGTCTCCCACTGAAAACATCCAGATGAACAAAACCAGCTTTTTGACATTTACTTACCTGGATGATTGAGCATCAAGACGTCTCACAATGGGTTCACCTGAAAACTTGAAACTTTGGAAACCTTGGAAAGGAAAATACCAACATAAGCAAAAACCACATTTTACTGTATATCAGCCTGTAACTATATTTTTCAGTCCTTTAAATTTAGAGATTTTAAGATAAGAGTCTACAGTATGAGGATTTTTGGAGTCTGCCAAGTGGCAAAAAGCAGAACTGCAGTTTTTGCCACTTGTTGGCTTCAACACTAGAATCAACGGTTATTATCCTACAGAGAGCTGAATTCTTAGATACCCCAAAAATCAAACTGAAAAAATGATGTGGCGGATTAGTCAATTTTACTGAACTTTCATTCAAGCAATTCCCAGAGGTATTCAGTATGGTCTGACAATGAGTCCAAGGATTGTCTGCAAAGGTTGTCAATCATCCAGGTCATCAGGAGCTTGGAAAGAAAAACATCTGGATGTTGTGAGCGTGTGCATTGCCTTTTGGACTATTTTAACAGATTACCTGACTAATGTTAAGGCTGTATTATGTGGTAAAACCAAGGTTTTTGTGCTCTGACCTAGAAAGCGTAGAAACATGGTGTACAACTAGACAGTTATTCTGTCTTCCAGTAACACTGGAGGCAGTCACCTCGTGGGTGTTCCAGCCATGTCCTTCTGGGAGGAAGCCCGTAGACCTGACCATCAGCTGGCCTGGGAAACGCTCAATGTTTCTCAGATAAGCTTGTGGAGGTCACCCGTCTTCAGATAAGTGTCACTTTTACTGAAGTTTTTGTCATTAATTTTCAAACAGCGTGCATCATTAATAATGCACGGCACAGTGCAACGCACTTTTTAGTTGCACTTTTTTGTTTTATTGGCGTTAATTTGTCATATTTTAATATCACGTGAACATCTTTTGTAGTAACATGTTTTCATATTATATTTGTGCCTTGAGAAAACTGTTGTGTATGGCACTAAATAAATAAAATTGAATTGAAATGAAATGAAGAATTTGTGCTTCAGGTCTGTCACATTGTTGTCTGTGCATTTCACCGTTTTTAAAGGGAACTTGCTGACCACGCCAGCTAATAAATTGAAACTTTCTTTCGTCACTCTAAGGTCATTTCTGGCTCCAAAAAACCCAAAATGCTAATTTTGTAACTTCAAAGGAATCCAAAGTGGGAGTCATCACAGTTACCATTTATACATTCACCTTCATTTATACACTTTCACTATAACATTTTTAACTATTTGGATCAATCAGAGTCAAAAGAGGTTCTTTATTTTTGTCAGCTTGTTTTATTGAAAACAAAATAATCACCTAGAAATACCTCAAACATACTGAATTATTTATAGCATTATAATTTCTGCTTTCTTTGCATAATTATTTGTTGACTTGATAATATTAATTTTGCATTATTAGTATTAACATTGTTAATATTCACAGTTAGTCACTGAAATTTGATTTTCCTATATGAGTTCTGTTGGCATCATCAAAAATCTCCAGCCAGTGAATTACTCTTGATCTTATATGACTTTATATTTTATTTTTTTAATCTTGGAAAAGCGTGAACACAAACTAGAACTAAACATGTAAAACTAGTCCAATCGAATCACAGAGACACAAAACAAAAAGGGTTGTATTTTTTATTTTACAGTCACCAGAAGAGCAGATACATCATTTTAGAAAAGAAATTGATATTTGCAAAAAAATTATAATACAATTTTGTCAATATAGATTATGTACATAACGAAATGTCGTCAAACTGAAATAGCTTTCTACTTCTTCGTCATCAAGGAAACAGAGAAGTGAGGGGTCTGGTCCTCCGTAGACCCAGCTCCCTAACCAATAAATATAAACTGTATATATTATCTGGTGCACTCAGCCAGGCATAGACAATACCAGGGCAAGTTATTTCTCAATAATATTCCCTTAATCAGTTCTTGTACATCACTGTGATACACGCTCGCACACCCACGACAAGCTTGACACAATTGCACACAGGCCAGAGAACAAATTACAGTTGAATTACAACAATGGGCTATCTTAACTCCTGAAAAGGAATGAAAAAATCAAAAGAAATGTGCATGGAAATACCCGTCATTGTCCTTGATCACCAGGGAGAAGTGGCTTTCTGGTCAAAGCTCGCTGCAGCTAGCTGAGTAGCACTTGACATTTGGCCTGATTGAAACAGCCAATTCCAAGCTAGAAAATCTCTTACGGTCTTAGAGATCCTACCTACTCATTCAGCTCTTTTCCTCCCTCTTAGCATCTCTTGATATCCATCTACCTTCCTTCCCTCTCTTGTCCCTATTCTCTCTATCTTGAAGGGGACAGTTGCCAGCACGAGGGCTGGCAATTGCCACCCTTTGCCTGTTTTCCCCACTGCGAACAAAGAAAATAAAATGCACACAAAAGCTCCTATCCACGCTGTACCGAAACAGGACAGACAACTGCACGATCACAGAACAAGCACAAGAAAAGACAACAGCAAAGTAAAGCTATGGCCGGGATGGGAGTCTTGTAAAGAGGATTCTTGAAGGACATTGCGAGCATACCGTTTGCCAGCCGCTCTACCTCGTCGCTGGGTACCACCTCTCAAAATACGCCCTGCTTGTGCTTTGTGGGAGGTGCAGAGAATTATGACTTTGTGCCAATGAGCGAATACACACACTTGCATAAATCATCCATCTTGTTTGGCGGTTAATTACTCTTGTTTACCCTCCGAGTAACCTCGGGATGGGGCGGCGCGATAGGAGGGAGCCTGGGAAGAAGAGATAGCACCAAATAGTAATCTGCTGACGGTGTTCATCAGTGAGCAATTCACAGGAGTAAAAGCACATAGTGGGCTTGAACCTGGGTGTTAGTGAATTACACAAGGTTACCTGGGGTCTGAGGACAGCAGCTCCATCAACATGCTGGCCTGACCACACTTGCTCACTAAGGTATTCTCGGGTCAGTCGGTGAAGGTGCCACGCCGAGGCGATGAGGCACAGGCCAATCAGAGAGCCCCTAAGGATGCACAGCAGGCCGCGATCGTTGCTTATTTCATTATGGGGAAAGCTACATAAATCCACTAAATGGAGAAGAAGAGACACAGAGGGAATATTTGCATTTCTTCTCTCCTATCATCCCCCCTCAATGCCACCCCACCCCCGCCCTCAAAAATCACCCATTTCAATCCCTCCCCCATTTAGTGCAGAGTGAGTTTAATCATCACTTTTGCCAAAACACATTAAGCCAATGTGTCCAGAGTTGAAGAGAAAGGGGGAGGTTGAAAAACTACAGAGTGGCGCATTAGATTTGCAATAGTGATGCATCACTCTGGCATTACTTTGGAGATTAAAGAAGGGACGTTGCATTTCAGTGCTGAGCGTTGCCTAATGGACGCCTGTCCTCCTGTGCCGAGCCTGAAACGAAACACCGTTGTCCACCTGGAGAAGACGAGTCGCAATCACCCTGGAGTTCCCCTCTTCTATACCTGCAAATTCCCTCTTCTTCTAAAAACCTTTTTTCTTTAAACTTCAAAGCCTTCCCTTGACTTTTAACCCCCGATTTGAGAGCGCCTCCACACTGAAGACATTTATGCAGCTGTTTGATCATGTTCTCAAGTCAAGAACAACGCCTCCTTTAATACTGTAAAGTGGATTGCATACATTAAAGTTAAGCCAACACACAACATGACTTTGCCTGGGCTCTGTGTTACTGCTGTTGTATGAAAAGATGGATATAAAGTGCTTGGAAGCTTAGGGACAGGCAGAATGAGCTTGGGAATAGAGAATAAAAATATAAAAAATGAAAGGCGGGGGGGGGGTTGCTTTAGCACTGTGCTAACTGGGGGCAAATTCGATATGGCGACAGAAGGCTTTTAAGTAAGAGAAAGAGCACAACATCGGAGTGTGGGGAGTCCCCAGAAAACAAAATGATGATACAGAATCACAGTCAGTCAGTCAGTCCAAGGCTACAGCCAAACAGCAGCCCAGCCCAGGGAATGAGCTTTCTGGTCACGAGTCTGTATGTATGGGCGTAAGTTCACCCCGGCACCCAGCTCTGGTTGCTGTGTGAAGGTGGGGGGCATGCAAAAGCCCCTAGACTCATGCCCATCCCCATCCCCACTCCCTGGGACAGAGAACCGTCAAAGTTGAAGTCCATGTTTTCTGTATTCATAAAATCACTGAGCAGGATAGAGTCCACATCACAGTCTAGACTATTAGGGACATTCTCCATCTCCAGGTCAGCAGCCATTCTACTCTGGGAGTTTTGAGGTTGGAAACCAGCATTCCCTGACTGGTGATTGTTGGGGTAGAACCCATGCCAGGAGTCAGTGATACCCTGATGGTGAGCTCCAGGGTAAGGCTGATGACGAGGGTGAGGTGCGGATGCCAGGCGGCAGGGGTCCTGGGGAACACCCATGATGCCGGCAGGGTTCGGGGGCAGAGAAGGGGATGTTGGGAGGTGGGGACGGGGTCCATAGTGGTTAGAGGTCTTGAGACTGTAGGGCTGCAGGATGTCAGTGCTCACTCTCGGGGAAAGAGCCTGATGGTGAGGCCCGCTATGCATAGGGTTATGAGGGTTGTGGGGATTGTGGTTGTGCAGGTGACTCTGCGTGGAGTGAGGGTTGTGATCATGGCTAGGATTTACTTTACTGTGATTGTGATCATGACTCGAACCGTAGTCGTGAGCCGGGTGGGGCTTGTGACTGTGTGCGTAGTCGAGGCAGGCTTGGTGTTTATGACCCTGATTGTGGTTCTGATGGTGAGTTGTGTTCTGGTCATGGTCATTGTGTAGACTTGCATTGCAAGCATGCTCTTGGCTGTGGTTCTGATTGTGGCTGCGATTCTGATTGTGGTTGTGCTGGCTGTGAATGCCATTGGTTCCCTGTGTCATTAATGTGTGTGGTTCCCGTCCTTGGCTCAGGACTGTGTCTTTGTTGCAATATCGAGGACCTCCAGTGAGCAAACTCTGCAGGGCATTGTTCTCTGAATAGCCCCTCACTGGGCGCTGGAAGCTGACTGGCTTGTTCTCCTGGATGGTCTCCATGGGAGTGTGGTGGCGCAGCATGCCCATAGAAGGCTGTCCGTACATTGGCGCACAGTAGGAGCCCTCTGCCTTGGGTCCAGGCACATAGGGATAACCATTGCATTTAATTTGTGGTGGCTGGGGGTAGCCACTCTCATCTAGACTGATAGCCCCAGTCAGGTCAGTCAGCTGAGGCAATTCCACCGTGGGACAGTGGCCTCCAGTGCCCAAGGCTGGGGAACGCGTGCTAGTGGGGCTTGGGTATATTCTTGGGGAAGCTGAATTGGAAAGCCCACCCTCCTCTGGTTCATCAGCCTCGGCCTCAGCTAGGATTGGAGATAGGCAGCCGCTCAACGTGGAGCCAGAAGATGACGTGCGGGAATGGAGGTCTGTCCAAGTATCATACTCCTCTCCACCTATGCCCACACCTCCTTTCGCCGCTGGACTGCCGTGCTCTGGGGAGCCTTGCATCGCTGGTCCAGCTCCCTGACCTTGTCCTCGTTGGAGCCCCATGGCCCCTGCTCTCTTCCGGCTGATGCGACCCTTCGTCTTCAGGTAGCGGGTGCCATTGTCTATAGATGCACGTCGCCTCGGTCCCTTTCCCATCTTCCCGCCTTCTGGGTTGAGCATCCACCAGGAACTCTTCCCCGTCCCTTCATTTTGCACCCGGATGAAGCGACTGTGCAGCGACAGATTGTGCCTGATAGAATTCTGCAACAAGAAAGAAAAATAGGAGAAAGGAAGAGAGAGAGAGAAGAAAATTGATAAATGTTAACACCCAAGGGAACATTTAGGGTTAAATAATCATTTCTTGAGAAAACAAAGTCATTTCGAATTATGGTTAAACTGTCGAGGCAGCACTGCAAGTGAGAAAAAAGATGGATAAAGAAAAAGCAGATGGAGGGGTGAGCAGAGAGGGCAGGGAAAGTGAAGGGCCAATCAATATCTCCCTTGACCTGCCTCTCCTCTCCACACGCGCTCAGTGAGTCATAATATGGACATGGGTGCAGCCTCTACATCAAACCATCACCAAGGTTACAGAAATGAATCACACAAGGCAACCCAATCACAGACAGCCCGTATCGATTGCAGGGCCTCCAAATATGAAAGCCTAAGATCCAGCCAGAGAAGAAGAGGGGGGAGGCGGGGGATTTGGCCTGAGAAGCTGTGGAAGAGCACCAGAAAAAAAAAAGAAACACTACAGAGGCCTGGAATAAGTTACAGTGGAAGTAAGTGGGAGGACGGGAGGGACCTGCTCATCTGACCTCTTTTAAAAATCATGGCACAATTAGCACGACTGTAGGTGACCACGGCAGACAGCTTTATAATGAAGTCCTTCTGCAAGTCGCTTGAAATGGAGACGGATGTAGTGACTGTGGGTGGGTGTGGAGCGCTGTGGGGTGGTGGGGGGGAGTATGCAATAAGCCTCTCCAGACCCTGTTTAAGTGTCTGAGTGACGGCTGTATAGTTAATCCAGAGCTCTGCAGCAGCATTTGAAACTGGTGCCAACCTGGAGTGAGTTGATGAGATCTAAGCCTGCCTAAAGGAGAGCTTAGCAGGGATACACATCATCTCAGCTGGCCAAGTAAGACTAAGTACAGCATGTTCATCCAAATCTTTCCGGCTTGTGTCATTATTCACACTCTTTCCAGTTTTCCTCGCCATTCTGCCCTCTCTTTCTTCCCTTTGGTTTTTTGGTCTTTTGGGAGCAACAATTCCTCCAAACATCTACCCCAATGCCCGCAATCACACACTTTTCTTTTTCCTCTCAGGAGATATCTATCTATTTCTGCCTTGTTTATTACCTGCACATAGCTCACAATCTCTGTCTCCTGATATCTCGAGCCATTCTCTATCTTCATTCACTCCCCGTCCCCTGTCCAATTTTCCTGCTCTCAGCCCCATTCATCTCCCTATCTGTGTCCCAGCCTCTCTAGATCCTGACAATGCTCATTTTCTCTCTCTCTCTTATTCTCTCTCTATCTATCCTCCCATCATCTCGCAAAACTTCGGCTACCACCTCTCCTCTATCATTCACTCACTCATTTATTCATACATGCATATATTCGCATGTAAAAGCAAATATCAACCAGAAACAAACCTAAGGCTAAACATTTCAGTGCTGCCTGTAGATTCAGCATATGTATAGCCCCCCCCCCCACACACACACACACACACACACACACAGAGTTAACTGGCTGCAAATTGGACAGCACATTATGAAAAGCACAGCATCCAGAGTGGCAGGTAATGGGTTTCTCACAGGAAGAATTCAGGTTTATGTGAGTTTGGGATCAGTCTTGTATCCCACCTACTACTGTTTTCATTCATGCAGAAGAGCCCACCCATCCCCACGGCGTGACTCCTAACAGGTAATGTTTACCTATCCTCCACTCTCATCACGCTGCCTTGACTAGACTCTCTTCACAGATGTGGAAATTTCCTACGAGAGCTGTATTTATGGTTTTTTCCTGCTGTTTCAAAGTGTTCTCTCCAAAACACCAGGTCAACAAAATTGCACAAGCTCAACATTTACCAAAGAAATAGAGCGACTGCACTCCTGCGCCGCAGCTCGCTATGGAGAGCAGACTTAATCAAAGCCAAATTGAACGATGACACCATGTGAAAGAGGCCACCAGTGGAGGCGACCCGCATCAGGTGATCTGAGAGCGGCACCCTGACAGGTTCCTCCGCAACATGACGGCTCCGGCTGAGCGTAGCCATGGCAACAGAGTAAACCAAAAGAGGCGTAGTGAAGAGAGGGGAGGTGATGGTAAGGAGGAGAAGTGGGGGGAGGAGGCTGATGCTGTTTGATGCTGCAGGCAACTCCAAACAGCCTTTTATCTGAGTCTGTCAGATTCCTGCTCCAATCCACCAGGGAGGCTCAATCACCAGTAGTCCCAAAGCCTCACTACCTGTACCAAGCTGTGATTAGCGTGTGTGTGTGTGTGTGTGTGTGTGTGTGTGTGTGTGTGTGTGTGTGTGTGTGTGTGTGTGTGTGTGTGCGGTGGGGGAGGGGGAGGGGCTTCTGAACACCTACAAGAGCAACAATTATGCCACAACAGCAGGCTGCTGTTCCCGTCCCTGCTTTTATAATGTGTACGTTCATGTGGCTGCTTACATATAATGATTCCTGACTGTCAGTCCTTCTGAAACAATAACAGCACAAAGAGTTAAATCCTGAAATTAACAATTATGTAAACTTACTTCAGCTTCTTGCACTGCACCACGCTGCCTGCATTTTCAAGTTTAGACTTGAGGAGACTTTTTTGTGTAATTCATCAAATGAAACCTCAAATAAAGAAGTGTGTATGTTCAGTTCATCAATAATTGCACACAGGATAATAGATAATAAAGTATCATGTTGATCTTTTGAAACAAAAGTCATTTTTTTATTTTCAATCATCATTATATTAGTTGCACGGAGCTGAAACTAAGGCTGTCCTGTAAATTATTTCCCCGAATGTGCAGCGGTGGTCTAATGGTGATAATTCAGCCGTATGACCACTCTGGAGTCTGCCGTTTGTCATGCTGTTGAAACGTGCAGCACTGATTCATTTATTGGTATTTATGTTTAAATCAGTGTGAGCTAAATAACTGAAGGACTTTTCTCAGCAGCATTTTGCAGGTAAAGGTGAATTTCCCTTTAATCTTTATAAAGTTTAACAGAAACTCTCATCATAAACGGGTGGTCTCATCCCACAAATTAGAACAATTTGAGATATGTTTTTAGCATGGTGCCAATTTAATTTCACTTTATCTATACAGCACCAAATCTCCTCAAAGCCCTTTATATTGTAAGGTAGACCCTACGATAATAGAGACAAACTCAACAAGCATTTTGGGTCCAAGAGACTTTAAATCCTCTCCTTTAGCAAAAAGAAGTACTGAAACTACTTGACACCAAAGGCTTCTGTCTCTGTGGGACTAGCTGTCCAATGTGTTTAGTGTCAGAAATGTCTTTGACCACACTACACTGGGACTTTGGACAGTCTGCAGGTTATAATGGTAATCACATCTCTATAGCTGGAGTGAAATCCTCAAGTGTACCCTTTGGCTAGAATAAAAAACAAGTAAAAATAGATTCCCAGGCTTATGTAGGCCATAGCTGTGTTTATATTAAGCTGCCAATAAGACTGATCTGACGCGGAGGAGCCCGCTCCCTTTGCTCTATGTCTCTGCCTTTCTGCTAATGCTGACGGAGATGGACTGCTGCAGAGAGAACAATAACTGAATCTGTCCTCATATCCACCCTGCTCCTCTACAGGGAATGCACTGCACTGTAGCACAGCTGTATGTTCTGCCTAAATACTGAGTGAGTCTGATCCTGGCACTTCTTTCACTGAGTCAGGGAATAGTCAGTCCAGTTGTTAGCTAATGGTCCATAGACACACAAATCTGTGCGTACACAGATGTCCTGTTGTTTCCCCGTTAAAAACACATCGGGCTACAGTTCCAAACAAGTACTTCATATTTCTCTCTGTGAGATTAAATTACAGAAAAGAGCTCAAATAGAATCGGAAAAAATCTTAGTTCAAACTTCACATACAGCATGAAAACATGAGGGGAACATGTGCTACAGATCAGAGACACGTTAGTCAGTGACTTTGGATCAGACTTGTTTTGTCCATTAATGTTTTGAAAAGTCTCGCCTACGATTTCTGTGACTGTTGTATTTAAGATGGAACGACAACAGACACAACTGAAGCAGAAGAAACTGATATGGCCTACCTTTGCTTCACAGTGCAAACCAAGCTTTAACAGTGCGTTTCCCATGATGCAACAGTAGCGTCAAAATCAAAAGCTGACCTACAGAGGACATTATACATCTGTTTAAACAGGCTGATCAGAGCATCCCATTCTGAACAAATCAAACTGTAACTGCTGCTTGGCTTCCACAGTGAGCATGCAGACGATGTCATCCCTGCAGTCTGTTTAAGTCTAGTGCAATAGATCAGATGATGCTCTCAGACTGCAGTAGGTCATGTCATGCTGCTGCTGTTTTGTCTGCTATGCACCTACATTTTTTCCTGCAAATAGCATTTTGAATGTTCAGAAAGCATGCATCCTCTTCAGCTGCATGCTGACATACTCCCTTTCAGAAAAGCAATAACAGAGCAATGGCTAATTTTCTTGATTATTATTATTTTCAACCCCCTTGTCCTTTTTCATTCTGGGTGAGCTAGCTAACACTAATTACATGTATTGCAAATTATCCAGTTTGTGTTGCGTAGCAACGCAAATGACTCAACCCATTCTGCTCTTTTCCCTCTTGTTGCCTTTCTAATATTTCTATCAATGAAGCTATACGTGCGTATAGAGAAAAGCCTTGTGTGTTAGCTCTGTGGAACAGAAAGTAGCAGCACACAAAAAACAAACTCGGTTTCCACATATTTAAACATCTCTTTGCACTTTAACTCTGTCCGTGCTTTAGATCTGTTATTAAAAGCCAACCCACCAGCATTTGTGGTTTGCAAGTGTGGCACATTAAATGAGGCCTCTCAGCATTACTGTCATTCAGATGGATGCTGACTCCTTCATTAAACTGCATTGTTTTTGATGATGAACAGGCGTCAGAGACAAAGCTGTCCCTAATTTACAGTTCTGATTTGTAAAGTAGAAAAGCTGGTGATGTGGACTCTCCACTTTGCTTTTGCACCTTTATATTTTATATATATATTTTTGAAGTTGTTCTCATTGTTTTAAATCAAACTTAATATAAAAAAGTGTTAATATGGTCCAACAAAGTCAGGAAAAGACGCCAGAAGAACAGAAGAGAGCAAAATGAGAAGCAAAGTGATGCAATCTATCTGTAAGACACGCAGGCGATTTGTGTCTCTTTTCTCACTCGGTCTTGCTCATAAGTTGGAGCGAGGGAAACCTTTTACATGTCTGCTCCCCAGGGCCTGTTATTTCATTATCTGGCTACAATTGTTATTATTATCTTCAATCTACTGTAATTTCTTTATTTTTCCTCTTCTCGTTTTCCTCTCGTGTGTCGTCCTTTTGTTCGGTCGTCCTCTCTCTGAAGCGCTGCTGCGTTTTGTAAAGGTGCTATAAATTGAGCTCGAATCAACAACAACATTAGATGCCACACATGTAAACACCACCATACGTACGGTGTTTCACAACTCGTTCGCCTCGCCTTGCGTGGGCACAGACTTGCACAAGGCGCCCCCACCCCACTCTAAACTGGCAATCATACTTAATCCCTCTCCAGCCTGAGTAATCCCTAACAATCCAGGGCTAATCCTGGTTAATTCTGGGCACTCCTCAGCTGGGTTTCACCCTGAAACCACAGAGACAGGGTGGGGATTGGTCGGATCATGGCGACTGAGGGTGGGCGCACCATTGATAGACATAATTGGTCAGACGGTTATTGGGAGTCGAGAAAAACAAGCACAGGTTTTCGCGGGTCTTCCAAACACATCCGGATTGACCCCGTGCTATTTGTCCTGGTAGAAAACATGTTTTTCTCCAGAGCCCGCGTTAGCGTCTCCCTGCTAATAAAAGTCTGTGCTGGTTATTCGCCTGCTACTGAAACGTGAGCCGTGTGTGATTTAACACAAGTACCACAGGCAGCACATACAGTATGAGCCATTCCTCTGCTATAAAAGGCTTCTGAGAAGTCATTAGCCTCTATTCAATCAGCTCTACCTACCGAAGCTCCTAGCTCAATTCTTCTTAGTGGCTATTGATCCTGATTCCATAATGAAGCACTTAAGACGCCTTGATCAAGCTGCTCCTTAATCTAGCGTTAAGGAGATTGAGACCTTTTCACCCCGTGTCTCAGACAGACTTATTACTCTGGCGCACGGGTACAGTGGCAGCCTCGGGTTGGTCTCTTTTAAGCCCCGTTGGTGCAGCGTAGGCAGTGCGAGCACTTTTACTCTCTGCCACTTTGAAAAGTGTCAATATTCCCAAAGCCAAGAGTGTTAATGAAGCAATGTGTCGGTGACAGGGGAAAAACAAGGAGGCCTTTGCTGTTTGCAGGCTCGACCGTGTGCAGGATGTGAACCGTGGGTATGCGCGTGACAGCAAAGAGGAAACTGATTTACCTTCAGCTGCGGCGAGACGAGGGAACACGGACGAGTCCAGCTTCTGGATGTTTTTGCTTTTACCTCGCCGTCCTCGCAGGACAGAACGCCTCTTGAAGAGGATTCAACAGAACGTCATGCAGTGGATTTGATAGTCCACACATTTTAAGAAGCCCACCTCTAATTTATAATGCATTCCACAGCGCATTCAAGCAGACTGTTGCATTTTGCATTTCATGCAGTGTCCCATTAGATGTGGTCCAGCAGTGGATTGTTCTACGCGCCGTGTTGAAAAGTAGCAGGACTAGGCAAAGCCGTTTGCTCAACCATTATTTATTAATCCATTTCACACAGCCAGGAGTCATTATGCACGGTCCTGTCAATGGGTATCTCTCTATGCCGCGCATTTATTTGATAATAAGCAGGAGTGGGGAAAAAGATAAAAGCACAGACTGCGTTCATTGTGAAGCCTTTTCTGCAGGCGGGGAGACTTAAATGAGAGCAGCCAGGCTCTGTGTAGGAATGGGTCTTGTGTGCTAAGCCTGTCTGGAGGCAATCGATGGAAATTAGTCAACGCTAAAGATTCACTTCCTGTGACTGATGTCACGGGCTGTGCTTGTCTCTTTGAAGGGAAATAAAGAAGTGGGAGGCTGAGGGATTAATGGGGTTGGAGAAGGTGTGAGCAAGCTGAGTTTGGGTGGGAGCTAAGCTGGGAAAAGAGATGCCATTCTTCTCTCTCTTTTCTTGACTGCAGGAAAATAATAGGTCAGAGAAACCAGTGTAACTTTAACGTTTAAGACAATGCGTGGTTGTGTACAAGCAGCACAGAGCAGTGAGCTAGAATGCAGATTAGTGCGTGAGAAACATGGCATCGCATAGGAGATCACTGAAGTGTGTGTGAAAGAACCACCTCGTTGAACGTAGACGACATTTTTGGTGCAAACAACAGTTAAGAAAGGTTTTAATGCAGGAGCTGGAAACAAAGCAAGCTTTGGCTTCATTTATACACGTCTGTCTCATCTGGCATGTTCTTTGGGTCATGATGTGAGCAGCCCATCAAACAAGAATCTCTTTCTGTGCTCAGGATGCATTACAGTGTTTACACTGCTAGCAGCAGTTTCCGATGTTCCTGTTGTGGCTGTGACAATTGGATCAGAGTTAGTGTCTCCTGCAGTTGTGCTGAGACTGCCTCCTGAAAGGTGCACCAGTTAGCTTCTTCTGAAAGTGCAGCCGAGGGACTAGAGCCAGTCCTCGGGCGACAGAAGGCCTTTCACTCCCCCTCACTCCCTGTGGAGCTCCACAAGCTCTAGAGGGGTCTGGTAGGGGGTGGGGTACACTGGGAGAGAAGGGACTAACCTGAGAAAAGGTAGACAAGAAAAGAGCCTGAGGGACTGGGGGCGGACAGCAAGCCCAATTCCCAGCGAAGAGGCCTCTAATTGGAGCTGCCGGCCTGCTGAGGCTCTCCCTCTGCAGAAGGACATAAGGAGCCAAGTGAAGGCGGAGAGCCCGGGGGCGAGAGGAGAGGGCAGATAAAAATAGAGCGGGCAGATTAACGAGCATCTGAAAGCGGGGCAGGGGATCAGAAAATCCTCCCTGCGTGCCAGAGATGCCCAGTTCATGGGCCAGAGCCAGCTCTGTAAAGACTGATGCAGCCATAATGGCGCTTCCTTCCTGTTGTCCTTACATCACAGAGAGCAAAACCAGCGTGTTCTGCTACTTACATTTAAATAAAGCACTGTAGGAGTCATCTTTCTGCTCTAAAATGCTCTTATTTTGATAGTTTAGATATCATATAAGGAAAGCTACATCGTAAAAGAAAAGATCCTAAAAAGACAGTAATATTCCAGCAGCTGGGGCGCCAAAATAATACCAGAAGATACCAGAAAATAACTTTCTCATGAAAATACGGTTATTTTCAGTAATGACAATACAGTTTGTTGCCCTACTTTTACATGGGCTTTTGCCTTTTTCAAGTGCTTTTAAACATTAAATTAAGAACAATTTAATGTGATTAAACAATGAAATTACCTATAATCAAGGTCAATGAATGCAGCAATATGAATAATAACACTTAAATGTACAAAAATATACAGTTGGTTTAAATAATAATGGATTGCATTCATATCGCGCTTTATGAGACCCTCAAAGCGCTTTACAATTCCACTTTATAATTCCCCTCTGACCATCACCAGTAGGTGAAGCATCTTGCCCAAGGACACAACGACCGAGACTGTCCGAGCCGGGGCTCGAACCGGCAACCTTCTGATTACAAGGCGAACTCTTGGGCCACAATCGCCCTAAATAACAATTATAATAATTATTATTTGATGTAAAAAAAGTTTATATATTTTTCCATAGCATCACATTTGAATTTAACAGTTCGATCTTTCAAATAACGGACAGATATTTGTGAAATCATGATACATTTGTGAATTATTTTAACAATCTAAATATGCTCATGTACAGACAGATACGTTTAAAAAACAAGAATTATTACATTTACAGTGATTTTACGTTAATTTACGTTTGAAATGTGAAATCAGTCTATTTATGTAAATTTAATGATGTTCTAGAAGAACGGAACAAAACTGTAAAATACTTTTATATTACAATTTATTTACAGTGTATCTCACCTCTGCAGCGTATACATTTTTATACTGATCACTTTTTAAATGTTTGTATTTTGGGGGAATCACTTGCAAAGCTTCAAACACTTATGATTGAATCCTTTTCTGGTTTCATTATCCTACAGTTACATTATCATTACAGATTTCATGGAGTTTTGCTTGTGACAAAAATGAGGAAAAAATGATACAAACAATGAAAATGCCCCACATGATAGTAACAAAACCACATCACCTCCACAGCTGACTCCTCCCCCCCTGAGAGTTTCACGCACCAGGTGTAACATCGTGACACCTACGAGAGCCAAAGGAGGAGCTGATAAACAGGACTGATCACACCTGCAGTCAGGTCTCAGGAGAGCACCTCCTCCCAGCACTCAGCACGTGTGCTGATCCACAGTGAAGAGCCGATTCAGGCTAACGGGAAAAAAAGATCGACTTGGAGAAACAAAGATGGAGGACCCCGCCACACGCTTTCACCGCCTTTCATCCAGAGTGTGAAAAACACAATATTGTAGCCTTGAATAACAAACTCGTATGGAAGCGGTGATGAGCTTTGGAGACGTATAGTTCACTCACAGGTTAGTCTGATTCAATCCAAAGTGCCGCTGAAAAGCCACTTAATCGTGACCATGAGTATTGCATACTTTATACCGAATATTCATTATTTCTTTGAACAAACGAAGGTGTCGTTGAATATTCAGAGCCCAACAAGCTTTGCTCCCAAACTGCTGCTTGAATAAAGCATCACACAACATTAACTGCTTCACCAACATCACCACAATAACGGCCAGTTGCCATTTTGTTGCACTTCTTCATATTCAGTCAGATGTGCGCTGATGTTAGCTTTATTATATTACACCTGACAATGACGTACGAGTCCTGCTAACAGTGTTAGTGCATCCAGAAGCAGTTGTGCCGTATAAAGATATCTCTTTATATAAAACAACAAGTCTAACAAGTAAATGTAGTACTCTGGTACGAGATGGTGTAAGAAACTCTGCTGACTGTCCTGTAGGTGCACTAAACCCTCACAGAGGCTGTGCATTAAGATGAACTTCACCCCGTAAGCCCCGGGCGTTATATCTATAACCATCCTTTATGTGCAGTCTGGGCTTTCTGTGGATCAGAGGCCTGTCCACATCAGCAGGCAAGGAGAGAGAGAAAATAGCAAAGAAAAACTGTTACGTGTACCTGATCAACAAATAAATGAGCATTAGACAGTAAATAACAGCTTTGTAAGAGCGATGACACCAAACCTGCTCTAAAAGTTTTCATCTACGAGACCAAATCACCTGAAATCACACACTCATCTCAGTCCCAGCAGTGCTGCACGGCATCACCAGTAAACAGGCCGATGTGCATGCTTTGATACAGGATGGATCAATGACAGGACACAGCAGTGGAGTTATTCTGACGCTCTCCTCCAGCCCAGCCACAGGGAAACTCATGCACTCATTATGGCCCATAGTTACATTTATACAGCGTCCTGTGACGCACAACGTGCTTGTTGTTTGGTTGTTCATTTATTTCAATCATGTAAACAACACACAAGGTTCAATTAGCAAAGAACATTTCAATCTGGCTTCACCTGTTCTGATTCAGCTACATATATTTAATCCCGCCCCTTCGCCATAAGTTAGCGGTTAGTTGCTTCTATGATGCCTGTCTGCTGACCTAAAGATGCAGTTTGTTTGTTGTTTTTTAAACCTTCCAGTAGCTTAAAGCTAAGCGAACAGTTAGTGAGAACAGAAGAATGAAACAATGAAAAGATTTTAGTCGCGCATGTGTTCAGTATTGTTAGATTTCGTTTCACATCAGCAAACAGCCAATATGATCATGTAGACGTGCACATGCTGATTACTGAGTGAGTAAATTTGCATGAATTATAATAACTCCATAATTCTATATAATAATAATAAATAATAATAAAATAACTATATATAATAAGTACCTGACAGTAGAATTTGATTCAATTAGTCCTTTAAATTCAGATTCAAACCCACCAGATAAGACTTGCACATTTTTTCCCAGATAACCATTTCCCAGTTCACCCTGTCACACTCTCCAGTGAGCACGTCTCCTGTCAGACACACTCTGTGGAAATATTTCAATCTTAAAGGGGGAAAAATCACACTAAAATATGTGGGACATGTTGACTGAAAGAATAACCAGGTTATCCATTTCTCCTTCGTGGCAGGAAATTGAAGAGACGCGGGGAAAGACGATGAACGTATCGTCAGACTTTACAAAAGTTGTCATTCTGTTTTATCAGTTGACATCACAGCACTCTGACTGCGTGAATCTCACCCTTGCAAACACAAAGCCACACCAACACGCACACACACAAACGCACACGCATCTCGCGCTCCGCAAGCATGGCATGCTGGGACGGCTCATTACTACAATGCCAAGCTACTAGTTGCTAAGGAGACCTGAGGGAGAGGGAGGGTTCCTGTTTCCATGGTAGCAAGCTCGCATCCTGCCAACTGTCTTCTACCCAGGAGACTTGACCATCGTAGACAGAGAGAGAAAGAGAGACGGGGAAGAAAAAGTGAGGGCAGAATGGAGTGAAGAGAAAGGCTGGAGGGGGTTATGTTGACGATGTGAGAGAGCTTGCAAAGATGCCTGTGAGGCTGCACACATGTTGGAGAACCAAAGAGACCGTTGCATTAATGCAGAGGGAAAAGAGAAGGAGGGAGAGCCTGGGGGGGGCATGTGGATGCAGCAGTGTTCCCATGGCTAACAGGTCGCTGCATGGCTAAAACACACCTCGCTCTAAGCATTGAGAACGACGACAAACTGACACTTTGCAGCCCCTCCTTCAGCTTCCACCTCTTAATGTCACACGTGTCCCCAGGTGAACTGCCCGCCTCCCGGCGTGAAGATCTGACAGAGCTTTTCCACAGAGCCCATCCATCATGGAAAAATCTGCTTTAGTGAGAGTGTGCTGTAACGAACGACGGATGGAGAAAGGGAGAGGGATGAGCAGAGAGAGATTAAACTGATTGGGGAGTGCAGGAAAAGGGCGACGAGGAGGTCGTACGAGGTCAAAGACGAGAGAAGAAGTCCTCAGTCTCAAATTCAAATTAGCCTTATTGGTTTTCAAGGACAGTGAATTGTTTCCATCCTCTGTTTCTCTCTCCCCCTCCTCCCTCTCCCGCCAGCACATCTCTTTTCTTTTTCTTATTAAATCATTCTTTTCATTGCGCAGGACTGCTTTGTCACTTTGAGGAATACATGCGTGCCAGGGGAACGAGAACTGCAGGAGCCACCATGTATTAACACCCAAAGCCTTACACGCTCCACACGCTGGAGTGCTGCTACCAGTCCTGCATGTTCGTTTGGTTTAGATCAGGGAAGAGACGTTTCTGTGTTTGTTTGTGATCAAGATTACACCAAACCTACCAGGATGGACTGCATGAAACTACCTGCAACAACAAAAATGCCCAGGAGACATGTTTACATTTTTAAATGTAACAAATTATAGCTATATATGTGTAATCTGACAAAAAGTAAGGGGACAAAGTCAGCTTCTAAAGAAATAGCTGTACCTGTAGAGACTGAACACTAACTGTGAGCAAACCTTAGCAAGAGGTTTGTTCAACAATCGCATTTGGAAATACAAATGCAAATAAATACAAATAAATGTACTTTTGACTGATTTTTATGAGCAAAATCAACTCATTTGATTTATTTTGTCTTGGAAAAAGAAGCATTAAAACATGTAAGTGGTTGATTTCTGGTCTCAGTTTGAGAGCGCTGCAGAATCCTTACACATGTGCAACATATTCCCACAAACTTCCACACAACATACAGACAAGCTGCAACTGTCCCAGCGACGTGCTCCTCTCTGAGTGTGCGAGCCTCTCTCAGCCTGTTTCTCATTGGCAGTGCGGCGTCTGTCTCTTTGTCACAGATGCTGGGAAACCAGAAGCCTCATCACCCTCATCTGATTCTCTTCTCTTCCCTGTCTTTACTGACTCTCACCAATACCCACACACACACACACACACACACACACACACACACACACACACACACACACACACACAGACACACGCACACACGCACACACACAGTTTTATTGACTTATTCATGCATGGGTTAGTTTCGGGGGCAGAACTCCTGTCTGCCAGTCTGACAGACAACCCGTGAACCCTTGAGACTCCCCTCCCCATCTTTGTCTACACACACACACACACACACACACACACACACACCTCTGTCACACCCCTACCCACCCCACCTCCCGACCCCCGAGTCCCCCTCACCCCGAGCAGGGCACATGGGTTATTTGTAGAGCGACCCAGGTTTATCCTACATCGTTTCCCCTCCCTTCGTCTGTCGTTCTCCACCTCCTCTTCACTTTCGACTTCTCTTTTCTGTCTCTGCTGGGGAGAAGGGGAAGGTATGCCCACATTTCCCAGAACAAAGACAGCCCAATTAAGTCAGTTTGAGTTAAGGTCTGTGTGGCAGAGAAGGATCGGAAGCGAGCAAGGTAGAAAGCGACGGCGGAGGAGCGAACGGCAAGCAGAGGGGAAGAGAGAGACGGTCTAACAAACAGGGGAAAGAGGGGGTGAAAGAGAAGTGGAAAGAAAGGAAGAAACGAGGCGCGCGAGTCACTTTGTAGCGGAAGCGGGTCGACTTTGTTTTTAGTTCCTCCATGGGAGACTATGAAATATTAATAACTGCTCCAGCCATATACTTCAGAGGCCTATGGTAAAACTTAAAGTCTAATGAGACGCCGCTCATGAATTGCTAATGGGGATGCTGCAATGTGTGTTTTTTGTGTGTCTTTGAGTATGTGCACATGTGTGTGTGTGTGAGTGAAGGGAGGAGGGGGGTCAAGTTGGTAACTGAGGGGTGGAGTAAAGCGGAGCTTTCAGTCTTTCAAAGTGCAGACGAGAAACTTCATTAGAGGCTTGAAGTTTTTCCTGCTGCACATCCAAGTGTTTTCTCTGATATTTGGCTTCGCTGTTCTCAGCGCTCCCACCACAGCTAACAAAGTTTCAAACCATCCTGCTAATTCAAACAAAACCAGACTGGGGCGTTTGTAGCCAGGCTTCCTTTTATTCATGGCTGGAGTTGGATGTGCGTCTGAAGGACAAAAGAAAATAGGTTCAAGAGTTGAACTGGATTTTTTTCCAACCGTAGTGTTTGTGTGTTTGTGTGTGATCTGTTTAATAAAAATGCAACATTTTGGGTGTAACACAAAGAAATGATTTTAGCCAAAAGTTATTCATCTGTTATGTCTGTGAAGGTTCTCAGTCGGTCTTTCCAAGCTCCTTAGATTATTAATCTGTTATAAATCAGTAGAAACTAAAAAGCCTTCTCTGGGCATTAGTTACTGTAACAGTTCTGTGTTTTGTACATATTCATGTTGGGTAAATTTTTGTTACTTTAAAACTCTTTTGTAGAGCAGTAAAACCAGCGTGCAGGCTTTGGTTAAACAGGTTTTAACAGCATAATTCTGAGTGTTTATCTACATGTTATAGTACAGGAGTAACATTTGTTTTGATGTTAAGTGAAACTAAGTGTTTACTAAGTTTATGCTGTTTTCCAACAGAATAATACTGTGACCCCGTACACGTGTTCAAACTGGTACATTTATTTAAAGTTACGTAACCTGTTCCTGTAATGTACAAAACAAAAGTCATATAAAATTAATCAGCTATGCTCAACACATCGGTCTGAAAATCTATTTTCATTTTCAACAGCTCTATACAGCACCTGTTTGACCTGAAGGGAGAGGTCAGAGGTCAAAGGGGACATGACAGTTTAAATCTTTTGTATTGTATTTTCTATACGTCAAGAATGCACATCATGATTATAACAATAAATCCTTCTGCTGCGCTTGAAGCTTTGGTGGATGTGCTCCAACCTGACCCCACTCTACACCCCTACAATATTTGGGGGGAGCACCTTGTAAAACTGTGGGTGGTGTCGATGTGGATTCTACTTGATTTATCTTTCACTGAAGTAAAGTCCGTCGCTGTCACTTTGGTGGATTCATATATCGGCTTATTAAAAGTGAAAAGAAATCTTTCCCAGACTAAAAACTGTATTCAGGGCTTATTGCTGATTTATATGTTTTTATTATTATTAAATGCCATTAGCTACAGAATTATACACTTTAAAATGTGTTATAAAAGAAGGAGGCTGATTCTGCTAAAACACAACATGGTGAAAGGTCACTGAAGTCTCTGCTCTACCTGAGAAACTGCCTCATGTTCCTTTCTCGCACAGATATTCAGTAAAGCGGTGAAATACCCGGCCGAGTCTCCCTCTCTAATCTGTGCCAGAGCTGGCAGGCCTAGCGGAGCCTTGTGTAACCCCACCCCCCACCCCCCGCCCTGGCTGAGCACGATGGCAAGGCTGAGCCATCAGCTGGGGGACTGTGGGCTGTGTGCATGCCGGGTCCAGGGGGAGCCCACGGGTGTTACACGGCATCGCAGGTTTGCTCACTGACCTCATTCCTCACCTTACTGAAACTCGCTCAGCAGGGCGCTGCTGTAGAGAGCCAAGCATGCTTAGATTATTAAAAATCAAATATGAACCAGTCAGTGATGTATACACTGGACTGGCTGCAGAGCTGATCGATGCCACACTGGGAGTCTGTGGGAGTGGATTATACTGAATTGATTCAAATGAGCTATTCTGAACAGATTTCCATATGCATGACTGTTTATTATTAGTAAGAGCCAATTAGAAATTAGGAGTAAGAGCAGCAGGAGAATACGGAGTCAGTGCTGGAGCACACACTGATGAAAGAACACAAAGATATTCAGTTATTATCTTACTGAGAAACTAGGCTACTTCACCAAGCTTCACTTTGGAGGTGTCGCAAAATCTGTGAAGTGGCAACAATTTATTTGTGAGCACCACTGAAGTGTTTTTGCCTCGTCGCAGGTTAGTTAATATGTGAATAATAATATATGTAATGCTGGGATCCACCAGGCAACAGGCTTTTAAGTCATAATGAAGGTTTCAAACCTGAGGCTGGTTTGAGAACGTAAGACTCACGTGGGACAGTTTGAAGAGGATTCTTGAGTAAAAGCAGACATTTAAAAAAAATCTGAAGGTTAAATTAGTGCTAAGATTACTTTAGATTATCAGTAAATTCAGTGTCATTCACCTTAGATTTGAATCCCTTTGTCTGTCAGACTGATAACAGCTGAGCTCTCCATATTTAACATTAGGTAGCATAAAGACTGGTTCAACTGTTGGTCAATGTAAACAACTATAACTACAACAGACTATAAACAGATCAGGCTTCAAACACAATGAGGAGCTGTGTGTTACATGTTTTTGTACATGAACATGTTTCACGTGTGTCAAATAAATCCAATAAATCCATTTCAGCTGCTTTTTGTCAGCCTGACAGAACCGTTCTACATTTTATTATTAGCAGTAGTGTTTATGTGCTAGGATAACCAGAATGATGATTCACACATTAAACATTTAAACATAGTGTGTTACGTTTGATTATCCACACATGACAGTGCATGACTGAAATAAATGCTCCTATAATACGACATCCTGAAAGTGAAAACTTCACCATCAGCACTCATTGTGACGTCTTCACCTCTCCTGTGTTTTTTAAGTATTAAGTCGGAAAAAGCTGATTTTAATTTAATTGATCAATTAATTATAATCGATTATTAAAATTGACAAAATGAAAAGTTACACATTTACTGTGAGTATTAACCAGCTTCTTCATATTGCTGTCTGAACAGAAGGTTTTAAAGCTGCTGTTCAGCCGGAGCCTTTCTGTATCAGGTTTGCATGTTTGTGCTGAATCAGTGCACCGGCTGTGACTGTGTGTTGTTGTCTGTCGCTTTGTGTTGGGCCTACTGACTGAGCTTGTACAGGACTTGCTGTAGTTTTGGTCAACAAGAAGCTGCCGCTGAGAGCAGGACTGGGGTGAGCAGCTTGTATGTGGCTCTGGGGTTGCTCCTCCATATCTGAGAAGCTAGAGTCATTTTCTGATCCATGAACTATTTCAGCTCCTCTCGTGCTAAACATGAACTCTTGAACCACGAGTAACGCAGCTGCTGAAAGGCTAATCATGTCAAACCTTCACCATGTTTCTAACGTAACAGAAGTATTCCCATCTCTACTTATATCACATTATTTATATTATTTTATAATCTTTTGTCCCCAGGTGAGATAAAAGTGTGGGAATTCCACTGAAATGTGCTGCTTTCTATTCAGTATAATTCAGTCAGTCGGTCGTGCAGATGGCTTCAGTAGAATTCAAGTTCAATACAAAATAAAAAACATCAAAACTACATGAAAATAGCCAAAGAAAGGCGAGAACCCACTGTACTACCAGTGCCAGTCCAAGACTGGGTAAATGGGAAGGACTGCATCACAGAGGCTGTCTGACATAACATTCTGGCCAAGCCAAACATGCGGAGGATAAAGAATCAGTCGGGGTTAACAACAGCCGCCTTTACCAGTGGAAACTGTGCTACTGCTGGCCAAAGACAATGGAAGAGGAGAGTGACGAGGCGATAAGGGAGAAGGAAGGAAGGCTTGTGGAGATGTGAGTAAGGGAGGTCGATGTATCGTGTGAGGGGGAGACCAGATGGAATGGAAGCAAGACCAGGAGCATGAGGGGTGGAGTCAAGCTGTTCCCCCACGGTGCAGACAGGAGGAGAAACTGGTAAGTGTAAGCTTGAAGGAATTACTAATCTTAATATTGTGCAGGTGATGAAAAATGGCTGCGCTGCATACATAGGATGGAGGAACATAGGGTAACATATAAGAGTGGAGGAAGCTGCACATAGTTTCACTACATCTTTGGCAGAAGGTCTGATCTGGAAGAGGAGACTGAAAGGTGGGGACAGGGAATGTAGCTAGGCGTGGTACATCTAGCTGTCAGATAGTCGTCTGACTTTTAGACGTCAGGAGGAGGAAAAGGGGAAAACAGGCTGTAGGTGGCAGGGAAGAGTTATTAGATGACTGGGAAAGGACACCTGCAGAAACTGCCAAGAAGTTTTTGGTGTATCGTCCAGAGGGAAAGAAAGCAGACAGGGAGACCTGGCCGTGGAATGAGGAAATACAAGGAAGTGCTCAAAGGAAGAAGTTAAAAGAAAAAGTGTGATAGTTAAGAGTTAACTGGTCGTGGCAGATGGCCGCCCCTCGCTGAGCCTGACTCTGCTGGCGGTTCCTTCCTGTTAAAAGGGAGTTCTTTCTCCCCACAGTTGACAAATGCTTGTTCACAGGGCCTCAGCTCATCGTTGGGGTTTCTCTGTATTATTGTGGGGACTTTGCCATACAATATAAAGTGCCTTGAAGTGACTGTTGTTGTGATTTGGAGCTTTAAAATACAATGTAATTAATAAAAATAAATTAAAATCAAAAATATTTAATATAAAAGTTTCATTGAATTGAACTGACAGCGGTGAGGTGCACGGTAGGAGTGACAGATCAGTTGAAGGCGGGGGTGCCATTACATCAAGGATCAGCTCTGAGCTGCTCCTGGTTGGCTACGGTGATGGAAAGGTAGACAGATGACGTAGTCTCCATGAAGCATCCAAGAAGGGAAGGTCGTCAGTGAGGTCGGGTGGAAAGGTGAACGTGACACGAAAAGTATTATTGAATTACTGCAGCACCTTGAGGAAACTGATTTGGGGCTAAAGAAATAAAACGATTTATTTAGCCCCAAATAATAATAAAGTATTATTAAATAATATTATTTAATAATAATATTATAAAATATTATTATTATTATTATTATTATTATTAAAACTGAATTTAACTGGACTGAGAAGAGAGAGTGAAGGTACATGAGTTAAAATCTGTAGGGTCACCATGCAAAACAATGGAAAGTGCAAAGAGAGGTGATGGAGAGTGGCTGGGGAATATTGGGGTAATGTGTGATAGAAGAAGAGTTTACAAGATGGTAATGAGATCTGTTATTCATACAGAGCCAAATCACAACAACAGCCACCTCAAACTGCTTTATGCTGTAAGGTAGACCTTACAATAACACATAGGACCTCTGTGGGAGTAGAGTTCAGGTAGCTGCTCTGCTCTGTGTTGGCACAAGGCAGTGAAGAAGACAACAATGGGTGAATCATATCCTTTAAGGTCAACCACAGCACTTTCAGAAAGACATCTACTGAGATGAAGTCTACTCGCCACTGCTGTGGGATCCATGAGGATGGAATGAGAAATCAAAGGAAAAGTTCAGGTTGGGCTTTTTGGAAAGCTGAACCTGAGCTGAACCTGTCTTACGCTGCTAACCTCTGTCTGCAAGGTCGAGATGATCTGGACATTTCCAGAGGAGGGACAAAGGACACAATGGACAAAGCATGTTGAATATGAGACTGGCAGGCAGGAGGAACAGAGGAAGACCTCAGAGGATGTGGTGAAGGAATGCATGCAGAGGGTTGGTGTGACGGGACACGATGCTGGGATAGGGTGTAGGCAGATGATCCACTGTGATGTCCCATAAGAGGATAAGATCATTTGAAAATGCGTGGATGGCAAGTCAGCTGCACAATGAGCATTGTGTATGTGTGTGGATAACATACACATGCTCTATGGTCTATGTGTTGTCATCTGCTCTACATGTATATCTGCTGGCATGTAACTGAACAAATGGGCTTGATTAGTTAATGTAGATCCATCGATCTCACCGTGAGCACTTCTTCATGTTGGCGTGCATATGCACGTGTGTCACACATGCACAGCACATATGCAGCATTGTGATGTGCAGGAGTTCATTTCTCGTTTTGTGTGTGTGTTTGTGTGTGTGTGTGCATGCGTGTGCGTGTGTGTGTGTGAGAAGGGGAGCAAGACGAGCAGATTTCCACATGAGTGGGGCTGTCAGTAGGCATCAGTCAGCTAGGCAGCGACAGGCGGAGCAGATCATTAGCAGAGACAGAGAGGGGAAAGTGAAGGAAAAGGAAAATGGAGAAGAGAGAGCGCAGGGAGGGAAGGCCTCAGTGTTACGTCTTCAATATCCATCGTGCCAGAATTACACAAACAGACCTGAGCACTGCTCAGTCACGCAACCGCATCAGTACACCGCCATCCCCTAACTGCCCGCCTATCAGCTCCAGTACTCAAAGCTTAAACTGACATCACATCTGTCAATATCTCCAGGGCGAAGCTGCAAATTGACAGCATTTAAGACGATGCTAATCAATCCATAACGATACGTTTTCTTGCAAGCTATTGTGAGCATTTTGTAAAATTTGAACCAATAATCTCAATAATCCAACCCATTGTGTTGTGTGAAGCCTTAACTTCCCTGAAACAGATTTAATTCTATGTAATAAGCAAGTAATGGTTTTTTAGCAGTATAGTAAATGTATTATCATCATGCTCTCATTTTAATGTAACCTTATTCAACACCACAGCCAATTAACAACACGGCACAAAGTCGTCTGTGATGCTATAAAACAACCTGCCACAAAGTGACTGCTTTAAAGACACCTGGAAAAAACACGTATGATGTTTAGTGCAGACATATTTCAGCAGACTCATTAGCTATCCATTAACAGCATCCTAAAGAGATGGGAAATGAAAGCTGCTGGTGTGATCTCATCAATGTAAAATGAGAATCAGTTATGATACATCCTTAATCAAAAAGGAAAAAAAAGAAGGGTGCTAACAAACACACTATCACCTCGGGGATGTGTTAACCCACACCTAGCATCCTGGTGACACCCTGTTGCTAACTCTGACAGCGCAAGTCTAAATGTTTGTATTTCCCATCATCTTATCTAACCAGTAATTATTTATCCTCTGCTGTTAAGTGCAAAGGAAAACCTTGTTTAATCCCCTGCTATCCTACATATCACCAGTTTTGCATTTTGTCCTTTTATTGTTCGCTGACTGGACCCATAACTCAAACTTTAGTGTTACATCTTGTGGTGACCACCTTCTACTCGAAAGTAGAGCAGATTTAGAAGTTAGCAGGAAGTTAGCTCGCTAGCTTCCACCTAAACATGTTAAAGCATGTTCTGACTGAGAGATTTCTGAAACATTCAAACGTACAGCTCTGCTATCACTTCCAACATAAATGAAGACAGAAAACTAAACAGCAGTGACGTTTGTAGGGTTACTGAAGTTGGGCTAGCTGGTATATAATGATGTGCTACGTGATCGCTAGCTACACAGCTATGTTAGCATAGCATAAAGATGGAGGATGGAGTGAAGATGGAGGATGAACGCTAACTTTTTTCCACTCTATAAAAGTTAACGTGAAACTTCAGTCAGGAGAACAACTGAGATAATCCATCCACAATACGAGGTTAGTCATTAATATACTGCTGCATGGGCTGGGCTGTAGCTACACCGTCAGGTTTAAAAACTGAGCTTTAAAATGAACAGTGGTAATAAAAACCGAGAGAGGCCGACAGCGATCACTGACTGTTTTTAGGGGCTTGTTCAGAATAAATAGAGCATGATACAAAGCATGTTAAAAACAGAACAGCCTTAATAAACACAGAGCAGTTTGGACCCAGAAGCAGGATTCATACGTCATCACTTAAAGACCGGATAGCTAGGATAAATAAAAAAGCCAGTTTGCACACGTGGTTTTTCTCAGCTTTAAAGATGGCTGTGATGCTTGCAGAGGAAAACTAGTGTTAGCAACACACAGAAGCATGTTCAGAAGCTGGTATTAGCTTTGAGCTAAAGGCTAGAGTATAGCTCCTCTCTGGTAACAAGAAATTAATTTAATGGCCTTTAAGTAACTTTTTCAAAGTGTACATCTATCAGATCTAACTTATAGGTGTCTTTTTATTTTGCTGTTAGCTTTACATTTGCTTCACTTATGAGATGGCAGTAGTGAGAGATGATCATACATAAAGATGACAAAACATTCTGCAGACCCTGTTATTGGCTCAGTTCATGAAACTTTGCAGAGCATTTTTTTCTGTTAAAAGCAGAGAAAAATACTCAAAACTACGTCCTAAACAGGTAAATTGTATCAGAGTCTGCTGTGGATTTGAGTGCAGCTTCTTTGAAAGAGCGGGCTTTTAATCTTTGGCCAGCAGATCTGAATTTCTTTACATGAGCTTGAAGCGACAGTAGGCACAGCAGAGACAGAGAAAGACGGGAGAGCGTCTGGATTAGACAGGAAGCAGGAGGGAAAAACAGAGAGCCAGAAAGGGTGCGGGGTTCATCTGAGGCTAGCTGTCATCACGTGCAGCGTCAGCCATCACATGACCGGAATGCTAAATGCAGAGCTCGGAAACCTGACCTATTTTCATCAAACTGACACAGAAATCCACCGAGAGGCTGTCTTACGCTGCTAACCTCTGCCTGCCTCCTGGACCACCTCCAGCATGCCGTCACACACACTTTGCACATAGCATAATGTAAATCTGCTTAGCCTTCATTTTAAGCAGTTTAATGATATTTGAAGAATATTTTACAAAATGACAAGATTTTTCTCGCTCATCCCAGATTTTTTCAGTTCACTTCAGTTTTATTTATATGGCACTAAATAACAACAGCAGTCGCCTCAAGTATTGAAAGGCTTTTATTGCAATTTGACCAAATATGTCATTGGACTGATGAATATTCAGCAGTGAAACCGTCCTCGTTTCGACCCATCTTTGAGCTGACAGCAGGTATTTAGCTCTTTCTCCACCTCGGCTCCGCCTGACATTGTTCACAGACACCTTCCCCAGAGCAGAAACTGTTCTAACAGACATTTTGCAAAGACAATGGCCAATTAATTCTGGTTAAAACACAGCAAATGATCCTGCTCTTAAGACACTAATGGCTTTAATTTTCAACAGGCTTTTATCAGCTATGATCAAAGTGCAATAACAGACATCTTTAATGAAAATGGATTCAATTGCCTGCAAATGAAAGTGAGTTGATTGATGGTGAACATCACCTCGCTGTGACTAAACTACACTGAGAACAATAATTATCACGGGTGAGTGATAGTACAGTAAAATGACAGAGTGGAGCTTTTTACTCTGCTGTTCTGTAACTATGGCAGACGTGAATCTGCCTCACAAATGTCAGACTTTTCATCATCCGTCAGTACAAATGTGTTTCTTCTTCCTAAACCGAGTTCCTACAGTGCAGAGACCACGTTACACCATCGGCCGTGGCATTTTGGAGAGACTTTTTTAGGTTTTCTGAACAAAGCAGTTTAGATTTTTTTTTAAAACAATAGTATTCATCTTATAGTCTTTTATTTAATCATGATAGAAACATGGCTGGATGAATTGCCATACTGGTCTCTCACCTACTTTAGGTCAGAGTTAAATATATATCTTTGAACTAAACAGCCTTCAACACCTGAGGATGGTTACAAACGGCTCTGATGATCCTTAATGATTTCAAAATTGTTACTATTTTCAGGTCTATCACGTCTTGTTCAAAAGTCTAAAATGGCATTCATGCAACATTCAAGAAGTATGTAGTAGTAGGGAACTACTCCGATGACGGCACGACTTTCATTTTGGAATTCTTTTCCAACCAAGTCCAGAAATGACTCACAGCCAATGGTTGTTCACCTCTGATGGGTTTGATGGGGGACTTGGTTTGATTAGTTCACCAGTTTCTCCAGCCTGAAAAGCTGCACGGCCAGTTTGTCCCTATTTAAAAACATGAAACACGTGTGGGAAACGACTTCTTCTGGTTTAGTCAACAACGACAAAAAGACGCACTCAGCAAATGTTCTGGATTTGAGTTAATAACAGCGCTTTACACAACCAGTCATCCACACACACATGATGGCAGCTATATTGTAGCCACAGCCACCCTGGGGCGCACTGACAGAGGCAAGGCTGCCGGACACTGGCGCCACCGGGCCCTCTGACCACCACCAGTAGGCAACGGGTGAAGTGTCTTGCCCAAGGACACAACGACCGAGACTGTCTAAGCCGGGGCTCGAACCAGAAACCTTCCGATTACAAGACGATCGTGGCCCCACAGCCACGATCGCCCTCCTTTGTCAAAGCAACGCTGAGGATGTCAAAACGTCAAAACGACCACATGTAAGCGACATGTCATCACTGTATTGTGTTGATTGTACGTTCAGACCGAACTAATAGTGAGTGCAGTTCTTTAGGAAGATAGTAGGCATGTTTAAACTCATAATTCTGCTAACTATTGCAAGCTTTTATAAAAGTCACTGCAATAATTTCAGTATTTTCACACAGCATACGTTCTCTAATTCAGCCTGCGTTTTAGCCAATTTCTGTCAGTACACCTATTAAGAAGGGCATATGTTGCGCTACATTTTTGAATTTAAAGGCCAGTCTTTAGTTTCTGTGTCCAACGATAAACAGGTAACGAGTGCGGATTTTGGTTTTTTAGCTTGTTTTCAGAACATCTACATAAAATGTTGTGTTTCAGTGCAGCTATGTTTCAGACCTGGGAGCTCTGTCCTAAATGTAATTATTATAACTTGTTGAATTTTCAGCCATTTTTGAATTGGTAGTTTTCTGATTTCCCATAAGTCCTCCTGGCTTGCTCCTTCCACGCCAGCAAACGGGCGCAGTGCCGTCATGCTCCAGGTTCAGTTACAGAAGCCAAGACAAGGGCCTTCTGCTGCCCGGTCCATACAAGATACTCAGTTTACATGTGGAAAAAGGTTTTTCCCTCCTTTCTTTGTGCAGTTAGGGAAAGGAGAAATCTATGACAATAGTTAAATGAGAAACAGTCACAAATACATATGTTGGGAAATTGTCATCCACCTGGGATCTACACATACATATTCTCTTACCCTAACCCAGGGGTGTCCAACTCCAGGCCTTGAGGGCTGGTGTGCTGCAGGACACACCCCTGCCCTAACCCAATACCCAACTTCTCACTGTGGCTGTAGCAGGCCATCTACTAATGGGAAGGTTGCTGGTTGGATCCCCAGCTGCTCTGGTCTACATGCCAAATATCATTGGGCAAGATATTGACCCCAAGTTGCTCTCGGTTGCATCCATTGATGTATGAATGTAGATAGAAAGCGCTTGTATGGGTGAACGAGGCACTCTGAGGTAGAGTATATAAGAACCAGTCCAAATGTGCTCTGTGGGACTGGGCTGACATGCAGGTAGAACAGAAATTCTTCAGCACTTCTGGAAATTTGTGGTGGAGACGCTGTGATCCAAGTTCTCCAGTGTGGTGCTGAGAGCTCCACTCTCCAGAAGCATTAATCACAAGCCCGCTGTCCCCCGACTGATTACCTCCCATCAATCTCAGTTTGCCAAGCCCTCCAACAGGAGAAAGCCTTCACGAAGATCTGATTAAAAATGTAACTGACTCATAACAGGAGCGCACGACCGGTCTCTGAGTCGATGCTCTGTGACAGAACAAAGGCGAGAGCACAACTTATCTGCTCATCTCCAAATGTACGTTCATGTGATTATGCAGAAATCCAGGTCTGATCCCACTGAGGAGACCTGCTGCAACTGGGAGGTCTGGAAGAGAACCAGTGGAGGTCTGTCGGCGTGCGTGCATCTGTGTGTGGTACTGCAGACAGGAGGGGGAGTGACTTTGAGAGTGTCTGAGAGGCACATCCTGCCTGCAATTAAGGTGGAATCAGAGAGAGATCTGTGCTGCCTTGATAATGAGCCTCATCTGAATTATTAACTAGAGCTGTACCCCCTGGACCTGGACTCCCATCAGCCCCAGCCACACCACAACAACAGCAGATGCACACATGTACACACACAGAATCTTCAGATCCATACAAACCTCTATTAAATCCATTTCGGCATGTGCAGGAACTCCAAACTAATCCCATTTGCAAAGAAAATAAGGGCAACACATTACTTGGAGTGGTCCTCATAAGGCATTATGAGGCATCAAAAGCTCTTATAAACTGAGTGCATAATGATTTATTAAAATTGATGCATAGTATAATGAGTACAATATGCAGAAAGTTGGGGTGAATACTTTATGAGGCAACTCTCTCATTAATCACATTAAAATTTAGTTCAATTTCAGATGCATGATTACATTAGAACGTTTTCTCTGTGATTCCAGTGGGATCGTAATCAGTTTGATGCTGCTGTGAACTGATGGACTGACTGCACACTAGCACCCTGTATTATGTTTCGCTATGATGGTAAACCTAAAACTGGTTTTAGTTTTTAACGTCATTATGGGATAATTCACCGACTGGCTGGAAATTTCCTGCCGTTTTCATACAGCTGTGGGTGTTTTAGCGTCTTAATACAGAGCTCTTCATGTCACATTTCAAAAAAGAAAAATGTCATTTTGTAATAAACGGAGGAACATTGGTCGCAGTGCATATCCACAGATCTGTGTATGGATCACACATCAGCGGGTTGCCAACATTTTCTTACCTTAATTGATTTGTATGAAAATTAGAAATTCCAAAAATTTGAAGTCCTGATGACCAAATGAAGCTCTGGCTGAAAATTGAAATACATCTTTAATATGAATATTACTACTACTAATTATACTTATTATTGCTTTGTGCTGATTGTTTACAGCTGTCTAAGCATCGTGAGACACGTGCCTGGAATCAGAACCGTAAAACAATTTAAAAACCAAAACGATTAAATAACATGTAAAAATATAAAAACAAATACTATATTTAATACTAAATATATTCCACTATTTCTTGTGTTATCTTGAATTATTTGATCTTTTATTAAAAATCCTGCGTGTTGTCTCCACTGTCCCACAGATGGTGGAGGATGAGGAGGGTTTCTTTGTTTTCTTCTTTTCTTGTAGTCTCTTTGTCATTTTTCATACTGTAATTCAGATTTTTTTTTTTCCTTTAGCCATGGTGATTTTTTATTTTTTTATTTAAAATGATCAATCAAATATTTTGGAAAGTGGCCCCTCTCCTGGTTTCCTCCGTGGACCTCCAACACTGTTATTTAAGTTTCTCCAGTGTGATATTTTCAGTGTTTTTGCTTTAGTGTAGTTGGTGTAGCCTTCTCTCTTAAATTATCATCAACCGCAAAAGAACAAAATTATTCAGCATCTGATAAATCTGACAGTGATTCTACGTGGGAACTATTTTTTTCCCCCACACATGTGTTAGTAAATCAGGCACATTGTCTCGATGTTTGCAAGAAAATGTCACAAACTGATCCAGCTCCAGATCTCCTTCTGTATCTGAACATTTGATTCATGCAGGAGGAGTAACATTTAAAGAGCAACATTTAAAGAGCAACATTTAAAGAGTAACTGTTGAAGAGTAACATTCAAAGAGTAACATTCAAAGAGTAACAGTTAAAGAGTAACAGTTAAAGAGTAACAGTTAAAGAGTAACAGTTAAAGAGTAACAGTTAAAGAGTAACAGTTAAAGAGTAACAGTTAAAGAGTAACAGTTAAAGAGTAACAGTTAACAGTTAAACACTTTCCTGTTCTTAATTTTCCTCTGATTTTCCTGCCACCCAGGCAGCCATTGCTCTGCTATTGAAAAACCAGTGCTTTATTTTCCAAGCACCCATGTTTGTATTGGGTCATCAAGCCAGACGGCTGCTGTCCTTATGATAATACATAGACATTAATGGCTGTCTGGAGTGCTAGACATTATAAATGTGAAGATGAATGATCTTCACTGGACTCACTTTCCTTAGTAACACTCAGGGTACATTTACATCTATTTAAATGAAGATGTGTTAATGAACAGATATAACTTTTTTATTGACTCAAGTCACCATCATCATTATTATTGTTATTTTATGTATTTTAATTATGGGATGACCGGAAATGTCTGTCCTGCATTAACTGTGTCATCAAGACTTGATAACAAGTGGAACAAATGGCTTTACAAAGCTAAACCTTACTGCTATCATGCAAGAGAAGCTTTGCATGAGACACATGTGTAAGTTATATGACTGAGTCTCATATCATTAAACCAACGGAAACCAGCAGGAAGGTGAAAAAGGTCAGAACAATCGTAACAACACGTGAACTGAAAACAATGGCTGGCTGCAGCAGCAGATGATGATATATAACCACATTTCAAAAATGCAGCAGCATTGATGAAAGTAGCTAAAGTGAGTAAAATCTCTTGGGGAAATCTTCTAAGGTATTGTTAGTAACGCCCCGACTTTACACGCTGCTGTTATCGGACTGTTGTCTGGCGAGGCCTCTGCTCTGCTCATCATCTGAGCCAGAAACTGGAACATTTTGAAGGTCTGGTAGACAACACAGGGAATGTGTACTGGGTCGGCATTTTACGACACCACCAGGCACGATTCCCAAGATCCGCCTGCCTCGCTGACTGTTCTGTGTCTGGACTCTGTTTTCTCTCTGGAATTTCTGTCTGAAGACAGTTCCTTAACAATTTATTCCAGCTGATTGAAGTGTGAGGGCTGAGAGCAAGAATATTATGTGCTATTCCAACCACTATGACTCATTTAGGCAGTGAACACCCCGCCTCCACTGCTGGTGCATCCCTTGTTTACATCCCAGTCCTTCTCCAGATTGAAGCGATATCTACTCAGATGCCTTTTGTAGAAACTGACAAGGCAACTGATCCCTTTGGACCAAACTCAGCTTCCTTCCCATTCAGGCCCTCACCAGCTCTTCCCAACTGTTTTCTCTCCATTCACAAGACTGATCAGATGAGTTTACCACAGTCTCAGACTCAACCACCAACCCCCCTCGCCTTCCAAATTCCTCTTCTCGTTCCACGCCCCCAGTTAACCCAGCCCCAGGCCTGCCAACTCCAGAGCTGCCTCTCCTTCTGCTGTGCCTTTGTGATAATAACAATAACTGTGTAGTGGTGCAGAGGGCTTTCTGTTGAGCTAGCGCCAGGCCGGCTGGCACGGGGAACCCTCTAAGCTTGTTTCACCATCTCCAACCAATTCCCCTCTGTCTGGGCTGGCACTGGAGCATCACAGGCATTAAGGCTGCTATCAATGTGCTCAGCAGCAGGGGCCATCAGCACCACTCACGCACTCGCTCTATCTCTTCTCTTTCCACCTCTCTCTTCCTCTCCCACTCAATATGGAATCCAGTTCAAAAAAAGGCTTTATTGGCAAGACAAATAATACTTGTTCTTCTCTCTTTTCTGCTTTCTCTTTCTCATCTCATCACCTTGTTGTCCTTCTCTATCACCCACAAGTGGATTCTCAGCAGAACACGGTGACGTTCCTCAGCCCGGGCAGTAATACAGCAAGTGCTTTATGATCCAGATTAGCGATAAAGATTCACTTTTGCTCTCTGTAATCAGGGACACAGAAGATAAGCTAATCTAAAGTCAGTTTGACTGTTTTAATGCGGACATCATTTTGGATTAAAACTGATTTCCAGCAGGTGAAAATGCAGCCCAGAGGAAAGATTCAATGGATGTAATTTGCTTTATTTTCTTGTCTGCAGGAGTTAAAACATCATTATCAATACTTTTGTTGTGAGTTCTCTCATAAGTCACCGTGTTAAAGTTTTTCAGTTTAATCTGTGTTACTGGAAGGTCACTGGAATAAGCTGTAAAATTCCTCCTTGCCTAATGATCCTCGTGTCTACGTGCTTTCAGACAGGATGCTGCATATGGACGGATGACACGATCGTGAGCTACTTTAGTTACACCTGTACAGTCTAAAGCAACCCAGGTTTGCCTCATTTTATCAAACACTGTGTTCATTTTACTGAAAAGATTTTGCTTTGGTGTTGACGGCATGGGTTGGAATTTGTTCTCTAAAAAATATATTCTGTTCATATGTAAATAAAAAGAGCCAAACGATGCGACTCCACCTTTACAATTGTCCCCAGTGACAAAAATCTAAGATACGTATATCTTCATATTCACTAGCTGGGCCCACGTCCTCATTTTAGGTTTGACAGCGTTTTAGTAGGTAAAGGTGAAGCTTGGACATGAATCGAGCTGCGGTTTGGGGAAGGCCTCGAAGGGGACTGGCGACGGCTGCCAGGCCTGGCAGATCCCCGTGTACTAAATAGAAGTGAAGAAGTTAAAGAATTGAAAACAAGGACAGAGGGAGGGGCACGTAAACGAGAATGAACAGCTTGCAGAACTGGGGGAGCGTATATAGATGAGACCCGGAAGGAGCATGTTTGGAGGCGTGGCCCTGCTCCTGAAATTCCAGTACATTATCTCCAATTTTCATCAAAGGCTGAAAGATACGAACTGAGGAGCTTAAACTGAAACAGAATCCAAATTGTGCTGTAATATATATGTAATATTTACATATTAGTTACTGTCCTCGGCATCGTACTGTTTTACCCGACCATAACACTGGAAACACAACCCTGTGCTCAACCACGCTGGTATAGTAAACAAACCTGATGCTTCCCCTACATCACGTCAGGTGTTTAGCAGAGCCACTCCAAATTCAGAAGACCTGGAGCTTGTTCTAACATGAAAAGCATAAATATAACTGCATCCCATTTCAAATAGCTAGTCCTAGTACTAGTTATTCTGTGAAACCTGCTTGGCTTTGGTGAAACTTTGTGAGGATTTTTAAAATGTGTCTCATCAGGTTCAGGTCAGTTCTAAACACGTATTTGATCTGCGTTCATGTGTAGATTGCTGGGGAAATATGCCTCCCCTAAACTGAGTTCACTAATGAAACTCTACAGTCGTTCTGGTGCTGAATATACCAACGGAAAGAAACACTATAGTCTCTCATGACCAGTCTCTCATGAGAGACAGAAAACAAAAATTAATACATATTAAGTTGCTGCTTGTCTTGTGTTCATGTCATTTTATCGCAGTCTGATTACCACAGGCATACACCCACAATGAACCTCTAACATGCTTCTTCGTAAAGCCTTCAGGTAGAGTCAGATCGTTGCTGCCTACCTGCCTGCCTGCTGCCCAATCTGTGTGCAGTACAGCCTGCAGACAGGCCACAGCTCAGCACATCCATTCCCACGCAGAGCCACTTGTGAAATGAACATAACAGTGTGTGCGTGTGCGTGTGTGTGTGTGTGTGTGTGTGTGTGTGTGTGTGTGTGTGTGTGTGTGTGTGTGTGTGTGTGTGTGTGTGAGACAGAGAGAACGCACCCCCCTCCCCCGTCACCACCAGCAGCACCGAAACCACCCACAGAACTGAACTCACTTCATACAGCCAAACACAGCCTCCCACCTCAGAGCCAATAACAAACATGGCTGAAACACTTGACCACAATTACTGAGCCACAGTCAGAGAAATCCATACATAGTCAGCAGTGCAACCCTGCTGCCACACACACACTGCCTGTGTGTGTGTGTGTGTGTGACAACAATCAAAGAAATCCACATACGTATCATTGGAGACAAGCAGTGTGTGAAAGCATCTGATTGGCTGCTGTGGCCTTAGCACTTCACACTTAAACGAGTGAGTGACACCTCAACAGTGTTTGTCTGAAGGGTGCACGGGAAGCTGCTGGCCTAGATATGGAGACACAGCCCAGTGGCAGGGCTGAGCAGCAGCTCTCAGACGCAATTACACAACAGCTCTTAAAGACTTCTTTTAGCAGCAAGACTTTGATTGGATCTTATTTCCTTCCCACTCGTCCCATTCATCCAGCCAGTCATGTACTCACAAGCCCCAACCCCTCAGTGTGAGGGTGTACACATATTCTACTGAAATGTCGGTGCCTGCGTACGTTTTTAGGTATTATATACCTATAAACACACTGCGTTAGAAATTTCATTGAAGCAGTGTGCACGTCTCTCTCTTACTCTCTTTTGTTGATGAGACTTATTGTGATTGAATCAAGTTGTTGTTTTCACGCAGGACTTGGAGTCCGTCTCTGCACCAATCACCTATCTTGCCACACCGGCCAATCAAAACCTCCAAACAAAGCTTCAGTGGAGGTCAGCCAGGGATCACGCTGAGCATCCCCCGGTCAGCAACAAAAACAAGACTCAGGGAATTAAACCCTGTCATATCCAGTCTTGTTTATCATTGGTTTACGTTTCTTTGTTGTTGTTCTTTCACATTTTTACGTGGATTAATCTGCAACTCGGTTATGTCCAGTTTTCAGCTGGTATAGAGTTGAAGCTTGAAGGAAAAAGTTAGTCAAATAAGAAGAAAGACGCTCACAAAAACATTGTAAGAATAGGATAAAATGTCACACACATATTAATCCCACTATGACCCTGTTTCCTCTTCTTCTGCATGCCTGATACAGTATCCTCTGGGTGACCCACTAAAGCAAAAACACCATGGCAACAAACCGCTGCTTTAAAAAGCATCCACATTTCTCCTCCACCTGTTACAAACAAGACTGTCAATTGACTGTTATGGGGATAATTTTTTCAGTTGTATATTATTAATGCAGCTCTGAGAGGGCTTTAAAGTTTATAAAGAAATCATTCTGATGATGTCGTAGTGATGTCATCAGAATTTTGTAACCATAAAGTCAGCGTGTACACAGTAGAGATGTTTTCCGTTAGAGCCTTAACGATGACAGAAGAAAGTCTGTACGTCTCATCCTCTGTAGCTTTAATTATGAACTCTTTGATTTAAAAAATAAACTTCCGCTCTCGCTATATCTGTATGTCTACTGCGAGTCCCCACTCTTTCTGTGGAGACTGTCATCATGTTTAATAAATACATTGTGTGTTTTCACGGCGCCTGTGAACCTGAGTCAAGATGGGAGAACCTGAGGCCTCGTCCGTGTTCTGTTACAGTTAACAGTGTGTTTCACTTTTTAAAACGCTCATAAATTGCAGCACTGACCCTTGCATCCCACTGAGGGAACTCCCACTGAGACCATAAAACACAAGTGGAGACAGAGCAAATCAGGTCTCTAATGATGCAAATGTTCTTGTTATTTACGATAAAATGCAGTTCCGTTACTTTTGTGTTTAATGTAACTTGAAGCCCACTTTGATGGTTTATTGACAGTCTCCTGTTGGTTTGTAAACGAGAACGTTGTCAAACAGTAACTACGAAGGAAAAACCCACATGTGAGGCGTGGAAACAAAAGACTAGTAATCCTAACACAGAATAGGTGATAACCTTAAGTAGATTACAGCTAGCAGTCTATGAGATTACCCTCGTATTAATTTGAATGATAATCTGTAGTTACATCTGTTTGCTGTGACACCCACTGTCATCATCTCTTGTTATTACCCTTTAAGCCCCTCTCCTTGTGCCATGCTTTCCCACAGCCTGTGCGTAACTCGGCGTGCGCGCAATGGATAGTAGGGGGCGGGGTGGCTCCAAAGGGTTTATCCCCGTCACGCAACCGACGGCATAGATGACAGAAATCGGACAGGAGGCTCACTATGTCCCCGATGTGACCGCGGGGAAATACAAGCTTACGAGAGCAAATGCGTCACTGCTCGCCTACCCGGGAGGAACCGTGAAGAGGGGAGTTTGGGCTCCGTGTGGCTTCTCCTGTTTGCACACGCTGGAATTCCTGAATCCAATGAACCCAGTGAACCCTTATCCAGCCACGCTCATTGCCCCTGCTCACACACTGTACTGTGGAGTGACACGAGGACACGCCACTGACATAAATTGCTGGAACCAGGGTCAATTATGTGGCTTTGAGATATGCAGGAAAGGGGGTGTGCTGCAGACACAGCTTGAGGCTAAACATAGTGTAGGCTAGTATTGCACTCAAACCTTTGCTGTGTGGTGTCAGAACATTCTTTCATGTGGCCTACCTTCCACCCGGCTGAACTGTTGCTGTCGCCTTTATCCTTAAAATAAGGAACAAAGCGAACCATCCAGTCGTATATCTGGGACAGGGTGAGCCTCTTCTCCGGGGTGCTCTCGATGGCACGGGTGATGAGATCTGCATACGACAGGTTTCCCCACGCGTTCCGTCGGGAGGACTTGGCTTTGCGTAGCTGGCCGGCCACGTCGAGGGCAGCCCCGGACATGCAGGCGGGAGCGGCCACGACCGGAGCCGGGGCGCCGGCCGGATGCTTGATCTCGGCCGGCGCGCCGCCTTTCCTCTCGCCCCGGCACGCCGGCACGTTGTACTGCTCCACTTTGACTGCCGCCAGGGCCAGACCTCGGCTCGCCTCCTCTCCCCCGGGGAAGTCTTCCGGACACGGCAGCGGCCAGGTGCACGACGGCGGCCGAGCGTGAGGCTCAAATTCCGAATCGATGTCAACCTGATGCACATCCACGCCGCTGTTCTCCATCATCATCAGCATGATCTCCCGCTGAATAGATGTCAAAACCGGGCAAGGTCACAGTAACAAAACGCGTGTCAGTGTTGACGTGACAGTGAGTGAAAATGCCCAAACTGTCCAAACGGGGGTGAAAAGATGTATTTGTACAGTTTCACACACAGGGATTATCAGCAGCTGTGTGGCATATTATCATTCTCCTCAGCGCAACAATGTGGCATCACATCAGGACAGATGAAGGTGTATCCAAGGCATCAAAAGCAGTATCAGTCTCTCTTCCATGTTAATTGCACAACACTGGCTGTGTGGCTGCATGCACAACCGAGTGACGGTCAAACATCCAGTAAAAAAGCCAGACACACTTGGAGAATGTCTCTGTTCGCGCTCCGGCTGCAGCAACAGTTGATCCTTGACAGACGAGGTCCAGAATTCTTATCAAACTCCCCCCAAATTAATTGACTTCAGATTTTTCTCCAGGCTCTGATCCCAGCTCTGCTGGCGCGTTTTGGCAGGTTGGCCAGTGAAACAGAGCCTATTTACTCCTTTAGAAATCAAAACAGGCTCTCATGAATCATTCATGTGAAGCCGTAAATTTCCAGATGAGAGAAAAAAAGAAGCCTCTCGTGGGTTTGTTTGGGAGCATCCTCTGCCTCCTCTCCGCGCAACCTGACTCGGTGTGGTTTCTACCTTTGTCTTCAGCTTTCCGTGCACATGTCACATGGGTACCGTCTCTCTGTCTGTTGCTCTGCCTTTATTCTACAAGTCTGTGTGTCTCTGAAGGCTCCAAGCCACTCAACTGTAGCCTGGAATAAAGTGGAATAAGTGCTGCTTCCATATAATTGGACGCCGCCTGGATCAAGTCACTCCCTCTAGAACAGGTTTCCAGAGAGGGAGGAGTGTGTGTGTGTGTGTGTGTGTGTGTGTGTGTGTGTGTGTGTGTGTGTGTGTGTGTGTGTGTGTGTGTGGTGAAATTTCCGACAATACTCTAAAAGCAACCCTTTCTATACAGCAGACAAATTCATTTATAGACTTGTATTTTAAAATAGTCACATTTTTTCTAATTAAAGAAACAATTGAACTGACGGACTTTTTTCTAATCCCACTACAAAGTCCGTCCATCAGAACAAGCCTGTCTAGAAACTTCTGCCAGGTTAATGTTTGAAAGTCCGACTGCCTCTTATTAGGAAAGCAAAACTAATAATTTACCAGGAGAACACAAACTAGAACTGAAATCATACGTATAATTAATATTTTCTCCCATTTGTTTTGCATTATTATTTTTGTAGCTTCATTCAGTGAAGTATCTGAATGAAACCTCCATCCAAAGGATGCATTTCTGGGTGTAAATGTTATGAACTGGTCCGGTTTAAACACGGTCTGAACTGAAGATAAAATACTGCGTTCACCTTGCAAAACGCAGCTGATGTTCATCTTTTCCTGATGAACCCTGCTATTGTTTTGCATTTTTTAAATGTGGCTACAAGAACGATCGTGGCCATCTTGTTATTGTGTGATTAGTGTTGATTGGTTATAGTTAAAAGATTGTTATCAGTCTGCTTGTTAATAGAATAATAGAACATAATGCAGAAAAAGATTAAACACCAAGGTTTGTGTTCGGTAATTAAATCCCTGCAGTAATTATAAGAGCAGCAAAGGTTGTGTAGTATGTGCGTGTCATTACGCTAACATATCTGCTTGCCTTCTTTATTTGCATACTTTCCTCCCATCGTAGCTCCTCCCAGTGTGAACGTAAGAAAAGACGCATCTGTCCCAGTATCTCAGTCTGGGACTTTTGGCTTTGCCACACACCTGTGTGTGAATGTGTGTGTGAATGGGTGGATGACTGGATATGTAAAGCGCTTTGGGGTCCTTAGGGACTAGTAAAGCGCTATATAAATACAGGCCATTTACCATTTACCATTTGCCGTGGCGTCAGTTTGCACAGGTCACGGAGGGGCTGTGGGAATACAGCCAACAGAGATGTACACGCAGCCAGTCCTCAAAAAGTCAAAGCATGCTGCCCAGTAGCAATACTGACACTAAGTGCAGGTATTTGAAAAAGTCATGGCTGGGGGCGGAGTTAATTTGAACAGATAGTGGAGATCAGCACAGCGAGGAAGAAGCAGATGAAACATGAAACATCAGAAAACAACAGCACACAGTGGCTGCACTTGTTTCCAAGTCACTACAAAGACTTTATTTATTCAGTCTTCAGTCTTCTCCACGGCAGCAGCTGAGACCAACCACAGACGCCATCACGGTGATGTAGATATTTTGCTGTCATCTTGAAGCTTTGAGATCAGGAGGGTTTGAGACCAGAATATGATGAGCGACAGAGGAGCCCACCCACTCCCAGAGGTCCTGGCAGAGGGTCATTCTGGATCCGGAGCTGGCTTTAGGTTTCCGACACGGAAACCTTCATGCCGTCTAGGTTCAAGGTTCAAGGTTCTTTATTTGTCACATGCATAATTATACAAGTATAACACACAGTGAAATGTAGCCTGACACGCTCCTCGACATGTGCAAAAAATTGGGGGGGGGGGTAGAGGAAGAACATTATATATATATATATAGTATATACACTGGGTGAATGTGCAGTAGTAGCAGCAAGCAGGTGAATTCTGTACATTAATATGAATAGACATCTGACTATTTTACAGGATAGACAATATAAACATATTTAAAATTAAAGGAATTGAAATGTACATTGTGCCTTGGTTTAGTGTCTGGAAGAGTCCTGTCTCAGTCAATTATAGATGATGTGAGAGGGCGGGTGTGTGTGTTTAGGGCCCGGATGGCTTGGGGATAGAAGCTCCTCTTGAGTCTCTCTGTCCTTGCCCGGATGATGCGGAACCTTCTCCCAGATTGCAGAAGTTGGAACAGTTTGTTGCCAGGATGGGACGGGTCCTTCAGTATCTGCGCTGCTCTAGTCCGGCATCTCCTGGTGTAGGTGTCCTGAAGCGGGGGGAGAGCAATCCTGCAGCAGCGTTCTGCTGTACGGATCACTCTCTGGAGAGCTTTTTGGTCCTTCACACAGCTGTTCCCAAACCACGATGTCATGTTCTGTGTGAGGATGCTCTCCACAGCGCCTGTATAGAAAATCCTGAGGATCTTTGGAGAGACCCTGAACTTCCTCAGTTGTCGTAGGTGATACAGGCGCTGCCTAGCCTTTTTGGTCTGGACCTGAATGTGGGCAGCCCATGTCAGGTCTGAGGAGATGTGGACACCAAGATACTTGAAGGACTGCACCCTCTGCACTGGAGCTCCATTGATGATGATGGGCTTGTAGTCTCTGTGCTGACTCCTTCTGAAGTCCACCACCAGCTCCTTGGTCTTGCTAACGTTCAGCTGGAGGTGGTTGTCCTGGCACCACTGATGCCAGATTCTTCACTTCATCCATGTAGGCCGCCTCATCGTTGTTGGAGATGGCACCCAACACCACTGTGTCGTCAGCAAACTTCACAATGGTGTTGGAGCCATGGGTGGCCACACAGTCTGAAGTGTAGAGGGAGTAGAGCAGTGGCGAGAGGACACATCCCTGAGGTGCTCCTGTGTTGATGGTGATGCTGTTGGAGAAGCACCTGCCCACCCTCACCACCTGAGTTCTGCCAGTGAGGAAGTCCAACACCCATGCACACAGACGGCTGTTAAGTCCCAGATCCCTGAGCTTTGTGAACAGTCTGCAGGGCACTATTGTGTTAAACGCTGAACTGTAATCAAAAAACAGCATTCTCACATAGTTACCCTGTTTCTTGTCCACGTGGCTGAGGGTGGTATGCAGGACGTGGGCGATGGCATCCTCTGTGGATCTGTTGGATCTGTAGGCGAACTGCAGCGGATCTGTGGTGTCTGGGATGGAGGAGGAGATGATGTTCTTCAGCAGCCTCTCAAACACCTTCATTACTACCGAGGTCAGTGCAACTGGCCGGTAATCGTTCAGGGATGAGGGTTTGCTGTTCTTGGGCACAGGGATGACCAACGTTAGCACCAACATGGTCTGTCTATTTATTTTTGGCACTGCAAGTGCCTGTACACAAAGAACCCTGACTACTGCTCTGTGGGATGCTGGGACACTTTGCATTTTAATTTCATTGTATCTTCTACTGCGTTACATTTATCACATACAACAGTGCAAGAATCTTAAGAGGTAACTGTGAGCGGTTATTTTATTATCTGTTAACCTCAAACACACAGTGTGAGAGCCGTTCTGATTCACTGTGTGAGGATCATCACCTGCATTTCCTCACAGTGTGCTGTGCTCCTCGTCTCCTTCAATGAAAGGTGGAATCTTTCATTGTGGCAAAGGCGACACAATTTCTATCCCAAGAGGATTAAAATAAAGAAAAGCACCGAGTGTAGTTTTACTGTAAAGCAAGGTCGAGGTGGGTGAAACACTGGATTTTAACACAGGAGAGCGCTGTGCATGTGAGTGACTGAGCAGAAGAAGAACTAAGGAACGGTTTCATCACAGCCACCCTCCTCCTCATATATCCGTCTAAAAGTAGACGGAAAATGCAATGAGAGAGTGGACAGAGGAGCAAATTCTTCTTGTTGACAAAGTCCAGATGATCACAGTGTTGTAATTTAGGCTTGTGAGGGCCAAAGGAGGACGCTTCCAAGTCTCCTCGGTGTGTTTCTCACACACTGCTGTCTCTGGGTGGCTCTGAGTCCATAAAGCTCGCCCCATCAATGGCCGCTCTGTGTCTCGTAAGCTCCTTTGGAAACCCCCAACGCTGATAGAGGCTGCCACTCTCTGTCAGCCGGTTGTCAGTGACAACCATAAACCTCAAATGCACATAAATGGAATGCTTTCACGAGAACTAAATGGACCTATCAACAGAAAGAGAGCCAGCGATCAGCGTTTGTGTGTGAGAGAGTAAAGGAAAAATGAGAGCGAGCGAGATGCTGTAAATGGGAACAAAGAGAAAATTCAAAACACATGGCTCTGCGGTTTTCCGAGGAGATTTTTATGTGCCACAGAGAAGTTGTAACAGGAATGCGGTGTAACTCCTATCATATGGAATGAAAACACTGAAGCAGTGCCAGCAGGGTGGATATAGTGTGGTCTGCTGTGGCTTATGGCAAAGTCCTCGTCATCACGACTAGGTGATGTACTGCCGCAGCGTAAACACGAGAAACATGAGTCACACGGCCGGACGCAACGTGAAGGCAGACAGGGAGTGGATTTGTTGAAGACGCTGTGGCAGCTTGTGGGAAACATGAAGAGACTATAAGTAGAGGATAAACACTCAGCTCGTCCAACAAACACACTTTATGTCATTGTTTCGTTTCAGCTGTTATTTGTCAGATTAACCGATTGTACACGGTGGATTCATTTTTATCCATTATCCTTCTGTTTTCTCACCATCTAATATTCATGATATGCATATTGACTGTGTGTGTCACTTCCCTCACTCTGCCCATTCTTATTGATCTCAAAGTCCACTGATCCCCAAACTAATGAAAGGCAAACGACCTACATCGCTCTCATTTAAAGCAACGCTCCAACACAGTCAGCGATGAGGTGTGCTCTCTCCCAGGGTGTCAGGTGCTGCTGTGCTGTCTCAGTGAACATGTGCGTGATAAGGCCGTGCTGGTGTTTAAGTCCAGGAGATCCTGTTGATTTTCACTTGTTGGATGGCTGTACTGAAAGAGTGATGCATGACACTCAGGAAACGAGCATCATTTGGATAAAAGTTCATGTTGGCTTCTTTAAAATGACGCTGAAGATTAGCTGGTGCATTAAAACGTTGTGCTCCACGTGGGCGCTGAGCCCAGTCAGAACGGAGATTTATGCTTTACCTACCACAGACACCAGCATGTATCCAAATCCCAGTTCAAACACACCAGTTTTGTGTTTTTCAGCAGAAAAATGTCCAAACTTGTTTCTTCAGATGTTTTAAAAGAAACATCTTTTTGTTGCCAAAGTAACGACAGACTATGAACAGGTGTGACTTTTTATAAAATGCTCTTTGGAGTTGGAAAGGTTGAGTGAACAAAGATCAGAATTCAGGATTTTTCATCGTGACATTTAATCAGCTCAGTTTGTAAAAAGCTTGTTGCTCATTTTCTTATGACTTTAATGTTTTAAAGTTAAGCAAACCTAAAACGTGCACTGGCACTTTTACCTTCACTAGCTGACAGTAAAACCATACTCACTCTATATGTATATATATGTAGGGTCGACCTTACACGACAAAGCGCCCTGAGGCGACTGTTGTTGTGATTTGGCGCCGTATAAATAAGTAATTCTTTTTGTTCTCCTGAACATTTTAAACCAAACTAGCTTCTCTTTTTACAAACTGGTGGCTGCTTATGTTCGACTGGCATGTTTTATTTTGATAACAGTAGCACATATGAAACCAGCTGTGTGCCAATGAAATCTGATCAGGTGCTGCTCCTGAGGGAGGCAAAGAAAGTCAGTGAGGTGCCGGGACGACTCCTGTGACTTTGAACTGTTGGGCATTAAATGCTTCTAAGGGGGAATTCATGCCATGGGCCAAAATCAAAATAACAACATAAAATGATCAAATAAAAAAACTGCCTTGAAAAAAAGGACACGTACCAGGAGGCCAACAGCCTCGGTGCCTCAGAGCACCTGGGCTTTGTCTGTGGATACATATCAGGTTATTTTCACAACCACTGACATGACCTGCATCGTCATTTAGGTATTTAGACCTGTTGTGAAAGACAGAAACCACAACGTCTTGTTTTTATATTGTTTTCCTACATGGCATGACGAGGAAAGCTTTGGAGTTGCTGCAGGGCATATTTGAAACATCAGCAGGTTCCCCCTGGTTGTAGTGTTTGTTCATACATCAGCCTAAATGCTCTCTGAGCCGAATTACACGAATTACATTTATACTTATCTTTAAGACAGCTGGCATTGTTCCATGCGTGTACTGGAAACCAGTGCATTAAAATGACAAATTAGTTCATAAAGATAAACAGTAAATGAACTGATTCTTATAGAGAGTTTCAACTCAGCACTCAAAGCACTTCATCTGTGTCAGACTCACACTCGCTCATACCCCCATGGATGCGTTGGAGAGCAACACGAACCTTCAGCCAGCCGGGCCTCATGATTCACCCACCTTTTAAACCCATCCACCTTAGAGTGAACACTAATTGCCTCTTCTCCACAGGTCTTCCTGCTTTATTTTCATGCCAGTCAGTCAGCCTGAGGGATTATTGATGTGTTCACCAGTGGAGAGGGGATGCCACTCCCTGCCTTGGGAAACCCCGAGGCTGTCAACTGTTGAGTAACACCGGCGGCTGCTGCTGATGCTCCAATCAGGAAAGCTGGAATGTTTCCCTCTGTGCTCATGATAAGGACAAACACGAGGAAAGAAGTGGTTGCTACCTGAGTTTGTGCTTCCTTTCTGGATTCACCTGTTTTACTTGAACATAAAGCAGAGCCTGAGCCTGGGCTTCATGCCAACCTCACAGAGAAGATAAACATGCCGAGACCCTGAAGCTGACTCACAATTGAATTCTGACTTTATAGTTAGCATTAGCAGCATTTACAGGGAGCACCTGTCCTCCTCCTTCAGTGCTGCTGGTGCCAGAAACCCAGTGATGATTCTGAGAAAAGATAATAAAGCAGCATTACAACAGTAACATGGTAATAACATTAAATTCAGAAGCCTTTACATGAGTCTAAATCCTTCTGAGTATTCCACTAGGACAAAGTGTTCACTGCACAGTGTTTAGCAGTGTTAATGTGCAGCACTCAGGCGCAGACTCAGAAAGACAGCTCATTTATTTACAGTGACACAATAACGTACAGCAGTGTGGGAACGTGCAGGGATTGGTGGTGCAAAGGGTCGGGGTCAGGCTCACCAGGGTCCAGAGCCTGAGCACAGGGAGACGGGGAGGTCAGGCAATCCACAACGACCAGCGAGATCTCAAAACGCAAGCACATACCTGCTTCATGCCCTGGTGGACGGGGCTGTGGCTCCCCACACTCCCTAGCAGATCGTTACATGGAGAAACCTTTGCAGCAAGCATGCTGATCCACACAGCAGGTGTGCACACAGGTGTACACAGACGCAGACTACAGCTTTCTTGGCTGCTGCCTCAAAGCACATTGTGCGCTGTCTATCTTGTGTGCTGTACAATAGCGTTTAATATTTAGTATCTACTGATATCTACTGCTAGCTAGTTTATTGTGATGGTGCTGTTTTTATTATGTTGCTCTTTGTTGTTTGCTTTCTCTTCTGTTTTTTTTCTCCATACAGGTGACCCAGGAGTTTTTTTTTTTTGTTTTTGTTTTTTTTTCTTTCTTCCCCCCTTTCTCATCGTCTCTTCTCCCCTCTGGTTTTCTTTCTCTTCCTCTCTTTCTTTCATTCTTTCTCCCTGTCCTATCCCCCAGTCATGTCTGTCCCGTTTGTAGCAACCGAAAATAAAATAAATTCATAATTATAATAAAGGTCAATCAAATGGACCAATATGGCGAGGCCATGATGATCCACTTGGTAAAATAAATCCGCTTGGCATCTTTCTTGGCCTTCAGACAACAATTCTGATGGTAAAGATCCAAACGGGACACAAAAAAAACAAAACAAAAAAACCCTGCAAGCACAAAGAAACAATGGGCGGGGCATCACTGACGTTTACACTGCTCTTCTCCCTGTACACCAACTGCTGCACCTCCACCCACCAGTCTGTCAAGCTAATCAAGTTTGCAGATGACACCACCGTTATCGGACTCATCTCGGACGGGGATGAGTCTGCCTACAGGAGGGAGGTTGAACGTCTGGTGTCCTGGTGCAGCCACAACAACCTGGTGCTGAATGCCCAGAAGACAGTGGAGATTACTGTGGACTTCAGGAAGCACACAGCTCCACTCCCCCCCATCATCCTGACTGACACCCCCATCACCTCTGTGGTCTCGTTCCGCTTCCTGGGTACCACCATCACCCAGGACCTGAAGTGGGAGCCCACCATCACTTCCGTCATTAAAAAAGCCCAGCAGAGGATGTACTTCCTGAGGCAGCTGAAGAAATTCAACCTGCCAACACGGACGATGATGCAGTTCTACACCGCAATCATCGAGTCCATCCTCACCTCCTCCATCACCGTGTGGTACGCTGGAGCCACTATCAGGGACAAACAGAGACTGCAGCGTGTTGTGCGCTCTGCTGAGAAGGTGATTGGCTGCAGACTCCCATCTCTGCAGGACCTGTACACCTCCAGGACACTGCGGCGTGCAGCTCGGATCTCAGCTGACCCTTCTCACCCTGGACACAGTCTGTTTGACCTGCTCCCCTCAGGCAGGAGGCTCCGGTCCATTCGCACCAGAACCTCTCGCCATAAGAACAGTTTCTTCCCCTCTGCTGTCGGACACATGAACAATAACCGTATGACTGTTCCCACCACTAACACATGACCCTACGCTGTGTTCACTGCATCATTCCATGTTTGGCACTGATCACCACCTGCACTCATGTATATATCATGTATATATCTATCCACTTAGCACTTTTAATTCTTATTCTTATTTTTATGACAGTATGTTGCACTGAAGCACCGCAGCAATTTCCTAATGTTGTAAACCTCCTCAACATCTGGCAATAAACCCTTTCTGATTCTGATTCTGATTCTGATTTAGACGTTCAGCGATCCAGCAAAGACAGAATCTCCACCACGGCCTAAAATAGCAGCATCATCAGCCAGGTGATCGGCTACAGATGGGACCTCACGAGGTGAGCACAAACAAGCGTGGGACATGGGACGAGTTCGCCCAAGGCCACTAGGCAAAAACCAAAACACACAGAGAACAAGGGCGAGAGACAAATATAGAATACACATCGGAATGTCTTTGCTGTTAAGTTTCATAACTCATAAATAGGTCAAGTACAGAAAAGTATCACTCTCCAAATTATTAACAAAATAATCAGTTCAACAGAAACGACACAGACTGTGTTTTTTTCACTAACAATGCCAACATCAAAGTAAAACATCAAACTCTTTCTAAGGTGCTAACACTCTGACTGACTGTCCCCCTGCTAGCTTATGCTTACAAATGGACCGTGGTGCCATCGTGATCGCACAGACGGACACACCGCGCTGCTCTGCTCGCTAAGCTAACTAAGCTTTGGGAAACAAAAGAAAAAGCCCAATACTGGTTATGTTACACTGGCAGCATGAAGTCAGTGCATTATATTGAATCATTATCATCTGTTAGCTATCCGTCTGTCTCAGCGTGTTAGCCCTGCGACAGACTGGCAACCTGTCCACAGTGTCCCCCGCCCCTCACCCTGAGACAGCTCGGATAGGCTCCAGTCACCCCCCCTCTTCTTCTCATTTCTTTCTTCTTTTTACCCTCCCAGAAGGATAACTCCTCTTCACTAGGGATGGGTACCGGTGTCCAGTGCCATGATGGCACCGGTTCTGACATAAACGGTAGTAACCAGACCGAAAAGCAGCGCACATTTCGGTGCTTTTTTTTCCTGAGCTGTGATACACTTTGAATTCTAGCCAATCATTTTACGTTTCCGAGGATAGTAGGCGGGCCCAGGTACGTACGTTCTGTTAGAGCAGAGCTACAGATTAAAAATGCCCAAGGCGAAGCAGTCAAAAGTCTGGCTGTACTTCACAGCAAAAGATGCAAACTCAGCAGCCTGCAACAAGTGCTTTAAGCTGATACTGTCAAAGGAGGTAACTCCTCAAATCCGATGAAACACCTGGTGACGCATAGTGGGGTTTTTTTTAAAAGCCGAGAAATGCGCCGTATAGGGATGGGTATCGTTTAGGTTTTAACTGATACCGGTGCCAAACCGGTACTTTTGAAACGGTGCCAGTGCTTAAACGGTGCTTAAACCAGTGCTTAAAGAATGGAGAACACAAAATTGGTCCAAAAACCTCTCATGTTCAGCTGGTTTTTTGTAAAAAGATAACAATGTTAGCCTTTTCTGCAGCTATAGGGGGATTTATGGCATCACTCTTGGCTGGAAGCAGTGCTTAAACAATGGAAAAAACACAAACTTTGTCCAAAAACCTCTCATGTTCAGCTGTTTTCCACTTTTTCTTTGGCCATTTTAGCCTTTTTGGCCAGGGTGAAGGGAGTATCTGCCATCAAACAAGAAGACAGCCGCATGTAGCTAAGATGATGTTTGCTAGTTCACCTTATATGCATTAATTTAATAGCGTGGTTAGCCTACTCAACGTAAATTACACACGTACAACATTAAGCTACTCACGCAGAGAAGAACGGCTGCTGCTGCCATCATCATCCTCATCATTTCTGCTACACTGGCAGGGCTAGGAGGCAGGACTCTCCTCTTTGGGTTTTTGGGGGATGTTGCTAACTCCGGGTCCGATAACAGGCAACCCACCCGCAGTAGATGTGCACGGTGTGAGGTCTCGCAGCAAGCTATCAAATACGGCGCATTTCTCAGCTTTTTAAAAAAAACGCTATGCGTCGCCAGGTGTTTCATCGGATTTGAGGTGTTACCTCCTTTGACAGTATCACAGTATCAGCTTAAAGCACTTGTTGCAGGCTGCTGAGTTTGCATCTTTTGCTGTGAAGTACAACCAGACTTTTGACCGCTTCGCCTTGGGCCTTTTTAATCTGTAGCTCTGCTCTAAAAGAACGTACGTACCTGGCCCCGCCTACTATCCTTGGAAACGTAAAATGATTGGCTAGAATCTAAAGTGTATCACAGCTCAGGAAAAAGAAAGCACCGAAATAAAGCACCAAAATGTGCGCTGCTTTTCGGTCTGGTTACTACCGTTTATGTCAGAACCGGTGCCATCATGGCACCGGATACCGGTACCCATCCCTAGCGCCGTATTTGATAGCTTGCTGCGAGACCTCACACCGAGCACATCTACTGGGGGTGTGGTGCCTGTTATCAGACCTGGAGTTAGCAACATCCCCCAAAAACCCGAAGAGGAGAGTCCTGGCCCCTAGCCCTGCCAGTGTAGCAGAAATGATGAGGATGATGATGCAGCAGCAGCCGTTCTTCTCTGCGTGAGTAGCTTAATGTTGTTCGTGTGTAATTTACGTTGAGTAGGCTAACCACGTTATTAAATTAATGCAGGTAAGGTGAACTAGCAAACATCATCATAGCTACATGCAGCTGTCCTCTTGTTTGATGGCAGATGCTCCCTTCACCCTGGCCAAAAAGGCTAAAATGACCAAAGAAAAAGTGGAAAACAGTTAAACATGAGAGGTTTTTGGACAAAATTTGTGTTTTTTCCATTGTTTAAGCACTGCTTCCAACCAAGAGTGATGCCATAAATGCCCCTATAGCTGCAGAAAAGGCTAACATTGTTATCTTTTTACAAAAAAAACAGCTGAACATGAGAGGTTTTTGGACAAAGTTTGTGTTCTCCATTCTTTAAGCACCGGTTTGAGCACCGTTTAAGCACCGGCACCGTTTCAAAAATACCGGTTTGGCACCGGTATCGGTTAAAACCTAAACGATACCCATCCCTACTCTTCACTGTCATTTACCTACATCAGTCATCAGGTTGGTTTAAACAGAATCACAAAGACAGGAACAGCAGTTGGTGGAGTCAGGTGAGGCTCGCTCATTGCATCCTTTGTATCCTCAACAGGACATTTTATAATAAGAACACTTGGAGGGAAAGTTGTTCAAGCAACAGTGTGTAGCGGCCGAACACATCAGCAGCCATCGTAGCCTGGAACATTTCTGTGTTACCAGACTTGTTGTTGTTGTTGTGAGAACACTAATATCCAACTCGGTAAATCGGACATTAAAAACATTTGCAACAAAACAACAAAATAAAAAATGAATGTTTCAGATTCTTAAAATGCCTACATTTTTTATTTGTGCCAACACATGCAAAATGTTTTACTTATTTTACTTTTAGGATTTATGCAGTGTTTTGATCCTAAACTCGTGGTATATCTCACCAGAAGTGGAACATCAGTAAAACAATGTAAAGCTCTTACTAAAGAACTAACTTCAATAAGCAAACTAAGAGACGTTCAAAGGAGTCGCCTAAAGCTAACCTGAGTCCTCCTGTGGAAACTAAATGTTGGATCGATCTGGAGTCTGGAGCACGATTGTGGATGTGGAGCTTCCTGCCTGAAAGAGCAACTAGAGATGCCAAATTGATTTTCCCAACACCGCTCAAAGTTCATGTGTGAAATTGGTTTTCTCTTAAATTTGTTATCTGTTGCTCTCTTTAGTAAAAACAGTTCCCCGAAAACTGACTTGAATACAGTCACAGTGAAACTGTAAAACCCCCAAATCTCAAACTGAGCTAAAACACCTGGGCTGTAGGATATCATCATTCCCACTATCATGTACTTTGCATCTGAAGACAGAATTTTAGCTGCATGTGACACTGAGACCTGATAAAGGAAATACACTAAACACGTTACTTTTTATTTTAAAGTTCATAGCAGCTCAAATGTTAAAACAAGTATGAGGGACTATTCACCCACAGGGAGGAAGGATACTGTGCAGCGTCTGTGGCACTAGTTTTGAATCTCTGGGTGAGGCTGTAAAATTTGTGTTTCTGAGCTCAACTTTAAACAACCTCTTCTTTTTGTTTTCCTTTTTTTTGCTCAACGTTGGTTCATAATCCTTCCCTCCAGCCCTCCTGTTTCTCTACAACTAAACCTCAGTTACGTAAACCTACTGAATCTGTTGTTGTGTGTGGAAACTGTGGGTGCAGAGGGCGGGGCATCTTACTGCCAACGGCCACCCCAGGAATGCAGCCCCACAGTGGGTCTGGACCACAGCCAGCCATGTGGCCTCCCAGTGTCACTGAAACACAAAGAGGAAAAAAGAGGAACTTTGAGTGCGTTTTTATTTATCGTAGGACAACAAAAGGCAGCATTTTGCTCCCGTGTTGGGAGTACACGCCGAGGTCGTCTAATACTGCACGCGTTGAGTCTTTCTTCTTCGCTTTAACGATAGAAACCGCGGCGTTGTGGTGCGTCTGGCTCACAATCCTTTGATGAACACAAACACAGTTTCAGTAATATTTAAAGAATCCCCTCCAGCAGTGTTCGGTGGTAAAAGGGTTCATGCAGATGCAATGACAGACTTCTCTCTGCCATACCTGACATAAAGAGGTTTAGCTAACACTACCTGACACCTACTGTTAATCCTATTTCAAATTGCACTCTCAACCATGAAATCCACTCACAAGAGGTAAAAAATACACAGCGATGCAGTGCAGAGGTGTTACAAAGATAATCTTTCCCCTGCCACTTTTCTCCACTGGCTTTAAAGGAACAAGAGCAGATACAATTAAACCATGGGCAGGTCTTCTGGGTGAGAAACGGGGGGTGGGGGCTCCTTGTGAAATTAGGCTATGCAGCAAATCAAAGGGGAATGTTATCATACTGCGAGGCAGCCAGACATGTGGCAGACACCGTTTCCTTGGTTTTTAAACCAAAGCTTAATTTGCACCAAAGCTTCCTGATGCTGGATGCGGAAAGTTAATCATACAAACTCTTCCAGGCGTTGCGGTCTTGTTGACCCAGCGCTGATCCCAGAGCGGAGGCACGAGTCTGGACGGAGCTCATTCAGCACGACTGTCCTGACTGAGGGTTCGTGAGCTGCAGTAACAAAACCAGCAGGTCCTCCAACTAAAGCAGGCGAGGCTGATGTTGAAGCTTATTGCAAACTGGCAGATGAGAGGCCGAAAACACACATTGCATAATTTCCATTACTGGAGAGTTTGGGCTGATGATATAGTAGCAAAGTCATCTGGGTTATCTTGACAAAAGCTCTAAAGGTTTCGTTTCTAACAGCGTGCTGGCTGTGGTACTGCTATCGAACTAATGAAAGACTGTCTCCGGTTGCTGTGTGCAGGGTCCAGCATTATTGGAACTTGACCCAAATTCTTAATCGATGAACTTCCACTTGAACGTTTATATTTAATTATCTTTTCAAAGAATATTATTAAGCATATCTACCTCTGCATTATACAGATTTAAGGAATATGACTTTAAACAAATAAAGACCCAAAAAATGAAGAGAGAGTAACTTTGTAGTGCCGCTGACTGCAGTCAACGAGGAGGTCAGAGGCTGACAACAAGGCTGTAAAGGAGAGGAGTAGACAGTGCGGGAGGCCGGCTGTGACAGGGATGGGAGGGTGGGTGTCACCAGGTACGATTCCCCCTGTCTCGGTGCATCTCAAGAGTTTCGCCTGGCTGATCAGGGACGACAGGAATGCTGCTCCTACCCTTCAGTCAGCTGTCACAAGAGGTCACGGAAGAAGACAGAGCATGCGAGTCACACACTGTACAGGTCAGATGCATGCGGGCTACATGCGTCGGCATTCAGCAGTGCGCGCTCACGCCGCATGTGAAGTTCGACAGCAGCTCTGGAACTGGGAACAGGCGTGGGCTGACAGGAAGTGATGTGCTGCTCAGTTTAATTTCTCCATCATTTCGATTATTTTGGCAGTCACTGGTGAAGTCTGGGGACTGAAAATAGAGGAACAAAAATACAACAACTTGGATTAGAGAGGGAAAAAACGAGGGAGTTCAGAGGGTCGTATATCATTAAGCAATTGAGAAAGTTAATTAGGCAGCTCTGATAATTATTGCCATGGCAACCTGCGTGCACTCATGCAGATTTGATTAACGAGGTGCCATTTATGCGTACTGGCTAGACGGCGAGGCCTGCAAAGAGCTTGAGAGACCCCTATAGGTGGAAGATGTAACGTGTGCTTTATTCACAGCCTCATTGTAATCCTACACTTCAGCCAGCACTTCTTTACTGGCTCCTAATGTCTCGTTCCAGTGAGAGCAGAAAGGTTTCCCAGTAAGAATAAATGATATTTCCACAGACGGACGGGAGTGTTGAAGAAAAGAGTAAAGAAAAGATGCGTTTTGCATCTAAAGAAGTGCGTTGGTGTGGGTGTGTTGTATTCTAGTACACATGTTGCCCTCTAGTGGAGAACAGCAACACTCCTGAGCACACACCTTGCACTGAAAGCTGTCTGCAGCCTTGCTTTGCAGTCTGGTGCAGGGATGCTTCATTATGCAGTGGGGACAGTTACTAATGGCTGTTAAGATAACAGAATGCAGCAGCAATAAACCCAAAGAGCATCCGAAACGAGAGCTGAGCCAATTTCAAAGACAGGAGCTGTCATCAGTCAGAGCATGAATCAGAGAACAGATAGGTGCTCACGATCTTCAGAGCATAGTTTCATCAACATGACGCACGAGACATGCTATCAAAATCAGTTAGCTAAAAAATTAATAAATAAAAACTTAATTAGCACCCTCACCATAGATGGCACCAGCATGCAGACAAAAGCAAATACATGAAAGTAAAGTAAGCTCAGTGGGAGATTTCTCCAGGGACACGCTAATCCTCCTCCACATCATTTCACACACAGCCAAGTGAGAGGTATGGATTATAGTTTATTATACAAATATCAAGCACAGATGCATTTTAATGACAGTCATATCAATTACAGCCTCTCGCTCTAAAGTGTTTCATAAATCTCTGACAACAGCACGTGCTCAGAAAGCCACGTCCTGGTGTAAAAATAGAAAACGGGAATAAAACATTGATTTTACTGTCATGAATACCTGTTTCTTTATCGAGCTGCTTTGAAGCCAGTCTTCACCTGCAGTTCACAGCCTTGTCACAGTCTATTACAGCTGCTGCTTGTTTCCTGGCTCGTGACATTTTCTTCCTGTTTTTATGAGTAAATCAGCTACTGACCAAATATATTTCACACCCAATGTGAAGGATCCACACACACAGGCGGATGAGGAATGATGGACACAGAAGGCAGAAAGGGACGTGATAACTTACATCATTTAAATGCTTTCAAAGTCGTTATTAGAGCTACAACATTTCTCTAACAAATCAATATGTTTTTGTGTTTCTACACCACAATATTAAATACTAATGTAATAGACTATTATTGGTTATTGTTAGATGCTGCGTTTTTGGACATACTGCCTCATACAGGCTCATTTACTACAATCAGCCTGCTGATAAGACGTTTTGGTGCAGCCAGAGCAAAAACCAGAGTTAAAACATCAAAAAGCACAAAAAGATACTGACGTGTCACTGAAAGTTTCCTCATCATCAAGATTATCTGTTGTTGTGGTGAAGATAGAAAAAGTTAGCTGTCAGTCTATGTTTCTGTCCTCGCCTGTGTTCACAAACTCATAGTGACCAAGTGGGCCAAGAGATAACATGAGCTATCGACTCCACATCGAAAAGGAGCGAGGTGAGATGGTTAGACGTCTGTGCACTGAATCATATCTGTTATTAACCTCTGTCTCTCTTCCACAGCATGTCTTTATCCTGTCTTCCTTCTCTCACTCCAACCAATCACAGCAGATGGCCCCGCCCCTCCCTGAGCCTGGTTCTGCTGGAGGTTTCTTCCTGTTAAAAGGGAGTTTTTCCTTCCCACTGTCGCCAAAGTGCTGCTCACAGGGGGTCATATGATTGTTGGGCTTTTCTCTGTTGTATTATTGTAGGGTCTGTATAAATTAAATTGAATTGAATGGGTTAAGATGGTTCAGGCATCTGACCAGAACGCCTCCTGAGCACCTCCCAGTCAAGGGTTTTTGGGAACTTCCTATCGGGAGGAGGTGTATGAGCTGGACGAGGTGGCTGGGGTGAGGGAAGCCTGGGCTTCTCTGCTCAAACTGCCCCCACGACCCAAACAAAGATAATAACCACCGTGTAGCATCACCTCTTCTTTTACAAAACATCTTTGAACTGAGCAGACCAGTTCCTGGACTTTGGGGAGAGGTCAGTGTTGTCCCATTCTGATCTGATAAGAGATTTTAGCTGCAGAGTCAAATGTTTTCATTTTAAACGAGCTTTAGCCCCGACAGGGTGGTGACGTTTCTGCATCATGTGTCACAGAGGGAATCTCCTTTGCACTATCCTGCATTTGTTGACTGACAGTGATTTTCTGAGCCCATGCTGTGACTTCCATGATAGATCATAGACATCCAACACTGACCTCAAGACTCCAGATTCCTGTTTCTTGGTCAAAAAGTCTCTGCTTTGACGTTTGCTTGGAGTCGTGGTCTTGTTGGTGTTTGAACCCACTGCTGATCAGATTTAGTCTAGAAGGAATTCCATGATCTGCCAGACTGGTTTGTTCAAGATACAGTTAAGTTTCACTCATTTGAACTTCACCGTTTCCAGAATCAGAATCCCATACAGTAATGTAATCTCCACATAACTGTGAATGCAGTGCAGCATCAACACATTCTCCAGGTTTTCCTGCAGACATAAAGCCAACGATGCGCACTGAAGGGTTCAGACTCGGACTCGTCCATCTTCCAGTCCATCGTTTGTCCTCTCTGGCAAAGCTGAGCTGTTGCTGGACGTTTGCAGGCCTCAGTAACGACTCTTATTCCTGCATGATCAACAAGCACCAGTCTTTTGGTACAGCTGTGGCTTAAACCTGACGCTGGCTGATGGTCTAATAAATCTGTTAAGCACTGGCTTAATGAACTAGTTCAATACTCACATTAGTGATGATGATATTTCTATTGACACTATTATTATTATTGGATGACTCTTTTCCTTTACACAGTGACGCCAGAGAGGCATAAAGTTGATATTTAAATAACATCTGGATGTGAAAATGAAGTTTGTGTTCTGACTTTCAGGACTTTACATTTGGCCTTTTAATCCAAGGAAAACTAGAAATGATGAATGCATCCACAGCTGTCAGTCTTATATTTTGTCAGCTCCCGGCAAATGAAGTTGTTCCTTTACAAAAGCACGTGGAGTTTGGGGCTGCTCGCACTCAGCACACAGATTCCCCTTTGAATCCGCACTTTTTCAACATCCTGCTGAGAACCAACAACAGCAAACAAAGACCGGTTTGACGTACCTCTAATTCAGTCTCCTCTGTGGGCAATCCCAGCAGGCCTTCAGCTCCCCTGGAGTGGTGCTAGCTTGGATCTGGGCTTTTTCCCTAAGAGTGGAGTCTAATGGACCCTGCTGTGTGGTTCCAGGCATATTCATCCAAGGAAAGTCATGTGTGCTGTGTTATCAGCACCAACATCTAAGACCAGCTTTCATTCATGCATTTCTCCTACATCGAACTAGTTCAAATAAGCTTTGGAAACACAAGTTTTTGAAGCTGACTGACATTAAAATCCACTAAAGCTGAAGTCATTTTAGCCAGTCATGTGACTGGGACGCTGGATCTGACTCACTGCTGTTGAGGTCTACAATGAAAACGCTCTCCTCTGATGTTTGTGGACACGAGGACAGAGTGGATGCTCTGGTGTGTACGTGTGGTCACACACATGTCCTTCTAAGCAGTCTAAGAAGTTCCTGCAGAATAACCGGACACCTGTCACTGGGTCTGAGGACAGAGAGTTTATATCTTCTGCTTTTTGAATATTCTTTGATTTATTGTTATTCATGTTGTAGTCTTTGCATTTCTTGTTTCTAAGTTATTTTCTGTAGTTTCTAGGATGTGGGTTTTGTTTCTATGCCTCCCCTGTCTAGTCAACCTTGTCTCTATGTTCATGCATCTCCTGTGTCCAGACTATGTCTCCATGTCTCAGTGTCAAGTCTGAGTCTTTGTGAATGTCTCCTGTATCTTTGACAGTCTTGCGTGCTCTGTCAGTGTTTTTGCTTTTGCTTCCTGGTCTCGTTATGTGTGATTACTCCCAGCTGAGCTCTCCTCCTGTGTCCGATGCCCTCGTTATCCCTCTGTGTGTTTAAGCCCTTTGTCTGTTTCCTCGTCCGTGACATGTTCCATGTCTCAGGTTTCCTCTCTGTTTAGGTTCAGTCATTGTCTTCCTTCGCTTTTGTTTGTGTTTTTGGGTCCACACTCTCTCGGCTCCACGCCGTCTGCCATAGCAGACGCAACAACACCTTACATTTGATTCTCATCAGCATAAAACTTTCAAAAACTTGTGTGGATGCTGTACACAGAACACAGTGTCAAGGTCTCAAACCACCATCTTTAGGTTTTACTAGGAAAATGACAAATAGTTATGGTGATTTACTGCAACATGTAAACATACACAAAAACACAGTTTGTATTCAGGGAGCCTAAAGGGGCCGACCAGCTCTCTCCCTGTGATTCCAGCCTAAAACAAGACTCCACGCCTCCTTACTGATGTCGCAGCCTTGTTGGGACATGGTGGCCGTCCACCAACCATCCACCACGTGTGAGCATGTGAGCATTGATCAGGGGTGGTCGAACTGCAAGTCTCTGGAGGATCCTGTACCTTGACGTTCGCGGGACTCCAGAGGAACCAGCAGCTTCAAATATCTGTTTGCTGCTTAAAGGCCTTTCAGCTGCTGCTCTCTTAATGTATTTGTCTGGCAGAAACCTCCCTCATTGCTGTGACTCAGCCACAAATCTCTTAACAGTACAGTGATCACGCTGGAAGTTTTCGTGAAGGTTTTCATTCCTTGTCCAAGTCATTCGACTATTTCACGATTTTCAGCAGCAGAGATGCTTTTTCTCTCTCGTACTGTTTGGTGGTCTGCTTAATGTTTTATTTGTCACCTGTCACCCACTCGGCTCTTACGCAGAGTTTCTGTCTGAATCCTGTTCATGTGTTTACACCACTTTGCATTTAATCATTAGTTATTATTAAACCCTCTCCCACAGTGTGTCTTTTGTCCCGTCTCTGTTAAAGGTGAGTTTTCCTTCCCACTGTCACCAAGTGCTTGCTGGTAGGGAGTCAATATTTTGATAGATCCGCCCAATTTCTCCAAATGAGTTTGCTTTGCAGATTTTCAGTCAGTTGAATCGGGTGAAGCAGGAGGCAGAGTTTACTGAAGAATGCCTGCAGAGTCTGTAACTGACTCAGAGTACAAGCCAACCAGAAAGCCCGAGTTCGGCTCATCTCAGGGTCAACAAACTCAAATCAATTTAATTCAGTTTTATTGCTGTGGTGCTAAATCACAACAAGAGTAGCCTCCAGGCACAAACTCGCAGTTATTAGCTAAGCCCGTTTCCTGCAGTAGGGTCCAGGTGATCGACCTGGCAACTAGAGAAAAACCAGACGAAGTACAACCCCGTACACTTAGAATTGCATCCTACCAGACAGATGTACTATCAGTAGTATGGGGTGGAGGAGCAGCCTGTTAGACACCTACAGACTCCTGCAGTGAGAGGCAGTAACATAAAGACACGTGCAGAGAACCTCTCTATAAGAGCAACTGATTAATGAGTCACTGCTCAGCACCCAGCCAGGCTTCAGCGGGCCAAAGTCTTAACTTGTCGACACACTGGGCTCTTAGGTAGGCACATTCAGCTTTCATTGATGCAATTATTATTGAACTAATCACGGCATTAAAAAAATCTTTATTTAAGCAGGGAAAAAATTAATTGACATTAGAAAAATTCTTTTCCAAGAATGTCCTGGCCAAGATGAGAACAGCACAGTGTGCAACGTGCTAAACAAGCCAGTGTATTTAGCCATGTAGACATGAGCAAGAAAACCTGCTGAATTTCAAACTGAGGCAGTCAGCATTGATCTGTTTTGATGTTGACTCTCTGAGTCTTGGGCGGCAGAGCAGGAATTCTGACTTTCCCACACAGGCTGCGCTCCATCAGCCTCAGCATAAAAGGACCAGCTCCTGCACACAGTCTCTGTCATATGTGAACATATGTGAAGTGTGGTAAACAGGCTGCTATATGGCTCCGTGTTTCCAGCGCCTCCCTGCTGACTGAAAGAGGGCATCACTAACGCCTCATCTGTAAAAACTCACCTCCTTTCCCCAAATTTGCTGCTCATAGCCTCAGTAAACAAACGCAGTCCCCTTGGAACAGCTTCTTGTTGTCAGTGTGGAACTTCTGTGGATCATCTGGAATATCCTCACCTGCACTAAAAACCATCTCCTCTCCCTCACTGAACTTTCCCGTGGTGAGTGGCTCACCTGTGTCCTCTTCCAGGTGCTTAACAGTCCCTGCAGTTAAATCTTAAACTTGTCCCTGTTGGCTCCTCATTTGAGTCCACCTGTAACTGTTGGCACAAAATGGGGAAGAAACCTGATCTGAGTGACTTTGACTGAGGTTTGGTAACTGCTGCTGGGCAGTCTGGTCTCAGTATTTCAGAGACTGCTGACCTACTGGGATTTTCCCCATACAACCACTGTATGGGAAACTGTTTACAGAGAATAGCCCAAAAATTAAAAACATCCAATGAGTAGAAGCTCTCTGCCTGGTTGATGCCAGAGAGCTTTGATCTGACAGAAAGGCAATAATAATAATTCATATGACCAACACACAAGGTTAAAGGTTAACATTAAACCTGAGACAGATGGGTTAATATACCTATATATATATATATATGGACAGATAACCAATCTCACCTAAAAGTCCTTTTTTAACTGTTCGTATTTATAATCCTACCATATGATGTTTACCAGCAGGTGTCAGTGGTCACCAGTTTACTTTTTTCCATGTGGACTTTTAAAGTAAAGCCAGCTGGTTTTAAAGACTTCAAAGTCCTTACTTTCTGTTTGCTGTTGTGCCAAATACACATTTCCTTCCTGCTTTCACAACATGACTGTCTGCCATCAGGTTGGGTTGAGATATATCCGTTGACAGGAAGACAAAGACACGATGCATGCCGGGGCACCTTTTCTTGCAGTTTGAATGTGCTTCCCTCAGTCAGTCTACACCGACCTGTAAATGTGATGGATTGCCATGAAGTTGATTCAGGGTGGAGAGATGAATCCAAATTACTGCGGCAACCTACTGACTTCATAAACAAACAGCTGGACTCGACTACCATGAACTTTCAGAAAGATTTTTTTTTTTAAAAAGACACGAAAAGAGACTTGAGTGCCTGACATTTCTTTACTTGACACTGCAAATATAATTAAATGATGCAAGTTTTCGCCTAACTTCTAGGTTTATACTTATACTTGGTTCAACTATGATGTTTGCATGAAGCTGCATGTTATACAAAGCAATGCATGACACTGTATTTAGTTTACGTCTATATTTTCAAGATGAATCATCCCAAGATTAAAAAGACTGAACTAAAGCACATCACCAAACTCCAACAGCCTAAATGCAAGAAAACCTTAATAAAGCTTCATTAGATAAACTCTGACAAAAAGTTTGGAGGATTAAGAATTATGGAGATTATAACCACAGACTGTATGAAAGGTGAGCATCATAACACCATCTTAGTTTGGATACAAGACCCTGAGGACACTACAATCATAAAGCAGCTGATTTTAGACTGACTGAGGTTCCAGATGAAAATAAATAGTTATCAGATGCATAACTCTTAACCCCTTTACCTGGACCACATGAGGAAGAAGGTGAAGTGAAAGTATCTGTGCTCTTATGCTGAGTCCCAGTCACAGGCAAATTCTCGGGCTTGGCTTCTGTGGTCAGACCAGAGTAAAGGAGCACATCTTCCTCACACACCGTTTACTGTAGAGTCAGACATGGGGCGATTGTGGCTCAAGAGTTGGGAGTTCGCCTTGTAATCAGAAGGTTGCCGGTTCGAGCTCCGGCTTGGACAGTCTCGGTCGTTGTGTCCTTGGGCAAGACACTTCACCCGTTGCCTACTGGTGGTGGTCAGAGGGCTCGGTGGCGCCAGTGTCCGGCAGCCTCGCCTCTGTCAGTGCGCCCCAGGGTGGCTGTGGCTACAATGTAGCTGCCATCACCAGTGTGTGAATGTGTGGATGACTGGATGTAGTGTAAAGTGCTTTGGGGTCCTTAGGGACTAGTAAAGCGCTATATAAATACAGGCCATTTACCATGCTTCTAATCCTGCCAACAGTCTGTATCATAACAGTCATGTCGTTTGTTCCTTTCTTCTGTCACTTACCTTGAATCCACATTGATAAAATTAACTGTTGCAACCACCTGGACGATCACTGACGCACCAGCAGGAGCCACAAAACCGTGTTTCGGAATAAAAAGCACCACTGAAGCAAAACCACATTCAGTTTGGTTTAAACTTTAAACGAGTTCATTTTTATTAAAAATCCATTGGTTCAACAGTGATTGACAGCTGTTGTTTCACATGTGAAACTCAACTCAGTTTCTTCAAAGTATCTTACAATGACATGAAAGCAAGAACTGTGCATACAGATGAGTGAGAGCAGGAAAACTGAAACGAGCGCAGCCCTGATCCAGGACTCGCAGTGCTGACTTCAGTCACCGAGCGGCACGCACGATTCGTTTTGAGAAAGGTTAAACTGGCAGGTTTCCATTCCAGCCAAAATGCCCACTTCTTTCCACGAGTACAAAAGATGCCAGCATAGATCAGCTGTGTGTGCTGAGGCCAGCGTTTTAATGTTAGACCAGCCTCAAGTTGCCCACTCTGTGATACCAGCACACTCTGAAAATGACTACATGTTGAAATCACAGGTCAGAACCTGAAAGCTCCCAATTAAAGTTTACAAAGACCAAGAAAAGATGTGAAAGATTTTAGATCTAAATCTTTGGAGTATCCAACCTGGAGCTCTGCCACTTCCTGTGCTGCGGGACAAGCGGACTCCATAAACCTCGTGTCTGCTCTGTATTCATGTTCGTTGTTTTATTAAACTACATTTTGTCATTTTTCCAGGATGAACGCATCCTCAAAAACTTATGTTAATTAAAGGCAGCTGGCATGATTGGTGTAAGGGGCATTTCTATATCCACACATGGAAAGTATAGCAGCTGAAATCCCACTGAGCAGGTTCCCCCGTTATCCAACCCACAACAGGACAGCACAGACGATAGCAAAGGTCAGGACCTGTTACTGCTGTGGTTCTGTTGAACTGTGACGTGTTTTATCAAAACTGATTCAGGACTAGGGATGGGTACCGGTGTCCGGTGCCATGATGGCACCGGTTCTGACATAAACGGTAGTAACCAGACCGAAAAGCAGCGCACATTTCGGTGCTTTATTTCGGTGCTTTATTTCGGTGCTTTTTTTTCCTGAGCTGTGATACACTTCTAGCCAATCATTTTACGTTTCCGAGGATAGTAGGCGGGTCCAGGTACGTACGTTTTTTTAGAGCAGAGCTACAGATTAAAAATGCGCAAGGCGAAGCGGTCAAAAGTCTGGCTGTACTTCACAGCAAAATATGCAAACTCAGCAGCCTGCAACAAGTGCTTTAAGCTGATACTGTGATACTGTCAAAGGAGGTAACTCCTCAAATCCGATGAAACAGCTGGCGACGCATAGCGTTTTTTTTAAAAGCCGAGAAATGCGCCGTATTTGATAGCTTGCTGCGAGACCTCACACCGAGCACATCTACTGCGGGTGGGTTGCCCGTTATCGGACCCGGAGTTGGCAACATCCCCCAAAAACACGAAGAGGAGAGTCCTGGCCCCTAGCCCTGCCAGTGTAGCAGAAATGATGACGGATGATGATGCAGCAGCAGCCGTTCTTCTCTGCGTGAGTAGCTTGTTGTTCGGGTGCAATTTACGTTGAGTAGGCTAACCACGTTATTACATTAATGCATGTAAGGTGAACTAGCAAACATCATCATAGCTACATGCAGCTGTCTTCTTGTTTGATGGCAGATACTCCCTTCACCCTGGCCAAAAAGGCTAAAATGACCAAAGAAAAAGTGGAAAACAGTTAAACATGAGAGGTTTTTGGATAAAGTTTGTGTTTTTTCCAGAACGCCACCAAGACTGGATTACGATCTAGAGTTAGCATTAGCAGCGAATTAGCCGCTTGGGTTTAAGCACAGCGTGGAGCTACGTGAGCTGTGCTGACAGCGACTCACACAATCACGACACCTGGGCTCGCATTATAACGAGCTCTAAACACTCCACCACTGTTCGATTTATAGCAAGTGCTCTGCTCTGTTAGACAAGACGAAAGTAAACTCTGTGATTACGCCATTATTGGAACTTGTCCCTTTAGGGTTGGGGGGTGGGGACCTCCAGGGCTGGAGGGCCAGTGTCCTGCAGGTTTTAGATCTCACCCTGGGTCAACACACCTGAATCACATGAGTTCATTAGCAGGCCTCTGGAGAACTTCAGGACATGTTGAGGAGGTCGTTTAGCCGTTTAAACCAGCTGTGTTGGATCAAGGACATCTTAAACCTGCAGGACACCGGCCCTCCAGGCCTGGAGTTGCCCACATCTGCTTTAGGGGGATGCTAGAGAGTTGTAAACGGGGAAACCGTCAGTCCCTCTACCATCGATCCGACGCTCTGTATGTGTTAGCAGCACTGAGCACAAGTCTCTCTCACTGTCTGGTGAGCTTTTTTAAGCCCACTCAGTAACAGACATGTCTGAGACTTCGAAGCAGTGCTTGGTATGAGCATCATTGTCCAAAGGTTCGAAACAAAAAGAAGCTGTTACGGTTTCTCTCCTTTATTATTTACTCCCCTTGTGCCAGGGGAACGTTTGGATTCTCCAGCGCTTCACTGTTTTTGAATGAGAAAAATAAAATTCAATCACAATGGATGAAACTGAATCTCATATACAAGGTTCTGCGCCATCACGCGAGCCTCAGTTTTATCGGCCGTTTGGCCAGCGGCCGTCGACGAGGCGTTCAGCATTTACACGAGTGCGCCCCTGCTGAACGTGACTGTTGACCATTTACCTGGTAGCAGACAAAAGGAGGACTGAGCTGACCCGTGTTGTATTTCAGCTTTTGCTTACACAAAACCACAAACAACAGGCCAATGACGTACATACATTATCACTAGCACACCAACTGTATTAACCTGTAAGTATATCACATCTTTTCAATGATTGAAGGAAAGCAGTGCTGAATCAAGAGCTGAAGGAAAACTGAAGTCATCACAGCAAATTTACATGTCAAACCAATCCAGCTCTTGAAAACAGAGCACACTCAGTCACATGTACATAAACCTGTACAGTATTTACACATGTGCAAAGGAAATGAACATCAAAAATCAAAGGTGAGTAACCCAGACCAAGCATTAGTTTGGCAAACGCCTCTGTCGACCAGAAACGACTCCCTAAACATCCACATATGAGAGATTTGAGTCCCAACGCAAGCAAAGGAAACGTCGTCCGAGTATTGTAATACTGATTTCTGTGGTATTGCTGGTTGTACCAAAAGCACTGCAGGCTCACGAGACGCTGTGCATCTCAACCACATACTCTGCCAATGAGGTGTTTGAGTGCAATATCAGTGAGGTCACTCTAGTGTCACAATGACGGCAAGGCCGATGTCATCCGCACGATGCCAGTGAATAAAGCTATCAGAGCTAAAAACATGGGGGAAATGAATGAGGGGGGGGTCTGCCACAGTGAGCAGTGAGCTAACAAAGACATTGTATGTTTGTGAGTTTTTACTGTTTTCATTTAAAATATGTCAAAGTACACACATTATGTATAACCTGAAAGGCAAAAGGGTCCCAGGCATGATCCTGTGCCAAGCGCTGCAGCTTAATAGGCTTAGAATTAGCCTGTCAGGAGCATGAAGAGCAGGATTACTGTAAGAGCCAGAGGAAAGGAGGCAGTGACACAGTGAGAGCAGATCAGGTTAAACACATACAAAACACAAGAGCTTTACACGTCAACGAAAACAGAGAAGATCCTCTGGAGGATGGCGAGTGCTGATGCTCTTCCTCTCGCCTTTCCTGAAGATGAGCTGCAGCGTGCGTAACTAACAACAGCCTGGAAAACAAATACCTGCGTGGTTATCAGCCTGCAGCACACACTGCAGGAGGTCGTCACGAACCGTGTTAACTGTAAGTGCTTTGCTCCACTCGTCCCTTTTACACATCAGGTGTGAACATGTGTGAATACTTGTGTCACCACTCTTAAACAGTCTAACTGGACATTATTGGTTTTTCTACCCAACACCGAGTCTGACTGCACCACACAGCTCAGATTCCTGTCTTTGTGAAGGATCATTCGGATTTATTATTCCATTATTCCTACTGGGTATGATGCACGCTGAACAATGATCATATTAAAGTAAGAACAACAGTAATCGCTCTCATTAGTGATGTCCCAATAATCCAACACCTTAATCACAAAGTCGCCTTTATGAGGGTAAAACTCGAGACCAGAGCCTCTATGATTACAGGCTGGAACAGATCAGGGCTTCGCCTGTGATAACTATTTAATAAAGAAGCACTAAGGGGATTTCCCAACTCTCTGAGATTGAAAACATTTGTATCACAGTGTTATTTCATGGTAGTTTTAAGGTGTATCACATTCATATTAAACTTCAGCTACAAGACTTATACAAGCGTGTTTTGGTGATGCATCTACATGACTTTGGTCGGCTTTAGCAGCCTGCAGTGCTGCACCTGCTGACATAATTAGGAGTCGACACCAGAGGCCACAAACTGGTCAGCAGTCAAGCCTAACTGGACTGTTTTCAGCTGGCCACCTATGACCAGTAACCAGCTGGTAAACCTCAGATATACGTGATTCTCTGCTGACCATCTCGTGCCTCATGTTGCAAGGATATTAAACATATTAAATACAGCGTCTTACTCAGTCTTGTCCTTTTCTGCAGCAGTCTTTCTTATCTGACTGAAGTCATGTAAAGATGCCCTGAAATGACAGAATTCAGTCTAAAGGGGCTTCGGTGAGAACAGTGTTCAGGCTGCCGGTGCAAACCACAGACTGGAACAAACATGTAATAAACCTGAATGATCCTTTGTCTGCCTCACTGACTGGATGACGTGCTTGGGGCTAAAAGTATTTCTGTGTTTAAGGCTCTATGTTAATAACAGGGACCGCTCTCCATCATTATACATTCTGATCATGCGGCCAGGGGTGTGTCTGCGACTGGCCAGCCTATCTTACAGTCTGCAAAGGGGAGAAACCCCCAACCACAAGCCCCTGCTGGCTGGACACTTGCTGATAAAGACAAAAAAAGTCCCCCACCCATGTTACTAATATGTAAGCACCAAAGTTTTTATTTTCCCCCTCACACGACCAAGGAGCAGAACGTCCCTCGACAGCGAGCTTTTGTCTTCAAACACCATCGAGCTGTACGCCATTAATACCTGAGCATTCAGGGCATGTTTGTATTTGAGTCCAATCTTCATGTAAATTGTAAAACCCACAAACAACTTTGCAGCAACACGCAGCACGATGAGGCGGCTGGATGCAGTGTCGGCCCTTTGGGTGAATGTGAGCACAAGAAATCACAGGATCATGTCTCATATTGCATTTAGTAACACTTAGCACCGAGGTTTGGGTGGCATTTGAAGACAAAGGCTCTGACTGTCTTTTCTACCTGAAAGCAGGAGTTTCTAGGGTCACGCTGCTCTTCCGTCATGCTTCAGATGAAATGAGGAAGTGGAAGCTGTGATTAGCCTGAGACTAGGCTGCAGTTTGGAGCAGCAGATGTGACACCTCCCCCCTTCAATATAAAGTCGTAGACCGTGGGTGCTTTGAACAGTGGCTAAAGGATAATCAATATTACAACCAATGACTGTTGCCCATTATGTGACCGTCGTTGTTAACAGCAGCTGATGAGATGTTTGCGTGTGCTTTGCGGCCGAGTTTGCAGTGACGTTTGCTCGTCAATCACGTGTCCCAGTCGAGCTCTCTGCACGCGATACGGACCAGTCTGAGCTCCAGTTCAAAGGCGTCGGGCCGCTCCTGAGGGTTGGCCGACAGCATCTCCCTGATCAGCTGCTTCATGTGGCTGTTCATGCTCTTTTTCCGGGCAGGGATCAGCAGCTCCATCTTTGGGTTTTCTAACAGGGCCTCTCCTAGCGGCACAATCTCCGAGCCCTGCTGCACGTAGCTCCCCAGCAGCTCCTTCTGAGTCTCCACATCCACAAAGGTGATGCGCTCCACCATAGCCCAGATAATCACCCCCAGGGCGAAGATATCTGCCTTGGCTGTGTAGTGGCCCTCCCAGACCTCCGGGGCCATGTAGAAGTCCGTCCCACAAGCCGTGGACAGGAAGCACTTGTTGACGCTGGCCGGCTCCTCGGGGTTGAGCCCGGATGTAGAGCAGACCTTGCTCAGGCCAAAGTCAGCCACTTTGAGGGTGGGCTCAGACGAGCCGGCTGGCGTGCAGGCCTGGGAGATGAGGATGTTGTCTGGTTTGAGGTCACGGTGTATGATCTGGTTACGGTGCAGGAAAGCCAGGGCGCTGCCCAGCTGCAGCATGAAGCTGGTGTTGGTCTTGCGGCTAGGTTTGCGAGACAGCAAGTAGGCATTCATGTCGCCGCCGTCGCAGAAGTCCATAACAAACCACAAATAGTAGGCACAGCAAGGGTCAAAGGTGATCTCGCCCTTCAAAGACGTCTCCACGAGCTGCAGAAGAAACACAGAAGATGAAAAGTGCGTGCACATAAGCAGTGCTGGCATTTTCCATGTAACGATTGTGACATACGGCCTAGATCAACACATTTATGGCGTGTCTCAACATAGATGCTCTTTCTGGTGGCAGATGGCTGCACAACATTTAGGAAACACCAGTTTATGATTGATGCCCAATGCTGGTAGTGTAGAGCCATTAGATTATTACAGCACACATCCCTACTATACACCAGTCCTCATTTAATCATTAGTAATTATTCAAGTCTGACTCCCTCTCACAATATTGTAGCATGTTTATCTTAAAACATAAATCGTCACAGGGGACTGTTGTCAGCCCGACTGCTTTGAACTGAGCTAAACTGTGACTGGCTCTATGAAAGCACATTCGGCCAGTTTCCTCGTCTGGAGCATTTGGATGGTTTTTTGGTTTTTTGTTGTTGTTTTGATCATTTTTTTTTGTAACTCTGATGCGTTACAAAAAAAACAATTAATTCAAACAAATTTGCACTTCACAATACAAGAAAAAAAATGATATTCCTAACTACTTTGAATGGAACTTGCTGCAGGAATTCTGGTGAGCTGTTGTTGGAAACTCACTCTTTGACCAGTCGATGGTACATCCTGATAATTTACCAAAAGCTGTAATCAGGCTGAGGAGCAGAGGAACTGATTGTTCAGCATCCTGCAAGAATGTCACAAAATGTGATAGAACTCTGAACCATCAGGTCCCGCTGTTTTGCCATTAGGGAATGATTGTATAGCCTGGATAACCTCCTGAAGAGTAAACTCAAGATAATCCTGGTCGGAGTTCCTCAGTTTAGGCAATGGGAGAGAATTGAAGATTGTAACATATTATGCGTAAGAGAACATAACTCACTACAGAGCTGGCTGAAGCAACGGTTTATATCAAGTGGGTTAGTTAGCAGAGTTTTGGATTTGATGCTGTGTATTGCTCTTGCTATGCTGTCGTGATAGCAACATACCAGGTTTATCCCCAAACTCAAAATGCTTTTGTCGCAATTTCCAAAGTAGATTACTGACTAGGCCACTCGTTATGTCATTATATTCGTATTTTAATTTCACTATCTCATTATAACACACAGGAGATGTAGAGACTTGATACGATCCAGGTCAGGAAGGACACTGTTGATTTCTCTCTTTCTTTTTTAAGAGCTGAAGTGTAAGAGATTATTTCGCCCCTCAAAACAGTCTTCAGTGCGTCCCATGAAGTCGAATCGGATACCTCACCATTATCGTTTACTTCTATGTAATTCTTCAATTTGCAGGTTATATTCTTAACAAAAATGTCATCCTTAAGAAGGTTAGCGTTAAGTCGCCAAGAGTAAACCTGTTTGGAAGTCCATCCATTCGCTTCTGCTTATCCTTTTTTTTTTCAGGGTCGCGGGGGGCGCTGGAGCCTATCCCAGCTGTCATAGGGCGAGAGGCGGGGTCCACCCGGGACAGGTCTGTCGCAGGGCCAACACACAGGGACAGACAACCATTCACACTCACAGTCACTCCTGCATTCACACCTATCCCCACTGTTTTGGAAGTGAAAGATTTAATGATATTGTTAAGGGACTACGGTCAGATATTAATATATTATGATACTTGGAGTTGGTGACTTGAGAAATGAGACGTGAGCTCAGCAGAAAATGGTCGATCCTGGTATAAGATTTATGAACATGTGAGCAGAACGAGTACTCTCTACCTGTAGGATGTTGAATCCTCCAAATATCTACCATGTCCCTGGTTTTAAGAAGATTGTTTAAACGTTTTGAAGAAGCTGTTTCTGACACTAATTGTGTAGATGATCCATCCAGGAAGGGGTCAGGATAACCGTTAAGATCTCCAGCCACTATTATATTAGGATCGTTATCTGGGAGCAGATCAAAAATTATCTTAAAGAAACTCGGTTCATCTGTGTTTGGGCCATATATATATATATATTTAGGAGTATTAATGGGTGAGAATTATATATCTACCTAGGGGATCGGTAACCACAGAAGTCATCTGGAATGGGACGTTCTTCCCAAATAGTACCGCGACACCACACGTGCGAGGTGAATGGTGACTGATATATCTGAGATACCCAGTTGCACTTTAATCTATGTTGTGTATCTTTGTGTAGCAATGTAACACAATGCTACCTTATATCGCTTCCCAGCTACACAAAGCTCAGACTCTACACGCCTCAGTTAGCATAGTAAACTTTTACGTTTGGGAGAGTTACCAGGAGAAGCCTCAAAGTTTGCATTCGAGCAAACCACAAGATTTCTGAAAGAGCCCTGGGGGAGATATTTGGCCATAACATCATATTTTATGAAAACCAAACACAGCACATCAGCACAAACACCTCATAGCAGCTGTCAAGCATGGCTGTGGAAGGGTGACTGTATGGGCCGTGGGCACCTGGCAGGCATCGAGTGAACAACCAACTCCTCTGTATTCTGCACGGAGGCTTCTGTCTGCGAGCTAAAGCTGGGGAACATTTCTGCAGCAGGACAATGATCTCAAACACAAATCAACAACAGAAAAGCCTAACAAAGAAAATAATCAGGTGTTGCAGTGGCCCAATCCAAGTCCCGACTGCATGGAGTCTGTTCTCTGATTTTCTTTCCCCCAACAGTTCAAAAGCACCAAGAGGTTTACTGGAGGTCCTGGAGGCAGCCACCCTCTTTTTCTTTTTTAAATCAGGCCACTGAAGTTTGTGCAGTGTCATTTGTCCCAATACTTATAACAGCTCTTGAAATCACAACTGAAATGCTTTAACCTTCTAGGACCTGGGTCCACATATGTGGACATCACATTTTGGGTTATTTAGACCAAAATACTCAATTTTGCTCTACAGGGGCCTGATGTGCACTCACGGGGACGTTATACTGCTACTGTTCTACTGAAATTTTAAACTAATATCCTCATATGTGGCTCTCATTCTTCTTACAAACAAAAATCAGGTAAAAAAAAAAATAGAATCTGGTAATTCTTTGTTTTTACATTCATCGGGACCCAATCGGGCCAAATATCAAGGAGAAATTAAAATGCTGCTGTGGAAGAGCTCAGGTTTCAGGAGGTTAAATGTGCTGCTGAAAATAATCTAAATCAGCATAAAAACAGTAGCAGAAACTTGTTTTAAACAGATGGTTGTCAGAGGATTCACCACCCAAACACATACGTGCAAATTATCCCACAGGTGGTGTGGTCAGATACTCCCACCCATTATCACTCACTGTACTGTAAGCATGTACTGGAATATTACAATTAAAAAAGGAGAGCTGGAGTAAAAGGATTCTGGGAAAGTTTCCAGTGCTAGCACTGCAGAAAGGTGAATGAACGGCTTCAAAACAGCCCTGTGAGCTGCTCAGAGGCAGTAATCAGGCCTGTGGAGAGCTCCTGAAGCTGCTCCAACATTCATACTGTGCAGCCAATGCACGGCAGGCAGCAGCGCACACATGACTCCAGTCTCACCTCGCCAGCAAACACAAAGCTGCCCACTGACGACTAGGGCTGCCACAAACGATTATTTTGATAGTCGACTAGTCACCGATTATTTATGCGATTAGTCGACTAATCAGATCATCATCCACTGGACGTAAAACTACGGCTTATTGCAGCAGCAGCATCTGCTCTTATATAACTATCATTAGCTTACAGCTTTAAGCTTTTAAGGTGCTAACTAAAAATAAAGACAAGATGATAGTTTATTCAATTTTAATGAAATTTGCAGATTGTTTCGGTGAAGTTTAATAAACTCCTTGCTATCTAAAATATAACAGGACACCGGAGTAAATTCTCCAGCATCTCACACTTCTGATAATCAGCTGTGTGCTTGATGTTTATTCAGCTGTGTAAAAACTATAACTTTAATCTCAGCCAAACCGATTTACTCAGGAACAAATAAAATACTGAAAAAAAAAAAAAAAAAAAAAAAAGCCAAACAACAACATTTTTAAGTTATCTAAGTGACTCATATATATTTAACCTGAGTCGCGAAAGACGGCGGTGGGTTTGAAAACAATTTGCTGGGAGTCCGGTGTTCTCACGGCTCTAGTGACCTAGCCCCCGGCTAGCTATCGAGCTAGTGGGTAACAGACGTCTCCGAAAACGTCGGAGCGCTTTTGAAAATATGTGGTGTCCTGATAAACTGAGCAGATATTTGAGGTTTACACAGCTACATTCTCCCTGAAAATATGTTAAACGTTTATTTTGTGACCCAGAAAGAATAATAAGAGTAATATTAAAACTAACTAGCTGCCGCCATTGTTGGAAACTGAGCTGGGCCGCGCTATGAATTCTGGGACACAGCTTCTTCTTCTTCTTCGGGGTTTAACGGCAGCTGGCATCCTTGTACATGCAGTGCTGCCATCTTCTGTTTCAGTCCGTTATTACACTCTTAAATCCTGCTACTTATTCCTGCGTCTTTCAGGATCTTACAAAGCTTCAAACGACGCGTCGACTATTAAATCAGTCGTCGACGATTTTGATAGTCGACGTAATCGTGACTAGTCGACTAATCGTGGCAGCCCTACTGACGACCCACTGAATCAGTGCGGTTATCGGTCTGATTCAGGTCGTCATAAATCAATCAACATAAAATATAATAAACAGAACAAAATGTATTGTGTAATTGTGTTAGTCTGCTGTTTCCCACAAATACAACTTTTAAACAATGTTATCACTTTAGCATGAAGTTATAAAGAACTGCTAAACCTCCATAAAGCTTCATATAATATTGCCCAGCATGGTGACAAACAATCACAAAGGGGCTTTTAAATTCATCAAAGCAAACTGAAGGCAAAATCAGGCACCCTGCATGTTAACAGGCTGCACACGCTAACAACATGAAACTGTCGGCTCCACGCAGCAGCAGCAACTAAAGAGTCTGAGTCTAAAAAACCAACACGTGGATAAATCAATGACAGCACCGAGCTTCCCTCTGACTCAGGAATAAATGGGACCTTCCCATTTGAGTCAAAAATAATAAACATTTAACTATCAGATCAGATCATTTAACTAAATTTTTACAAGTGCCTTTGTGTAAGTCACAATCTACAGTGTATAAATGGATAAGCTCATTCAGTCAACATCGAAGCATTAAAGCATTGGAAATAATTTCCCCAGGGATCAATAAAGTATTCTGATTAATCAGACTCTGCATCAGCATTAATGTTGTCAGGTGTAAACTGTACGTCTGACTGTCACCGTAGCACACTGGAGGGGTTTGTGTTCTCCTATCATCTCAGACGCTGTCATGTTCTTATCTGGTTGGAGAGCCTTTTTGTCCAGTATCTGACAAACTGGTTTTTCCTCCCAAGTCCTGCTTCTTAAAGAATCACAACCTGCAGGACGCTAAGGCAGGAAGTCACCTGCTGGGCAACAGTGTGACGAATGCATCTATAAATAAAGACAATCACATGAATGAAAGTGAAACACCAAACCGTGTGTTTTGGTCACATCAAGTATCACATCTGAACTTGTATTATTTCTTTGATCAATGTGTGTTTAACTGGCTGAGGGGACAAGATGAGTTTGGCATGAGCCAACGGGAGATTTCAGTTTCACTTCTGCAGGATCGCTCCGAGCACGATTCCTTTTTTCTGTAACCCCGAGGTCAGCACAGGAACTAATGTGAAGTTAAAAACAAGCAGAAGCCATTAGCAGAGCGGTGCCCTGTAAAAGCATTTACATGCACACAGTGACATCTGTCAAACAGAAAATACAGTCTGAGATTAGCACTTCCTGTTTATCATTTACACGAGCTGTGTTCAAATAGCCGAGTAGGTCGCTCGCTCACTACATCAGCAGGCAGACTCTACCTGCACACGCTGCTTTCACAGGACTCTTTGCCTCGTGATTTCACAGCTGCTAGACCCACCGTTACAGCAGCATTTCCTGCATTTATCAGTCTGTCACGTCACTGTGGAGGAATTTTGCCCCATTTTTCTTTATAACATTGTTTAAGTTCATTGAGGTTTCCGGACATTTGTTTATCTGCAGCTTTCTTAAGGTCCTACCACAGTAACGGAGCCAGTCGGCGGTCACATGTTGACGTGAGGACACGGACACACCTTTATTTGTTCATTTCTTGTAGTTTGTGTTTACAGTCACACTCCTGTTGTGTGGCCCAGTTTAAGCCAAAGTTAAGCTCAGGATCAGTAACATGTTTAAACAAAACTAGCATCCGGACAACTGACCTCCAGGACACTCTGCTGTACAGAGGAGTGCACGGTCAGCTCACTGACTGCAAGAAGCTCAGACTGCAGAGCAAGCCTAAGTCATCATCCTCTACTACGATACGTCGGTTTGTCCTGACATGCTGTTTGGTTTGGGCCAATCGTGGCACTACTATAGGAAATAATCTCTTGTGTGTCAAGAGGACTTTGACCTTCATATGTGCGTGTGATGTTCTTTGCCTATAATATCACCGACCACCATGTGTAAACTGGTAGATCATATATCTAAAGGCCTTCTCAAATGGACGCGCAATGTAGTCATTCACAACAACTGTATAGTTTCACTGGACGAATTCGCAGCATTTTCAAACCCAGCTCGATTTTTTGGATCCCAATAAACAATCCGACCAATCAGGTCACTGGATTTGGCAACAAGTGCGCTCATAGCTCAAGCCGCACACCTGTACTGAACAGACATCGGCATGGAAATAGTCAAACAGCACACAGGTAAACTTTGCTGCGGCTCACTGGGCCCTGTGAAATGATTTCTCTGCCTCCTCAGAGGTGGTTCAAACTGACCCACTGACATCCTGTAATATGTATGAAAGCGACCGTGACACAGCTTCAGCTCCAGGATCAAACCACGATATTCTCCCTGCTGCTGCGTCCTCGTGAGAACAGTAGGAGCCGTAATCACAGGTTCTTCCTCTTCTTATTTAGGAACATCAGCACCAGCTCACCGTTGCTTTTATTTTTGTTCCACAGTCCATTTTTATGTAAAGAAATAACACAACAGGTGGAGAACAAGGAGCAGCTCTGACAAACTCACTGCAATGAACAGAATTACAAGAGCACAGTTTCTCTGCTGGGTTAGCTGTGTAGAGAAATACCCACAGAACAATCAGAACATCTGTTACAAACCAAGCTGTGTTTGACTCGTTTTAACTTGTGAATTCTCACATTTTGATCTGATATTATTACTACTGTTTGTTAAAATGACTGTTTTAGGACTAAAACAGTCATTTTCTTTACCTTATACAGTGAAGCAGTTATAAAGAGTGAACACAAACACAGACGAACTACACCCATCGTTAGGGTTGGGTATCGAAAACCGGTTCTTGTTGAGAACCGGTTCCCATTGTTTCAATTCCTTGGAATCGTTTGCCATGTTTGCAAACGATTCCCTTATCGATTCCAGTCGCCCCGAATGACGTCACCACGTTGCGGAGCGTCATTTACCTGGCAGGAAACACGGCGGCTCAAACGCTCAAAAGTTTGGTTATACTTTACGAGAACGGATGACAACAGGACAACTTGCAGTACTTGCAAAGTAGAGATTTCATTTAAGGGAGGAAACACTACGAATATGCAAAAGCATTTGCTCACAAAACACACGATGACCTTAAATGAATGTTGTGTTTTTAATTCGCTCCGGACTCGTGAATCTCAGCCCAGCAGCAGCGGTAACGTTTGCACGTCCTCTCCCGTTATTGCGGCAGGTAAATAATCAACTAACAGTGCATATTATGTTAGCGCGATCTGCCTTATTACAAACCTGCCATTACTGTGCGTTTAGTGACCATGATGAGAGAGACAGAGTCTGGCTCAGATGCTGGCAGTTCTTGCTGCAGTCTACCGGTAGCGTCTCCTTTCAGGCCAGGATAGATGAATGTCACCGAGCAGTGACTCAGTTTGTGGTCAAAGCCTTGCACCCATTTGCCGCAGCAGATGCCCCGATTTTAGGTAAGTGAATGTGTTTACTTGTAGGCAGGGACATTACTGGATATTCTTGTGTAATTGCTACAGAATAATTGATGTTATACTTTGTTATTGCTACAGAAGAATATTTATTTTATTATTTTACATTTACAATGTTTTTCCTGGGGACCCTGTGACACCCCATTGAAGAGCCGTAGGCTGGATCTCTTAAGATCTCACTGTTGGGTTTGTAAGGCCATGTTACTCCTAAATGTCTATCTTGTTCAAAGAGAAGATGTAAAACAAAGTTCTAAGCTAATCGACCTTAGTGTTCTCCTTTTTTAAAAAGAATCGAATCGTTAAACAGAATCGAAAATGGAATCGGAATCGTGGAAATCTTATCAATACCCATCCCTAGTGATCGTGACTGATCCCATGGGTCATGTGTTCTCACCTCAAGGTAGAGCGGCGAACTGGAGCCGTGGTTCATCCTCTGGGCTAGCTGGTCCCGCTGCAGGATACACTCCTCCAGGTGGATGACATTCGGGTGCTGGCTTTGGATGCTGCTGAGGGCCCAGAATTCCCGAAGGGCCAGTTCGACATTTTCTGGAGAGTGGCAGCGAATCTTCTTCACCGCCACCCTTGCCCCTGTACGCTTCACTACTGCCTCATAGACCACACCGTAACTGCCACGCCCCACCTCCTGGATGAGTTCGTACTTCGGCTGGCTGCTTACCATCCTAGTCCTCACTGTGGAGACATATTGTGAGAGTTAAGCTCGCCCTCTGCACTTGGTTGACTTTCAAAGATTCAGCACGTCTAAAAGCATGCTAGTATGATCCCATGGAGTGTATAACGCATGGACGCAGCCACCCAATGCAAACTCATTAGCTAACAACTTGTCAACTGCAAATCATTAGCCAAAGACAACCCCACAGGTAATCCTCCTTTCTGATAGTCGAATACCCACAAATACAAAGCAGGCTTATTGATTCCAGTGACTGAGCCCATAATTCATAGACTTTGATAGGACCACAAGTCTTTTTGCAACCACAGGTATTATTGTGTCCTGGTGGAAAATCATTTCGCCTATCCAGGGTTGCTTCACTGTGACTCCAAAGCTACGTCCGTCTGCATCTACCCAGTGAAAACTCATAAAGAATCGCATATAAAAAGTAAAAGCTGCTCCATTACTTAGCCAGAAAGCTGACTCTGTAATTGGAGAGACTGGACACACTGGAGAAGCCATTTTTCAGGATCTATGTCAGACGTACGAATTTCCCTTTGAGATCAATAAAGTTACTCTTGCTCTTGTAAGGGGCTGCCACAGCAGATGGTAAATATGTTTACTGTGGGTGCTCTTCCTGCCACAAAGCTCCCAGAGAGCTGTGCCTCCTGCTCTCATTCACCTAACACGCAAACGTTGGGTGAATGAGTTAACACAACAAACTTTGTGACAAATAAAGACCTAAACAGTTGTCAGGTGCCTCTCCTCTGAGTCTCTTTGCCCACAGTTCAACTTCACACTCTTTACCAGCAGAGTCGTGTTTCTGCTCTGCAGCCTCTCTGAGGTCACCAAACCAGTTCTGTGTCTGTCCGTCTGCTGTGACTTTGCAACACCAGAGTAATGATTTAAGACTTTATCCCAAAACATGAAAAACAATTTGGCTCACTAAAGTAAAAACAATGGAGGAATCCAAACGCTGTTTGGGATCAAAGAACAGCAGCAATGACAAACACCGTGGGTGAGTAACATGTCCACAGTGAAATATTCAGGACACAGAAACATTCTTGAAAGCAACAGTTTGGAGATTACATGTTTAAACTGTTTAGACCACAGCTCGTGATAGTTGGTCCACATTTCTCCTCACTGCTCATATTAACATCTGTGTGCTCCTGAACAGTGCTGAAGCCAGCTGAGATCACACTGTGGTCCTGGGAAGTGTGAAGCCTGGATCCTACTCGGCTGAGACAAAGACACTGACATCCGGAGACGTCACAGCCAGGCTGCATGCGGGACATGCATACTTGGTGCACTGCAATTTACATTTCTGTGGATGAATCCACAAGGTCACAAAAAACATCAGGCGCACGACCAGCACAGACCTGTGTGATGATGTCGCTCTGACCCGAGCACAGCAGGCTGTAGAACTGGCAGCACAATTACCTTCATATAGACCAGGGGTGTCAAACTCAAATACACAGTGGGCCAAAATTCAAAACTGGAACAAAGTCGCGGGCTAACATTAATATTTATTGAAAAAAAAAATCTTCCTCCAGATATAAGAATGAATCTTTTCTTATGGACTCAAACAAGTTTTGCTGAAAAACTGAATATGGAACAAGCAAAGCTTAATACTAAACAATATATATATTAGCTGTATAATACCAGTAGGCCAGCTCTGATAGTCATTTGGTATGGCTTCGCCGGCCAAATGTAATTAGGCTGCGGGCCAAATTTGGCCCGCGGGCCAGAGTTTGACACCTATGATACAGACCGACAACCAAACCATCATTTTCTGCAGTTTTCTTAGTTTAGCTGCAACAACCATTCACAGTTCAGCTTCTTAACAAAAGGCCTGGCAGACAGTTCAGGTAGAAACCAAGTATCTACGAATCACCAACTAAGCGAACGTTCATGTGACTGAGCTGTGACGGGACAGCAGAGGAAACGCTCCCAACGAGAAGCTCCCACACAGAGCCTTCCTGTCACTTACACCTGTACAACATTATAACACTGCTCATATTTTTAAAGAAGACGTGACCTGAGATTGCACTGATGAGTTATCAATACTTCTTTTTCCCTTCATTTTTATTAATCATACTATACTTCTGATTATTGTTACTTTATAACTCAGTGGCATAGAACAGACAGCTGAATGCTGGACAGGACTAAAAACAGGGACAGATTACAATCAATGTAACTACACAGTTATTAGAACGGCAAAAATAAAGATTACAGATATAATGTAATTGGGTGACAACTGTAAGCTGTCAACAAAGTAAATAAATACTACTTAATAACTGTTTACCCAGTGAGCTGTAAAGCAGTGACAGAGGCGCCTGCAGACATTACTTTTTCTTGTTGAATAAGTGATGCAACAAAGAGTCCTACTGTGTCTCAGCAACAAGGCAGCAAATAAAATTTGAATAAATAACAACATGTTATTGTTATTATTATTAATACCACCATAGTAATATGGCTTAAGCGCAGCCTGTTACACACCAATGCATGTAAGATGAGTGGAGAAGTGAAAGATAAGTGCCCCCGCCCCTTCCTTTCTCCTGTTATTAAAAAAAGCAGTTTTAACTTTCAATTAATAACAAACACAGGAGGAAACCTGTATAGTATTCAGTTTGTAGCATACCCCTCTGCTGCTCCATAATGTAAACAGGATTCAACACCATATACAACTATTGTGTTAACGTGACACCACTACAGGGTTACATCACCTTGCACAGGAGCTGGGTCATAATCAGATTAGGCAGTACTTTTTTTTAAGTATATATTTAAGATAAGAAAACTAAGCACAGGCAACATGGACTGCAAACCATCCTTCTCAGTTGGTTTTTCTATACACCAACTGACAAGGATTTTAAAAAATAAATCCATAGTATTTGATGATTTGGGCTATTGGAATACTGTTTCAGCAATACTCGATAAGTAAAACTCACCAGTGTACAAAGTCACTTGGTCACATGTCAATAATAGCTCAGTTATAACCATTTCTTCTTATTATAAAGCCAACTTATGTTAGCGTTGTTTCACTTGATGGGCTGTTGCTCTTTCGACTTGGAGCACAACACAACTTAGCACTGTAACAACTCTTGCCTGTTATCCTGGGAATGACCGCTATTAAACATCTGTCTATATCCCAATATTCACTGGACTAATCAGAAAACTTCATTCTAAAGGAAGGTGACAGTGACAGGTTCGGAGCTGATGGATGTCTCCCAAAAGTCGGCAGCGAAAGGCTGACTCCCGGACGGAAGGAGCGGTAGCCAGCGTGCTAAGGGGCTGATTACAAATCCACTTGACTGATTGGCTAAGAGGCTAACAGCTATCTGGCCTGCCTACTGTCAGCTAACGATGTTGTTGCTCAGCTAACGTTAGCTAATCACGTTAACCTGAGCTAACAATGAGTCCATATATCTTTAGCACAACTGACACGTACGGTGGTACCGAGCATCTAGCTAGGACAAGTCCATGCCTCTTTAACGGTACCAGCACCGGGGCACAGAGGGGGCAGCGTGATAAGCACAGGGTATTGACAGTTTATTGTCCTCTGTGTGTGTGTGTTGTTGTGTGTGTGTGTGTGTGTGTGTGTGGCATCAGAAAAAAATCCAGCCTCAAAACACACACACGCGACCCAAGTAGCTACAGCAGACGAGACAATAGTTGATATGTAGAAGAAACAACAGTTGTCGGGCCACGACTGTTATCAAGCTCACCTTCGAGTCGATTCTCGGGGGTTCATTTGTTGTCTTCTTTACTCTCCCTGGCAGCCATTACCGCCGCGCACGTTCTGCTCGCACAGTCAAACCAAGAAGGTTTTGTCAAACACTGGACGTGAGAGCGCGCAGCTGCTATGCAGCACAGCGCGTCAGTGGCGATAGAGCGACGACTTCCGGTCATACCCTTCAAAATAAAATTCCCGTAGATACTTTTTTATAATGGAGACTCAATAACCAGGAGGTGGAGGAACGTTGACGGGCGAGGGTATGTTTTTCTAAACATGTTTTTATGAAAAAAAATTTAAAGTACATGCAGAAAAATAGCTGATTAGTTCTTCATTAAGTCTTGTTGCATCAAAAAATTCTGCTTTGCTTTATATTCTAAGAGCTGCTTACTTGCTCTGTTTGGTGACTTTCTTAGTCATTTTTGTGTGGATTTTTTATTTGTTTGTTTTGTATTAAACTAAACACTTGTACTTTAGCAATTGAAAGGAAATCCTGACTCAAAGATGGCAAAAGGCACAGTGTATTTTTAAAACTTTGCAAACTTCCTATTATAGCTAGTACATTTGATTAGCATTATTCAGTCAGTGAAATGAGAACACGTAGTGAACAAAATGCCGTGCACACCTGCAGAAGAGGATTGGGATTTTTTTTTTACTCAGAATTCTTTAAAAAAAACAAAATAGACTCCCCCACTTTTTTCTATTTCCAGTGGCACTAATCCTCTTCCATACACACCTGTACAAGTTTATGTAATCTAATGTAGTGGACCCGCTATCCAAATATCACCTGTAATTCTTTCTCAAATACAGATACTGATGCTTGGATGATAGACAAACCTATTTGCCTGATTTCAGTAAGACGTTCACAGAAAACACATGATGAAAATCCTAAAACGAAACATATGAACAAACCTATACCAGCTGCCCAGTATTCAGTATTCTAGGGTGGACATTGTGCAATTGATATAATTGCTTCATGCGAAGAAAAAGCACTACAGGTGTGATGTTTGCTTTGAGTTTGCTGATGCAGGGCGGTGCTGCAAATATAGAGGTCTCTTTATAGATCTAAAGAAAACATATAATAGGGTAAGAGAGACACTTTGGTACTGCAGGAGGAAGTCGGGAGTGCCAGGGAAGTATGAGGACAGCAAGACAGTAGTAAGGTGTGCAGTGGGAGTGAGAGATGTGTTCAAGGTGGACATGAGATTACAAGGGATCAGCTTTGAGCCTTCCCTTGTTTGCAGTGGTGATGAGCAGGTTGACCGATGAGGTTGGGTATGAAGGGACTATGATGTTCGCAGATGATGCTGTGATCTGAGAGGAGCTGGAAGAGAACCTGGAGAGGTGGAGGTATGCTCTGGAGACAAGAATAACGAAAGTCAGTAGAAGCCAAATAAAATACATGTGTGAATAAGAGCGGGACAGGTGTGCATGACTGAGGCTTGGCCACCCATAACCCTGTCGCTGGTTCACCACTGTTCCTTTCTTGGACCCCTTTGATAGATCCTGAACACTGCAGACTGACAACATCTCACAAGAGCTGCAGTTTTGGAGATGCTTTTGAAGTTGTGTAGCATCACAACTTGGCCTGTCACAAGGATAGAGACACATAACCATTCATGTGCACATTTACATTTACAGTCCATTTAGATTCACTAATTCACCTAACCCCATACATGTCTTTGGACTACGGTAGGAAGCCAGAGTATCCGGGGGGAACAATACAAAGTCCATACAAAAAGGCCCCAGTGTGGATCTGAAGCCAGTACTTTCTGAGAGGTGACGGTGGTAAACTCTGCACCACCATGCGCATGCTGCCCATAATAAATAATAAACATGTAAAATTAATAAATACTTTAATGTATTAGACATAGACAGAGCAACTCTGGAGGCTGGCCAGGTAGCCAGCGACATAGGTGAAGGAACCCTGGAGGCCAGCACTAGAAGACATGTGAGGCTTGGCAGGAGATCTGAGGAGACGATTTACTGGAAGAGACCTGCATCGATGGAGAAAGCGAGTCTGCCAGGAGACCAGACAAAACGCCAGCAGCAGTGGAGATGGAATGCATCAGGAAGCCTGGCCGGTGGCTGAGGAGGAAACGGGGACCTCCGGGGGATTGGGAGTTGCTTGGATGGCTGGGAGAAGTTGCTCTCAGAGGGTGTTTTAGTACCATTCTTTATTTGTGGCTGTGTTCTTCATGGCAAAATTGTGAGTCAACTCCCTTGGATGGGAAGCAACCCCTCACATGAATGGTAGCAGGGTGTTTTACTGTTGGCATGATGCAGGACTGATTGTAGCACTCCACCTTCTCCTCTCTGCACAGTCATGTTTCTGGATGCCCCAAACAGAGAAAAGGCCAGTCTGTCCTCCATGTTTTTGTTGCGACTTCTTTGCCCTGCTTGAAAAAGACCATCCTCCAAAAGCCTTTGCTTCACTGTGCATGCAGATGTCCTCACCCCTGCCTGCTGCATTCCTGACCACGTTCTGCACTGGTGGTGCCCCGATGCTGAAGCTGAATTACCTTTAGCAGACAGTGCTTGCTGGACACGAAAGCCTTCTTCACAACAACTGAACTTCTACTAGCAGCAGTATCCTTTTATGCAAAGCAAGGATGACTGCTCATGTTTCCTTGCAGGTAACTATGGTTAACAAAGGACGGACAATGATTTCAAACACTACCCTCCATTTAAAGCATCCAGTCTGCTATTCTAAGGGCTTGATTACACTCCATTGTGGACACAAACACTGACAGCTGGAGACCCAACAGCCAAGCAGTCTGCTTAAAGTTGGAGGACGCCCAAATGGTCTCCACAGACAAACCAGTGCGGTCAGAAAAACAGGCAGGCATGCAGACACCTGCAGGGACCCTCGCACTAATTGTCTGATGATTAAACTACTGACCAGTTCACAAAGGAAGAACATCTAAACTCTGCGTGATTTCCAGCCATGTTCTTATCAACACTCACCTGCGTTAATGAGAGGATCACTAATGATGTCAGAGTCCATCTGTGGCAGTGGAAATGGGTTTTATAGGAGTATGTTCATTTTTATGGCAAAGATGAAACACATGCACGCATTCGATCACTCGTGATAATATTCTGCTGTACATGCAGATTGCCAGCAAACTTTGTGATAACTCAAAACCTTTGACTATGATTGTACTACATTATCAAACGCACCCTGAATTTCAAGGTAGGTTTATTAGGTTTAGTGCAGTTTCATATGGTAGTCTGTGATAACCTGCTCAACAGCTGAAAATCCCATCTGTGGTATTATTAAATTCCCCCACAAGAGGGCAGAATACTTCCAGCTTTGGCTTTTAGATGAAGTCTCAGTCTGTTTAAGGATTTCTTTGATGGTCACATCTTATCTTGTTGATCATGAAATCATTACAAATTATTACTGTAGCTTTACTCCAAGGATTTAAAAGCACAGATGCCATTTATTCAAATATTTCTCTGTCATTTGACTTTTTGAAACCAGTAACAGATTTTTGATCAAGAAAGTATGAAAACTTCTTTCTGTTAATAAATAAACAGCATTTTTGCAGCTATAATTTCAGATTTTTATCTCAAAATGCTGATTTACTATGTCAAATTTCTCCAAACATAGTTCATAACTGAGAAAATCACAATTTTGGAATAATAATTCTGACTCATGAACGACAAAAATATTTTTGTCAGTGGTGAAAACAAACTTCCATAACAAAGTGATCAATCATACATCATACCATACGTTATCCATATTCACAGTTACGTGTAATGAAAAAAACAGCAGTTTTAATATGTTTTTCTCTCTTTTTTTTTTTTAATGTTCATTTGTGCATTTTTCTCCATTTAGGAGAAAAATAAATGTCATCTTATGACATGATGGCTGATGTGTGGTCCTGAGCCTGTGGACTGGTTTTGGTTCTGATGATTATTATGTTATGTTTCATTCTTGTTAGGATTTCCTCTTCTTAGAGTTTGGCTTCTGTTCTGTCTCTGTGTCTCTCCCTGTGCATACCTGTTGTATTTCCTGTTTTACTTTGATAGTCCCTGTCCTGTGTGGTTTTGCTTCCCTCTCTCTCATCAGCTCTGATTTCTCCCAGCTGTGTTTCCCTGATTGCTCCTGTGTGTATTTAAGCCCTGTGTGTTCTCCTGCTTGTTGTTGGTCTGTCTGTGTGTTGTCGCTGCCTGTCGTGTTCTCAGTTTAGGGTTTTCAGTGTAGCCTATGTTTAGCTCTTGTTTGTGTTTGGTTTTGCCACTCTGTAAATAAAGTTAAGTCCTTCTCTGCACTTCACACGTCGCAGCCGTGACGTCATTATGAAAACATCACCTCGTTCCTATTATGGCTTTGTGTCGCTGATATGACACATTTACTTTTCTATAGAGCAGGGCTGAAAGCCATTAATGAGCAGTTAAAAGTGACCATCTCTGTCCTTAAAGGCTTTAGCTTAAAAGGTAAAGTGTTGGATAACTAGTTGCCTAGCAGCACTAGTTCTTCTTAATTGTAACAGCTGGAGAGGAAATTAAGGCAAAAACATATCAGAACAACTGTGAGCCATGAAATCAAAACAACAGCGTAAAATACAAAAGGTATTGTTTGGGTCAACGAGGGGAAGTGACTGATGTGTCCAACACATTCAGCACAACAGAAATAACACAGCAAGCAGTTATTTTGTCCACAGTCACAACAGAATTTAGAATTTGATAAATAAAAACTGAGATGAACACATGACGTCAGTTACATCACGTCCAAGTCACCACCACGGTCAGTATGAGCTGTGCTGAGACCCTGTGCTTGGATTCATTCAAACACGCTGTGCTCCGGTGTGAAACAAGATTAATGGGTTACTGTGATACAAGTCAAGCTTAAACTCACAAACCTGGTTATTTGACTAAATCACCATGGTAACTTCAAGCCCAGCATAACAGAGAAAGTCAGTAACAACCACAGTGATGTAGTGACTCCTGTGCAGTTTAATCCTCATGCTGGAACAATGGCAAAACTTCTGCTTGTATGTCAGTGGTCGTGCTTAATAAAGTGTATTTGAATAGCAGCGCCGCGGTCCTCTGATACGTCCCCTATCCTTGCTTTTCTAACGTTGTCTCCTAGGGCCTTCATGGCCAGCCCCCTGAAGATCGGCTCGTAATCTGGGGAGAGCCACAGCTTCAGTTCAACACTTCTCTCCAGCAGTGAAAGAGCCACTGGCTGCAGCTGATGAAGCTCAAAGTCTGCTAACTACGTCTCCTGGTGGCATCAAAAAACCAAAACCCAAAACTGAAATATTAACCAGGGAAATCAGCAGCTGGGGAACACGAGGCACATGAACAGAATCACAATAACAACACACGGGTGACGTAAAACTACATGCAATAAAGAAAAAAGACAAAGAATTACCAAAATAAAACGGGGGAAATAATGTGAGAGGTGAAACCTCGGTCTAATTACTGGGTTGTAAACACAGCTGCAGGTAACCGAAGCCTCTTTATGTTTGAACACAGAGATGTGTGTTTCAGCTGAAGGAAGATTGATTTGGTATTATATCCTGCTGATGAAGAGCCCAGACAGGATGTTTTGCTTGGGTCAATGAGGAGCTTGATACTAAGCAACACTAACTACTAACTTTATGTTTCACTCCCATCAGAAACTCGTAGTGGACCTACCTGTTAGGCTGAACCCTAACCTGGAGACAGGTCATCTAAAATAAGGATTTTGTTCAACTAGGAGCAATATTCCCTCCAAGATACCACATTTATTTAAAATACTTAGTGACATGCTTTCATTCACAGATCACCAGGCTGCTGCTTTGCTGACAGGGAGAGCAGGATGAGGTCATTATACACTTGTGGCTGCTGTAATTTGTTTTTAATGGGTTTTAACTTGACAGCTTAGAGCCGAGTCACGTGTTCGTGTGTTTAGTCCTTATATGTTACTGCCTGTTAGGGATAGTGGAGATTAGGGAACAACTAACCATCTGTGTTTAGAAGAAAGCTCAGAAAACTAAAAGAAACCCTGGGCCTGAGATCCAGGGACCATGGCGCCGTTAATAAGCAGTCAGGTGTTTGTGGCCTGAAACGATTTGAAATTCTGAGCACTGCTCACACCTGCACCGAGCTCCAGTGTTAGCCACACTTAGCCAGGTCCAGATGTCAATCCTGGAGCTGACCTCTGGAGAAAGCTCGGACTGTGATCCCCAGACACACGGCACTACACAAGCAACACTACAAACTGAGTACAGTATGAGGTTTGTGTTAAGCAAAAATTGTGTTTTGGGAGTATTTTTAATCAGTCCTCACAAAGTTGTTTTCTATCCAAACGTAGCTCATATCTATAAACGTGCCAACACATCTACAGGCCACACTTCCTCTGGAGAAATGTCTTCTTATTGTAAAGAATCATTTGGCTCCACCTCCTGCTTCTGTCGCCCACTGGTCGCCCCCCATACACGTCTTTCCGGTCGGGCTTGATCTCGTCTCCGTGCTGCTAGTACTGAAGAAACAAACGCTCCATTCTGTCGTCTTTTATTTGTGTAGTCAAATAAAAGGTTCATTTTTCTCTTTGATTGTTTTACGGTTTGGGGACAGAACCGGAGCACTTTCCCGTCTCTGACCGGAGGAGCAGCAGCAGGAGCTCGGCGGAGGAGAGAGAGGCAGGCGGAGAGCGCCGAGCATCGGCTGGATGCAATACAAAGGTAACGAGGCTCCTCTGTGAGCGGACTGCTTGTGTTTTCAGTGGAGACGGAGGAACGGTGTTTTTGCTACGGAGAGCAGAGGATGTGAATCGCCAGTGAGAGCGTGATGGCCGAGCAGGAGGCGCTCTGTTGCAGCAGCATCGAGCAAAATGTCCCCGGGTCCTGGTTTGAGGAGTGAAAGCATAGTGGCTATCCTTCGTTCCGCAGACTCCATTACGCACCAGCTGCTGCTGCTCCTAAATGCGTTCATTCCTGTTTCCGCTCTGTTCCTGTTCACGCTGTGAGAGGATGGCTGGCTGGCGTTGAGGAGAACCAGTGTCGGCCCCTCGCTGGCTTCTGGATCGCGTGTTCTTCCTGCGGCAGAACCACGGACAGCGACGATGACTCGGCTGCGCAGGAAAGCGCTGGTGGCGCTTTTCCTCTTCACGCTCTTCATTTTTGGGACCATGATGGGCCTGAGGACGCTGAAACCCAGCGACGGCTTTTCGGACCTGGCTCCTGGTATGGATTTCATCGGGGAGAGGTCAGAGAGGAGGCGGCTGGATGTGAAAGACGTGGTGGTTTCCCCAGGTCAGTTCCACATGAGCAGCAGCGACACGAAGGTGGTTTTCACCAGATCGGACCGGGAGTACAGCATATTCTACGACGTCCACATCTTCTACTACCTGTGGTACGGCTCTCCCAGCGTGGACAACAAGTACATCCACTGGGATCACGTGCTGGTGCCACACTGGGACCCAAAGATCGCAGCCAGCCATGCTCAAGGAAAGCACACGCCTCCGGATGACATTGCCTCGAGTTTCTACCCCGAGCTGGGACCCTACAGCTCGAGGGACCCGAAGGTGCTAGAGTCACACATGGCCCAGATAGAAGCGGCCGCAGCGGGTAAGCACTGTTGCAACATTGGCTCTGTGTGTATGTGACAGAGGTTTGACAAAGACAGAGTCTCTCGGCTCTTTGAATGCTAAGTGCAATGAAGCATGTTCACGTTGAACTATCATAACTAAAAGTATCCAGATTAAATGTAAAATATAAAGTTTCCAGTGCTGTGAAGAGTAAAAACAGTGTTGTCCTCTATTCACGGTAAACTAGAAGAATGCCGTTTCATTTACTATGCATGAATATGCACCATAACGCTGCTGATCAGGTTTATTCACGCGTATCTCGGGTCCGTTTGGTCTGCAGCACTAGTCCTGTGGGGCTGTGGGAGTATGTTAGAGGGGCACCGTGTTCACAGTCTGCACTTTCTAAATAAAATGCCTCTTCCACATGGATGGATGAACACACTGGCTCTATGCAAACATGCAAAACTTCAAGATAACAAGTTTGCTTAGAGATGGTGATAAAACACCAGTGTCTGATCAGGAGATTTACATGGTAAATATTGTTTCATCAATATTACAGAAAGTTCCCTCTAATTAAAAAAAAAAAAAAAAAAGCAAACCAACATGTGTAAATTTCAGCATCTTCGGGCGAGCCTCCTGTATTTGCATCAGTGCCACAGTCTCTCACTTCCATCTGGTAAACCTTGTTTCACTCTCGCTGCTCTCCTTCTGTCACAAATCTCCACCGTCTTCATTTCTCTTGTGCACCGTGCGTTGCTTTGGATGGTTGACCCCAGGTTTGTAAACTTGTGATCATATCATAATATAAGTAAGGAACTGTAACAAACCCACAGCACCCGGGTCTGCCCAAGGACCCCAAGTAGAGCAAGCTTTACTCGGTCCTAAGGACCCCAAAGCGCTTTACACTATACACAATCATCCACACATTCACACACTGGTGATGGCAGCTACATTGTAGCCACAGCCACCCTGGGGCGCACTGACAGAGGCGAGGCTGCCGGACACTGGCGCCACCGGGCCCTCTGACCACCACCAGTAGGCATCGGGTGAAGTGTCTTGCCCAAGGACACAACGACCGAGACTGTCGGAGCCGGGGCTCGAACCGACAACCTTCTGATTACAAGATGAACGCCCAACTCTTGATCGCCCTTTATTACAACTCAAAGGTTGCAGTTCAAAAACGATGACGCATGTTGGTCATGTGATGCAGTCATGTGACCAATTAAACAAAGATAGGGGAGTGCATTATACGGCAGTTGTTTTGATTGCTCTTAATTTTGACAGCCCTAAAAAAGATGAATATCAGTTTGTACGTGCTCCAGATAGCTTTTCTTTAATTCTTTAATTCTCGCTCGTTTTTGCGCAGGACTGGAACGTAAGTGTTTTGGGCCGACTGTGTGGATGCCAAACGTTTTCAGACGAAAACGCCGTTTTCAAATCTAGTGTGGACGTAGTCTAAGTTGGGGGGGCATGATTGCGGATGCACGGAACCGCAATCCACGCCCGCCACATACCCCCCCATCGCTCGACTGAGGCCAGGGAGCCATCCGGCCAAACCTAATCCCCTCCCCCCGCGAGCGGGAGAGAGACCGTCGGCGTCCCCAGCTCCAGGTACGGCGACAGGGGGGTGTGAGTTCAGGTGGTCGCCCGCGGCGCTGGCGAAGGTGGTCCAGAGGTTGGTCGTGGCAGGTGGTCGCGGCTCACAGGCGGCTGGGCCGACGTAGGATCAATTGGCGTGCCGGCCTCTGGTGGAGATGAGGCCGGTCTGGCCAGCATGCCGCCCTCAGACTTGGCGGGGCAGTCGCACGGCTCACCCTCCGGCCGAGCAGGCTCCTCCTCTTCCGCTGCTCCGGGCTGGAGCAGCCCCTCACGTGGCTCCTCCTCTGCCGCCGCTCCCGGCTGGAGCAGCTAGTGGTGGGCGGATCGATCCAAATATCGATTATATCAATGCCAAGTTGGCGGATCGATACTAGCCTGGTGAGATCGATTCTTTAAGTTCCGCTCTTGTTTGCGGTGCTGTCGTTTTGGCAAAGACGAAACAGCCAGGTTGCCGGACTCGCTGCACCTGTGTCAGCGCAGAGCAGGCACACTTTGCTCCCCTCCTACCTCTTGTGTTTAGATGGTGCGTTGTCACGTGACGTGTCTTCGACGCGTTGGGGGTTGTTAAGTTGTTTACATATTATTTATATTTTTACCAGCTGTTATTGTTGTTGAGAATTTTAATTGTAAATTTTGTATTATAGTTTCTCAACAGTGCTTGTTTAGATTTTTTTAACTGGTTTGCACAATTTATTGTAACATTTTTATTTAAAAAAAGAAAAAGATAACTAAACCGCCACGGCAGACCCGATGGCATTTTCATGCTTCGCAGCATCATTTATTCTTACAATGATCACACGGCTGTGTGGCACGGCTACAGTACATTCTGCTGCAGCTCTCCCGCTGCCAGCCGTACACATCACCGTCAACAACAACACAGAACACAGCACAGTTTTTAAGCCGGCGAGGCGTGGTTGTACATGCCGTGCAGGTGAGTCCATCTCACCTGCAGCGGCATCGCAGAACACACCCCGCCACATACCCCCTTCGCCCCTGAGGCCGGGCCGAACCTACTCTCCCCTCCGCGAGCAGGCGAGGGCCCGGACCATCGGCGCCCCAGGCTCCAGCTGGGCAGGCGGTCGGCGTGCAGTACCATGCAGCATGCTCTGTTGGAAGAGAGGCTAGACCGGACAGCACACCGCCCTCGGGTGTGGCAGGACCATCACGCACCACCGTCTCCAGCTTGGCAGGTCCCGCTGGCGCGCCAGCCTCCGACTCACCCCGAACCGGCCCTTCCCGTGCGTGTCCACCCTTACAATAATCACACGATTTCTCTGCATTCAACTCTGCAGCTCGCCCGCTGTACACATCACCAACAACAACACAAGCAGATTACAGGTTTTAAGCCAGAGAGGCGTGATTGTAGACGCGGTGCAGGTGAGTCCATCTCACCTGCCCTGGCATCGCAGAGCAGCCACAATAATTTCTACTTTGTCCTAATTATGTCCTGGGTTTTAACTATTTAATAATGAAAAAGGAAACATCACAAAAAACACTTAAGGTCATAAAAATTTATTGAGATTTAGCAATTCAATGGCGTATCCACCTTATTTATTGAAAAGTATCGGTATTGATATCGGCGATACTGGCCCATATGTACTTGCTATGGGATCGATACCAAAATATGGAGTATCGCACACCACTAGGAGCAGCTCCTCCACCTCTGTCAGGTGCGGACCCTCACGCACCTCCTCCGCAAGCAGGCGCAAACCCTCGCGCAGCTCCTCCCCTTTCTCCCCCCCCTCAACCAGCAGGCACGGATCCTCACGCTCCGCCTCCTCCTCCTGCGACGGCTTGGCAGGTTCCTCCCTCGCTCTCCGTGCACTGACCTCCAACTCGGGCTGAGCAGTTGGGTAAGCTGTTGGTGGACCCAGTGGTTGCTCTGTGGCCCTCCTCCGGGGAGCAGGAACAGGCGCAGGCCCCAGCCGGGTACAAGCCGCTCCCACCCCAGGAGTGGGGATGGGTGCGGTGGCAGGTCCTGGCTGGTCGTAACCAGTGGGGGTGGCGGCCATGTTGGCCAGGACTGCATCTGAGCTGCCAGACTCGCAATCCTCTGCGTGCGGCGCTCAACCAGGTCCTCCAGTTCTTCCTGCCAGCACCACAACACTGCCGCCTGCTCCTGCTATGTTACCACCATCTGGGTCAGCTCCTCCCCCGGCTGGCCCGCGGGTCTGCTGTGTCCCCGTCCTGGGTTTCGGCACCACTGTAACAAACCCACAGCAGACCCGGGTGCATGTTCACGCTTGGCAGCATACTTTATTACAACTCAAGGTTGCCGTTCACGACACACACCGCCACCGCGGGGTGACTGCTTGCATACGGCCAACCACCGGACCAGCGGCGCCGGCACCTGAACTCACACCTCCCTTTTGCTGGACCAGGGGTGGGGACGCCGTCGCTCCGGGCCGATTTTCCCTCTCCCGCTCACGGAGGGAGGGGAGTAGGTTCGGCCGGATGGCTCCCTGGCCTCAGTCGGGCGATGGGGTATGTGGCGGGGCATTGCCTGCAGTGCTGTGCAGGGAAGGCGGACGCACCTGCACGGCATCTGCAATCATGCCCTGCCGACTTAAGTATTGCACCGGGTGCTGTGATAGTGGTTGTTGTTATGTTGAGCTGCAGCTCTGTGTGTGGATGTACAGCAACCGTCAAAGCATTAATAAAATATGCTGCAAACCATGAACGTGCACCCGGGTCTGCTGTGGGTTTGTTACAGGAGCACTGACTGGAAGTTCTGATATCGCCTGTTTTTCGCTTGTCTGAATCTCATTCACTACAGTGAGAGCTAACTGTACAGTCTTCATCCTCCTTTCCTTTTGCTTTGCTGTCTTTGAAGGAGTGCTGGTTTTGTCCTGGTATCCTCCTGGGGTGGGGGACGACCACGGGGAGCCCACAGAGGACCTCGTTCCTACCGTTATGGACGCTGCCCACAGGCACAGCATCAAGGTAACTGGTGAGACAACCGGTATGTTTTCCCCTTTCTGACGATTTACTGAATTTCTAGATGGCTTGCCAGTGTTTCCTGACTGTTAATGTTAAGAACAGTATTGATTTGAATCTCTTAAAAATCAACTTTGTGGTCACACTTTGACTGTGTGATTATTTAGACATCATCAACCTGAAGAGCAGAAAGATAACACTTAATAAAAAGAATTGATGAACTTGTAGAGGGGTTAGAGTCTTCCAGATAAGTATCAAGGCTGAGGATACACTGTACAAGTCCTGTATCTATAATGTGATTTATATCATGCTTTATAAATATGGAGGCACAGAATAATGACAAACATGCTAAAAGTAAGAGTACTTGCATACTCTAAGTATTTACGTAGTTGCATATACGTACACAGATATACGTATATACAGCTGAGAAGGTTTAGAAGCACATCAGCTTAATTTAATTGCTCAGGTTTTTTGAACTTGTTGCCTGCATTGTCGGTCTTTGCCTCTAAACAGGATAATGTGTCACCAACCGGCCCACACGGCCATGACAACAACCAGAGATGCACAGCAATGTCATCCAAACTATTTTAGTTTAAGTGAATAAAACAGAAACAAGAAACTTTGTACAAACTATGGTGTGTGTAGTCAGTAGCATCAGTGGGTTAGAGGAGGGCACGGGTGGAAAAATGGTGTATGTAATGTTGTTAAATGCAAGAACCAAACCAACAGCAACCAGAGTCCAACAGGGTGTCTCATGAGCCGCGCACAGCTGAGCTCTACAGGCTTCTTATGGAGCCCTGGCACACTGGTTCAGGTGTTGCCAGTGTCACTAATTGTCAACAGGAACGCTGCCTCTCCAAAGCCTGCAAACAAGGCACAAGCAGTCCAAAAGGAAGGCAGGGTGCAGTGCGTGGTCTCAGAGGCGTTTAAGCAGGATCCAGCAAGCAGGGGAACCCTAGAATCAGTGTTTAGAAAACTATCATAACTCCAGTAGACTTAGGCTATGATCAGCTGAGCTGCTGCTCTTTGTGGATGTGCACAACTGAACCAGATGTGAGCAGATGTTTCATGAGCTGTCCTGGCTGATATCATCCTCTACACTGACAGTGCTTGTTTATACTGTCTGTTTTCTAAATGGTACAAAGTTTGTATGAAGGTGGAATTCAGTCAGTGGATCTCAGCATCATCAGCTAAAGGAGTCTCCGCGACACTGGATGTAAGCTAGCTGTGACCATGAGCACCACAGCCACTGTGCAGCAGTCACACACTGTTCTTTACTTTAAATCATCACAGTGCAGCAAACTCACCTGTTCAAAAACATGAGGACTTGCATGTAAGCTTTAAAATGTCCAGTTTATCAAACAGAACTGAGCATCCTTCTCTTTAAAGCTAAGCTCTCTTCTTCCTCTCCGGTCTTTCTTCGAGAGAAGTCTTTCTCTTCTCTCCCTGTGAAATCCAGCAGCTGGACTTTTAGCTGCAACACACTGTGAGACAAACAGCACACAAACAGTTTGTGTATGTTGAGCTGATAGAGACGCCGAATCTGAAATGACCTGCCTCGTCTAGGCCTCGTCGGACGCTGAAATACTGCGACCGCAATTTATGGACACCTGCAGTCGTTCCAGCGTTGTGCCAAAAAAATAAATAAATAAAATAAAGCCTACTTTATCTTTGACTGTGGCGCACAGGTACCTGAAAATTCTACTCAGATACAGTAACAAAGTATTTCTACTTAGTTACTTCCCACCTCTGCTGTTTAAGAAAGGGCATCATACAAGAATCTGCCACTGTTTATCAGAGTTCACACCATGAGCTCAAGACATGGAAGGACGATCTGGAGATTAAAATCTTAGCTTGTGTTGTGACAGTGAATCAGGCAGATTAACACACTTTATGTAACTCCTACCACTTTAATCATTAAATATAGCAGACGTATGCACTAAATACAGGCTAAAGGAAACACATTTCAGTGTCTGTAGGTGCAGAAATATTGGACGTGGTCAGAGTGACAGATTATTTTAAAAGGTTTTCTTTTGTACCCAAACATTAATGGCCCGCATTCTTTCACTCGCCAAAGAGCCAAAAGCAACTCCGGTTACCTTGAACATAGAACAGGTGTTACACATCGAATATACTGAAATACTCGAATACCTCAAACTAGTATCTGCAGAAACGCAGTGTGAGTGAAGAATTCAGCTGTGACATTGATTTTGTTGATTAGGTATTTCCAGTGTTGGGAAGGTTACTTTTAAAATGTATTCCACTACAGATTACAGATTACATGCCCCAAAATGTATTCTGTAACGTATTCCGTTACATTACTCAATGAGAGTAACTGATTCTGAATACTTTGGATTACTTAATATATTATCATGCTTTTTACAGCTACATGAATGTCCTGTTGCTGTGTGACTTATTACTATTACTGAAGGTTACTCTCCATTTTTGCAGCGATCTCGTATAGAAAACTATTCAGCGCGTATATAAAACAGGTCCGCGGCTCCGAACCGTAGTAAAGGGACCTCTGGCTAATACGTCGGGTTCGTGTCGGCTCATAGCTGAAAACTAGCTTTACTTTGTTGTCTGGGTCGACTTTGCTAGTGAGAGACAGAGAGAGGAGTTGAAAGGCTGCAACAGAGCTTATTGTTTCAGAGGGAAACAGGAACACGGTGTACAGTCGAGTCTTAACAGCTTACTCACAGCTGGGCTTCACTGCCCATCAGGCTACACTCTTCAGGGCGATGCCTGTAACACTCTGCCTGTTGCCTTCATATTAAATCATTTTTGAACAATAATTTTAAAAAACGTTTCTTCACGTCATTATGCGGCCGCGAGTAGAGGTGACGTGGGCCTGAGACTGAGACGCAGACATTAGAGCCTCTTAATGTGTGTTTGTTTGGGTTTCCACCAGCGTGGAAACCAAAAACAGAGAGGACATAGCCGAACATATGAAACAGGAAAAGACCGCCGTGTAATCCCTTTATTTCAGCAAAGTAACTGTATTCTGAATACCACCTTTTTAAACGGTAACTGTAACTGAATACAGTTACTCATATTTTGTATTTTAAATACGTAACAGTGGTACATGTACTCTGTTACTCCCCAACACTGTGTATTTCATTGTGAACGTGTCACTGCATATACTGCTCTTAGACGCTCACACACTGGGGGATGAGCCTGCTGTGCTAACAGAGAATTACAAAGTAAAATTCACTTGTGTATTCATTGATCATATATATTATAACATGCTGTTGAAGATCTTTGAGGTATTTCTACACAAAGCATATATGTGAACCACTATGAGCTGCTTTGTGTTTGCTAGGTTTGCCTCAGTGTGCTCGTCAGTTTTCCCTCCGTCTGTTCTTGAAAGTCCAGTTTTTCAGCGTTCACTCCACAAACAGTAGCTTGCAGGTAAACCGTGTGTGAAAAGCATGTTTTCTGCAGTCAGAGGGCCTAGTTAGGTTCTCCCTCCCAACACAGGCTGAGTGTCATCAGGTTTTATTGTGGCCATGGCTGTTACGTGACCCACAATTGAGATTTAACAAAATATAGTCTTTATTCATTTCAGAGTTTGGAGCCTATGTTCACCCATAATAACCTGTAAAATCTATCCGAGACTACAAATTTACAGCTTTTATTGAAAATTAATTTATTGCACTGTACGAAGAGTTAGTCCTTTATTTGTTTGTTTGTTTTGTTTTTTTGTGCAAACGACATATAAAAAATATGTATGTAATTTTGTCCTTTCGAGGCTTTCTAATATTGACTGCTGCCTGTCCATAATTTAAAGGCTACTGAACATTGTATTGGTGATTATAGCTTGCAGTCAGTAGCATTTATTTATTAGCAAAATGAAGAGTCCGTCCTCCTTTTCTCAGGAGTTACTGTCAGCGATGTAGACCTCCTCATTCAAAGTGTGCCACAATGTTCCAGCAGCAAGCAGCCAGTGCTGGCAGTGAGAAGCATTACACTGCAACAGTATTAGACAACATCAGTCAAATGAAAGCACAAAATGAGCCTTTTCACTTGAACTTTGCTTTTACACTTTAACAGAAATAAGAACTACAGCCTAACCTTTAACTGCATGATCTCGGGTGCATCGGCTGCTTAAAGCCCTCCTTCACCATCATTACCATTTACAGTCCAGCTGTCATACGAGTTTAATGAGCGAGTGCTCGTTTTCATTTGTTGACTTTTCGGCAAACATCACCAGATGCTTGTATCTCCTCCTTGCGTGTCATCATAGCAAGGTTGTCCTCAGCTGTGTCTTTTTGCCTCAGGTCTGTTGTTTCCACCTTTAGCAGCTTTCTTGCAAAGCATTGTGCTGGAGGTCACTGAAGGAGCTTCCTCTTTACTGCGCTGCCATCAGAGGCTGGCATTCACCTCTCAGACATGTCTCAGCTTTTCTCTTTCTCAGCTCCAACTGAAACAAGGTCAGAGCTCCTTTAGCACTAGCGGCTGTCAGATACCATAAAGCCATTAAATGTTGAAGGTGCTCGAGACAGCAGTGGCAAAATGAGCAGAGCCCCGTGTGGAGGACAGAAAAGCTTTCTCTTGGTCTACTTTTCATGCTTCCTTATATGGAAGTCTTAGTTTGAGAACTGGGTCTCTTTGTGAGTGTTAGTCAGACTTACACAACAGTGTGTATCTCACAGCTGACCTGAGCACTAATGCTTTCATAATTCAGTGCTCCAGAGCTGCTGCTAACAAAATACAAGTTTATCTGTGTTTGCTTTCTCTGCACATGTCATATGCATATGTTTGGGAGCTGCTTGTCCTGTGATGCAATGAAAAAGACGCAGCAGGAAACTGTCTGCCCCTCTGTCACTATATGAACGTGTCACAGAAATGACATTTTACAGACACAGGATCCCCTCCAGTGTTACACAATCTAACTAACCTCCTAACTATTGAGCTGGGTGCTACGTTACTAAATAAAGTGCTGGCATTGACACTGTCTGGAAACTGGAACAGCAAAATAAAAGCTGTACTGACAAACAGTCTGCAGCTGCTTTTCATGAAGGCTTTAAGGCTCAATAAGCAAAATGGCCTTGTGCAGAATATAGGATGCTTTAGGTGATCAGCACCCAAGTTAGACTCCATCCCCTGAGCTGGGCCTTTATGTGTAGAATGTTCTCCCTGTGTCTGTGTGGGTTCTCTTCAGGTACTCCGGGGAGAACCCACATGCAGTTAGTGGGGTTTGGTTCATTGGTGATTGTGGTGTGAATGTGGTAGATGGGAAAGTTTCCATCCCCTCACGGCACTGAATTGGATAAGCGGAGGATGGATGGGTGGATGCATGGACGGAGGGAAGGATGATGGATGAATAGAAGATGGATGGAGGGAGGGAGGGAGGATGGATGGATGGATGGAGGGATGATGGATGAATAGAAGATGGATGGAGGGATGATGGATGAATAGAATATGGATGTAGGGAGGGAGGATGGATGGAGGGAGGGATGGATGGAGGGATGATGGATGAATAGAAGATGGATGGAGGGATGATGGGTGAATAGAATATGGATGTAGGGAGGGAGGATGGATGGATGGAGGGATGATGGATGAATAGAAGATGGATGGGTGGATGCATGGACGGAGGGAAGGATGATGGATGAATAGAAGATGGAGGGAGGGAGGGATGATGGATGAATAGAAGATGGATGGATGGAGGGATGATGGATGGATGGACAGATGGATGGAGAGATGATGGATGGATGGACGGAGGGATGATGGACGGATGGAGGGAGGATGGATGGATGGATGGATGGATGGATGGAGGGAGGATGGATCAATAGAAAATGGATGGATGGAGGGAGGGATGGATGGATGGACGGAGGGATGATGGAGGGAGGATGGATGGATGGACGGAAGGATGGAGGGAGGGATGATGGAGGGAGGATGGATGGATGGACGGATGGATGGAGGGATGATGGATGAATAGAAGATGGATGGATGGAGGGATGATGGATGGATGGACGGAGGGATGATGGACGGATGGATGGAGGGAGGGATGATGGAGGGAGGATGGATGGATGGATGGATGAATAGAAGATGGATGGATGGAGGGATGATGGATGGATGGATGGATGGATGGAGGGATGGAGGGATACAAACCATTATACACATTTAACAATTAAATGATCTGACAAACACATTTGTTTCATTTTCTGCTCATTTTATTTCCAAATTAAGAAGCAAATTATGTGAGTAATTTAGAGTGTCCGATCAAAGTGCATGTCTGCACTGTGAGAGGCCCCACAGAGCCGCTGCTGTTACAACCCTCCTTTCAAAATCCGTATATGACGGAGTCAGATTTGCAAACCTGTCCTGTGGTCTGACTGTCTACTCAATAGTGCAAGGCCTTTAAAGACCCTGCAGTTTGGGGACAAAGCCCTGACAAACAGACCACCCCCTCTGAGCAAGCACAAGGCGACGGTGGGAAGGAAAAACTCCCTTTAACAGGAAGAAACCTCCGGCAGAACCAGGCTCGATGAGGGGAGGTCTTCTGCCGCAACCTGTGTTAAATGACAGCGTTTGTTACAAACACTGAAACGGCTGCAAATGTTTTGAAAACAGGATTGTAACTGTTGTACCATTATGAAGGTACCTGAAGGTGGATTCTGTTCATGTGGACGTAGCGTTCACAGCGGGCGGCGTTTTCTCCCGCTGTGAACGCTACGTCCACATGAACAGAATCCACCTCTTGGGACTGACTTACCTGGATCCATTGAGTAATTATGAAGATAATCACTCTGCTTCTGACTCGCTGCTCATGCAGCAACTGAACAGCCTCCTCAAAGATCTACAAAAAGAAGCGAGGGCCCTAACGACACAGTTTCTCGGCCTGTCTTTCTGGGAACCTGTGGATCCATTTTGTGCCTTGTCCTCACTGGCAGATTGTTGCGTTTTGTTCTCACTGGCTGGAGAAACGCTTTTGTTACTTTCTAAACGTCTCAGTGTGTTACTGGAGCCGCTCGATGCTTTTAGCTCTGCTTTTAATAGCTCCACAACGGCTGCTACAAAAGTCGCGTCACCCTTTTCCATCGCAGACTGAAGCACGTATTTGGATCCAAATATGCGACACGGGTCTTTGTACATTATGATGTACAAGTTTTTTACAGTTTTTAGAGGAGTCAAGTCTCCCCCAATCTTCTCTCTTATATCAGTCACTATCTGCTGAAAATTCAGCTTTACAGCAGTTGTTTGTGTTTTCTCAGAAACGTGAGCGACTAAATTTGCAAGACACAAAGTGAGAAAGGTATCGGTCTCTGCGGGCGTAGGAAGCGCCCCAGACGAACACTGCGGGGCGTCGCTACATTTTTCTTCACTGTCTGAACTCTCACGGTCAAGATTTTGGACATCAGTGATTTGAAATGTATCACTGTTGCCCTCGCTACCCACATCTCCCTCACCTACACAAGCTGCAGTCTGTGTGCTTTTAAAAGTCTCTGCAGACTCTGGTTTAAAGTCGTCATCTTCCTCAGAGTTTGGCGAGTCAACAATGCTGTAGCTGCGACTCTCACCATCTACAAAAGAGGGAGCTAAGGTCTTTGTAAAGTCCTTTAAAATGTTCGCTACACTGTGAACCATCCCAACAAAGTTTGTTGGGGATGTGGATCTATCTGATTGCAAGGATGTGGACCCTGTGATACGACTCAGGGCTGAGTTTACGTTCTTTGCAATCGACACTGAAAATAAAGTCAGTAGTTTGTCTGAGTCACAAGACCGCCGTTGCCCAAAACCCAAGACCCAACCGAAGCAGTAATGAAAGATGTTTCTGAGGCTGGCCTGAATATCATCCTCTGTCACCCTGCAGTAACTGCACCCATCAAGCAGAGGTTCAACCTTCATCCTGAAAAGGGAGGGAAGAGAAACGTAGTCATTTTCCCACACTATCACTGTTTTGTGTGGTAATCACTGGGTTTTTCAACAGGACAATGCTGCAGTACACAATGCCCACAGGACGAGGGACTACTTGCAGGAGAATAACATCACTGTTTGGGACCATCCTGCATGTTCCTCTGATCGAAATCCAACTGAGAAACGTTGGGGATGGACGGCAAAGGAAGTTTACAAAAATGACAACAGTTCCAGGCAGCAGATGCCCTTCATGCTTCATCTTTTGTCTCGTTCACATTTCTTCTTGTTGCAGAGACACCGATGTGTCTCTGCACAAGCTGATGTGAGCAAACAAAGCCCTTTCCACAGTGAATACAGTCTTACCTCGCTGGCATCATTTCTAACCAGTCAAGACTGTTGACAAGCTGAGCTTGAGCGCCAAACGCTACCACGTTGCTATGGAAACTGTTTACAAAGACCTTGAAGCCTCTTTTTAAAAGATGGAGTGGGCGGCGAGCGTTGGCTGTTCACGGCTCGACAGCTCTCTCCCTGCTTCGCTGTTTGAGACCTTTTTCTGCAGCAAAACGAGCGTAGCACAGTTATTTCAGGCTGACAGAGAGCATCCATCAGTCAGCTCACACTCCTGCCACAGAACAAAACACCCTGCTGTCTGTGAAGGCATGAAGTTATACCACTATGGTGGAGAGGTACATACTCTGTTTAGGTTATAGCTGTTACTCAGTCACCTGATTGTGTTGGCAGACGTGGTGACGGTCCAGGCCATGTCTGTGGGGAAGGTGCTCCTCCTTCCTCTCTGTCCCAGCATGCTCAGCATGCAGCCAGAGAAACTTGGGCTCTGCCTGCTGTTCTCTATCCTTCTGTCTCTACAACAGAGGAAACACTCCCCTGCTTTCCTTTCTGTGTGTTTATCAGCAGGTAATGTTCTGCATGAATGAAAGCATGCTCAGTCTTTGTTCTGCCAGCTTTCTTCACTGTGTCCACCTCACATTTCCTGAGCTCAACACATGTGGTGACACATTAGTGTAAAACAGCTGGTTCAGAATAATCACTGTAGTCGTGTCTTTGTGAAACCAAAGCAGTTTTGTAAGAAGGATAAATGTATCAGGCATGTTTCCAACATTTTACTAATAACTTACCCACTGACTTAAACTCAAAATATACTTCCTCTGTTTATCAGCAGCTCTTTGCAGCTACATGTTACTGTTCAAAGCACATCTTTCATGGTTCATCAAACACAGCACAGCTACAGTTACAATATTTCAAACAAGAACAGCAGACAGCATTGGCATGATGTTAAATAGTTTGGTAATTAGGCAAACACACGTTTAAGATGTGGTATCTGCAGAGAGGGTACGCAGTGACAGCAGAGATGCTGTAGCTCGCTGACATGATTACAGGTACTAACTCAGTCTTTCCTCTTTTCTGGCAGTTCATAAGAAACAGAAAAGAAACACTTTCACCTTTTTAACTATTCTTTCCCAGGTTTTTGTGGATTCAGGTGCTGCTTTTCAGTAACGTCTGTATTGTCATGTGTTCATGCACAGGTGGCTTTTCATATACAGCCATACAAGGGCCGGACGGACCAGAGCATGTATGACAACATCAAATATATTATTGACAAGTAAGCTGTTTTTCTGTGTGTCCCATTACCTCTGTGCTGCATCTGTGTCCTGCAGAATGATCAAGCTGTCTGTGTCAGTTGGTGCTAACATTAAAAGCCCACACATGTGATGGAACATGAACCCTGATAGATGAGGAACAAGTCATTAAGTATAAATGCCCAGCCTGTGGTCTCACAGATCAGCAGGTTTCTGCTCCTTCAACTGATTAAAAATGACTGAAACGAACCTTTGTTCTGCAGTCTCATAGTACTCCAGTGTTTGCAGAAGTCAAGCACCATAGAAAGTAGTTTTTAAAGTGCATTAATATTATAAGATCATTGGTACAAATCCTTTACTTTTAATTTCCCAAAAATATTGGCACCGATATTTGTGTGAAAACCGCCGCGATGACCATGTGCATATTAGGACACAAATTCGAGAGTCAGTAAAGCTCATGATGTGTTAGACTCCAACATGTTAAACTGCATGTTAAACACACCATGAAAACAAGTGTAGGCATCAGACGCAGACCCGTCCGCACATTCATGCTTTGCAGCATCTACCTCTTTATTCACAGTTGTTGTTACGAACACGGCTGCAGCTTTCCAGCTCGCACACAAACATACACACGAACAACGACAATATTAAACAGTCAGCACAGACTTTTGAGGCGTGATTGCAGATGCCGTGCAAGTCGCGGTGCCGCCGACACCCCTGCAGCGGCACCGCAGACCACACCCCGCCACAACAAGGTTTGACAAAATAGGCGTCTAAGCTGGTGTACTGACCCTGGATCAGCTGACCAGAGGACCCATGAAGTGTCTGATTTCCTGTCCTGTTTATATGTTAGACAGCTCACATATATTTGCAAAGTGAACCAGAAAGACGCTTCAGAAACATGCTGTGATTCGTTCATTTGGTGGCACCGCCCTCCTTATAAATCACATCAACCGCCCCCCCCTGAGCCTGGTGCTGCCCGAGGTTTCTTCCTGTTAAAAGGGAGTTTTTCCTTCCCACTGTCGCCAAAGTGCTGCTCATAGGGGGTCATATGATTCTTGGGTTTTTCTCTGTATGTGTTATTCTAGGATCTACCTTTCAGTATAAAGAACCTTGGGGTGACTGTAGTTGTGATTTGGCGCTGCATCAATCAGATTGAATTGAACTGAATACAGCAGCTTAACACGTCTCATTTTTCTCAGGTATGGAAAACATGGCGCCTTCTACAAATTCAAGTCGAGCACCGGGCGAGTACTGCCTCTGTTTTACATCTACGACTCCTACCTGACACCGCCCGAGTCCTGGGCAGAACTTCTGACAGCTAAAGGCTCCCGCAGCGTTAGAGGCACGCCTTACGATGGGATTTTTGTTGCACTCATTGTCGAGGAGCGTCACAAATACGACATCCTAGCTAGCGGCTTTGACGGCATGTACACGTACTTTGCCTCGAACGGCTTCTCGTTTGGCTCGTCTCACCAGAACTGGAAGGCCATCAAGGCGTTCTGTGACGCAAACAATTTGCTGTTCATCCCAAGCGTTGGTCCCGGGTACGTGGATACTGCCGTTCGACCGTGGAACAACCATAACACCAGGAACCGTGTTAACGGACGTTACTATGAGACGTCCCTGCAGGCAGCTTTGTCTGTCCGTCCAGAAATCGTCACCATTACGTCCTTCAACCAGTGGCACGAAGGCACACAAATAGAGAAGGCTACGCCCAAGAAAACTGTGACCCGTTTGTATCTAGATTATCAGCCTAACCAACCAGACCACTATTTGGAGCTAACACGCCAGTGGGCAGAGAACTTCAACAAAGAGAAGGACAAGTGGCTGATGTGAGCGTCAGCTGAGTGGACGGTCTGAGCATCGCTACAACATGATGTTGAGCTCGCTGCCACACCTCTGTGTTTCTCCACACAAAGTTTCTGCTCAGCGCTCTCTTCCTGTTTCGACTACCTGTCATTTTTTGTACATGTTAATAATGACATGCACATGTTGATGCTTCAGGGTCGCAGTGATGAACAGCTAACACTGGTTTTGTGAGTAGTGTGGTTCTGACTACTAAAACCATGTGGATGTGTACAGTAACTCTACTACTCTGTGAGGTTTATGTTGTATTATCCAATGCTCCAGACTGTTCTTTCCTGTCTTTCCATGGTGACAAATTAAACTGTGTGTCTGTTTACAGTTGGACAATCAGTTGCTGATGTGAAAAAGGTCTTAGGCTGCGTTCACACTGCAGGGGAAAGCGCATCAAATCCGACTTCTTTGACCCTCTGCGACCCATCTATCCCATCATGGTGTGACGGTGTGAACGGCACAAATCCGATATCTTCAAATCCGATCTGGGTCACTTTGGTATGTGGTGCTGGATCCGAAACATATCTGATGTTTTAGAAAGCGACTGCTGTTTGACGGTCACGTCGCATTAAATCCGTCTTTTACGTCACCGACACAAGACAGACGCCAACTATCAGCGCCCGACATGGTGAACGCTTCTATCCAGTGAAACTGCTGGGAAGACAGCGTTGGAGAAACGTGAACATTTTCTTTGTACTGTATAATCTGCAGATTCTGACAGAAACCTGCAGCTAGAAGCAGCGCTCCTCTGAAACAGCAGTAAGGATCATTATTAGGACAAATGTAAATAACAAAACTTTATAACTTAAAGCAAAACTGGGAAACGTAAAGTCTGAAGTCTTTACATTAAGGCCATCAGTCACACATACTGTTGGTCTGGGTCTAAACAGAGCGTCGTGTGTGACGTCTTCTTTTGTGCATGCGGCCGCTCTGAGCGTTCACACTAGAGCGCGTTTGCTGTCGCATTTTATTTGTCGTGTGAACGAGCAGACAAAAAAATCAGATTTGATCAAAAGATCAGAATTGAGCATCAAGACCTGCAGAGTGAACGTAGCCTAAGAAAGATGTGACGTGAATAAGATGCTCAGTCCAGATGTTTTTTTAAATCACCTAATTTCTTACTAAATTGACTAAAGACACATGAAACCAGAAACTCCTTGTGACAGGGAAGAATCAGTGAATGCTTTGAGCTTTTGGTTGTCAGAGACCAAAAGTTATCCAGAGCGTGCAACACCCCAAACTCTTGGTGAGCACATGCGATCGCCAGCTGATTGCACTCACTGGTTGTCTTGTGGTTGTCAGTGTGTCTCCAAATAACTGCCGTCTAAAATATAAATGCAGATAGACTGCAAGCACATTGCAATCAACCCGAGTTCACTGCAAATGCAACACAGCTTTACATTAGGGATTTGCACAGACCTGGTGTCAGTGTTCAAATCCAGCAGCATCATGGGTTTGCTGCACAGAGTGCCATCATTTGGTCTCCAGCCGCCGTTTCCCCAGTGCAGCAGTTCTCTGTTCCTGCTGCTCCAGAGTGGCCAGAGATGAGTCATCGCAGCTTCATTCTAACATCTCAGAACTATTGATGTTTACGTTTGGAGTGAATTTGACAGCTGGGACATGCTTTAGCTGCCTGAGTTTAGATGAGCAGCCAGCCACGAGTCAACAGTCACTACAAGAAAGTTTCCTGTGCTAATGGGCTTTCTGAAAAAGATGCTTCAAAGTTCTGATCACAGAGTCCTACTTGACATAAGTCCCAATATATTTGTCACTCCTTGGAGTGATACTGGAGTAAACTGGGGATGTTTTGCTTCTTAGCCAAATGTGTAAAACACTGCACTATGGAGCCACAGTAGTGAGCTGGTCCTCTAACAATGGACACTTCTTTCATGTACGTCCATCAGTTACATGTAAGAGCAGGGAGTTAAACGGTCTGTGAAGAAAATCTGAGAGAGTTTAAGAGATAAAAGAGGTGTGATGAGCATCAGGGGCAAAAAAATCAAACTGGGATCGATGGAGAACCTGCTGGTGTCACTGTCGGACACACCAGAGCTAACGGTCAGTGCAGGGGAACATTTTAATGAGGTCATTAAACCTGCTGTGGTTCTCATAATGAGACAGAAAACAGAACAGGGTCGTCTGTCTGGTTCCAAAGGGAGCAGAAGTTTCTGAGGACACACAGGACCTTCAGTGATTAAATATTGTAGAAACTTCCATAAAACTAAAACTGATGTGGTATTTATTAGACATTAACTTGATATGTTTTTATATCTGAGTTTGAGCTGGCACGCTGGACTTCTCCAAGATGCCAGAAATAATCAAGAAATTAATTTCAGAAACAAAAGTTGATGAATAATAAAAAATAAATTACCAGTACTGTCAATTTGAGGCAGTTGTGGTGAAATACATTTGTTAACCAGTGTCTCTCCAAAGCAGCTTTGCTAAACTGTGTTTAGGATATCAAACATCAGCATGTCAGGTCTTTTGGATATTTCCTGCATTTTTCCCCTTTCAGATTAAAAGAAGACACTTTCAAGCTGTTTTTATCAGAATGTGTTTTCATACGGTCTGTAGAGCAGCTTTCATTGTGTAGATGAGGGTTTTTGTGTAATTAACCTGATGGCAGTATTTCGGTGGCGTGCAGTTGGAAGAGGAACACATCAGCAGACAAAAGCCAACCAGCCGACATCCAAGCAGCCCGGCTCGTGTGAAGGAAGACTCACTGGAGCAAAGCTGGTCCCTCAGGACGATCTGTTGCCTGGCTTTAATGGCTCTGCCTGTGCCCATGAAAACGAGATGTTCGTGCTGCTGGCGAGTCACCAATCACTGCAAATGTACAGCGTAGCAAGAAACAATTTTTGGAATATCAACAAATTAAATCCATAGTAAAAAAGAAATTTAATCCCAGTGAAGCTGAATTACAAACACCACCAAGTGTGGTACATTTTTTTTTTAATCTAAAACCCCCCAAATTATTGTCTAAAATATACAGAACACTTTCTAAAATAGATGAATCAATATTCCTTCCTATTGCAAAATGGGAAGCAGATTTATCAATCAGCTTAGACCCAAACCTTTGGTCTCAGATGTGCTTAAAAACCTTTCAATGGATCAGAAATCCCAGTTTGCAATTAATACAATACAAAATATTACATAGAGTGCACTATACTGGTCAAAGGATGTTCAAGATAGGCTTTACATCTTCCAACAACTGCTCATACTGCACAGCAAATACACCGGACAATTACATCCACGCTCTTTGGTTCTGTCCACCAGTTCAGAAGTTTTGGTGTGAGATATATGAAGACTTATCAAAGTGTCTGAAATGTAACATTCCAGCCTCCCCTTTAGTATGCTTGCTGGGCAACTTGGATGATGTCACTACAGAAATAAACACAGCCCACATTGTTTTTACGGCCCTATGCATTGCCAAGAAAACGGTCCTCATTAACTGGAAAAATATAAATAATCTTAATTCTAATCAATATAAAAACCATCTAATAGATCACATTAGTCTCGATACAGCCTCTGCCATCACATTTGATCAAGCCCTCTGGGCTCCTTTGATCGGCTTCATCACCTAGTCGGGGTGGGGGATCATGGTTTGGTCCTGCCTTCGCTATTGTGGTTGATATGGGGGTAGGGACGGCCTTAGGGCGTCTGGGGATTCCCTAGGGACGTTTCCCTAGAGGGACTAACCCAGGGGTTGTGGCCATGACCTGGTTAGGGGCTCTGGGGCTCTTGGATGGTGTTTTCCTTGTGGCTGCGTACAGCGGAGATGGGGGAGGGTCTGTGCTGGCGGACGTTGGTTACTGGCCTGGTAGCCTGGCTGCCCCTGGGAGGGTCCGGGACGGGCGTGGAGGCTTGGGGGTCTGGGGGTGCTCCGCCCCCCGGTCTGGGGTGCTGGCCGGGCCTTGGGGGCTTGGGTCCTGGCTGTTGTGTCGCCGGAGCTGTGGGCAGGTGGGTGCAGAGGGGCTCAGCCCCAGTGCAGGGGACCTCTGGTGCATCGGCCCTACTAGGGGGCTCTCTAACTGGTGGGGAGGTTGTTATATCTTTGCAGGTGGTCTCCTCACTACAGGAGCTCACTCTGCAGGTGGGGGGAGAGATATAGGAGAGGTGGAGAATGAACTCAACCTGGGTGTCTATTGTCTTGTGTAGTTTGGGAGATGATTGGATGATGGGGTGGGTGCAGTTTTCTCTGCGGTGGGGTGGGGCAGTGCTGCTGCTGCGGGCCCCGGTCCGGATGGGCCTGGGCCCCCTTGCCATGGTGGGTTCCAGAGTGTGGGGGTGCCTACTGGGGTCAGCGGGGGAGCTGGCCCCAGGGAGGGGCCGCTTGCCCCTCCCTTTCTTCCCTCCCCATCCTCAGCTGCCTCCCTATTCCCGCTCCACCACACCCACCCACACACGCAGGGCTTGGGGTGCAGGTATGTCACCAGGGTGCAGGGGAGGCACTCCCCCTCTGTCCCCTTCTGGCCGCCTGTGCCTCAATTTTATTCTGCAACCTAGACATCCACATTACTCACACTCTCACATAACACACACATATAGGGCCTTGGGGGTGGGCACGTTTTACAGCATCCAGAGGACGGTCGGTGTACTCCAACCCACCTCTGGTGCTGATGTCCTACCCTCAATTTTAAATGCATTTAGACACTAAGGGTTTCCGGGAGGAGCCGTGCTGCTCTCTGAGAGGAAGCTAGTACCATGCTCTCCTGAGTTTTAAATGCACTTTAGAACAGCACACAGCAACACTACATATGAGCGGGCGTAGGGAGGTTTGGGGTCTTCACTCACCCCGGTTCTGTTAGCCGTCAGGGCTGGGGGGCTGGGAGGAGGTGCTGGCCGTCAGACTGGGGTCTGGGATGCGGGGCCTCCCTGCTACTGCAGATAAGGAGGTGGTCCGCTTGCCTCCACCCCAGAGAGAAGGGTTACATCTCCTGGGTCTAGGTGCGGCTTGCCCCTCTGGGGGCGGGGGTACCTGGACCTGGGATATAGAGTATGTTTGGGGAGTGTGACTGTCTGTGCAGTGTCTATGTGTCTGTCTACACGTTGGGTGAGTGCCGAGTATTTGGTTGTGTATATGGGGGTGGGAATGCACGTCTGTGTCCGCGTGCGCCTGTTCGTCTGTGTCTATATGTCAGGTTGGGTCTTAGACTCAACCTCTCTGGGTACATCTCAGGCCCTCTAAAGTACGGAGGCCTATCTCCCCTCACCACACTCCCTGCCGGTGGCTGATGCCCTCAGACGTTGGTGTGTTGGTGGTTCTTGGTGTCTGGGGCTGGGCGCTCATGTATGTACCGGCTCACTCCTGGTGGCCGATTGGCGGACCCTGGCGCCTGTGGCTCGGCTGGGCCCCTTCCAGGGGGTGGGGTGCCTTCAGGCCTCTGGCCTCTGGGCCTGAAGTTCGGTCCTCTCTGGCACAGCTGGCTGCCAGCAGAGCCCGCTGGCACGCCACTGCAACCCCCTCTGGCCTCTGCTCCGTAGCTGCGGGGTGACCTCTCCTTTGGGGCTCTACTCAGCTCTTCCCAGGAGGGTGGCACGGTTCCCCCCCTTTTGGTGGTCCTCCTCGGGTCCTTGTACTCTGGGGCCTCTGGATATCTGGGGCCTGGATCTCCTCCATACCTGCTTCATACCCTGGGGGACGGGGCTGTGGCTCCCCACACTCCCTAGCAGATCGTTACATGGAGAAACCTTTGGAATGCAAGCATGCTGATCCACACAGGTATGCACACAGGTGTACACACGGGTGTTCACAGACGCGGACTACACCTTTCTTGGCTGCTGCCTCAAAGCACATTGTGCGCTGTCTATCTTGCGTGCTGCACAATATCGTTTATTATTTAGTATCTACTGATATCTACTGCTAGCTAGTTTATTGTGATGGTGCTGTTTTTATTATGTTGCTCTTTGTTGTTTGCTTTCTCTTCTGTTTTTTTTCTCCATACAGGTGATCCAGGTGTTTGTTTTTTTTTCTTTCTTCCCCCCTTCTCATCGTCTCTTCTCCCCTTTGGTTTTCTTTCTCTCCCTCTCTTTCTTTCATTCTTTCTCCCTGTCCTATCCCCCAGTCATGTCTGTCCCGTTTGTAGCAACCGAAAGTAAAATAAATTCATAATTATAATAAAGGTCAATCAAATGGACCAATATGGCAAGGCCATGATGATCCACTTGGTAAAATAAATCCGCTTGGCATCTTTCTTGGCCTTAAGACAACAATTCTGATGGTAAAGATCCAAACGGGACACACAAAAAAAGAAAAATGTACAGTGTTGCACTTGGAAGGCAGCGTGCTTCTCTCAGAAGTCTTTGTAGAGAAAAAGGCTGAGAAATAGAAAGAAGGCAAACATGAGGATAACAATACTATTCTTATTTGAATGATTACTGACACTAAACAGGTCTTACAGCTCCGGTCCTGCTGGTGTGGCTGCTGCGACTGTGCTGGACAAACTCATAGAGACAAACAGTTATTGACTTATTGAAGATGGTTTGCCATCTTCTGTAATGCTCTGATTTCTCACCACCAGCACGTTTCATTTATTCCGTAAATAAAATGCACCGGCAGGTCCACACAAAATGTTTCCACCAACCGTCCCCACACACAGCGTTGAGCCATCTTATGTTTACCTGTTAACAGATCTTTAGAGATTTGACACCACATTTTCAAATGTTTAATATTACAGGTTATTACTCTGATTACACACTAAGTCTGATACCACAGATAGATTAACACAGTTATCCACATATTTCCAAATAACTTTGCTACAGTCTCGGTGGTCACATGCTTCCACATGCATGTAAGTGATGTCAAGAGCACCTTTTCCACTGAGATAAGTAATCTCTTTAACTACATAATGACAAGAATGGATCAACCATAGCTAGCTGAGATAAGCTATGTTTTGACAGGGAACAGAGTGAGGCTGTGTCAGAGGACGTCTCAGTGCAGCTAACTCACTGTGAGGATCCAAAAGACTGTTTGAACATCTCAGTGAGAGCAGTTTGAGATGATCTAACATCCTCTGAACATGATGACTCTTATGAAATGGTCAGCAACAACATCCAGGCAGGCTGTCACGTTTAAATTATGCTCAGTTGGTACCAAGGAGCCCACAGTAGTGAACCACCACCAGCAGCCTGAACCGTGGGTACAAGGCAGGACGGTGCTGTTCACTCCAGCTGTGGATTGACAGATACCTTGTTGTAAATGAGTTACGGCTGCCGTCCAATCAGCTTGAAGCATTCTGGCCTTTCTCAGAGGTCAGAGGGCAACCACCACTCACTAAATGTTTGCTGTTGTTTGGATGATCCTCTGTAAACCCTAAAGATGATTTTGTGGGAAACCTGAAGACCTGGCCTGAGGGGGGGAGTATGACCTGCTCACTGTTACCATCGTCTGCCTGTTCTAAACGTGCTGACATGTGTGGTAAAATTTGTAAATTATGATTATCTGTGTCTGTGTGTTGGCCCTGCGACCTGTCCCGGGTGGACCCCGCCTCTCGCCCTGTGACAGCTGGGATAGGCTCCAGCGCCCCCCGCGACCCTGAAAAGGATCAGTGGACGCGAATGGATGGATGGATATCTGTCAAAAACATAGATAAATTTAACAACCACGATGCAGGTGCTTTGATACGGCGCCGTGTGTTCATCTGCTGAAGGACGAGCCATTAATCAGAGTCATCTCTTCTGTTCACAATGTTGTCATAGCAAAAGGCAACATATTACAGGTGTGTGTGTGTGTGTGTGTGTGTGTTAAAATATGAAGGCTAAATCCACCATAGATTTTTTTCTTTTTTAACAAATGTTTTCAAAATATGGGCGTAATTTAAAAATCGACCCTTTATGCCTGTATTGTTTTAGTTTGTCGTGGTCTACAACAGTTGATGGACTCTTCAGTCTACATCCTTTTTCTTTAGTTTTCCCAGAGTTAGCGTCACAGATGCAAGAGCGCCATCTGGTGGAGCTCAACAGCTCCATGAACACGATTCAGTGCAAACGATAAAGCTGCTGCATCGCTGACAAGCTGGATAGCAGCGGTGCACCTCATCAGTCTGTGGATTCCAGATTGGAGACAACTAATCTTTTTCTTTCCTCCACAGCCTCAACTACACACGATAATATGATGATCAAATGAATGTTTCACTGAAGCTCTGAGATATACTGACTCCTACATCATATCGATAAATGACTGCTGTTCCTTTGTGATGTGTTGTCATCAAACTAATTAAAACTGTTTTGAATGAATAATCACAGTTGATGTTATCAGAGTTTTAAACTGTAGTTACATAGAAAGGACATAACACACACAAGAGTGGAAGCATATACACCACGGGAACGTCCAGAGAGAAGAACAGAAGCAAAAGTCCTGTAGCAACATGGAAGTGTCGAGTACAGAGGGATTCACCAAAATCTGCATCTATAAGGTTATTGGACCATATTCTTGTACTTTGAATGAGCAGAGCAACCTGGGCTCTCATAGCACCTGCAGCAACTTTCTCTTTTTCAATGGAATAATCATAATAATAATAAATCAACTTTTTGATGATGTTCTTTGTCCAGCACCTGTATATTAGAGTCCTCCCTCTGTCGTGTTCGAGGGCTTCGGAGGTTCTGCTGATGGTTTCAGACATCATTTCCAAATAATCGGGGCATCGTGGTTGTTGTAAACCAGGCACGGCTGCAGGATCTGAACCGCCGACTACAGATTATACACAATAGCTTCAGCTTGAGCAGAACTCGCTCCATCCATACATCAGTATTAAAATATCAAATATGTAAGGGACTATTTTCAGTCCTGTCCTGGTGATTTTAGGAATTGTTGAAGGACCAGGACGAACAAGCGTGCTGACAAAAGTTTCTACTTTATTATGATCATAAATGGTCGCCACATTACAAAGTTATGAAAAGTTGGTGATGCTGTTAAAACCAACTCTACAGCTCACAAAGAAGAAACGAGTAAACAGGATAAAATCAGCGTTTAAAGCAGCTGTTCAGAGTTGGTGTCTTTCAGCCCCCGTCTACAACAAGCCCTGTCTCTTCAGATCCTCGTAGGTCTTCTTGTTGACCACGTTTCCACTGGAGTCCTCGTACTCTTCCTGAAAAGCACATCAGCAAAAGCAATTAGCAGCTACACCACAACAAAACACAAATGTCTGCTGAGTGTTGGTACCTCTGTGTCTGGCTGCCACCGCTCTGATGCTTTCTGGGACTTGAGCTTTGCCCACACTGCAGTTGACATAAAACACATAAATACATTAACATCTGAACACGAGCTGCATTCAGAATCTGCTCCAATCAACTCACAAGACACAGCATCCTCGATCTGTGTGACGTTGGCAAAGTGAGCGGTGTTGGGGATTCCCAGGCAGCGCATCCCGTGAGCGTGTCTCCACTCCTTTAAACAAACATGGAAGTTCATCAACCTTTAAACGCCCCCACAGTCACTGCCAACCACGAGAAAACAACAACAGCAACATACTGCAAAGTGCCTCTGGAAGGCCTTGGGTCCTCTGTAAGTGTAGTTTCCACAGATCTCACAGTTGTAGTTGATGTTCAGCCCGTGCAGTTTATAGAGCCAGTATGGAATTGGCTGCAGGGAGTGACAAACACACACGGTTACTGCGGGTGATCAAGTAGACAACAATGAAACATCTTATGTTATTTAAAAATAGCCGTGACATTAAAGTGAGAGCATGTCCTCTGAGGGATCTATCAGCGTCACGTAACAGCAGCGCAGGCTGCGTGTGGATCGACACGACTCGCGTTAACACATGCAGATTTCACACATGCGTGTTATTGAGGCCGTAACGGTTACTCTGTGCAGGTGTGTCTGCAGCTTTACCTTGCCGTCCCAGCCCAGTGGCAGGTTCTTGGGGTTGTAGATGATCTCGTTGTCTTCGTCTTCGCTCTCGCTTTCACTGACCTGCTCTTCCTCCTCCTCCTCACGCTCCTCTCCGGTCCTGGCCTGCTTCCTTTGCACGTTCTCATGAGTGAGCTGCCTTTGCTCCTGTAGCCACATACGCAACATATCAACATGTGGTTTCCTCACGAAGCCGGCTCGAAACACGAGCTCCAACAGCAGCATTAACACATCCAGACTCACCCCAAGGATCTCCACGTATTCGTATACTTGAGCTTCCAGGAAGGCGATTTCCTTGTTCCGCTCTGTGTCTCTGTTGGAGTGACGGTAGGAAAGCATTAAGAACTACATACTGAACCCTTTGATGAGACGTTATGAGGACGTGACATCCGAGGGACAGTTTTACACACTTACTTTTTAGGTCCCTTTGCTTTGGGGTTCTTGGCAAACAGTGAAGGATCCAGTGATTCCAGGGACTTGCCTTTGGTGCTGAAGAGCCTCTGAGCTCTCTCCTCCAGGGTCCTGAACACAGACACATTCAACCATTAACTGCTGGCTACCAGCTGCCAGAACACCGACGTCCTTTTGACTCTGTAACAAGGCCCCAACTAGACTTTTGTACTGTGCTGTTTTAAACATGTCTCAACAAACACACTTGGCAAACACTAAAGACAGTTTCCGTCAGCTGCTTTGTTTTCCAGGTGCACAGCAGGCAAAACGTCCGACTGACCCACAGAGAGATCGGTTCAAACCAGCCGACAGGTGGGGTCAGCAGCTCTCTGCAGCTCTTTGTCATCCTCCTTGTCCACAGAGGTCACCACTCGATGGCTCTGCATATTTAATTTGGGTTTTTTGAACACCGGATGCTCTTTGTGGTCTCAAACAGGGCTCTCACTATACTAAGGACGCGCGGCGTGAGGTTATCTGTAGTTCACAGATGATTCCCTGTCCCCACAGAGCTGGTTTTCCAGTAATATTCTGCTTGGAATATGAAAACAATCAGCCTTTAATGCTGTAGAAAGAGAGGACGTCTGTCAAAGTGAGTTATTACGCTGCTCCTGTCATGTTTCTAGAAGCTTACCCTCCACATTTCAGTCCCAAAGCCATGAGTGCTGACTTCAACCTGTCCAGACCCAAAGAGGCCAACTCCTACAGCAAAGAGGGAAACGGAGAGTAAAACAAATATGAAACCATTATTTATGCAAAACACTTTGACTTCAGTCACATGTCAACGAGGATTGATTTTACCTCCCAAGAGGAGAAAGCAGAGAGGTCCAGATGAGCACCTGCATGTGTCAAAGCACTACTCGTCTCTTTCTACAAATAAACACACGCAAGAAGTCAGAGAAGTTCCCAAAACCTAACCATCATCTCTCACTGGTCCCAGCAGAAGAACTTACAGGCCAGCCTGGAAAGGTCCCATTCTCCCATTTCTTCTCAAACTCTGACAGCACTTTGCCATAAAGGTCGTTCTGGTCGAGCAGCGGCTTGACCCGGTCCGTGTAGTCCTGCAGGTACTCCAGCAGCATCTCTAGATACCTGCACAGCACGAGGCATTTAAACGTGTGCGCTTCTGCATGCAACACTGACGTGTGACTGAGGAAGCAGATTCTTTAGTTATGCTTCCAAGCTGACGTCTTGAATAAGCAGCATGGACTTACTTTTTGTATTCAGCATTTTTCCTGTCCTTGGGAATGTCGAACAGCTGGTCAAATGAAGACAGGTAGGTGATGTACTCCAGCTTCTGTACAGACACAGGGCACAGACAGCAGTCAGACACATCCTGGCTCGGAGGCTTATTCTTTATTAATGAGAATAAACGGCTACTTCAGGATCACAACCTCAGCTCCCTTTAAGTTGATGTACTTCAGGTAGCAGTCGTGCAGATCGAGGTATCGGCCGTATCCCTCCTCATCGGTGAAGTCCACCATATCTGCCATAAACACAAGTCATTCATGCACTTTAAGCCTGGGTATGAAGGTCACAGATGTTACTTACAATAACTGTTAAGTGTAGTTATGTAACTGCAGAGCAGACGTGGGGGAACTCAACACAATAAAGTGTGTTTGGTAACCAAAGGCAACCAGTGCTTTGCCTAAATGAGCCTTTTCATGAATGAAGAAAGAGTGTTGATGCTTTCATGGGGCAGCTAATCCAGCTGTGAGATGGTAACAACACCTACAGCCTGTCTGACACGTTCTCAAACACGAGGCTCTCTGTTAGTGGCGATTCGCAGCAGAACTGATTAGCATAAGCAGATGATCGGTGCTTTGCATGCTTCTTTTCCAGTGAGCTCCGGCATCGATCACATTTCCTAATTTGACCCAAGAACAAAAGTAGCCAGAAAAACGTCTCCCTACAAACGTTACTGCTGCTCAACACTTAAGTTTAACAGTAACTACATTAACTTAACAGGAGCCTGCACCAAACTGTTACATAATAACACCGGCGAGCTTGAGTCAAGCTTTTCAACCAGCTGCTTAAAACCCGGCTTTTCTACCATGTAACGCAGAAGTGAGTCACATCCACTGTGGACCACAACATACGGCCAAACTTCAAAGTGATGCAAGAATTTATGGGCGTCCATGTCTTTATATTGTAAGACCCTACAATGACTACGACTACTAAACCGCCAGGTTTGGTAGTCGTGAGGCCAACTAATAGGTTCAAACCATTTAATAATATCATATTTGTGACGTTTACAAAGTGCTCTTCTGCACTTCAATGCTGCACAAATACTACGAGCTATTGTGCTTTTCCATGACACAGGTCTACTGTGCAGGTCTACGAACAGCCCAGCTTGTTTTCAACTCTATTTAACGTCCTACATTTGATCGATTGTTATCCAGTCAACTAAGCCAAGAACAATAAAAAAGGCTGCTGACAGTCTGCTGCTACATGCTGACCACGTCCTGTTTATCTGGGAGAAAAAGGACACGGTCAGTATTCACATCTGCAAACATCTGATTATTAATCCTAATTTTGACCTTGGACCACGTCCTGATTGTTCCTCAGCTGTTACAAAATGAAATCAAACGTGTTGGTTGCTGTGTGGGTCTGTAAAATTGAAAGTGTATTGGTATAAATGATAAATGTCATTCATTCATTCAGGCTCATTCAGAGGGAGCCTTCACAAACAGGATGGACACCAAACGGCACAAATTTCCTACAATTAGAACTAAAAGAGAAACTGAGTAATCAGCTGCTCTGATCGTCTTAGATCGCTGTGTTTTTATTTCAACTGCAGATTTCAAACAGACGTGTGCAGAAACAATCTAACAACACTGATCTGATTCTCACACTTCAGTAATCGTTCTTCACACAAAGTGTTACTTAATGCAGTGTAGCTACTTTCTATGAGTTTCCTCATTAGATCCCATTTTTGTTGTTGCAACAAATGAAAAAGTCAGGAAGCATTTGCTCCTCTAGCTGCTGTTCTGTGGGATTTGCATGTTGTGCAAACGTGTTCTTGACTCAGGACAAGCACGTGTTGTTTGAACTCACTCTGAGCCTCCTCGCTGGGGTTATCTCTGGCCTTCATCAGCTCCTCGAACTCTGCAGACATGGGGATGGAAATCTGCAGGAAGGACAACAGAAATCAGTTTCAAAGACCTGATGTACGCTTTCAGTTGACATTTTGGAATCAAAAGAATAAATACTTCATTGGGATGCTTTCGGTGGAACTCCTTTATCTGTTTGAGTCGGTTGTAGAACTCTGCAAACTCATTTGGTCCTGAGATGGCTGCAAGTTCGTCTCTCCTCATTCTGTCAGACAAATAATCCAGGAACACGAGAAGAACAAGAGGAAGTCATCAGGACAGCTGGTTTTTCTGAAGCAGCAGTCATGCATTCACCCCTGGACTTTTCAAGAGCCAATGGAGGTGCACGGGAGAGGCATGCTGACCAAGCTCTAAACCATCTTTACTCAGACAGCGGTCTATTACAAAGTGTGTGTACTGTCCTACTGCACTCGTGTGAGAACAGTGTAACTGTGCAGTCTTCACAGAGTGTGAGTCCTTTTGTCCTGTAGCCTGTATAAGCGCTTCTCCTCATATTATCCAGAGTTCATATTCAAAAGCAGCTTAAGTGGAAGATTATCCTGATGGGCCATATTACAGGAAGTCTTGCTTTTGTGTTCAGCCAATCAGGCATCAGACATAAGCTGCCACATGATTTCTGCCTTCTTTTGTTAAGTAAAACTGTTTCTCTAGACAGACCGAATCTTTGAATGATGTAATCATTAGGGGTGCAACGATATTCGTATCGATATTGAACCGTTCGATACAGTGCTTTCGGTTCGGTACGCATATGTATCGAACAATACAACATTTGTAATTTATTTTATCAACTTTCCTTCTGACGATGCTGTCTGTGTGGAGCGCTCAGTGAATCTGCGTTCGACTACTCCGCCTAGGCTGCACTGTCGAGCGCAGATCCACTGAGCGCTCCACACAGACAGCATCGTCAGAAGGAAGAGCGCAGGGCAAGCTAGCGAGACAGAAGTTAAGCTCTCCTTGCAACATGGACCTCCCCCACCCTCATTCAGATCTGGTGTTTGGAATTATTTTGGTCTTCATGTGACGTATGACCCTGAAGGTAAGCGAGTCATAGACTAAAGTAAAACAGTATGTTGGATGTGCCATGCAATGCTCAATTACATGGGTGGGAACTAGTGTGTTAGCGCAGTTAGCTCGTTAACGTGTTGGCCGTCTAGCCCCATGCACGGGGCTATCAGGGGTAGCTCGTTAACGGAGATTTGCCGTGTTGTGGCGTTAACGTCATTTTAACGAGGTTAACCTGAAAGCACTAGTGGGAACACAACGAATATGACTGCACATTTACGCCGACATCATCCTAGTGCAAAGACAAAAACAACAAGCATGCTACTAACTTTAGCCGAGTCATTTAGACAGCTGTTAGCACATGATTCTCCTTATGCTGCTGAGAATATAGCCCAGAAGAAGCGGATAGTATAGCTTTTATTTTGGAAAGAGCCATTTCTCTGTAATAAACTCTCTTTTCCAAAGATGAGTGATTCCTCAATCAGATACAGGGCTTGCAATATCGCTAGCCCGACGTCCTGGGGCTAGCGATTTTTTCAGTCGGGCTACCAAAATCTATCTCTTCCCTGCCCGTCGGGCTATTGTAGGAAGGAAAAATATATGTCAATGCTTTTGCATTCTTTCAGAAATGTAGCTGGGTAATTATGTCATTGGCATCGGTGAGCCACTGTCAATATGTGACATATTGAAGTCGCGTTTGAATTTGCGCTTGTTTTTTGCTTTCACTTTGCAATCGTGCGAACTGTGTATAGAGAGCGACAGCACTGATCTGTGAGTGATGATAATTTGTGCACCAATTCCTCTGACATCGTCTTATTAATTGTTAGCTTACTATGCAAACATGACAAGTGAAATCTCCCGCAGCAAGCTTAAACATGTGAGAGGTTGATCGCGCAGAGAATCGCTGAGCTTATGTGAGTGTGTGTGTAAAAGCAGCAGGAGATATATTTTAGTTCTGCTGAGCCAAATAAGACAAGTCAGGGTGAAGAAGTGACAGCCAAAGAAAAGCTTACCACAAAACGGAGAAGTTATGACAAATCAGACTATAAGGCAAAAAGAAAGTGCAGCTTTATGGTTTCATGGACAAAAGAATTTCTGTGGCTGCGATATGACGAGCTAAATAACCAGGGCTGCACATAAGTGGTCCGCAGGTGCGCATTCGCTGTCAAAATAAAAAACACGCACAAGGGTTAGGGTTAAATTTAAAAACTGTACTTTTGAGTTAAAATATATATTTATAATTTTAATAAATGACAAATTAAAAAGGCATGAACATTTTTTTTGTATCGAAAAAATATCGAACCGTGACACCAAAGTATCGAACCGAACCAAACCGTGAATTTTGTGTATCGTTGCACCCCTAGTAATCATCTACGTGCTGTAACAGCAGTGTGGTGAGCATCGCATTTAACACAATTCAGCCACTGTTGCTGACAGTGAAGCTACACAAATGTCAGTAAACACATCCACCAACTACCTGACTGACAGGATGCAGTATATGAGGCTGACCAGGGCTCTGTCTGAATTGGTGATGTGCAGTACAGCAGCTGTGCTGTCTCCATGTTCACCATGTGCACCTCAGACATCCACCCACAAAAATACTCTGAACATCCTGCAGTGGTTGGATGTATTAGTAATGAGCAGAAGCAGAGGATTCTGTAGCCTTCAGAATGTGAACAAGACCAGAGAGAACGCTCTGTGTTTACGTCTTTGGTGGGATCCATGTATCTGCTCTCATTTTGTGTTTTAGCTGTTTGGTGGGTGTTTAAATAGTTTTGTGAGCTTTAAGCTGAGCGTTTGGCGTTTCCGATAAAATACATTTATATTTAAAAATCGATTCAGGATTTACTGAATCGATATCGCTTTATACAAGCTAAAATCGATTTGAATTGGGAAATCAATTTTTTAAACCCAGGACCTAGTAAAAACAATTTGAGGTGTTATGTGCCTTCATGGAAATATGCCTTTGACACAGTTTGCTACTCCGATTCGTTATCAGACTTCAAATAACCAAAATATCTCCAGAATATTTCCTTGGACCCGTCTTTTCCAACAGTGTCCTCGTCTTGTGAGCCCTGGGCATGTCCTTTCAGGTGTCTTGTTCAGTAATGCTACAGCTCACGTTTTTCTTCACAATTTGGTGTCATTTGGTCTTCTATCCTGCTCACACGCCCAACATACTGCTATGCCCAGCTGTAGTAGTATTATCACCTAGCTGTTTCTGAGTGATTTGCTACTAGATTGGTGAATAAACCCACGTGTGTGTGGACCCCAAGTTAGAGAACAACAACAATGTCACAGTAGAGCAGACGATAGTCTAGCAGATTCACATCATTTCCAGAAGTGGTGAGATTGGAGCTGATGTTAACCATCTCCTGTCATGTGCCACATGTAAGAAACGTTACGTCCCCATCCTGACTGTCACAAGATTTTTCAGGCTTCTCATGTGAATACACCTTTAGTTGGTCTACTTTTCAAGTAACTGCTCAAAAGTTTGTTTCTTTACTTCTGTAACCGCACAAAGGTCCAGCCAACATATCTATATTTGAGTGGAAATGACTGTTCGCTAAGAAAACACTCACCCATCTTTGTCTTCATACAGGTCTCTGAGATTTGCGCTCACTTCCATATACCTCTGCAAGAAGAAGCGCAGACACCTTTTTACCAGCGTTGACCATTAACAGTGAAAAGTTGCTAATTATCAAAAGTGATTCTTTGTCTCCAATGTGCGTCTCTGAAGTCAGGTTTTAACCATTTATATTTTACACCTAGTTTTAATGACCTCTGACGCACTTGGGGGCAGATTTTTGGGGTGTCATTTCGTTGTGACACCGCTTCATTCAGTACATCTGATTACGTTCTTTATCTGACCTCTTTTCCCGTGATTGGTGTAAGAAAATGCATCAAATCTGCTAATAAATTGTGCTTTGCACGTTTACAAAATTGTAACCTGGGTTTTATGAAAGGTTAGTTATTCGTTGAATTGCCAGCAAATACTATTAGCCAGTTGGTGAGAGCAGTTTTAAATGAGTCCAAGCTCTTACTCACATCCAACATCGCTCTTGTTCGATGGTCAGAATTGATTTGTTCACGCAGCTGGAATGAGAGTTGGAAAAAACACACGGACAAATGTTAATTTCAGCGTTTCTGGGATTCACGACCAAGCGTAGCAATGCTAAAGCTAGCCTTAAGTAGCACCACTCACCGTCGACTTCTTGTGTAACATTTCTTTAGTTTTAGCATCCATCAGCCTCTCTTTCTCTTCGTGATAGCGACGCTGTTGTTCTAATATAGTTTCCATTGTCCGCAAAAATGTAGAACGTTTACTGGAGACGAAGTAAGGTTTCTAATGGGGTAGAATACAAATGAACGAAAGCGGCAATACCCGCCGTATCTGGTACGTTTGTTTTCAATGGCGCATGTAGCCGAGCTAACGGCCCGCACTCTATTAGCCGTATGAGAAACATGAGCCCGTGGAAGGGTTCCGCAGTGGTCATGTCCGTCTACAATACTTCTATATTTTTTTTTATCTGAAGCCTTTCGACAGTTAATAATAACATTGGTTCCAGTTTATTTTTAGACATTTACCGTGAAATCCTTTGACACAAATTGTTGAAAGTAATGGTTTCGTTTAGATTTTGACCGTTTTAGCTAGATGAGTTGATGGGCATAACAGCAATTCCTTTCAAGAGGATCCCTGGTGTTTATATTACTGAAATGTAGAAACTGCTTCTGAAAAGTACTCTTTTTCAACGTGACGGGTTGGCACCACACCGTGCACGGTCTGTGCCGCGTGCTCGGTGTTCTCTTTGCACTTCCTTTGTAGTCTACACTACCATCAAAGCCTGCCATAACACACAACGCACCCTCGCGGAGGCGCGCGCACGAAGGCAGTCTGGAGCCGTCAAGCGTCGGATTGGTTAAAGAGAAAAAGACCGGAAGTGTGAACTCTACGTCTTAACATAAAATACGTCCATTCATCCATCTTCTTCGGAGGGCTTTTTTTTTTCAATCAGTTGCTTGATTCAATAAAAAAATAATCTGAACTAGGTTGCATTATAGACGGACATGTTTGTATATTCCTTGTGATTTTTTCGGCAGTTTTCACTGGTATCAAAATAAAATCCAAATTTAAAAATGTAATGGTTTGAAATAACATGTTACACAGTATGATCAGGGAAGATAAAGCAAATAGGCTAACGAGTGCAAAACTATTCTATGAGTATTGCTATTGGGTGAAAGGACATTACAAGCCTCAGGTCTACTCTTGCACACGTGAAAAATTACAGAGATTAAACAGATCGCTAGTGTAATTTTTCAACCTCATTTGGAATAAGTTAAAGTGTATTGCATCATATGAATATTGTTTTTTATAGGCAGTCTTCGGGGGAAATAAGCCACAGGCTTTTATTTTGACAGATCACACCGGAAACCCTGCTCGTCACGGTCGCTAACGTGACAGTCGCGGTTCCACCACATTCTCGAGCAGTCAGTCAAAGCAGCGGACAGTAAAAAGAAGCGGACGAGCAGCGTTGCGGATTTACAGAATAAACAGTGGAGCTCATAACACATACGTCCAGCCAGCTTATAAAGGTGAGCTGCTCGTATTCTTCTGTAATGGAGTCCACTCTATGAAGACAACGAAGATTTATTGGGTTATTTTGTGGGGAAGGGGGGGGGGGTGGTGGTGGTGGGGGGCATCCATTCTGTCTTTTGTGCTGGAGCAGATTTGGCAGCGGTCACTGAGGTCCGCTGCTGTAGAGGAGAGATGTCGAACAAGTGTGTCCTTCAGCTTTATCTTCTTCGGCGCGTATAAAGCTTGCGAGGCTGTCTTGCTGTTAACTCTTCACACAGCCAACAAAACAGGCGATCCGGGCCGCGGGAGCTCGCTGGCCCCTCATCTACAGCTTTGTGAGCTGTTTGATGTGGACTAAAGAGGGTTCCCCCGAACGTGGTCTACAATCTGAGCAGATTTAAACCCGTTTCTCATTAAACGACTGTATGTATACCATACGAGACCTTTAGAGTCATAGGCAGATGCACATTAATTCGGCATATATCCATGCACCTAACTGAACTTAATAAAATGTAAACTATAATAATCGTTGGCCCAGTCGTCACTCAACCGTTAACAGCGAAATAGCCTTGCAAGGAATCCGAGCCAAAAGTGGGAATTCCCTCTTTACAGAGTCGGGTACAGGAAAGGTTCAGCCGGAGAGAAAACCCAAACTCGTAACTGTTTAATGAGCCGTTAGCCTCAGACAAAAGAACAGAATGAATCCACGGGACTGTGAGTGCCCTGCTGGGTGGGATCTATGTGTAGACTCGCTCAGTAATCGGTGACCGGTTGAGTTGTTGTGACAGTTTGGGAAAGAAAACATCCTCCGAAAAGCCCAACACGAACCACCGGTATGTCTCCAACTTTTGGTTTCAGTATGTTTGTCCTCACCTGACAACTGGAAACACGCAGATGTCTACAGAGATGTTAGCAGCTTACCCTGAGGTCTGAAACGATGTCCTTCTGTGTCACTCTAACCCCACCAAAAACTGAAGTGAGGTATCAGCTCTCCACCACAGTTAACTGCAGTCTTCATGCTGCAGCTGTTTGTCAGATGTCAAAGGTGGAGTGAGCTAACCAAAGCCACTGTCATGTACACCGCCCATCTGTCCTTACTGACTGTGATTCTATATTCATGTGAGCAGCAAAAATGCCCTCACAGCCATTCGTCTGTGTCATGCATTTTTCATTGCACACCAGGGAATGTAAATAGAGGCATTCACCTTGAGCTCCTCTCTCACATACACAATAATGGGGACAATTGATTTAGCAAGGCTGACCTTGTAGGTGTCTTTTTCTGAGACTCGTAGGTTGTGACTGACAAACGTTCAGCCTGGCTGATTGTCAGAATGAACCACACCAGAGCTCGGTGTTTAACTAATAACATCTGCGGGTGTATCTTTGGATGAGGACATAGGATAACGCTGCTTGTTTTTATTATCATTCAGCAGTCCAACGGGCAGCAGGTTGTGTTGTCAGTAGGCTGTCTCCTCCTTTTTCGGACATAGAATCATGGCTGTTTTTAGAGTTCTGCAAAAGGACCTTTTTCTGATCCAGCATGACTGATGTGGGTTCAGTGCACAGATAAGGTAAATAACGTTGGATGAACTTGAGTGGGGCAGTCTTCCTGCACACAGATTTGTTTTGGGTTTTTTTAAACAAACCTTTGATTATTTCTTCACACTCCTGTTCTTGGTGAACTCCGTTGTCTTCCTTCCTTATTCTGGCCCACTTGTCAACCAGTAGGCATTTGACCCATGCATATATCATCCTCGTTTGGATTTTGGAGGGCTACACAGGAGCGTGTTTGCAGTGGGTGAAAACCCCGTTCCGCCTGCTATCTAAATGAAAGCATGTAGGCAGACGGGCACATTTACAGGACCCTAAATTATTTTGAAGTGTGTAACAACAGCCCTATGACATGTATACAGTTCAATGAGCAATAAGTTACCAGTATGACAATGTTACGATCACACAAACATATTTTCCATAATGATATTTAAGGTGATGTTTTTCCTTCTTCGATCTGCTACCCAGAAAATACGTCGTTGGCTCGGTGACCTCAACTCCTTGTTGATGATTGCGAGGTGGAAAATCTTTGAGGCTTTGAGTTGTTGTAGTTGTGCTCAGCGGCTCAGCAATCTGATGAATTTCTATTGTCCACAGTTTAACTTTCAAACCCAAAAGCAGCAAGTATCCCCTTCATTCCATTCATGGATTCACTGCACAGTGCCTTATAGGGTGGCTGAAGCCACAAACCTAAACTACCAGTTAATTCTTTGATACTTCTCAAGTCTGAATGAAAACAGATGTACAGATGGAATAATGCTGGATTAAGACACCTCAGATTGAAAAAAATCAGCTTGATTGGATCATCATCGGCTCCTTATGAGCTTCAGAGAAATGACTGGATGTCAGACCGTGAGGCCTCCCCTTAAACTTCCCAATATTTCTGCATGCTTGTGTGTGGTGGCAGCGACTACATGGCAGCATGAGTTTGTGATTCCCTTGAAGCACATATCCAAATACCAGTGGCTGTGAGCATGACCTGGACATTTTGAAACCTCCAAACTGTGAGAACATTGCTGTGTGAACAAGCTTACGAAATGTGTGCTGTTTCATAAAATGTTACACTGCACTTGTACGGCAGAGTCGTGGAGGCAACTGTCAGGATACGATGGACAAGGACAGCCACGAATGTCCATCTTACTGGGTTTTGCTCAGCAATATGCGAAAGATCAACTGGCTGAACTGGGACACAGAATTAACAGCCTGCACAGAGGAAGGTGTTTGACCACAGCACAGGTGAAGGCTCCCCCATGCCCCCCAAATTCAAATTTTATTTGTCACGTACACAGTCATACACAGTACGATATGTAGTGAAATGCTTGGTGTAGTGAAATGCTTGGGTAAATATGAAAAATTAAAAAGGGTAAATTTAACTAGGAAGGAATAAAATATAAATTAAGGTTAAAGATGAAATAACTGTACAACACAATTAGAAGAAGGGTAAATTTAACTGGGAGAAAAATAAAAATAATATCATCATCTCATAAATATCATAATAATTAAAATATAATATAAATATATATATCACCACCTGTACACAGTATCATACTTACTACGAATTAGTGAATGCTTGTGCTATTCTTGAATCTTGGGTAAATATGATAATAATGTAAAAAGGTTCAATGAACTAGGAACGGATAAGAATAAATTCAAGGTTAAGTGAATAACTCCTACAACAAATAGACATGGAAGGGTAAACACTGTTATGGTCAAGATAAGATAAAAATATAAATTAAAGTTTGAAAAATAAAATAACGTACAACAAATACACAATATAGAATATATAAGAATGTAGGAGGAAATTAAATAAATATAGACACAAGAACAGTAGCGTTGAAGTTAAGTAATGAAGTGAAAACAATGTCCAAATGTCCATGTGTGTGGTAGAAGCATGTATGTGTGGGTCAGTACTGTGTGGTGGTGTGATTGAGAGACCGTATCGCCTGAAGTCTCTGACCAGGCGTTCAAAGCACTTCATCACTACTGAGGTGAGGGCTACAGGGCGATAGTCATTGAGAGAAGCAGGGTGGGGTTTCTTCGGGACAGGAACAATGATGGACTCTTTGAAGCATGTGGGGATCACCGACTGAGATAAAGAGATGTTGAATATCTCAGTGAACACAGGAGCTAGCTGGTATGCGCAGTCTCTTAGGATACGACCTGGGATGCCGTCTGGTCCTGCTGCTTTCCTGGTGTTCACTCTCTTGAAGGCTCTCCTTACTTCATGCTCGGAGATGACGAGCACGTTTCCGGTGCTGGCAGTATCTTCCTGTCTGCAGCCGTTAGCGCCGCTAACACTAGCATCGTTGGAGTCCTTAGCTGCAGCCTCGAAGCGAGCATAGAAAGTGTTCAGCTCGTCTGCCAGAGTCACGGCCGCGTTCGTCATACCGGTTGTTGGTGCTTTATAGTCCGTTATTGTCCTTAGTCCCCGCCACAGGCTCCTAGAGTCACTCTGTTGGAGTTGTGACTCTAGTTTCCTCCCGTAGCGCTGCTTCGCCTCTTTCACCGCCCTCCGCACGTTATATGACGCGGCTTTGTACGGGTCCATGTCCCCCAGTCGTGAGTCCCGTGTTGTAGGCAGCGGTGCGGGATCTCAGAGCGTCGCGGATGGTTTTATCCACCCACGGCTTCTGGTTGGGAAACGTTGTGATAGTCTTTGTCTCCACAGTATCATCCGCTAGTTTCCCGATGAATCCCACAACCGCTTCCGTAAACACGTTGACATCATCATCGGAGCTGTTCTGAACATGCCCCAGTCTGCGTCATCGAGTGCGTCCTGTAACGCGGCCACTGATTGATCCGTCCAGCGCGCGACCTTCCTCTGAACCGGAACTTCCTGTTTCAGCCTTTGTTTGTATTTTGGGATGAGGAAGATGGCGGCGTGATCAGATTTGCCAAAAGGAGGGCGGGATTGTGCCTTGTAGCCGTCCTTGACCGTAGTGTAGCAGTGGTCCAGTGTCCTTTCACCTCTGGTGGGGCAGGTGATGTGTTGATAAAAGTTCGGCGCTGCGCGTTTGAGGTTGGCGCTATTAAAGTCCCCCGTCACAATAAGCGCAGCTTCCCGGTGTTGTGTCTGGTGCTGTGTGAGTGCCTCATGCAGCTCGCATAAGGCGGTGACCGTGTCCGCTTGTGGTGGAATATAAACGGCACTTACAATGACCGATGTAAATTCCCGAGGTAGATAAAAAGGACGACACATGATGGACAGTAGTTCCAGATTTGGTGTGCAGGAGCGTGTGAGAGGAACAACGTTCGCACTGTTGCACTAATTGTTGTTCACCATTAAACACACGCCGCCTCCCCTTGACTTCCCCGAGTCCCGTGTCCTGTCCATGCGGTGAACCGAGAAGAACTCGGCCGGCTGGATGGCAGTGGTCCGGCACCGCTGGGTTCAGCCATGTCTCGGTGAAGCAGAGGAGATTGCAGTCCCGAATGTCTCTCTGGAACTTTACCCTGGCCCTGAGGTCGTCAAGCTTGTTCTCCAGTGACTGGACGTTGGCGAGCAGGATGCTAGGCAGAGGTGTGCGGTGTGCACGAGCTCTCAGCCTGTTCCTGACGCCGGCTCGCTTCCCTCTAGGCCGCCTCCGCTTCCCTTTGTTCTCCCTCAAGATCTCACTCGGCCAGCTCGGATCCGGAGTTAAAAACTTCGAATTGTGAGTACTTTGTATACCAATAGAAACAAGAGTGTCACTGTCATACCTAATGTACCCAATGGTGATGATTTTGCCGATTTAGAAACGCTGAAAACTAACTTAAAAAACAAAGACAAAGAAAAAGTGGTCGGAGCAGTCGTGACGGCAGCCGACCTCACCGGCGCCATCTTCATTTATTTGAGTACTAGTGCCAAGAAACGGAAAGGCCCACAAGCAAAACTCGAGGACTTGCAGCCACTACTTGGAACGTTGTTGCAGCGCAGCAAAGCTGTTGGTTTCTCAGGAATTCAAGAGTGACATCGTTGTACCATAAATCGGCTCAGATCCCTTCTTCAGCAGCACTGTGAGAAATGCACAGATGCTGTTTGTGTGACTGATGCTATCGACACAGCATCCTGAGTTTGTAATTACAGCTTTAAATATGCCCATGAAGTTTTGAAAGGCCAGCCCTGACTGTTGTGAAACAGGCGTGTAACCCACAGCACAGATTTTCTAACACACCCTCCAAACAGGGTGTTGAGCATGAGCTGGAAGCTGGAGAAGCCTGCAGTCGAAGCAGGTTGAACTGTGTGGTTTTGTGTGATTCATACAGGATTCCCAGAAACTGGAGTGTGTCCTGATGAACGTGTGACTGCTGTGTGAAAGCAGAAATCAGGTGTCCTTTAAAGTGCAGGACAGACTGTTCGACTTACTATTTGCAGTTTTACTGTTTACCATTTTAAAATGTGTACTTCTCACTGACTCTATAAAAAACAGCCATTTGAAGCTTGACTGTTGGGATATTGCCTTCAGCATGCAAATCAACAACAAGCGCTTACTTTTTCAAGAAGAACTAAAAAGATGTGTGCACATAAAACGGTGTCAGGAAAGGCAGCTGAAAGAGTTTTACGTGACACGTTAAAGAGGCGTTCGACTGGATGATCAAGGCTCAGACGTATGAGAGTGAAAAACCCTCTGAAAGGGCGACAGCTTCTTTGCAGGAAAGGCGTCAGATTATTGAACAGAGACATGAAAATAGTAAAAGATGGAAGACGTGTGTAGTGTCTTTGTCTGTGTCAGAAAGTTCTCATCCATCTGTCTCTTGTTCAGTTCGGACCTAAGCTCTCTTTGTCACGTGCCGCTTTATCTTCTGCTGCGTCTTCTCCTTGCTCATTTCCATCCTCCTCCTCTCCCATACCTCCTCCTTCCTTCACTCGCATACCTGCCACGCCTCCATGTTCATCCTTGTCTCCACACTTGTCCCCCTGCAACTCTGTGTGGTTGCAGACGTCCTCGTTTCCTGTGTAGCTCGTTTTACTCGTCTTTTTCACTCCCACACAAGACAAAACCAAACATAATTAATAGCAACGGGTGACGCAGCTTGTGTTGTCATAAATAATAGGTAAATGAAACTGTAAATTTGTTTTTGGTCGATTATTTTTTGGTTACAACAAAGCTTCTTGGAAATAAATCTTATATTGTTGTTTAAGTGGAGCCACGTTTGTAAGGAAAATGCATCTGTGGGTTGAGCAGCAGAGGTGAGGATGTGACGAAAGGCCATGAAAATCCTGCCAAATCTTCTCTGTCGGTGCCAAACAGCTTATTGTGCTATTGACTCGTGTTCACTGTTGTTTATTAGGTTGGATAATTGACGTCTGAAGAAATCAGACGGGGCCTCAGCAGCATGTGGAACAGTCCCCACAGCCTGGCGCCCCCTCATGCTGGTCACCAGCTTGGTCACACACTGCTGTGGGATCCCACAGCAGTGTGTGACCAAGCTGTATTTAAAACTGTGTTTCTCAGATGACCGACCTGCAGTGAAGGTTGAGTAAACCTCTTCAGGTGTGCTCGTTACATGCCGTTAAAGCCTGTGTGCATGTGCAACCATCCCACAGCGTCACCATGTCCAGTGAGGTGCAGCCGAGGCCGGACGACAGCCCCAACACCAGTGGGGGGAGTTCGGACGCCGAGCAGAGGGAGGCGGCTCCTCCGGAGCAGCCGGGCCCCGAGCAACGGGACCAGGCCCAGCCCAAAAAGAAGGAGGCCAAAATCTCCAGTAAGACCGCTGCCAAGCTCTCCACCAGTGCCAAGAGGTAAAGCTCAGTGCGCTCACTCTGTTTTGCGTTGTGCACTCTGCTGGGTGTGCGCCCGTTTAGCTTCTTGAGTAGTCGTCTGTCACTGACTTGTTCTCTGTGGTACTGCTGTTTAAATTGCTGCTTTGGTTTTGCAGTCAAAAGCCAGCATCAGCGCTGCACTGTAACCTTCTGTTAATGAGGTTACAGCAGCCACTGTGAAATAAACACTAAACACGAGATGCAACATTAGGACACTCATTAGATAACTGGTTAAATAAAAAGTAGGCGAGTTATGAAATGATGAAAGTACCGCCTGCTTGTATTTAATACATCTTTGTTGTTAAATTGAGTAGTAACAGGAAAAAACAGATACTGGTGTTCTAATACTGATAATGGTGGCGTTTGGCACCTGTAAAGCAGCTGTGCTGAGCTTCTCTAAGCATGACAATACAAATGTTCTACAGTGTTATTGGATATGGAGTAGAGCTGGGCGATATAAACGATATAAATTTGGCCAACGATAGAGATTTTGACTATACCACTCTATCGCGACCGTGCATGTTGATGATGTCATCAAGCTGCGCCTGTTTTGGTTGAAAGCATCGGAGCAGCTAAAACCATTATCATCTGCAAATTATGCCGACAGTCACAGCAAAGAGATGAAGCACTTTTGAAATATGGGGAAAGCCAAAAACTGCGCTTCCTCCACTTCTGTAACATTGATTCATTAATGTTGAATTCTCTCGCAGCTGTTCTAGTCCCATGTTGTTGCAGTATATTAATGACTAACCTCGTATTGTGGATGAATGATCTCAGTTGTTCTCCTGACTGAAGTTTGGCCCGTGTACAGCATCCTGCTATGCGATTGCATTTGTCCCTGACCACCAGAATCCCTCACATGTTAACTTTTATCGAGTGGAGAAAAAGTTGGCGTTCATCCTCCAGCTTCACTGTGCTAATGTTATGCTAACATAGCTGTGTCGCTAGCAATCACAAAGCACAACATTATATACCAGGTAGTCCAACTTCAGTAACCCTGCAAACGTCACTGCTGTTTAGTTTTCTGTCTTCATTTATGTTGGAAGTGACAGCAGAGCTGTATGTTTGAATTAGTTTCCAAAATCTCTCAGTCAGAACATGTATGAAATGTTTAGGTGGAAACTAGCGAGCTAACTTCCTGTTAACTTGTAACTCTGTTAAATTTAATAAATCCTGTTTTCATGGATGCCTGGATGTAAAACTTAATTGTTACACCTGGTAAAGCAGCAACGCTGATGATTTAATTAAAGATGAAAGAATTTAGACAGTTTTTAACTCTCAGTGTTCGTTTGACTTTGGGACCTGAAGCGGACGGAGTTTTGGACCCAGATTACTCCGTGAGGCTCTTCACTACGGCAGCCGTAATGCTCTGACCATCCATCAAGCAGTGTGGCTTACAAAGCTGTACTAAAACATTTTTAACAGATTTCTGCCAAAATCGGTTCGAGGTCAGTAAGCACAACCAGAATTCATACATAAGGAACACTGTCGATTTTTGAGAAAATTAAAGGATTTTAAGTGTGGAAAATACGTTATACAGAAGAAAAGAATATATCACGATATATATCGTTACCGCACGTGCTTCAAATTATATCGTGATATGCATTTTAGGCCATATCGCCCAGCCCTAATATGCAGCTGTCTTTAAGCCTCCAGGTCCCAAGGACAGAGTTGGTGTAGTGTCTGTTTGCACCCGTGGTGCTGCTGACTGTCCTGCTGCCAGGCAGCAGTGTCTTTCTGAACCAAACACAGGATTTTCATTAGTGAGAGCTTGCAGGTTTCCCCAAACTTATAAACAGTGCATTTGCATCATGACTGAATCTAGCATCACTGACTAGCTGTGAGCTGCGGGATCAGTTTCATGATCTTTAATATGCAAATTGTCAAGACCACTGATCAATGGCCATGAGTCCCATTCACAGAGAGCTGGGGAATGGCTGCAATCACAACATTGTACGATGGTGACAGATGCACCCTTAGGCCCCTCCTCCATTCAGAGGTGGGCTTTCCCTTTTTCACATACGTGGTGGTGTTCCAGGGTAGGATAACAGAGCTCTCTTTGCCACTTCTTCAAAGTATTAAGACGCAGTTCCAAAGGCAAACCCACTTGTCTGGTGCTGAGAGCGGTGCTGTTGCTGAGGTTGGGGTCATCCTGTAATCTCTTACAAACTACCTCCAGTGTTTTAGTGACTGGAACACAAGTGAAGAGAGATGTGACATTGTATGAGACCATGGTTTCATCTGTCTCACCTTCTCTACAAAACCCAAGCTGTTCTGGATGTGGTGTTCAGAGCTGCCTACCAATGGGCTTGAGCTGGTTTGAGTCAAGCAATCCATTAATGTGAAAAGGGATCATCTCTGAGTCAAGGATGGCCCAAGGATGCAACTAAGGGTGCATTTACAATGCTGTGATCTTAGCCTTGGCCATTGATGGTCATTGGTACATCGTATTGCATATTAATGATCATGAAACGGAGCTCACAGCTGATTGTTACACAGGGGTGCTCGTGTTGGTCATTACACAGATGTTATAAGGTTGTAAACCTGCAGTCAGCTGAGGCTGAAGAAGCCACCTGGATGATGATGAAACGTTTCTCAGCTTCCTGGGATTTTCTTACCTGAAAGATTCAAGTTTTGTTTTTATTTACATTCATTAATTTTGTGTGTAAACAGCTGATTATGAAGGGCGTGGATGTTAGCTGATTAATACACCACAGCACGTCATCGCCACAATCCCTGGTTAACTAATTAATCATTGATGATTGGTTATTAATGCTGAATACAGTATTACTTAATGTATTATCACTTACCACTAGTGTCATTAACATAGTTAATATCAGCACTATTGTACATAGTGATATAAATTGTTGCTCGTGTCTGTGCCTCGTTTGTTGTGTGTCTGTTTATTCCACTGACCTCTTGAAGGGAACGAGAATTTTCCTCAGCATTAATAATATTCTTATCTTAATTGTTTAACAGCAGGAAGCTGTTTAGAGGCCAACAGGGAACAAGCAAAAAATAAATCAACAAACTGGAAAAAGTCCTCATTATGTCACATGTTGCTCTGTTACTCACCAGTTCATGGCAGGTTGAAACTGGGTATACTGGTGTGCTGACACTGGTTGTCTGGCCAGCAGCAGAGAGCTGCTCCTATGTTGATACCAGAGCTGCTGAGAAAGTGCTTGTTGTTCTCCACACCGTCACTTATCGGCAGCTGTGCTGTTGATGAACGACATGCAGGAAGTGCAAGAACAGCTTTACCTAAATAAAGGCGTTATTCTACTACTCTTAATTATGTTATCTGGGAGCCGCTTAATTAGTGTCAGATCCAGTGTGCAGCAGCTCCAAACAAACATCATCAAGTGTGTGTGTGCACACATGGGTACACACACACACAAACGCACACACACATGCGCGCGCACACACACGCACACACACATGCGCGCGCACACACACGTGCACGCAGTAGTTGAGGAACATTGGCACGTACAGGTAACTTTATCTACACGAGGCTCGTTGCAGCGTGGCAGTGCTGCGTGTTCACTGTGTCATGTAGGACTGCTGTGTTCCTGCTGTTATGCTGGAGCTCTTTAATCCAGCTGATAGTTGTAATTTACTTTAATATAACTTGTTATTTAATGAATATTTAATGAAATAGAATTTACATTTGGATTTAATAAAACAAACAAGAAAACACAACAACAGATTATTATTTTTTTATTAAGATGAAAAAATACATTTATCGATTTTATAGAAAAAAATGTTGAATCATTTCTCAGAGAAGAACACCCAAATCTTACATTTGGGAAAAATGTGTTTCTTACTTGCCTAATAAATAATAAAATCATTTTTAGTTATTAACATGTTTTTTCCCTAAAATGTTCTAATATAATCTGATAAATGAGTTTCCCACAGTCTGTGAAGTAAGTCTCAAAATAACAGCGTCAACTCTGACGTGATGCCAAAGACATGCTGCACAGCAGCGTTACAGCTGTTTACTGTGGCTGTCTCACACTGCTTTGTGTGTTTGAAGTGTCTTTTAATAAAAGCACAAGGAGTGCAGTGAAGTCGCTGCTGAGGCTCATACTTTCTTTCAGCAAAGATTTGGTTTGATGTGTGTGTGGACACTCTGTGTGGACACTCTGTGTGGACGCACAGAGTCCACACAGAGTGTCCACACTGTGTGGACACTCTGTGTGGACTCTGTGTGGACTCTGTGTGGAGCTGGGAAAGAGCCATCTGAGAGAAATGTTTATAGTTCATATCAGGGGTCGGTTACATCAGTCAGCTGCTTAAATCTGTTCTCCCCCCCCCCCCCCCCCCCCCACGTGCTTTCTAAAGTGGGCTCTTTATTTCAGCTGTTGTAAGGCGAGACAATGACTGGGACTGTAACGTGTAGAGGACAGCACTTAATCACAGCCTTTGTGCACACAGTTTGCAGTGCGTGGCACTCTGCTTTAAAGAGCCCAAACATCAGACTGTCTGCGCCCCTTCCAGCAGAGTCGTTGTTTCGAGCCTGGACTGTGTCTGTTGGGGTCGTGTGCGGTACGACTGTTTGAGTGTCCGTGAACATTTTCAGCAGTCGTTGTGTTTTTGGGAGTTAGCAGCCCAAACATTAGCACGTGTGCTGCAGGCTGCTCCTCTTGGACTGTGTGTGTCAGGATAACCTGATGTGGCTCTAACTCTAATCCAGCCACACGGCTGACTTGGCGTGGTATTATTCTCGCTGTCATTGGCCTGTTTGCTGGCTGTCAGAGCACGGACAGAAGGACTTTTATCGACTTTATGACATATTTCTACTGAGGAAGCTCATCCATGATGATTATCTTCATCACGTGAGTCATGTTAGTTTTTGTTTTGTATGAAATACATTTTCACACCTTGTTGTATCTGTTACATCAAAAGCCGTCCACGTGCCGTATTCACACTTTGAAAATCATGATGCATATATGACAAATGCTTCATCGTGCAGCATTTCATCAATGGGAGTGTGTGGATTTGCTCGTACATGCACTGGATATTATATCTATATTATTATATGAAATGAGGTCAGTCATAGCAGACGCTGCATCAGAGACATACAGAGAGGACCTCTCGTCCACAGTGGGGGGCCGTGCCATAAAAATAAGGACCTCGAGGGTAACCACTTCATTAAGGTTTATTTGACTGGTAGCTTTTGTAATAAATCATCAGGTGCTGCACATGCAAAGCTGCTTTTATACGTCATAGACTGATCCACATACATGCAGAGTATAACAGTGTATTCATGCACTGTGGAGCCTCGTGCACAAGCATGAAGAACTGGGACTATAATCAGAGGCGCTTTTCCTTTCAGGTTCATCTCACTGCTCTCACTAACAGGTTCCCAGCTGCACTAGTCAAATTTTGGCACCTCAGAAAATCCTGAAGCTGTTTCACGACTCAAGTGTGGAGGTTGTGTTACCGGCTCCTGCTCCTCGTGTTTCCTCCCCATCTGAGCTCAGTTTCACAGCAAACCTGCAGCCTGTGAAGTACACCCTGATCCACAATGAATGTTTTTAATGATGAAGTGTAAGAAGCATAATTAACTTCTTTGCACGTCTGTTCTCTTTAGGTTTTTATTCTGTAGTCAGAGTTTTCTTTCCATGTCTCCTAAAGCCTGAAAAAGAAAAGTAGCAACAGTTTTGGTCGAGTTTCTTTCTTTATGTGCACGAGACCATTAGACAAAGTGAACCTTGTTGTATGGCCATCCTCCCACTCAGCAGTAGTAGCTTTTAACTGCCTTTTTTCCCCCACAATTTTCCTTTTATTCAATGGAAACAAGAGATAGAGGATAGAAACTCAGACACAGGGAATTGGACTGATGTGCACTGAAGCTGTAATGTATCCATCAGACAACAAGCAAGTGCTTTGCTGCTGTCAGTCAGTTTTCAATGTTTCTAAAAGAGCTTTCACTGCTGGATGTTTCTCAAATGTTTAGACGGGATACTCCTCAGCTGTTGGTTTTTGTCAATTTGATGTAATCCTACCTGCAAATGTAAGACTGTAAAGAAAACGTAATGCAATCTGCACTACAGCAGAGCATAACTCCCTGGGAATACTTGCCTGTGTAGATTTTATTTTGATAGTTAAATTAATGTTTAAATAAAAGGAGAATCACATGAATATTAGAATGTCTTTGGCCTTAATAAGAGCAGCACTGCAGCTGCGGATTCCTCCGTCATCCAGGAGTTTATTTAGCTAAGACTAAGACTCTTGGCTGACTTGATGTTGTTGATGTTCGTTTGTCTGCTGAGAACAAACCAAATGGATTTGATTTGTTGAGTGCAGCTGTGATGAGTGACGATGGTTTGATCCTAGTTTATACATCAGTGTGTGTGTGTGTTAGATAAGCGACTCACATATAGAACAGACACCTGCATGACCAGGTGAATGATGCTAGCAGTAAAAGGTGCTTTGAGTGGTCAGTTGAGATGTTGCGCAGCATCTATCTAACAGTCCAGTAACTCCTCAGTGTCACACGGTGGGCTGGTTGACCTTTACAGATGGTGTGGTAGCGTGATGAGCCTCAGTGGCTGTTTCTCTAACAGTGTGTGTACGTCATGGTGAACATCAGGCTGTGACAGATCGCTGAGTAAAATCAGGTCGTCCTCTAATGCTGCATTTTTATGCAGTAGGTTCATTTTATGTGCTTTTTCACTTCACATGTAGCACATGTGTAACAATGCTGTTCCCCTGTTCAGCTCGCAGACTGAGCTGATCCTCACTGAGCAGCATCATGTGAGCTTCTGCTCTGGAAATGTGTTCGGTTTATCTCAGGATCAGGAATATCGTGAGCTTGGAATTTCTAATATTCTACGTAGGGATCTGGATATAGAAATGTCACATCTACAAGCTTTCACCATGGATCAGTCCTGGTAGCTTGAACATAAAAGCACATCAGTATGAAGAGTTGATTCTCCTCTCAGGTACCTTTCTGAAAGTACAGATGCTTTATCAGCAGCACAGTTAATTCACCTGATGTAGCAGATGTAGTGTCTTATCCCAGCCTTTTATCAGTTTATCCATATGTGCTTAATAAGAAAAGGCAAATAGTCGCCGTGTTGATCCTGCAGATCAGGACTTATTCCTGCTCAGGCACAGCTCAGCAGCTCATTAGAAAATCACTGAGGTGTTCAGCGTGTGCACTCACAGACTGGTTTTATAGGCAGGATTGATGTAACTGTGTGTGATTATAACACAGGACGTCCTTTCGTTTCAGAATCCAGAAGGAGCTGGCAGAGATAACCTTGGACCCACCGCCGAACTGCAGGTAGGAGCCTGTGGATTGTGCGTGTGTGTGTTTTTAAAGAGCTGAAACCTCGGGCACGTGTGTGTGTGTGTCTGTGTGAGCCGTCTGCATGGACTGTGCCGTGTCAGCGACCCACAGGAATAGATCATAGTGCTGCATTTACACGCGTGTTTGCTCCAGCTGAAGCAAAGTGAATGAACCTTGTAATGAGTCTAGAAAGCCAAATAAATGTCAGTGTAAGCTGGACTGTTAGGATCAGTGTAGCAACACTGTTGTGCTTGTGCGTGGTTCATTCTCCTCCCCAGCGAATGAAAGGCCCGTGTGTTGCTGCTTTGGCCACTTTGTTTGTTCTGTTTGTCTGAGTCAGCAGTTTTTGTTCATATCTTTCAGCAGGAGTGTTACGTAATGGTATTTTAGTGTTAGGTGGAGGAGCGCTGCTAAAGCAACACACTGGAGCAGAGCGAGCAGCACGTTGGTAAAGTCCAGGCATTTCCTGCAGGCCTGAAGCAGCAGCGATGCGTGTAAACTCCTAAGCTAGCACGCAGACGAGCTGGCTGCACACACACTCATCTGCCCGCGATGCACTGATGCTATCCTTCATAGCTCAGTTCACATTTCAAGTCTATAAATGTGAAACTACTAATACTCTTAAACAGGTGACACCTGAGGTTGTGCTGAGTGATGGTGGAAAGAATATGGACTGTGTAAAATAATAATAATGAGTCAGTCCATCCACTCGGCTTCTTCCATTTCTTCATCCTGAGCGAGGGTTTGCAGCCTGCTAACTGCATGGCTAACACATGTGGACAGAGAGACATGCACACTCTAACAGCACTGTAAGAGCTGCCTTCACTGGTCGGGTAGTAGTGGCCTAATTATGGACACTAGTGGACGTGGCACAATAGCGATTAAACACACATGCTTCTCTGGATATTGTGATAATGTGGACTGTATCATGGATGCAGACCATTACTATAATAATGTGGTGGGATCATAGCAGAAACAAAGCACTCACAGATGAGCACACACATCATTAAAGGACCGTTTGTCTTATGTTTTCTCACGACAGAGCAGCAGCAGAGTGGAGCTGAGTGTGAATCGCTCTGTGACTCCTGCCTTAATATCACCTGTTAGTCAGTTAATAAGGTCATATTTTGTAGCAGGATTGCTGTGACACTAAACAAAGACTGATTTACATGCAGATGTTCAAATAGGCTCCGTGTTAGCCTGAGACCATATAAAAGCTCAACCTGCCTTCGTGGTCTGGAGGGTGAAGCTGACATGGGAGCGCCTCAGACCTGCTTATATGGCCAGCAGGAGCTTCCTCTATGGCTGGGAAAGACTTGTGGTCCTGAGGACACCTGTAAGGCAAGGCAAGGCAAGTTTATTTGTATAGCACAATTCAACAACAAGGTGATTCAAAGTGCTTTACAGAGACATTAGAAACAAAAACAAATAAAAAGCATGATTTAAAATTGATTAAAACAAGCAAACAAACTAACTAACTAATTAACAAACAAACAAACAAAACAGTATATAAAATCAAAACAGATAAAATCAGTAGTTAAAATGTAAGTTTTGAAATTTAAGCTTAAAAGTGTGGATTTGGTGCTTTATTCAAATGCAGCTGAGAACAGGTGAGTCTTCAACCTGGATTTAAATAAACTGAGTGTTTCAGCTGATCTGAGGCTTTCTGGGAGTTTGTTCCAGATATAAGGAGCATAAAAGCTGAATGCAGCTTCTCCGTGTCTGGTTCTGACTCTGGGAACTGATAAAAGACCGGATCCAGATGACCTGAGGGATCTGGAAGTATCATACTGGGTCAGGGGGTCACTGATGTATTTTGGTCCTAAACCATTCAGAGCTTTATAGACCAGCATCAGAACTTTAAAGTCTATCCTCTGACGGACAGGCAGCCAGTGTAAGGACCTCAGAGCTGGACTGATGTGGTCCACTTTTTTGGTCTTAGTGAGGACTCGAGCAGCAGAGTTCTGAATGAGCTGTAGTTGTCCGACTGATTTTTTAGGTAGACCTGTAAAGATGCTGTTACAGTAATCAAGCCTACTAAAGATGAATGCATGGACTAGTTTTTCCAGGTCCTGTTGAGACATCAGATCTTTTATCCTTGAAATATTCTTGAGGTGATAGTAAGCTGACTTTGTTATTGTCTTAATGTGTTTTTCTAAGTTTAGGTCTGCATCCATCACTACACCCACATTTCTCGCCTGGTTTGTGGTTTTTAGGTGTATAGATTGAAGTTCTCTGGTGACCTGTAATCGTTTTTCTTTGGCACCAAAGACTATTACCTCAGTTTTGTTTTTGTTTAGCTGGAGAAAATTGTGGCACAGCCAGTTATTAATTTCCTCAATGCATTTACCAAGAGCCTGTACAGGGCCTCGGTCTCCTGGTGACATTGTGATATATATTTGTGTGTCATCTGCATAGCTGTGGTAGTTTATTTTGTTGTTCTTTATAATCTGTGCCAGTGGGAGCATGTAAATGTTAAACAGAGGGGGTCCCAAGATGGAACCTTGGGGAACTCCACATGTGATACTTGTCTGCTCAGATGTGAAGTTACCTGTTGATACAAAGTATTTCCTGTTTTCTAAGTATGTTTTGAACCAGTTTAGTACAGTTCCTGAAAGACCTGCCCAGTTCTCCAGTTGTTTGAGTAATATGTTGTGGTCAACTGTATCAAATGCTGCACTGAGATCCAGTAAAACTAGGACTGACATTTTTCCACTGTCTGTATTCAGACATATGTCATTAAACACTTTGGTCAGAGCGGTTTCAGTGCTGTGGTTCTGTCTAAAACCTGACTGGAAGGCATCGTAGCAGTTATTCTGTTTTAAGAAGTAACTGAGCTGTTGAGAAACTGCTTTTTCAATGATCTTACTTAAAAATGGGAGATTTGAGATCGGCCTGTAGTTGTTCATTTGTGTCTTGTCAAGATTGTCCTTTTTCAGTATAGGTTTGATTACAGCAGTTTTTAGTGGTTCTGGAAACACACCTGATAATAAAGAAAAGTTGACAATCTGTAACAGGTCTGACTCTAAAGTCTTTGAGACCTTTTTGAAAAAACTTGTTGGCAGGACATCTAAACAGCAGGAGGAGGAGTTCAGTTGACCTAAGATGTCCTCCAGGTCTTTGCTGTTAATCGGGTCAAACTGTTTCATGGTGTTTAAACAGTTTTTCGGTGGACACAGTACATATCCTGGATCTGCTGTTGATGTACCAATTGCTTGTCTAATTTTTTGGATTTTTTCTGTGAAGAATTTGGCAAAGTCATTGCAGGCCATGGTTGAATGAAGTTCAGCTGCCACTGACACAGGAGGGTTTGTTAGCCTGTCAACTGTAGAAAATAAGACCCGAGCATTATGGCTGTTTTTAGTGATGATGTCAGAGAAGTAGGACCTCCTTGCACTCCTCAGTTGTAAATTATAATTGTGAAGTTTCTCTTTATAGATGTCATAATGAACCTGGAGGTTTGTTTTTCTCCATCTGCACTCAGCTTTCCTACACTCTCTTTTTTCATTTTTCACTAGTGTGGAGTTTCTCCATGGAGACTTTTTCCTTCCAGAGATAACCTTCACCTTAATGGGAGCAATAGTGTCCATTACATTTAACATGTTAGCATTGAAGCTATTGACGAGCTCATTGACTGAACCTCTGGGCAGGTCAGGTGTTAATGGGAAGACCTGGTTAAAAATTGCACTACTGTGTTCAGTTATACACCGTTTTGTTATCACTGCTGTTGATATATTTGTGTGGGCTGAGATTTTACTTTCAAAGAAAACACAGTAATGATCAGACACGCCCACATCAGACACAGTAACCTTTGAAATGCTCAGGCCCTTGGAGATCAGTAGGTCAAGAGTGTGTCCTCTATTATGTGTGGCCTCTGTTACATGCTGAGTCAGCCCAAAGTTGCCCAGAGTGTTACTCAGGTCTTTAGTCCCTTTGTCCTGAGGGTTGTCCACATGGATGTTAAAATCCCCAACAATAATTACACAGTCGAAATCAACACAGATCACAGACAGCAGTTCACTGAGGTCATTAAAAAAGTCTGTGCAGTATTTTGGAGGCCTGTAAACATTAAGAAACACAACTTTGGATGGGGCCTTCAGCTGTAAAGCCACATATTCAAAAGACTGAAAACTTCCAGGAGATAGCTGCTTACATTGAAATGATTCATTAAATAAGACAGCAACCCCTCCTCCTCTCCTGCTCACCCTGGCCTCACTGATAAAACTGTAGTTAGGAGGGGTCGTCTCGATGAGAACAGCTCCACTGTTACTTTGGTCCAACCAAGTTTCAGTTAAAAACATAAAATCAAGGCTGTGCTCAGTGATTAAATCATTAATTAAAGATGTTTTCCCAGCTAAAGATCTAACGTTTAATAAAGCCAACTTAAGTGTTTTAGAGGTATTACTTGTCCCCTCGTGTTTGGGAGCGGTCTGTGGCACACGAGGTATGTTTACTATGTTTAAAGATCTTTTAGAGTGCAGCTCTCTGTGTTTTGACCAGGCCACATGTCTCCTGTCACCTAAAAGTACAGAAATTTTAAAACCTTCTAGTAAACAGGGTCCCAGCTTCTCCTGGGAAAAGTCACCACTGCCATAATCCTCGCAGCCCGGACCCTCCACACATCACACATCAGACTGTGGAGACAGAGCATGAAGGTGGTAAGGAGGAACTAAGGGGGGCGAGGCTGAGCAATGTGACTTCGATTGCTCTGTTGAGGGTGGGGCTCGATGGCGAACCTTTGGCCGCTCTGGTGGGGGGTTTATGGGGGACAAAAAGGGATTGGGCCGGGGGGTAGATCTGAGCCCAGCATTGACCCGCTCCATCATCTCCTCAGTGAATTTCAGGTGTGGGGAGGAGGGAGAAAGGGAGGGGGAGGAGGGTGATGGCCTGTCAGGGGTTTGGGGGACTGGGGAAGGTCGTGGTCCCTGGTCCTGGTCCTGGTCGTTGGTGTTGTTGAGATAGTTGGAGGCAAATAGGGACCCCTCGTCTTGCCTCTTCTTGCCTCAGATGTCTCTCCTTTCTGAGGCTCTTCCCGGGTGGGGGCAGATGGAGCTCCTCCTCAAGGTTTCTGCTGGGCTTTGTCTGTTCTTGGAGTACTGTTTGTTCCTCTTTATGAGATAACTCCTCGTTTATCTCAGCCTTGGCTCCAAGCACAGATGGATGACGTATGGAATAAAACAAGTTGGAGGTGAACAGTTTCACCTCTGACTTGTTAAAATTAAATCCATTTGCTTTAAACAGATGCCTGCGTTCCCAAAAAATATTAAAGTTGTCGATAAAGTGCACTGAGTGGTCAGTACATGCTGATATGAGCCATTTATTCAGTGTAAACAGCCTGCTGAATGTCTCGTCTCCTCCTCTGACGGGCGGTACAGGTCCACTGATGAATACAGCTGCATTCAGAGAGTTTACAGTATTTAATAATCCAGTAACGTCCCGTTTCAGAACCTCCGACTGTTGTTTGGACACATCGTTTGACCCTGTATGCAGAACAATGTTTGTCACAGTTGGATATTCATCTGCAATTTGAAGAATTCTCTCCTTCAGGATGTTGACCATATCGTTAGGAAAGCAGAGGACTTTAGTGTTCTTACCGCACATCCTTTGTACATCCTTTACGGCAGAGTCACCCACAATCAGAGTTTCAGGCCTAGCCTTTAGCTTTCCCTGTGGTCTTTTGCTATTCAACAGATTTTCAGACCTTACTTCGCTGCTTTTAGATGGATGGTTGTCCGATATAGATCCAGGGTCCTTTGATAGTGGAGCAAATCTGTTCTGCAGTTTCACATTCAGTTGTTTTGAAGGTTTGTTGTTAACCTTCCTATTCACGGTTGTCCAGTCCTGTTTCCTCTCGTGTACAGGGGTAGAAGAGCTTCTCTGTCTCGTAGGAAGTGAAGGCCAGTCGGTTTCAGAGATTTCTAGCTCGCTGTGCTCTGCCTGTGATACGTCCTCCCCCTTCCAGGAGACATGATTTTTGTCTTGGTTTTGCACCAAGACAGTCCAAGGGGGATTATCACTTGAGGATTTATTATAATGCACAGAGTCTACTTTCTTGGTCATGTTATCTGTGCTCCTTAGCTGTGTACTAGCTTGCTCATCGCCATTGTTTTGAGTCAAAGGCAAGGTTGTTTCATTTCCACACAGTCCATTTACCTCCACGTTTACTTCTAAGCGATGAATTTTTGTCTCCAGTACTGCAATCTTCTGCAGGAGGCTGTGGTAGTCATCTGTGGAGAGGGAAGGCATCTTGTTGCTAGTTAGCCTAGCGGTTAGCACCTTTCCAGGCTATTTAGGCTGCTCGGTGCCCAGACGCTGTAATCAGGCTTCAGCTGTGTCTAGGCCACAGACACACGGAGCGCTGAGGATAAGGTAACCATAAAATGTTGCTGTTTCTGTTAAGAACACTTTAGTCCTAATGATCTATAAGTGTCCAGAAGCTATCGCAGGTAAGCTCATATGGAAAAAAGGGAAAAAATCAGCATAAAAATCAATAAAAATCAATAAAAGAAGCAAAGCATTTAAAGAGCAAAGAGATGAAGCGTCCACACTCACAAAGGGGGAGGAAAATCCCCTCACATGGTTTTGTCTGTGGTCCCAGTGAATCTGCACTCATCAGGTAATAAGCTCAGTCAAGCTTTGGTCATTCTGAGAGTCACGAAGGAGGCTGATCCAGACTGTTGGCCAACAGAATATGAGTCATAGGTTCATAGAGAGTGAGCGTGTTGTTCCTCACTCATCGCTCATGGAGTTGCAGTCACAGCTATCTCCACCTTCTCACAGCTCTGCCTGTGTGTTCAGGGCTTCTCGAGCATGAATTAAATGGCAGTTTTGATGGTGCTGCAGTGTAAATGAACAGCTGCAGTGTTTGCTGTTTGTCTCAAACAAGTTTCATCTGACTGAAGTGAGCGTTTATGTTTTCACAGCCAGACATTTGGGTATAATTCCACTTTTTGAATATGTAGTTTTAAGGATGATTCCTTTAAAAACATCCATGGTGATAAGCAGCCTTGGGATGAATCGGGCTCGGCTGTGGTTGTGGGTGAATAATTGTGGTAGTGGAGGCGCGGCACTGCTTGAAGTGTAGGTTCGTCGGCACCTTTGTATTCGCCACACTCTTAACAGCGCCCGACTCCCCTGAAGCCGTCACATGTTTGATTTCCATCTCAGCCTGTTGTCTGTGTGATAAATGAAACATGCTGTCAACATTTAAAACCTTGTGCTATAATAAACTCTTATAAACCATGTGGCACCTCCTCACACAGGCTGGTATGAACCGAGGCCTCCGTGTCTCCCTTTCTTCACCTACTAATTGATCTGACAGTATTAAATAGGCTGAGGTTATGAGCGGACATTGTGACGCAGCTCATTACCCCGCAGGCTTCACTTCTTTCTTCCCTCCGTCTCCATAAAGCACAGCTCATGATCACAGACACTCCTACAAACATTGTCGCAGCTCATTTTCTGCATTCCCTTCATCGGTTGGCGGAAAAAGAGCGGCGTAGCTCGTGGGAAATGAAAAGAAAAGCACCTTTAATTTTTCCTGAGACAGCACGCCCGGTTTTGAAGATCGTTTGGCTTCATGTTAAAAGGACTTTATGGAGCTATATGAGGAGATATTTTTCATCGTTCTCTTTAATCATCTTTGTCACCCTTCCAGAGACCAATTAATTGAATGTGACAAGCGCTCTGGATGGGTATGTAAATAGCCCCCACACCAGACACATTGCATTAGCGCAGAGCTCAGTTGGCCTTTCTTGCTGTTTGCGTGTGTGCTGTCTGTAATTACCATATCCTTTCACCACAGTCCTGGCAGCGTTTTGATAAGAACCCCCGTCGGCTGAGAGAAAACAATGTGTGTATTCCAAGGGGGTGTTTGCCATGTTTTCTCTCACCATCATTCATGCCCGTTGTGTCTCTCCCCGTCATAATCCAGCTAAGACTGTGTGATCCAGAGGAATCACTTCCCAGTGAATATCAGTTGAGATCTTAAGAAATGAAAGCAAATCAGAGTATCAGGGTGAACGATTCATCCATGACTATCAGGCTGTAGATGTGACTGACTCACAATACAACTCAGCTGCTATTGTTTTATGCCAGAGAGAGTTTTACTATTATAGCTGTAGGTTTGTTCTCCCAGAGCCGTGTAGGTCTGGATCTCCCCTTAAAAATGTTTCATGTTGTTCACACAGCACCAAATCACAGCAACCGTCGCCTCAAGGTTCTTCATACTGTAAGGTCGACCCTACAATACTACATACAGAGAAAACCCAACAATCATATGACCCCCTATGAGCAGCACTTTGGCGACAGTGGGAAGGAAAAACTCCCTTCTAACAGGAAGAAACCTCCGGCAGAACCAGGCTCAGGGAGGGGCGGGGCCATCTGCTGTGATTGGTTATAAACAGCTTCAGTTAGAAACTGTTTTGTGTTTACTTGTGTTATCTTTGTGTAATATTTACATTTGTTTGCTTATCTGAAACGTTTCACTGTGACAAACAAACCACACAAAGGAGATCAGGTGGGGGGTAAACACATCTTCACTCCGTCTGTGGCTGAATACAAACCTGTAAAGTGACAGTTCACAACACGAAGGCTCCACAAAACCAGGTTTGATTTAAATGAACAGTTTGAATTAATTAAACGGACTTTGTCAGCAGTAGTTTTATACTGACATTGATGCAGTGGGAAAAAAGGCCTAAACCTTTGTCGACATTACCAGGTGGAGGTACATGTGAGACTACGCCTGTGTCAGACGGGGCAGTAAAGGACCTTTCACCTGCCAGCTACCTCAGACAAAGACTGGGATGTTCCAGTCGGTCCCAGTCTCAGCTGGTCACTCTGTGTTCTACCTCCTGAACCTCGCTTTCATCACATGTCTTCTAATAATTACATCAGTCAAGGTTAACAGGGACCCAACAACAATGTTGTCTTATAACCCTTAAACTAGTGCTGATTCAGGTATGGGAACTATTCCATTATGTGTGCACCAGAATGATGCTGAAGTACCAAACTAAGTTGCAGAAAGTCCAGACTTTTAAATACTTTTACTGATATTTTACAGAAAGGGTTAGCATGTCTTTGTCAGACGCTGAAGATCGTTAAACATGATGAGCCATCACGTTATGCATTTTTACCAATATATATTTACCATAACTGTCCAGTGTATTGACACTTTGTGCAGGCACTCATGGTGCTACACAAAAAACTAACCTGACTTCCTGTCGGACCATCATCAGGAAAGAAGTGTTTATTTATCAGCATGCCTGCAGAACAAACAGCAGCCCAATGAACAAGAAAACATGCTGACTTTGCTAGTGCATGAGCTGCTGTATTAGCATTAAACAGCTGGGCGATGCACTGACACTGTTAACATGCTGCTGATGTTAGCATTTCATCTGAGCGCCTGTGTGTGTCTAAGTGCGCTCTCACAGAGTGGCCGCTGTATCTGGTGACGGGACGACATCATCTCGTGAATCTGTGAGGCTGGGTTCGTGTCTCCTCCTCGTGTTAGCCACTAAAGCATGACCCCACAGTCAGCACAGCACAACTGATTGTTGCTTTTGAAACGGCGTTTGAAGCCTTTTAGTCCAATAACAGAAAAAGAATGACACTTGATAGAGCACACAGCAAAGTGTGGCTTTCTCTGTGGCCCAGTCCTTCTCTTGCATACTGGGTTGAGGATCAAGTGGTTGTTTGAGGCGGGCTGGTTTCTGCAGTCCGGCCCTGCTGCCTCACAGTAAGCTGCTGTGGCCATAGCCATGGTTTTGTTAGATAAACTGAAGGAGCTCCAGTTTGCTATTAGGAAACGTCCCACAGTGAAACAGCCGGCTCGTGGGGGCACCAGCTGTTCTGCCTGTAACTCACTTCTCAGGGTAAAAGCTGACTTTGCTCATACAAGAGAAGACGCAGAGAGGAAGTGTCAGGCTAATGTGATGCTGACAACAAATAATGTGAACATCCAATCATCTGGTCTAGTCTGAGTGTGTCTGCAGCCCTGCAGCATGCTGATTGGTTGTTACTGAAGCAGCGATTAGCTGCTAGAAATGTCCGTTCACTGATGATAGACTAACTAATGAAGGCCTGTTTACCATCGCATTAAGACCAAATCCTCAGTCACTGATCCATTTGGGACTCGGTGTACTGTGGTGCTGCACATTTGATCTTTGAAAGCGATGGTTGCAGGTTAGACTGGATCAGAAGATGCCTGAGCTGTAACATGTCAGGGAGCCTCTATGTGAATCCAGAGAACAGAGTTTTCCCAGAAGAAGGCTTTCTTTTCCACCTCAGCTGGTTTTATTGCTGTGGCAGTTGGCTGTACTACATGAACTCTGCAGTGGCAGACACTTGCTGTATTACTTATCATAAGAAAGCTGCAATGCTGTTAGTTAGGCCTCTTTTCCATCAGTACCTACTCGACTCGGATGCTATCCCTGCTCCTCGGTCTGTGGCGTGTCGTCACACTCGAGGGTCACGGCATTGTTTTTTGGAGCCATTTTCCTTTAGTGAGTTTCCAAAATGACGGTGTTGATTTTTGTGAACGAGACGCTCTAATGACTCATTGAGTGACGCCACTGACCAGCCAATCAGTGGCATTCAGTCTGACAACGTCACATTTTAGTACCTGCTCGGATCAGTTTGAACCGCGAGCAGGTGCTAAAAACGACCTGGTACCAGGTACTGTGACCTATGGAAACCTGGAAACTGTGGCGAACTGTGCCGAGTGGATCCGAGTCAGTACTGATGGAAAAGGGTTTTAGTGTTTACTCTGAGAACAGTGTTTGTTTGTGCTAGTTTGACAGTGAGGATGTCTGTTTATTGATTTTTATAGTCTAAGTTTAGTGTGTCACCTTCCTTGATTCTTCTGGCCAAACTTTGAGGGATCGTGATATTTTAAGATGAGTCTGGAACTGCACGGCGATGCTGTAAATCTAGGAGGGTTTATAGTAGAAAGGAAGACATTGGAATGAAATGAGGAATTAAGAGAGAGACGTCCACACCTGCTTCATGAAGGAGTAAGATTTCTGCGTGTCTGCGCCCTCCTGCTTTATCTATGCAGTGTTTTCTCAATGTGGTGAATATATTTAGCTGATGTTCATCTTTTTAAGCGTCAGAGGTCAAAGTGATGCAGTAATGTTGAATGTGATGCAGTATATTAGCTGTGCAGGGGCTCCTGTAGTGACGTTTTACGTCGATGCACAAACTAACAAATTTTACTTAGACATAGAGCAGAGCAATATGACCAACAATATTTATCACCATATACATTTGAAAATTTGCGATAACGATATAACTGACGATATAATTGACACCAGACAAAATACTTTACAACTCCACAACTTTATTAGTGGAAACAAAATAAAAACATCAATGTATTTTCACTTAAACAATCAGCTGTTTTTTTATGTGCATTAAAGTTATATAAACATGTAACAGTGCAAATGCAAATTCTTTGCTGACAGTTTAACCAAAAGGCATTTCCAGTGGAAACTGGCCAACATATCCTCAGCATAACCATGTATAATATCCACAACACTTAAAAAGAGGTTATACACACACAATTGACTATGTGCACGTTAGCATATGCTACTTCCGGTGTGGAAACTCCTGTGGGGAGCTTTGTTTCCGGTGTCCTATTCGCGCCTGGTTTACGGTCCAAAACAAGTTAAGCAAATGAATCAAGCGGCGATTTACATTTCTATAGATGTCTCGGGCATTTACCCAATATATCTGTAAATGATGTTCATCGACTTGTCGATATTTCCCCCGCGCCTCAGAGCAAAAGAGAAAAGGGATTCAAATGTTATATTTCTCAGCTGTCCCTCGTTTATCGCGGGTGTTATGTTCTAGAAATAACCAGCGAGAGGTGAAATCAAGGAGCCAATTTTATTTTTTGACGGTGCAAAACGTTTGGTGGACATCGTGGACATACAGCGCTGCACTTCAGAGTCACACTGCTAGCATCGATGCAGCGATTCTGTACTGAGAGACGTCACGGAGGAGATCGTCTGCAGCGATCAGGACGCAGGACACAATGTGACGTAAAAAAAACCATGCAAACTTGCACTAAAAAATCTGTGAAACAGCGAGGTGAAAGGTGAACGTTATAGCGAGGGACCGCTGTAATTTTGAAGGTAAGTCACAACATACCCTTCGTACATACTAATGTATAGAAACCCGTTACCAGCAGTCATTCATTTTTTTCACAGTTTGTTAACATGCTGTGTAGGTGTGTACTTGACTAGCTGATCTCGACATAACGGGAAACATCTGGTTTGACTATTCTTCAGCTGTAGTTTGAAGGAGGAACATTTAAATGTTTAAATCATGAGACCAGTCACTATACAGAGATGTGCTTCTGAATGTGGACGATGTGTCTTCTGCTGCAGTGATGCAGTTCTGCTTGTGTTGAGTGATGTAAACAACTGATCGATCTAAACTGCTTTAAACGTCAAAACTGATCATTTGATTTTTTTTATGACACAGCAGCAGTGAGTGTTCCCACCTTCTGCTCTTTGTAACTTAACGCCATCTTTACGTTTTCGAGTTTTGGACATGATTGTGGAGTATATCTTCGCAGTAGCGATTGACCGCAAAGTAAAGCTACCGGAAATGTACAACCCCACATCCGGTCTCAAACCAGGAGTTTAGCATTTTCTCGTGCACAGGGTCTATACGGTAATATTATGTTGAAGCACAGTACGTATCACTCCGCGAGGCTCCGCCTACGATAGCCGTAACGCTCCGACAATCCATCAAGCGGTGCGGCTTCGTAGCTCAGCAAAGTCGTACTGAAACATTTGACAGTTTTTCGAGCGCCGTGTACATAAAATCGTTTCCAGGTCAGTAAACACAACCAGAGTTCATACATAAGGCACACGGGATTATAAGGGGCTCTGTCAACTTTCAGAAAAATCAAAGTATTGATTTTAAGTGCGCCGTATTTTCCAAACAACACGGTAATAACGACGGCCCGCTAGCATGCGCTACCAAAAATAGTGCTTTGTTGTGTATCTGACGGACGAAAGCTAAACCAGTTCCACACCAGTGAAGCTGCAGCATTTTTACAAACCAGTTCTGGTTCATCTGTTTCATTCAACGATCCGCTTTCGCCCTTCTCATTCTGCATCGCCGCCATGTGCGTATGTAAACAAAGGCACTGTGCATGCGCGTTTTACCCATACTCTATTTTATATTTCATTTCATTATCGTTACCCAACATTATACTGGTATTACTGTGAACAGTATGCTATGACCCAGCCCTACTTAGACATTATAAACAAGAAGTTAGTATAACCCAGCAGCTAATGTAGAGCTCAGATATTTTGGACTGACCTGATTCTGGCCTCCTTTCACTTTCTGATTGCAGGACATTTGTTTTCAGAATTGGATCCATGTTTTCCTCTGGTACTGCGATGTTTCCAACTCGGGCTCAAAAACACAACCTCAGTTAGCTTCGTCATTTAGCCCAAAATCGTAATAACTTTGTGTGAAACCTCGCTGTTTTTAAAATGAGGCTTTTTATACAAAATCAGTGTTTTAATTCAACATTTTTGGTACCGTCAGTAAAGTTGGCATCAGATGGAGCAGCAGGAAACTGTGTAAAGGGCCCATCTGTGACCTCACCAGCTGGTGTGAAATATAACTGCAGTGTGTTTTGCAGTCTGTGATCAAACACAAAGGAGGGTGACCCTGTGCTGTGAGCTCATTTATAAGGACGGGGGAGGATTGTGGCAGGTTCTCAAGGTGTGCAAGAGCAGCTCTGTTTGTCTGTCTTTAAAACCTAATCTGTGACCTGGAACAACGAGCTAATTTAATGTGCCAACAGTTATAGGAAACATGTCCACTGGCTGTGATAAGTGATTCTACAGCTCTTTGTTTTTGCCTGTTTTTGTGCCTCCATCCTTGTTTATTTCCGCTCTTCTCTGTCTGCAGTTTTCTACAGCTGAGTAAGCCTGTCTCTGCAGTGGTGTGTGTGTGTGTGTGTGTGTGTGTGTGTGTGTGTGTGTGTGTGTGTGTGTGTGTGTGTGTGTGTGTGAGTGAGAGAGAATGAGGTCATCGGTGTGCATATATCAGCTATGCACATCATGTCTCTGTGCTGGATGAATGATTAGCCTCTCATTAGTTATGCTGTCCTATCCTGTAGAGGGAAGTGCTGCAGTATCCTCCTCCTGCTGACTCTGTTAGAGACATAATTACAGGCAGTTGCATATTCTATCACACGCAGCCACACCATGCTTCTGTCACTTGGGATTAATATGACTTGATGTCAGAGCCTAGACACGCAGCCTAACCCTAACACAGTGGTTTGATTTGTCTCCGCAGCGTTGCTAACATACATTCATGCACATGTGCACACAGTAATCAAGCATAACCACAGTCGTGCTCACATGTACTGTATGTATAGCACTTCCTTTGCTGCACTTTAAGAGGAAACCTCATTCATTTCACATACACAAGAAAACCACGCTGACTTCCTCAGTATTACCCTTTGGCACTAGACTGTGTGTGAAGTGTCACTGTGTAACTATGAAAGGTCACAATGCTGTGTGACGTCAGCGGTGAGGGGATCTGCTTCAGGAGGATGTAAATGTTTTCCATCTTTAAAATGATGATTTGTGCCACAAACAAGACTCAGATGTAAAACCACACTGGTCTGACTGTGCTACCATTGTGGCCTACCACACTACAAACACACATCATGTTGCACACGTTGGTGTGAAAATGGGCTAGATCTGCAAATACGATCTACACTGGCTCCGAGCAGTCAGCAAGACAAGAAAGTCTCAATGGAAATAGCAGGCTGTTAGACATGGTGCCTGTTTTTAGTTTAAAGGGTTTACCAGGTGTCATTCTGAGTCGCATCCAGTTTCATTCTCAGCATCCTGAATCACGACGTTTTCTTTTTGTGCCAAAATCGAACACAGCTGAACTTAAAGGATCCCCTGAGGTCGATCGAAGGTGAAACAGCTGCTTCAGACAGCAACAGCAAGTGATTCAGCAGATCATTAATATAATCAGTGTGATGGAGAACTTGTTGCTTAAAACTCAAACTAAGAAGTAGCTGAAATGCTAATAACCCTTTGATGTGTGCAGGGGGCGTGGCTGTCCGGAGGGCAGCCACGCCCCCTTTAAGGCTCAGTGCACAGGTAGCTTCTGTGTGTGACACACTGTGTGAGGTAAAGAGGATAAGAGAGTGGATCATAGGAGGGCCTGATGAGGATTGAAACATTGATATTCTTTAATTCTGTGACCAACATGAAGTTTTGATGAGTGTGTTCTTAAAATGAATTTCATTATTGTTATTATTATTTTACCTTTTGCAATGGCAAACCTTCTAATCCAAAAACAGTTGTTAGAGTAATGAAAATGAATATAAAGCAGCATAAATAACAGTGAGAAGGGGGGGGTTAACAGAACAGCAGAGCTGAGGAGCTTTTGTGAGTGCCGAGCACAAACACAGCCGGCTGTGCCAAACTGTGTTGTGACTGTCGGATTTGAAGACACGTCTTCCAAGGACACCGGACACTGAGCCTGTTTGTATAATACATCACCATTTGCAGTGATTTGCAAGGTCATGTGTGGCTGTGGGGCGTGAATGTGTGCGGCTGTAAACGTGTGGGAAAAGCACTTCTAACAACCCCCCCGGCCCCCCACCTCGGGCCAGTCTAAAACATCCAGATGCAGTCACAGTAATCGTGAGTATAAGTGATGTGTAGAGGCGGGCGAGCGGTGTGAGCTGGTTAGCTGCTGAGTTGTTTCTCTGTCACCACAGAGAGAACGGACGCTGACATCAACAGCCCCGTTATCTGTGTGTTCTTACAGCTGCAGTGTGAGGGAGGCAAAGATAAGCTGAAGCTGTGCTCACGCATACCTGAGGCTGACGCTGCCGGTGTGTGGCCTCAGGAAAGACCGGCAGATGAACGTCACAGTCGACAGTGTGGTAGTGTGACAGGTGGTCATTACTGCAAGAGCAACGCTTACACTTAGACATGACAGTGTGGTCGAGCTCTGTGTGGATGATTTTACTATTATTGCTCTCATTGAATCTGTTTGTAAGAAGTAAGAGCCAGAAAAAGGGAGCAAAGGTTTGATTGAGTCAGTGATGGTCGTCTTTTCTCGTTTCATATTCAGATTTGTGTCGTAGCTGACTAAAGATTTTTCCTTCAGCATTGGATGCTGTTTTCATAGGGGGGTCCAATAATTTAGTCTCATCTGCAGGCTACCACACAGGTCAGGTGTTCGAGCGAGACTTCAGGACCTGAGAGTAGAAATTTGGTGAGAAGAAAGGCAAGAAGGCAGAGCTCACATTTGTTGTTCATGTTTCCATCTCAGTCACTCCGACTTTAACGGTGTGTTCAAGAACTGAAAATAAAATAAAGGAGTTTGTATATATCTGAGTCTTTGTAAATTTCCCAAAACATGCACCGTTTGTTCACAGCTGTCTTTGGTAATGTTAAATAACGTTTTTTCTATGCCCATTAATAATTTCCTGAACTTGTTGTGTTTTCAGTCAGCATGATAATAAAAGCTAAATGCTGCTTTCACTGTGTAATGACTGTAGAATGGTGATGTCATCATCTACACACAGCTTTTAGTAATCATTTTAAAGTTTTAGTAAGTGTCAGTTAACATTTAGGCTCGACACAATCAACAAGCTGTGGGTTTTTTGTATTTTCACATTTTGCCTCATGGACAAAATGATATGCACTTGACTGATAAACACTGAGCTGATGAAAACCCACCTAGCATGGGCGTAACCATGGTTTCTGCACAATAACAAACTCCTGCAGTGATGCGAGAACACTGCTTCAGCTTGTTTGTCACACAGCTTTCTATAGCTGAACATTTCCATGATGAAAAGCTAACCATGTGTTGACCCCAACACATGGTGTGTTTTCCTCACATGAAGTATATATGTGAGAAGGACAAAGGCACAGGTAACGACAGGCAGACTGAATGTTTCATGCTGTAAGTGATTACAGTCTGAGCAGACGAGTGCCATTAAAATCAATGTTGAGTTTAGGGCTGCCAGGATTAGTCGACTAGTCACGATTACGTCGACTATCAACGTCGTCGTCGACTAATTTAATAGTCGACACGTCGTTTGAAGCTTTGTAAGATCCTGAAAGACGCAGGAATAAGTAGCAGGATTTAAGAGTGTAATAACGGACTGAAACAGAAGATGGCAGCACTGCATGTACAAGGATGCCAGCTGCCGTTAAACCCCGAAGAAGAAGAAGCTGTGTCCCAGAATTCATAGCGCAGCCCAGGTCAGTTTCCAACAATGGCGGCAGCTAGTTAGTTTTAATATTACGCTTATTATTCTTTCTGGGTCACAAAATAAACGTTTAACATATTTTCAGGGAGAATGTAGCTGTGTAAACCTCAAATATCTGCTCAGTTTATCAGGACACCGCATATTTTCAAAAGCGCTCCGACGTTTTCGGAGACGTCTGTTACCCACTAGCTCGATAGCTAGCTGGGGGCAAGGCTCACTAGAGCCGTGAGAACACCGGACTCCCGGCAAATCGTTTTCAAACCCACCGCCGTCTTTCACTACTCAGGTTAAACATGATATATGAGTCACTTAGATAACTTAAAAATGTTGTTGTTTGGCTTCTTTCAGTGTTTTATTTGTTCCTGAGTAAATCTGTTTGGCTGAGATTAAAGTTTTTACACAGCTGAATAAACATCAAGCAGACAGCTGATCATCAGAAGTGTGAGATGCTCGAGAATTTACTCCGGTGTCCTGTTATATTTTAGATAGAAGGAGTTTATTAAACTTCACCGAAACAATCTGCAGATTTCATTAAACTTTAATAAACTATCATCTTGTCTTTATTTTTAGTTAGCACCTTAAACACTTAAAGCTGTAAGCTAATGATAGTTATATAAGAGCAGATGCTGCTGGTGCAATAAGCTGTACGTTTTACGTCCAATGGATGATGATCTGATTAGTCGACTAATCGCAAAAATAATCGGTGACTAGTCGACTATCAAAATAATGGTTTGTGGCAGCCCTAGTTGAGTTCATGCTGCATGATGAGAGATTGGAAGGTGTTTTCTTTGATATGCCAACACCTTCACTTTTCTAAATAATCCATGCACAGTGTGTATTATGATACTAATATGATAGTACTGCAGTTTTGACAGTACTTTATTTGTTCACCCGCTCTACTCAACTGGCTTTTCTTCCACAGTACCTTAGCAGTTATCCACAGTGTGTGGTTGCTATCAGCCCTGCACACCACACTGAGAAAATGATTAACAAGCAGCTCAGCACATCCACTCAGATCCTCTGTGCACACCACGTCACAGCTGGGACTTATGGATGTTTATTACTTTGTGACTCAGTCGAGGTTCATGCTCAAAGCACAGACTGGCAAAAAGTGGAGGTGGGAGGGATGATCTTCTTTTAATCTAAGGTGACTCCACCTCTCCTGTGAAAAAGTGATCTGATTGAATTTAGGTTTTGAAAGCAGCAGGAGGGTCGTTCACCACGTCTGTCAAGTGTTGCTGTGGTTCACACTTCAGCATCGTGCAACACTTTACGCTGTATAGCTGCTCTCCCCCTGTAGTGTTACATCTGCATGCACAGCAGGGATCGTGACCCACTGTCACACATGTGACCCCAGGTCAGGGGGTTTAGTGTCAGATGAATGTTTGATAGAGAAAATATTAAGTGATAATGTTTAATATTTCAAATATCACTGTGGCATCGTAACACTGTGACCAAAAACACAACCAAGCATACGAGTCAGTGTTCACGTGAGCCACCCTCACAATCAGATCCTACAGCATAAATAACTATATCATATATATAACTATATAAGTTTTGGTCTCCTTGTTTTTGTTGTGCTGCATGAGTTTGAATATTTGCACTAACAAGCTTTCTACCCAGGATGCAGCAGCTGTCGCTGTGGCGTGCTCCCACAGGTAGATTGTGTTGCTGCCTGTCAAACAGCAAATACAGAATTCCTTTGACACACGACCAAACTAACAAATCTAAAATAAATTCCTTAACGAATCCAGAGCTTCCACCATTGTCTCAGCACCTTCAGCACACCTGAAAGGTGGAGGCAACATTTGAGGCATTGCCAACTTTAAAAGAAGCTTTCCCTCTCAACAGAGCTCACTGCTGAATTTTGTGACCTATTAACCAGATGAGGCACGTGCATGTGCGCACACACATACGCACACACACCAGCAGCAAATCTCCATCCTCTTGCCAGAGTTAAATTTTATCCCCTCATATTTTAAATGAAAAAAATCCGACTTAAGACGTTTTGCAAAAGATGAAAGAGGCTTTTTAGATAAGAGAGATTTTTCTGGTGAAGGAAATCACACTGGCACCAGTCTGCTGTTCTGAACACGACAACACAGTCCAAGAGGAACGACCAGAAACTCTCAAAGGACCGGCCTTCTTTCATGACTTTTGTCAGAGGGGAAAGCTTCTGTGACACATCATAAGTATTCAAAAGCAGGTTTTATAAATCAATGCAAATGAATGGACCCTGAAAAACCTGATTCATTAACACTAAACAATATCAGCTGCCCTGAAGTGTTGCCAAGCTGCTTTCACGAGGCCTCCTCTGGCCACGAGGCTGCTTGTCAGTTAGTTTGTTACAGTTATGTGAACCTAACCGTATATGTGTGCCCTTTTTGGCCTTGATATTCATGAAACTGTTCCATATCCATGATTTATTATTAGTAGACAGGTATTATTAGAGCAGGGCGATATAGCCAAAAATATTTAATATTTTAATACATTTGAAAATTTGCGATAACGATATAACTGACAATATAATTGACACCAGACAAAATACTTTACAACTCCACAACTTTATTAGTGCAAAAACCATCAATGTATTTTCACTTAAACAAGCAGCTGTTTTTTATCTGCATTAAAGTTATATAAACATGTAACAGTGCAAATTCCTTGCTGACAGTTTAACCAAAAGGCGTTTCCAATGGAAACTGGCCGACACATCCTCAGCATAACCATGTATAATATCCACAAAACTTAAAAAGAGGTTACACACACACAATACGGTAATATTATGTTGAAGCACAGTGCGTATCACTCCGCGAGGCTCCGCCTACGATAGCCGTAATGCTCCGACAATCCATCGAGCGGTGCGGCTTCGTAGCTCAGCAAAGTCGCACTAAAACATTTGACAGATTGTCGAGCGCCGTGTACATAAAATCGTTTCCAGGTCAGTAAACACAACCAGAGTTCATACATAAGGCACACGGGATTATAAGGGGCTACTGTCGACTTTCAGAGAAATCAAAGTATTGATTTTAAGTGCGCCGTATTTTCCAAACAACACGGTAATAACGACGGCCCGCTAGCATGCGCTACCAAAAATAGTGCTTTGTTGTGTATCTGACGGACGAAAGCTAAACCAGTTCCACACCAGTGAAGCTGCAGCATTTTTACAAACCAGTTCAGGTTCATCGTTTCATTCAACGATCCGCTTTCGCCGCCATGTGTGTATGAAAACAAAGGCTGCACATGCGCGTTTTACCCATATTCTATTTTATATTTCATTTTCTTATCGTTGCCCAACATTACACCGGTGTTACCGTGAACAGTATGATACGGCCCAGCTCTAGGTATTATTGAAGGAATGGAGAGTTATGACGTACCCAAATGAGTAAACCAACATCTATCTGCAAAGGAGTCATTTCCTGTGGTTCGGCAGCTAAGATCAGGAGTACCTCGATAACAGATGCAGTCGTTTGAAGATTTCACGTGCAGCACCTGGTCCCAAAATATGTGGTACACAGCTGTATCATATGCATATATGTCACAGTCTGTGTGGTTAGCATTGTGGGGCATGTTTTGGTTTTTTCCTCTAAGCCATATCAACGGGAAAATCTCAGTGTCATGAAGCTGCAGCGTCTCATCTGTGACGAGCACACGCACTCAGCAGAAAACACAGTGGAGATGGTGAAAACTGATAAAGTGAACCATAACTTTGAAAGAAAATAAATGTTTTGCAATTCTTGTTTCCTGTAAGGCAGCTCTGGGCTTTGTAGGAGCAGCAGAGGGAGCAGGGCAGCAGACACGACTCATAGCCACTGATGTCTGATCTTCATGCTCTGCAAACTTCACTCAGTTATGCATTATGCCATGAATATTATTTATTAGCTATTAGGAAATGATTTAACAGGACTAAGATACATTCAAGGCCTGCAAAGCGAAAAACAAAACAACAGATTGATAACAGAGGCTTCTGTGTTATCACGTGGCCTCGAGCACATGTGTATTAGTAAGCAGTAATAAATAATTCTTGCCTGAGCAGAGGAAGCATGCATCAACCACGCTCCACCTGCGACTCACCAAATACTGAGAGAAAAAAGAGATACTTAGCAGTGATAATTAACAGTTGTACTCGCATGCCTGTCACAGCCCATTTAGACTTCTGTGCTGACTCTCTGTAGACTGTGACAGCTTATTTAAGCGCCGAGCGTTTGCAGCATTGATGCTTGTGCACGGTGTTTTATCTGGTGGCTGTGTGCTGGTGTTTTACATGCTGTGCCAGCCACAATCGAAACAAGTACAGCTACGTTCACTCTGCAGGTCTTAATGCTCAATTCTGATTTTTTTGATCAAACGCGCTCTAGTGTGAACGCTCAGAGCGGCCGCGTGCGCAAAAGAAGACGTCACACACGACGCTCTGTTTAGACCCAGAGCAACAGGATGTGTGACTGATGGCCTTAATGTAAAGACTTCAGACTTTACGTTTCCCAGTTTTGCTTTAAGTTATAAAGTTTTGTTATTTACATTTGTCCTAATAATGATCCTTACTGCTGTTTCAGAGGAGCGCTGCTTCTAGCTGCAGATTTCTGTCAGAATCTGCAGATTATGCAGTACAAAGAAAATGTTCACATTTCTCCAACGCTGTCTTCCCAGCAGTTTCACTGGATAGAAGCGTTCACCATGTCGGGCGCTGATAGTTGGCGTCTGTCTTGTGTCGGTGACGTAAAAGACGGATTTAATGCGACGTGACCGTCAAACAGCAGTCGCTTTCTAAAACATCAGATATGTTTCGGATTCAGCACCACATACCAAAGTGACCCAGATCGGATTTGAAGATATCGGATTTGTGTCGTTCACACCGTCACACCATGATGGGATAGATGGGTCGCAGAGGGTCAAAGAAGTCGGATTTGATGCGCTTTCCCCTGCAGTGTGAACGCAGCCTAAGAGTCTGTGTCTTTGTTTGAGTTTAGCACATGTTGTTTTCTATCATGTCCATCTCCACCCTCTCTCTGTTTTGCCACCAAAGTCCCTGTAAATGCTTAAAAAATGACCAGTGCTGAACAGGTCGATCACAGCTGTTTCAGACTGCACCAACTTATTTCCAGGGAGGTGCACTCTGCATCACAGCACAGGCTTTCAGACAGGTTGGTGCTTATGGTGTACCCATATGTAGATTTAACATGGAGGCATAAATCCCAAATACAATGCTATAAAAAATTTGCCCCCTTATTTTTCTCATATTTGTCACAATTAAATGTTTACGATCACTAGGGATGGGTATTGATAAGATTTCCACGATTCCGATTCCATTTTCGATTCTGTTTAACGATTCGATTCTTTATCAATTCTTTTTAAAAAAGGAGAACACTAAGGTCGATTAGCTTAGAACTTTGTTTTACATCTTCTCTTTGAACAAGATAGAAATTTAGGAGTAACATGGCCTTACAAACCCAACAGTGAGATCTTAAGAGATCCAGCCTACGGCTCTTCAATGGGGTGTCACAGGGTCCCCAGGAAAAAACATTGTAAATGTAAAATAATAAAATAAATATTCTTCTGTAGCAATAACAAAGTATAACATAAATTATTCTGTAGCAATTACACAAGAATATCCAGTAATGTCCCTGCCTACAAGTAAACACATTCACTTACAATCGGGGCATCTGCTGTGGCAAATGGGTGCAAGGCTTTGACCACAAACTGAGTCACTGCTCGGTGACATTCGTCTATCCTGGCCTGAAAGGAGACGCTACCGGCAGACTGCAGCAAGAACTGCCAGCATCTGAGCCAGACTGTCTCTCTCATCATGGTCACTAAATGCACAGTAATGGCAGGTTTGTAATAAGGCAGATCGCGCTAACATAATATGCACTGTTGATTATTTACCTGCCGCATTAACGGGAGAGGACGTGCAAACGTTACCGCTGCTGCTGGGCTGAGATTCACGAGTCCGGAGCGAATTTAAAAACACGACATTCATTTAAGGTCATCGCGTGTTTTGTGAGCAAATGCTTTTGCATATTCGTAGTGTTTCCTTCCTTCAATGAAATATCTACTTTGCAAGTATTGCAAGTTGCCCTGTTGTCATCCGTTCTCGTAAAGTATAACCAAACTTTTGAGCGTTTGAGCCGCCGTGTTTCCTGCCAGGTAAATGACGCTCTGCAACGTGGTGACGTCATTCGGGGCGACTGGAATTGATAAGGGAATCGTTTGCAAACATGGCAAACGATTCCAAGGAACTGAAACAGTGGGAACCGGTTCTCAACAAGAACCGGTTTTCGATACCCAACCCTAACGATCACGGGACTATGTAAACCTGTGTGTCCACGTGTGGAAATATAACTGCTCTCTAAACCTTTAAGCTGATTGGGCCACACTCGGCAGCAAGAACTGCAGTCAAGCTTTTTCAAAAACTGTGAATTTTGTTCCACTCATTTTTCCACAGTTATTTGAATTCAGTCACATCAGAGGGTTTTTGAGCATGAGTGTCCTGTTTAAGCATCTCAGTCTGATTTAGGTCCTTCATTTTCCCGAGCTGGACTTGGTAGTGTGTTTTGGATCATTGTCTGTCCTTTGGGTGATTCTGCTTGAGAGCAGAACTCACGGTTCCATCGGATACGCAAATACTGCAACTCCTAAAGCAGCAAAGCAACCGCGGACCAGCCGAACAAGCGCCAACATATTGGTACGACGTTCTTCTGATGACGCAAACCGTCCAGAAAGCTCGACGGTTGTCTTGTCAGCTTGTCAAATGTTTGGGGATCAAGCCTTTTGTTTTATTGTGATCTGAAACATTAAAGTGCGACAAATGTGCAAAAACTAAGAAATCAGCAATGGGCCAAATACTTTGTGGTACTGTATGCATCAGGCTGAAAATGCTTCTGTGCTCAGGAAGCTTTGGTGTCTGCAGTGAAAGCTGTATGAAAGCTCTCTGTGAATCAGGCCAAACACGTAGTTGAAAACCCCTGAAGACGCTTCACATTCCCACTGTGCTTTTATCTCTTCCTGCAGTGACTGTGAACTGACAGATCTGGAGCCACTCAGAGAGTCCAGCTGATCTCTGTTTGAACTCATTGTTTCACATATATCACTGCACACCTAGCCTTGTTTATACTCAGGTTAAATATATAACCATTACTAAAAATATACTAGTCTCTAATGATTTAATCTTAACGTCTATAGAAGAAAAGTTTTCATTTGTCTCTGTTAACTGTGTAATACTTCACCTTGGCTCATTAACAAAAGCATCAGTAAACTCCTCTCTGCTCTTTTTGCTGGTTTTCATGTTATCTTGTTCTACAGAGTTTTGTTGGGTGTAGGATCTCACAGCTCTATAATGGGATACACTACAGTACAGTAAGTATTATCATAAACACATTTGCATCCATTTAGAGTCACATTCAGTCTTATCACTTGCCTAAATGATCACAGTGGACACAACCTAATAAGTTATGGGGGCATAAACTACACCGGCTAGTTATTGAGAATCTTTAAAGACGTTATTCATGATATCTGCATAGTGATGTCTTTTATTTGTTTGTTGACCAACACTAACAGTTTGGGACTGTTGCATCCTTTCCTCAGGTATTAATAAATAAATATGTCACATAGTTTCATATAGAGAAAAAATTACCAGTAATCATCCCACAGATGTAACATTATCTACAGCTACTCTTAGTACCATTGATGTTAAGTTAGACTCTTTTTCTCCAATTGATCTTTCTGAGTTAACTTCAATAATTACTTCCTCCAAACCATCAACGTGTCTTTTAGACCCCATTCCTACAAAACTGCTCAAAGAAGTCCTGCCATTAATTAATGCTTCGATCTTAAATATGATCAACCTATCTCTAATGATCGGCTATGTACCACAGGCCTTCAAGCTGGCTGTAGTTAAACCTTTACTCAAAAAGCATCTCTAGACCCAGCAGTCTTATCTAATTATAGGCCAATCTCCAACCTTCCTTTCATATCAAACATCCTTGAAAGAGTAGTTGTCAAACAGCTAACAGATCATCTGCAGAGGAATGGCTTATTTGAAGAGTTTCAGTCAGGTTTCAGAGCTCATCACAGCACAGAAACAGCTTTAGTGAAGGTTACAAATGATCTTCTTATGGCCTCTGACAGTGGACTCATCTCTGTGCTTGTCCTGCTAGACCTTAGTGCAGCGTTCGATACTGTCGACCATAATATCCTATTAGAGCGATTAGAACATGCTGTAGGTATTACAGGTACTGTGCTGCAGTGGTTTGTATCATATCTATCTAATAGACTCCAGTTTGTTCATGTAAATGGAGAGTCCTCTTCACACACTGAGGTTAATTATGGAGTTCCACAGGGTTCAGTGCTAGGACCAATTCTGTTTACATTATACATGCTTCCCTTAGGCAGCATCATTAGAAGACATAGCATACATTTACACTGCTATGCAGATGACACCCAGCTCTATCTGTCCATGAAGCCAGATAACACACACCAATGAGTTAAACTGCAGGAATGTCTTAAAGACATAAAGACCTGGATGGCTGCTAACTTTCTGCTTCTTAATTCAGATCAAACTGAGGTTATTGTACTCGGCCCTGAAAATCTTAGAAATATGGTATCTAAGCAGATTCTTACTCTGGATGGCATTACCTTGGCCTCCAGTAACACTGTGAGGAACCTTGGAGTCATGTTTGACCAGGACATGTCCTTCAATGCACATATTAAACAAATATGTAAGACTGCTTTCTTCCATTTGTGCAACATCTCTAAAGTTAGAAATATCCTGTCTCAGAGTGACGCTGAAAAACTAGTTCATGCATTTATTACTTCCAGGCTGGACGACTGTAATTCATTATTATCAGGATGTCCTAAAAACTCCCTGAAAAGCCTTCAGCTAATCCAAAATGCTGCAGCAAGAGTCCTGACAGGGACTAGAAAGAGAGAGCAGATTTCTCCTGTTTTGGCTTCCCTTCATTGGCTTCCTGTTACCTTACAATATAAAGGCGATTGTTGAGGCGACTGGTGATGTGATTGGCGATGTAAAAGTAAAACTGAAGTGAATTGAAAATCACAACAAGTAGCCTGAAGGTGCTTTTGTAAGGTTAAGATCCGACAGTAACACAGAGAAATCCCCAACAATCAAGGGAGGCAGGAAAACATGCACAGTGTGGAAGAGAGCCGGAGATTAATAATAACCACTTTGCATTTAATCGTAATAATGACTAAAGATTAAATGCAAAGCAGTGTGGGTGACTGAAGAGGAAACAGTTGGTGCATTATGGGAATCCCCAGCAGCCAATACCTATTGCAGCGTATCAGCTCTACTCAGCTGCCTTACAAGTGACACTCAGATCCAGATGGACTTTAACTTGGACAGTGTCCCACAGTGTCCATGGTGCAGGAAGTCCAGTGGGGTCACTTACTGGGGCTTTGTTTTAGTTCTACCACAGAGTAGAGAGCCAAGCCAAAGATGACTGTTGCTTGACATGTATTTGTTGATTGGTCGAACATATAAATAGGAAGGTAGTGGCTCGAGATCATCAACTAACTGGAAGATTGATGTTTTGATCCCTGGCTCGTCAATTCCACATATCAAAGTTATAGAGTATGACAGAGTGTGCTATGAAAGAATCTGTCTTGTAAGGTAGAAGTGCTTTTTGTTAAAAGTCAACTAGCTAGGATAACCTCATCCCTGTATATGAAAGCACCTTCAGACTGTCAGTTCTTTAGAAAGACAGGACGTGAATAACCGAGTTGTGGATGATTTTTTTCCCCATACTGTGTTGTCCGTGCTTACCAATAAAACAAATCATGCATAAAAGCCAAATTCATTTAAATCTGCTCCGCATTGATGCAAGCTTCACATCTTATTTGACTTGTCATCATAACAGGTGTGCAGGGAGTGTGTTAGAGTAGTGATTAACATTTACGATGTAATCCGTGTCTGGATTTCTCTTGTATGATCTTATTGGCTGAAGGTCCTCTTTGGACACTACGAGCCACAAACAAAGGCTCGGCTCATTCGCCTGCGCTTTATCTGTAGGACAGATGATTTTCAGGTGAGTCAAGCTGTGCTGTTGTGTCTGCCTGTTGTTGTTTCCATGGAGATTCCTCTTGCAGCACAAAATCAACACACACACACACGCACAAAGTCACTGCAGGGATACAATGTTGCTAGGTAACATGTTCAAGACAGTGGAGAAGTCTAATTGGTTTGGTGTTGTTTCAAAGGTTAGTGTGTTGGAGTTACACCAACGTTGTGCTTCCACCGTTAAACTCTGTCGCTGTGAGTCTCCGGCTGACGGACGAAGGCGAGCCAACACTTTGATTTCACTGTTACCGTAGACCAGAGGTGGGCACCTCCAGGCCTCGAGGGCCCGTGTCCTGCAGATTTAGATCTCACCCTGGGTCAGAATCACATGATTAGTTCATTACCAGGCCTCTGGAGAACTTCAGGACATGTTGAGGAGGTCATTTAAATCAGCTGTGTTGGCTCAAGGACACATCTAAACCTGCAGGACCCCGGCCCTCGAGGCCTGGAGTTCCCCCATACTTGTGCTTCTCACTGCTCACAGAGGCCAGTATCAGTGTTGCTGGCTCTGTGCTCTGGCTACATTTGGATTCAGCCATGTGTTAGCGTCTTCATGCCGGGTGATGGTGATTTAAGCAGCTCATTGGGTTTGTTGTTACAGATCTTTTTGTGTTGGCTCCCATATGGCGTACTCTGGCGAATGTTGTGTCTTCATCACACACATGGTGAAGAACTCGCTAACATGTCAGCGTGTGGTTGTCGGCTGGTGCCTGGATGCACATGGATGAAACAGTCAAACAAATATGGGCCCGAGTGCTGAGTTAGCTCTGCACCAGCCGTCATCCAGTTTCATTTGGTTTGTTAAAGGTAGGCAGGGATGTTAGATGGTTTCTGCTGTCCTCTCTTTCACTGCAACAACACGAGCTGAGTCTGACAACCTTCTGCTGGCGTGTCACAGGATACATATCTGCCCATCTTTAGCAATCACTTGTTCCCTGCTTATCAAAAAGGGTTGTTTGTGATCACAATCTAATCAGTCGGCTGTTGGACAGATAAAACAGCTTGTATTGTTAGACATGCTAAGTTAATGCTTAATTTAACAGAGCGGTCGACTGTTTAAAAGCTTCATATTTACTCAGTTTCCACAGTTCAGCTTTCTTAAAATAACAAACGGTGGGAAAAACTGAAGCTGTCGTTAATCTGAGCCGTGCAAACACACAAGCTTTTCCAGTTTGGGTGCTGATTGCAGTGGGATAGGCACCATCCTGAGCAGTACACGAGCATGTACGTGAATGCCGTTTCACAAAAATAAGACGGCTTATTTAGTGCAGATTCAAGAAACTGATACTGTGAAAACTGCAGCTGTTCCAAGATGCAGTTTCCAGCATAAAAAGGAAAAATACATTGAAAAGCATCCATGACAGATGATCAGATGATGAAAAGGTTGTTACCGTCCTTAAACATCATGTGACATCCATAAAAACTAGCAGCATAGGCGAGGATGGACAGAGCTCCTGGTCGTCAGGGGCCAAAAGGATCAGCTAACACAATCACAGACACGCCCACAGGTCAAAGCGATAAATGGTGCCAGTTTGAACCCAGAGGTCACCGAGCCTGCTGTTCTAACTCAGCTGTTGCTTTATCAGGTGTTTCACTTGGTCTTTGAGATATGGCTTTGACTGTAAATGATGAGATATGGATGTTTGGAGATTTTCATCACTGAACAATGCAGCATGCTTGGTTAAAGTTCTCTCTGGTCTCTAATTTTAAAGGCAAAGTGTGTAACAGTGTCCGAAGAGGAAGTGATCACAAATAGGTGGCTTTATGTCCAGCACAAGGGAACTGAGGACCTTCGTCATGAGCACACTCAGAGTATTTGATGTGTTTCAGAACAATGTGCGAACATCATGTAACACCTGTTGCAGTATCATGTAAAATCCTCGGCTGGTTCTTACGGTGATTCACTGACAACGGGATGTGATAACACCGTGTGATCAGTACAGAACAGATCAGCCGTTGAAGTTTGATTGAAGACGTTTTTATCCTGCATGTCAGAAATGTTAGGCTGACTGAGTCTACTATTTAAACTTAGAGGATGTAAAAGCATTTTAACCATTTCAGTTAGAGTGATGGATGAGCGTGACTGGAGGAGGCTCAGCAGAGTGAAGAGAAAGCACAGTGTCCATAGGTGACTGAGGATGTACACCTGTGTGTACGCCTGTGTGTACGCCTGTTTGTACGCCTGTGTGTACGCCCGTGTGTACACCCGTGTGTACGCCTGTTTGTACGCCTGTGTGTACGCCCGTGTGTACACCTGCGTGTACGCCTGCGTGTACGCCTGTGTATACGCCCGTGTGTACACCTGTGTGTACGCCTGCGTGTACGCCTGTGTGTACGCCCGTGTGTACACCCGTGTGTACGCCTGTTTGTACGCCTGTGTGTACGCCCGTGTGTACGCCTGTGTGTACGCCTGTTTGTACGCCTGTGTGTACGCCTGTGTGTACGCCTGTGTGTACGCCTGTGTGTACGCCTGTGTGTACGCCTGTGTGTACGCCTGTGTGTACGCCTGTGTGTACGCCCGTGTGTACGCCTGCGTGTACGCCTGTTTGTACGACTGTGTGTACGCCCGTGTGTACACCCACGTGTACGCCTGTTTGTACGACTGTGTGTACGCCCGTGTGTACACCCGCGTGTACGCCCGTGTGTACGCCTGTGTGTACGCCTGTGTGTACGCCCGTGTGTACGCCCGTTTGTACGACTGCGTGTACGCCTGTGTGTACGCCCGTGTGTACGCCCGTGTGTACGCCCGTTTGTACGACTGCGTGTACGCCTGCGTGTACGCCCGTGTGTACGCCCGTGTGTACACCCGCGTGTACGCCTGTTTGTACGCCCGTGTGTACGCCTGTGTGTACGCCTGTGTGTACGCCCGTGTGTACGCCTGTGTGTACGCCTGCGTGTACGCCCGTGTGTACGCCCGTGTGTACGCCTGTTTGTACGCCTGCGTGTACGCCCGTGTGTACGCCTGTTTGTACGCCTGTGTGTACGCCTGTGTGTACGCCTGTTTGTACGCCTGCGTGTACGCCTGTTTGTACGCCTGTTTGTACGCCCGTGTGTACGCCTGCGTGTACGCCTGTGTGTCTCTGGTCTGTTTGTCCACCAGAGCACAGAGAGTGCTGAGGGGCGTTTGTCCTTTATCTTTGTGTGTTGGAGCTCTGCAAACTGCAAACACTTGTATTTGTGCCGCTCTGTCCTTACTGTAAGCATCACAGAGTGTGTCTGTGTGCATGTGTGGCAGTGGACCGTGGCTCTCAGCATGAACTAATAAGTTTATTTTTTAATGCTTTGCCATTACACATTCGATTAGCCAGTCTGGTCCAGTGGTCTCACAGATATGAGTCAGGATGTCTGTGTGAGGTATTCCTGTAACAACAGCACAGGTCAGTCGCTGCTGCTTCAGTCTGTCAGATAATCTTTACATTTAATGACCTTCAAGTATGTTTGACGCTAAACAGAAGACATATCAATATTTCTTATTACAAGTCAAATGCCAAACATTGCCCAGAATAGATACAAGTTGTAATAATAATTCAAGTGTTGTTGTGAATGTAGCATGGATATGTGAAGCTGTGAAGCTTGGTTCATATGTAGGTGAGTAAGATGAAGCAGCTGAGAGCTTTTGTGTGACCACGTACAGACTCAGCAGTAGCTCTGAGCAGGTGCAGCTGAGCCAGCATTACTACACTGTGTTTGTCCTGCATGAGTCTGAGTGTGTGAGGGCTCCTCTCTAAATAAAGCTGCAAACAGGTAATCTGACACATTCACAACCTTAGCTGAGTTGCTCACGTGCTGTTTCTGTGCGCTTCATTTCTTTCTTTAATAAGCGTCACTACACATCAGCAGTAGCATCCAACCAGCTACAGATTCAGTGGTAATATTAGCCCTTCTCATTGTTAAAGACTGCAGAGCTGTTTGTTCTGTTAGCTGAGCACTCCCAATGCTGAACTCCCAATGAGAGCTTATCTCTGCTGCCAGGCTAAAAATAGCTTCTGGTACGAGAAAATAAATAAATGCACGAGCCACAAAAGAGCTCAAAGGGAGGTGTGGCTGACTGTGGTCGTTGGATCAGCTGTTACACAAGAGTACGATCAATTAAAAATATGCCGACTTTTTAGAAGAACTTTTAGATGAAGGTTTAAAAAGTTTTTGCATTCGGTGACTCACATCTTTAAAGACCAAAACAACATCTAAAAGTCTCCGTGCTCTGCTAGTACTCATTAATCATGACCACATCTCAGTGTGAAACAAAGCCTCAAACGCAGTTTTTAATCACAGATATCTCTTAGCATAAAGGTTTCTGAGTTTTCTCCACTCCAAGCATGGAGATCTTCTGTAGGAGACCGTTGTAGTCACAGTATGGACATGTGTTCATACTGACCTCCAGTCTGTCTGTGAATCAAAGCCTAATCTCTGGCTTTTGATGCATCATTTATGTGTTTATCAAAGAGATGATATTTCAGATATCTTCAGTTCTAGTTTGTGCTCGTTGTCGTCCTGCTCAGCACCTCCACTGCACTCACATTTTAGTGGTTCTCTGCTGTATGACAGGAATGCACCGGTGAAAATACAATCGTTCAATTCAAATCCATGTTCAGTTTAAGTCTTTGGCTGCACACTGTTTCATTACATCCATCCATCCATTCGCTTCCGCTTCTCCTTTTCAGGGTCGCGGGGGGTGCTGGAGCCTATCCCAGCTGTCATAGGGCGAGAGGCGGGGTACACCCTGGACAGGTCGCCAGTCTGTCGCAGGGCTAACACACAGGGACAGACAACCATTCACACTCACATTCACTCGCACATTCAAACCTAGTGGCAATTTGGATTATCCAATTAACCTATCCCCACAAGCTGCATGTCTTTGGACGGTGGGAGGAAGCCGAAGTACCCGGAGGGAACCCACGCAAACACGGGGAGAACATGCAAACTCCACACATAAAGACCCCGGCCTGATGTTGGAATTGGACTCAGGACCTTCTTACTGTGAGGCAACAGTGCTAACCACCATGCTGCAATAAAAACAGCAATAAAAACAAAAATTGTACTTGGATCTTTTGTTAGTGATTTTTTTCACATCTTGTTTCATTACAATCTGCTCAAAAGCCCAAAGGGACACTTTGAAAACCAGAAAATGGGGAAAATCCTGCTGGTATCTGTTATGAAATGAACTGGAACATGTGTTGGGAACAGTGGGATGCCACATCATTGATGGAAGTGAAAATGATCAAACTACACAGCAGAGTTAAATTAAGGACAGAGCGCTGCCTTATGTTGCAACTTTACGTGGCCCCTCATGTGCATGTAATGCACAAGGTCCTGAGTTCAGTTCCTCCATCAGGTCTTTCTGTGCAGGTTTCCAACCTTATAAACAGGACATTTGCATAATAACAGAAACCAGCCCTTCAGTGGGGAAACCTGCAGTCAGCTGAGACTGAAGAAGTCACTCGATGAGTGACGAAACGTTTCTCCCACAAAACGCTACGTCCAGATGAACAGAATCAACTCTTGGAGATTTCCTTACCTGGATGATTGAGGAGGCATCAAGAAGCAGATGGATAGATTGAAAGTCAGTGTTTGTATGACCACCTTCCTTCACCACAGCTTAAATTCTCTTAGCCAAGCTTTCTTCTGATTTCTTGGCGGCCTGCTCTCCAGGCTTCTTGAGCCTCCTCCTGTTTCACAGCTGTAAACACTTAGTTTAGTAAATTATTAGAAATGTTCATTTCTGTCTGTAGCTGACTGCAGGGACATTACTGGCATGTTAGCTAAGCTCCGTGGTGGAAAGGACAGTTAAAGTCATCTTTTTGTTCTGTTATAATGTGAAGAGTTTCAGGTGTAATGATATCTCCAGCAAACCTGTGATTGTGCTGCTTAACAAAGAGCTGAACTGTGGCCACTACACCAAGACTATATTTAGACGCAGCATTCAAACACACGATGTCCTCTGGATGTTGTCTCATTAACTGCCAGCAAAATACGCAAAGCCAATGAAGTCAATCCACAATAAAGTCCACTAAAAACGTTCTGAAGGAGGGTCTAATTTGTGTCACTGTTGTAGTTCAGCTATCACCAGAGAGCCGTTTACAGACGAGGTTCTTTCTTTATGTCCCTGTAGAGGGACAAGCTCAGTGCTCATTATTTATGGCTTACAGTGTGGAAATAGCTGCGTCCATCACTGCCATTTGGCCCTCATTATAAACAAGCTCAGGTCATTCTCTGCTCTAGAAGTGATCCGAGATTTAAAAAAGAAAAAGTTCCCCTGGATAAATAGGAGAGCAGACCCTTAGGTGAATTTTCAAGATCTGTGTCCTCCATCATCCTGACAGGCGTAGGAAGGTGATAAAAAATCAAACCCGTTCTCCACTGGAGCTCGGATCTGTCCTCCTGCCAGAGCAGGTTGTGTCAGGCTGCAGGTACAGGAAGAGAAAGCTGTGACGGAGCACAGCCTCCTCATGTAAACTGCAACTGCAGGAAGAAATGAACGAGCTGAAGAGGTGTAGAGCCCAGTGTCTGCCTCTTAATAGGATTTAATGACGTGAATTTTTGAGCGCTGAGCTGTTTTTGGATTGAAGCATCTAACACGAGCTTGTATGTGCTGTGTTCATGAAATCATTTACAAAAGTAATTCAGTGATTTAAAATCCACCTGCTTCACTCAGAGCTCTGTGACAGTGTTCACACAAGGTTTGGCAAGAGACTCAATCAACGTTCATCCATAACACTGTCGGTGTAACACCTGAAATAAAGGAGGAAGTAAAGCTAGTGTGAAAAATACACAACATGTCGAAAAGCAACCGCGTAATTTTGGGTGACAATAACAGCAGTTTAGATGATTTTACAGTGAGCCTTGCTGTGAATGAGCAGCGGTGCCCACAGACGGTTTAACGTCAGACAGTATTTTCACAGACCGGAGTTTAAGGTGTGGCGGATAAATGCAACAAAATAAAATGATACGACAAAAACTGGTATTTTGTAAATATAACAATAAACACAAATTCAGTGTGTAATTGTGTAACTTTATTAGCAGCGTCCTCCTGAAGTGCACCAACAACATTGAGCGTAACGTCCTCCTCTCTGCCCCTCAATGCTCTCTGGTCGCTATGGTAACACATTTCTTTCAAAATAAGACACACAACTACAACACGGGAAAGACCCAGGAAACCGAGTTAACGATCAAAACCCTGAAAACCATCAATTTCACACCCGAGCCTCAACTCTCACGGCCCGGTACCAAACGACTCACAGACCGGTACCGGGCCGTGGCCCGGGGGTTGGGGACCGCTGCCTCATCTTCCACAGTGGCCGAAGGCTCAGCAGTTTATGTGGCGATCCTTCTCCTCAGCCACTCTTCATAGCGGCCTTTGAGGCCTTACCAAAGATATCATCTCTCCGGCCAGCTCCGGGTCTGTCTCTGTCTCTGTTAGTAGGAAAAGGTGTTTGCATTGATATTAGTAATTAAAATACTGTAGTTGGTGAGGATTTCACAAATCAGTGCAGCATTGGAAAGAAAATAATGTTAGTGAGAAAGTAAACTGAGGTCATTCCCAGTCAGCAACCACTGGGTGGCTGCTGGAGATGTGAAAGCACTAAAGTTCCACTCACTAGTGACGTGTCAGTGATCCCATAGCAGCCACAAGTCACTATGTTCCCAGACCAGTGGATGAGTGGTTGCAGGAGGTTGCCAGGTGACATATACCAGAAACATGTTTGCATGTGCTCTGGTCAGGAGCGTGTTGACACGGTCAGCTGTAGTTAGCAGGTCAGTGGTGAGCCACAAGGTTTGCTTAGAAGGCAAACGTTCTCTGTTTCAGTTTGAATGGTGCTTGGTTAGTTAGCAAGTCTCTGCAGGCTCCAAGCAGCCACAGCAGTCCTTCATCACCAGGGCAGTCCTAGCGTTTCTGTTTCAGCACCTCTTTGTCCCCCCAGCAGAACCTTTAGTGACCCTTGTTCCTAGCGACTGGTGGTTAGCAGACTGAGCCTCGGCCTGTGTGACTGAGGCCTTAGCCCGTTTCAGATTACAACTATACAGGTGTTACGTTTTGAGTCAAATGGACCCAGATTTCCCAGCTGGCATGTTTGTAACACAACTAGAAAATGTGCTCCCTGTTTAAAATGCACGTGGATACTTGAACCTGAAATAAATGGCTTAAAATAACTGAAATACTCTGTCAGTGTCGCCACCACGATGAATCCAACCACTGGCAGTAAAATCTGTTTGGCACACAAACATAGATTTCTTTGAGCCACATCAGGCAGAGTGGAGAGACGTGTCGGCCTCGGGTCCCCACCGGGCCCCGGCTCACTGCCACAGCCCAGACTATTTTTATCCATCCAGAGGAACATCGGCATCCTTTCTCCAGCCTGCTTCCATAATTCCTCTCTGTGTCCAAACACACGCTGACAACAAATGCAGCGGCCGGCGCTTTATAACCGCCTGCTGTTTCACACCAACAGCTCCACGTTTCTGTGCACACGCCTTTCTTTCACTGCGTCAACGATGAAAGTAAAAGTAAGAGAAGAACTGACAGGAGCATCTGGCCTAATGCCAGTCGAAAAGGGAATTGGATTAGTGCATCTCCTCTCACAGCTGTGCGTGTGTGTGTGTGTGTGTGTGTGTGCGTGTGTGTGTGTGCGTGCGTGCGTGCGTGCGTGCGTGTGTGTGTGTGTGCGTGTGTGTGTGCGTGTGTGTGTGTGTGTGCGTGTGTGTGCGTGCGTGTGTGCGTGTGTGTGTGTGTGTGTGTGTGCGTGCGTGTGTGTGTGTGTGTGCGTGCGTGCGTGCGTGTGTGTGTGTGTGTGCGTGCGTGTGTGTGTGCGTGTGTGTGTGTGCGTGCGTGCGTGTGTGTGTGTAGCTGTGCTTCATGCTTGCATTCACATGCCACAGACATCAGCCCTCCACTGATATTAATGATGCTCCACAAAGGTTTGATCCAGTCTTTGTTGCTGACAGCGGTCTGAGTCTTGTATGGACAGCAGCTGATGATTATAACCTAACCAGAGTGACTGAAACACACAAACGGCTTCTTCTTTAGCACCTGTCGGTAAAAAGATTCTCTTCTTTTCTTCCTCTTTTATTTTTGTACATGCAGCGCCGGCCCTAAAGGAGACAACATCTACGAGTGGAGGTCCACCATCCTGGGCCCTCCGGGCTCCGTGTACGAGGGGGGAGTGTTCTTCCTGGACATCGCCTTCACACCAGACTACCCCTTCAAACCACCCAAGGTGAATGACGCCCTGCAGCTACGCTCCTCCCCTACAGCTGTGAACAATGGCGGCGTTGTCCTAGCTGCCTGTCACTGTTGTCCAACAACAACGAGTCATTGAAGGCTCGTTAACCTTCAGCATGTTGACAAAACAACATGTGACTGCAGCCCAGGACAGAGGATGCTCGTACTGAGCGCACAAAGCTGCTTTCCTTTAGTCTCTAATCCTCAAAAGACCAAATGAAAGAAGTGTCAGTGTCTGTAAATGCAAAGCTGTTAGTAGTAGTCAGACTGAATTCTTTAGGATTACTACAAGTACTCGCTGACAGCTTCTTTTATTTATTGTATTAACAGTCAGTTTTCATTACAAACTACGTTCATCGGTGGGATTTCACATGTTCTGTTCTTGGTTTCTCAGATCATCTCCTCTTTAGATCTTCATTTAGCTCTTTAACAGTTTTACTAAGCCAGTACTGTCAGTTAATAATAACTGAACCCAAACTGATGTACGGTGTACAATTTCCCCACAGTGCCAATGAAATCAGATAAGAGAGGGGAACAAAACAGCAGATTAACCACACCACTGACACAGCAGACACAGTCAGACAGGCTGTGATACAAACGCACAAACTGGCACTTACAACGGTCACAGAGGAAACATCAAGAACAACGTTGTAAACTTCAGAGTTCGTGCTGTGCAGCTTTCAGGAAAACTGCAACATACCAGGAGTCACATATCCGAGTGTGCAGGTGTGGTTAGCGTGTTCACCGATGCCAGAAGTATTCAGTCAGCAGCAGCTTGGTGCTGCTGATCAAACACACTGGATTAGATCATTAGTGAGTGTGACCACCTCTTTGGCAGTTTGTCGTCTGCAGCATGTAGGAGTGTGTTAATGCCACAGGAGTGGGCGTCCCAGGAAACCATGGCCCTACAAACCATGCAGGGCTCAGACGTAACTGGCTGTTTCGAAAGGATTGTTAGGGCAAAGCTTCTCTTCTATTTATAAAGAAAGAAAGAAAAGAGTTGCCTTGTGGACCACAAGACCACAGCTGAGATGCTCCAACTCACAGTGCCACAAAGCAGACGTGGCATATTAGCCTCACTGTCAAACATGGTGGGGAACGTGGTGGCGATGTGGGGTTGTTTGGGTGTTGGGCACTCTGAAGTCACTGTATGAAGTCAGACGTCTAAATACAAAGGCTTGACCTAAAATGCGTCACACAGCAGCAGGACAATGGTGCCAAGAAACCCTACAGCAGAATCAAGGTTTCACAACAGGACCTAAAGAGAGCTGTGCATAAACCAACAGCTGTGAGCTGAAGCAAACTGAAACCATGCTGGAAAGAATAGACGGACCATGGTGCAGGAAGTCTAGTCCTTATTGTTCCTGCACAGTTTTGTCTGTAGCAGAGCTCCAAGTGTAGCTCCCTCTGTCATGAGCCAACAGGGCTGCTGTTGAAATCTTCCTCTCCTCTATTTGACCCTCTGCCTAACACTGTGCTCACACCATCAGTGCTCAAAGTGATTTTTCTCTCACAACAAAAGCTGAACTGGTTCCAAGTTTGGGTTTTTTTCCCAGTGAACAGACGCAGCATCCACTGGGATATTCTCAACGAGCACTGACCAACAGTTCAGTGACACGTTGGTGAAAGTGTAGCTGGTCATGGGTGCGTCGTGTCACAGTGGCTTAAGCATCAGGGACATAGTGTTGTTTTTGTAACCAAGCACCCACACTAGGGCTGCCACAAACGATTATTTTGATAGTCGACTAATCAGATCATCATCCATTGGACGTACAGGTACAGCTTATTGCAGCAGCAGCATCTGCTCTCATATAACTATCATTAGCTTACAGCTTTAAGTGTTTAAGGTGCTAACTAAAAATAAAGACAAGATGATAGTTTATTAAAGTTTAATGAAATCTGCAGATTGTTTCGGTGAAGTTTAATAAACTCCTTGCTATCTAAAATATAACAGGACACCGGAGTAAATTCTCGAGCATCTCACACTTCTGATGATCAGCTGTCTGCTTGATGTTTATTCAGCTGTGTAAAAACTTTAATCTCAGCCAAACCGATTTACTCAGGAACAAATAAAACACTGAAAAAAGCCAAACAACAACATTTTTAAGTTATCTAAGTGACTCATATATCATGTTTAACCTGAGTAGTGAAAGACGGCGGTGGGTTTGAAAACGATTTGCCGGGAGTCCGGTGTTCTCACGGCTCTAGTGACCTAGCCCCCGGCTAGCTATCGAGCTAGTGGGTAACAGACGTCTCCGAAAACGTCGGAGCGCTTTTGAAAATATGCGGTGTCCTGATAAACTGAGCAGATATTTGAGGTTTACACAGCTACATTCTCCCTGAAAATATGTTAAACGTTTATTTTGTGACCCAGAAAGAATAATAAGAGTAATATTAAAACTAACTAGCTGCCGCCATTGTTGGAAACTGAGCTGGGCCGCGCTATGAATTCTGGGACACAGCTTCTTCTTCTTCGGGGTTTAACAGCAGCTGGCATCCTCGTACATGCAGTGCTGCCATCTTCTGTTCCAGTCCGTTATTACACTCTTAAATCCTGCTACTTATTCCTGCGTCTTTCAGGATCTTACAAAGTTTCAAACGACGTGTCGACTATTAAATCAGTCGTCGACGATTTTGATAGTTGACGTAATCGTGACTAGTCGACTAATCGTGGCAGCCCTAATCCACACGTTTGAAATCTGATCTCTAATCTCAAACCCACTTCTCACTCTGGTTCTGTGTCCTTCCTCACACCATCAGGAGTGCATCTAACGTTTGAAGCAGCCACACAGCTGTGAAATGATATTCTCTGCAGGTCGGGTTCCCTTAAACTCTGCAGCAGGGCTCGGTCTTTATCACCAACTTTTGTGTTGGAAACCCGGCTTTACGGTTTGTGCAGCCTCTGAGACGGCCACAAGATGTGCTGCTTTCCCCCACCGTGTGTGTCCTTCTGCTGTAAAACTGCTGTAGGACGTTGTGCGTTCATGCAGGCTGAGGAGGAGACTGAGCCCTCAGAAACAGGCAAAACCCTGGAACAGAGATCTAAACTTTTTGCAGCATTTGCATGTTCAAATCAAACTGCCAGTTTGTATCAAAGCAATGAGGTGCTTCTGATCGCCTTGTCCTGTCCTGCATGCCCTGGCATTCAGCTGCATTCGGCCACCCTCCAGTAGAGTCTAGGAATACTCACTAAGTAATATCTAACTGCTATTTATGTGCTTAAACGATAAGGCAGGAAACTATCTGTGCCATATTTAATGCTTTACAGCGGGCCGTTTAGTGTCTGTGCACATGTGCCACTGACAGGAGCGGTCCAAAACTGTGTTAGCAAATATGCATATATGATGTTTTGCACTGAGGGTGTTCTTGACCAAATGTTGTGATTCAACTAAATATTCACAGCATGTTTTTAGCAAACCTTTGCTAAAGGTGTACTCACATGTATCAAACTCACATGTATCAAACTCACATGTATCAAACTCACATGTATCAAACTCACATGTATCAAACTCACAGGAACGTTCAGTCATATTTTTAGTGGAATTTCACAAATCTGTGAAAAATGTGTTGAGCTTGTTTGTTTTATTTTCTTTCATCTGCTTTGTGTTACGAGGCCATTACAGACCACCATAAGTAACAAAGTCTGTTTACTTTGTTACAAGTTCTGAATTCTTGCTCTTTAATTTCCTTGTTGTTGGGTCTATATCTCTGACTTGTTCCAGTATGTAAAACTCTGCATCCTCAACACTGAGCCGCTTGCAGCCCTGTGCTCTATGCAGACAGAACAGGGAGGAAGCGTCAGTGACTTTAATCAGCTGCTTAAATCTGATATTTTCAGCTGCTCTTCTTGGCTTACTGTCGTTTACAATAAAGTAGGCTGCTGCATTTGCAGTATCAGTATCTTAGTCATGAGGAGCAGCACTGGAGAAAGTATCTGTAGTGTTGCACAGTGCAGGTGAGCTGTGTGTGCACTGTGCAAGGACGGCACGGCGTCACATGGTAGAAATGATTGGTGGCGTTCCCACCGTTGTGATACATGGATAGACTTTATATAAACTATCTCTCATATTTCTGTATGTCTCGTATGATTATGTGAAATAGAAAGTCACGAGTGTGACTGCAGTGGTGAAGTTAAGAGCAGCCTGGGAATCATTCAGACCATCCCGAACCTCGCCTACCAGGAGTGTAATCAGATGTTGATGCTCCATCTGTCCAGTGTGTATCACTTTTTGTTTTTGTGGTTTTGAAATTTACAGCAGCTCAAAGTTATTGGGAATCATGTGACCAGGCCTCGATATATGATCTCCTGTTCAGTGTCAGCTGTGTGGGTCCTCACACAGAGCCCATCCTAACTCTTGGCCTCCTGCCGCCTTGTTTTTCCATCGTGGTCGTGATCTTTGCCATCCAACGTACAGCGAGCCATGTGACAGCTGCTCACTGCTCTGGATCACTCACTAATGTTAGGTTGAGCTGACACTGATACTTTAGAGGCTGAGCATTGCAGGGATGCTGCATCAGTATTTGTACGTTGGTCCGACCTCAGAACTGGTTGAGTGATGGCTGAGGTGAGATTCCCCCAGCACTGTGCCCTGCAGTAACTCGTGGCTTTGAACTAAACTTCTCTATACACTTGATCTTCCTCTGCGTGATATAAATCTCATTTTCTGGGATTTCATTTCCAGTCTGCATGCATAATATCGTTGGGCAAGATACGAACCCCAAGCTGCTCTCTGACCACATCCATCAGAATGCAGCTCACACAGAAAAATGTGCGAGCATGAATGAGTGAAGGAGACGTAAACAAGGGAAGCAAGAAGGCATCAAGGCAGGTTAAGGGCTGACCTCGGCTGACTGGCAGGTTCCTCGGGCCTGTTGGCTAAATGGTAAATGGACTGGTTCTTATATAGTGCTTTTCTACTCTACCTGAGCACTCAAAGCATTTTATACAACTCGGCGCATACGAGAACTTTTTCCTATACATGCGATCGATCCTCGGAGAGCAGCTCAAAGTTTAAAGTCAGGGTTAGTGTCCACGGATATTATGCGTGCAGACTGGAGGAGCCAGGGATCAAACACCACCTGAGCTACAGCCCCAGGTCTTTTTTTTTACCTCACTTCCATTTGTTACATGCACAACAAGAGGGACTCGTACACGGGCTAATGTACATTCAAACAGAAAAAACACATACACTGCAGCTCCCTCTCCTCCCTTACCCAGCTTACAGGCTCGGAGGAAGATGAGAGCCACCAAGGACTGCATCAGCGTGCAGCCACAGGAGGCTTCAGTGTGTACAGGGCTGCTTTGAGTGCGCACAGTGGAGCGTTTCAAAGAGACGACAGACCTAGAGGAATATTCGTGATGGGATTTATAAACAAATGCACCGATTTGCTAAATCTGTCAGGCTGCATTCCAGAAATAAACCTCGGCTAACGGGAGGTCGGCTTCTTGCTGAGGATTTGTGACGCTGCATTCAGAGCTGGTGACACTGAAGCAAAGAACAAGCTAAAAACAGTTGTCCAATGAATGCACCAAGGACATGAGGCATTTATGGCAAAGACTTCAGGCACTGAACAGTGGACATGTTTGAGGTTGCAAACAACTATCACTGCCTCCAGCCTGCCAGCTATTGGCTGTGACTGCAGACAGCATGAGGAGGTTTCTGCAACATGGGTCCAGATCTCATCCCAGGCTGCGTGCCAACACACTGTGAAGAACAGCTGACAGATATCTTCATGGACCCTCAGCCAAAGCAGAGTGCTGTATCATGAAATGCTTTGAGAGGCTTCACATCAGCTCACGCTTCCCAACCAAGCTGGGCCCGCTGCTGTTCACGTACAGAACAAACCATTCAGCCGAGGTTTCCACCAGAAGGCTTCAGCCAGAGTGCTGCTCACTGACTTCAGCTCAGCGTCCAGCGTGACATGTTCCCTGCTGGGCTGCCTGACACCTGCACTCGGGACAGATAATGTTGCTAGAACACACCGAGCCCCTTCTGCTCACATTACTGACATGTGACATCACCAGTCACGTCACACACAGGTGTTGGTCTTACAGCCGACCACAACGAGTGCGCTTACAGGAAAGGAGCAGCTGACACTATAACCGACGGACTATACCTGCAGCTCTCTGACAGAAAGGATTCACGGCACAAGTTCTCGGGAGTTCAGACAGACGAGCTAACCCACCTCTCCGTCACCTGGCTGATGGAGGTGGACCTCCCGTCCCAGCTATGAGCAGATTTTACAGAAGTGCCGCTGAAAATAATCTCAGCTGCCGCATCTCTTCCTGGTTTGGAAACAGCGCCGCAGATGACAAGAGTCAGCTCTCACATAGCTCGCTCACACTCATCACACTCAAATGCCTGACAGCACTCACACTGCTTAGCCAGAGCATGTGTAATGATAATATTTCAAGTTTTTCAACACTCATGCTGTGTAAGATAACACAATGTATATTTATAGTGTATCAGTGAAGTCCTCTTAGATGTTTCCAATGTGGCGCTGCAGCACTGCTGACGTGAAACAGTGACAGATAAATCAATCTGTTGATCTTCATAATAAGAGGAGGGTTTGTCTCTCTGAACGGAGGAAGGGTGACATGAACGGGGGCAAGCTACAGCTCATCAGCCTCGTTTCTAAAGACACACAGAGGTCAAAGGTCACTGCTTAATGATGCAGGGCTCTTTGTGCTGAGCTATGCAATGTCTTCAGTGTTGATGCAGGCACACAGGCAGGATATGAAGAGCGCTGTCAGCCTGTGCTGGTCGTTTAATCTAACTGACAAGTGTTTCATTGATTGAACCTGTCACGTCCTAAATGTCAGGAGGCATGTGCTAACAGACGGAGCTGCAGGAAAACACTGCAAGTCTGTTAGCATAGGCCTGTTTTATTGGGCCTGTTTGTTGTTAGTTATTGAGAAGGGAACAGAAATAGAGCGGCCGTCCTCTCCCTTAGAGTCAGGGTGAGGAGGTCCTCAAAAAGAACCAGCTGAGGTGGTGTCCTGCTGGGTTGGGTGGAGAACGGCACAATGTGCCACGCTTTTTGTTTTCCAGATGTTAATCTGTCGTATTTTAATAAAACATGAGCATCTTTTGTAGTAATGTGTTTTCATATCATATTTAACATCAGTTTGTTGTTTCGTTTTCTTCATTGTGTCTTTGGAAGTTACTGTAATGCATCATGCAAGGTGCCACACAGTTAAGCAGCATTTATATGAATCATTACAGCAGTGGGATCTGATATTGTCCTTTGAACAGTCCTTAAATTTAACTCGATATCTGACTGTTTCTCAGGTTTAGACCAGTCGGTCAGTCGGTTAAAATTAGCTGCAAGGAACACCTACAGTTAGGAGGAGGGAGGGTTCAATACAGGTTCAGCCTCCACTCTGACTCCTGGGTCGATATCTGCTCAACAAGTGTCACCATCAGGTAGTAATAACACACATGACTGCTAATTCAGCACCATGCTTCCCCTGTAAGTACCTGCGGTCATGTGATCAGAGAGTCATGTGATCAAATATACAGCTTGTGAACAAGTTAGACTTGAAGTGATGGCATCATTATGTTTGCTCTCTGTTTCCCCACCTGGTTAGAAACCAGCAGCTCTCCTGGAAACACTGGGATGTGATGTATTATTACACTGCTGAAGTGTCTCTTTCTGATCATTGTGATGTCTGTGATAGGCACCAAGATATCCACTGATGTATCCCATAATGTCCTGATGTGATGTTTCATTGTACTGAACAGTCTTTCAGCTGAACATGTCAGTAGACTTTTTGCCCTGACTCGAGTCCCAAAATATAAAAAACACTTGTTTGTTTGATCACCTTACATGTTGTTGATAATTAAACGAAACCTAAAATAAGCCTTTTTTAAAACGTGTCATTGGCTCAGAGGTCAGGATCAACAGGATGCAGCATCAAATGAAACTGTTTCTTAACCAATCAGGTGACGTTCCGTACGAGGATCTACCACTGCAACATCAACAGTCAGGGCGTGATCTGTCTGGACATCCTGAAGGACAACTGGAGTCCCGCCCTCACCATCTCCAAGGTCCTACTGTCCATCTGCTCCCTGCTCACTGACTGCAACCCAGGTGACAGCTTCACACACACACTCACACAGAGATGCTGTCATGTAGCTGTGACAGGCTGACTGAGCTGCTTAAATCATGTACTTTACTGAAGTTGTGTTTGCAGCGCAGCAGCAGCAGCAGCAGCAGCCCAAGAGAACAGACAGGCAGTGTAGTGATGAAAACAATGATTGTGTGTGTGTGTAACACTGTCCATCACAAAAGTGTCTCTTTTATATAAATGCTGTGCTCTGGCTCCATCACAGGTACAGAGGTCCACAGTGTTTTTTGTTTGTTGCAGATGTGCTCTGCATGTAGCCTTCATGTTTCTGAGACTGTCTGTGGGTCATTTTGAGCTGTCACAGGTATACCTGGCTAATAAGAAGCTCCTTTCAGCTGCTCCTGTATTAAAGTGTGAGCCTGGGATTCCAAACCCCCTTTAATCCGTTCAACATTTAACCAAGACTGTCTGGAAAAACTCAATCCTGGAAGCAGCTCACAGCAAAAAGGCCATTTGTGCCAGTCTGACCCCGATTACTGTAAAGACAACAGGGACCTGCAGTTGGTGTGTGTTGGTAATGAACAGAATAAAGATTCTCAGTTTTTAAAATCATTTTTTTTATCTCTACATTATCAGCACTTTGAGAGTTAAAGTGAGTTACAGTTTTTTTCAGCCGCTAGGACACATTTCTCAATACTTAGGTCACTTTTGCAAAACTCTTCACACAACCCTCCTAACTGACCGTCAGCTTGGCAAAGCAGTTCATTTCACATTCAAAATGCACTACAACTACCAAAACACTTCATTCAGGTCTCAAATAAACTCATTCTTCCAGAACACTAGCAAAGGTTGACAGCCGACAAACACACTTTGTCACCCACAAAACAATGACCTAAAAAACACTAACAACATGTAGCGTTACACAGTGTTTCCTTGTGTAAAACAAGGACACATCTCTGTTTATAATTTCAATATATGTTACTGGAATGAATCAGACATCATGCAGAATTCGTTAATATTTGTTTCTGTATTTTTATTTTTTTGCACTAAGTAATCCCAAATACAAGAATTTGTATACACACCATCCACTGATACACATACAATAGTAATGCTAATCTACTCGGTCTTCTCCATTTGGCCACAGGTTCTCATCCACATCACATCTTATGTCATCTAGGGCAACACACCTAGGAAAGAATCTTCTGGCTGCCAGAATTGAAGGAGTTGAACAATTGAAGGAGTAACACCTGTGTAGATGTTCATCTACAATGAGAATCAGCTGTGGCTGGTTAAACTGCATTTTTAGATTTAAAATATGTTTCAATAAAATATTGCTGTTGCATTTTGCTGTCTTTTTAAGTTTTGCATTGTGTTATTGTTTTGACCATAAGTTTAACAGCTTTGACAACAGTATGTAAGTACATGCAAAATGTCCTGTCCGTACAAAGATTTTTGGCAGTTGTTGTGTCTGAGTGAGAAGATAATTCATGAAATTTGAGAGATGTAGTCATTGAATGCATTTTGTGCCAAAACAATGATAACTGGTCCTCAGTTTAGCCCACATAGACTTCTGTTGTGCTCACTGTGTGAGGAGTTTTGCAAACGTGACCTAAGTATTGAGAAATGTGTCCTAGCGTCTGTAAAGAACTGTAACTCAGAAATGTGCTGGACCATGAAAGGTAGGTCAGGGCCAGAGGATGACTAGGGATGGGTATCGTTTAGGTTTTATCCGATACCAGTACCAAACCGGTACTTTTGAAACGGTGCCGGTGCTTAAACGGTGCTCAAACCAGTGCTTAAAGAATGGAGAACACACACTTTGTCCAAAAACCTCTCATGTTTAGCTGTTTTCCACTTTTTCTTTGGTCATTTTAGCCTTTTTGGCCAGGGTGAAGGGAGTATCTGCCATCAAACAAGAAGACAGCCGCATGTAGCTATGATGATGTTTGCTAGTTCACCTTACCTGCATTAATTTAATAACGTGGTTAGCCTACTCAACGTAAATTACACACGAACAACATGAAGCTACTCACGCAGAGAAGAACGGCTGCTGCTGCCATCATCATCCTCATCATTTCTGCTACACTGGCAGGGCTAGGGGCCAGGACTCTATTCTTCGGGTTCTTGGGGATGTTGCTAACTCCGGGTCTGATAACAGGCACCACACCCACAGTAGATGTGCTCGGTGTGAGGTCTCGCAGCAAGCTATCAAATACAGCGCATTTTTAAAAAAAACGCTATGCGTCACCAGGTGTTTCATCGGATTGGAGGTGTTACCTCCTTTGACAGTATCACAGTATCAGCTTAAAGCACTTGTTGCAGGCTGCTGAGTTTGTATATTTTGCTGTGAAGTACAGCCAGACTTTTGACCGCTTCGCCTTGGGCATTTTTAATCTGTAGCTCTGCTCTAACAGAACGTACGTACCTGGGCCCGCCTACTATCCTCGGAAACGTAAAATGATTGGCTAGAAAGTGTATGACATCTCAAGAAAAATAAAGCACCAAAATGTGCGCTGCTTTTCGGTCTGGTTACTACCGTTTATGTCTGACATAAGCAGTAGGGGGGATGGGTACTGGTACCCATCCCTAAGGATGACTGATGGTTTTAGACGCGAACAGCAGGAAATGAAATGGTTACAGATCAGAGAGTGGAAGGAACTCTGGTGATAGCTCGGTACTCTCTGCAGGGACTGCTCTGTGAGAAACGCAGCAGTGGAGATGAAGATGAGAGAAGCCTTTCCTCCCCTCCTCCTCAGCGTGCTCACATGAATTGAGACGGTTTCTTTTAAGTGTGATGCAGAAGAGGTTTAATCGAGATCACGTCTCTGGCAGAAAAGGGGAAAGACTCCTCCCTGTTACCCACGCACTCCCTCTTCCTCTTTCTGCCTCTTGCCTCATCAGAATCGACCCACTCACAACACCCTCAGTACTCGATCAAGTGTTTAAACTCTGAATCTCAGGTTTAGCCCTCATAAACTGAGAGACAGAGAGAGAGAGAGATCTGTACTTTAGAGATTTTATATCGGATAACTTGGAGTGAAGCCACGTGGCAGCTCAAAGCTGTATCAGCTCGTGTCCACATGTAAACCAGCTCAAGCTGCTTATTTTACAGAACTCCAGCCTGTGAGTGAGATCAGCTGACAATCAGGAAGGTTTTTCTGCTTCAGGCTTGGTGCTTGTGTGTCTGTGTGTGTCTGTGTGTGCGTGCGCGTCTGTCTGTGTCTGTGTGTATGTGTGTCTGTGTGTGTGTGTGTGTGCGTGCGCATCTGTGTGTGTGTGTCTGTGTGTATGTGTGTCTATATGTGTGTGTCTGTGTGTGCGCGTCTGTCTGTGTCTGTGTGTATGTGTGTCTATATGTGTGTGTCTGTGTGTGTGTGTGCGTGCGTGCGCATCTGTGTGTGTCTGTGTGTATGTGTGTCTATATGTGTGTGTGTGTGCGTGCGTGCGCATCTGTGTGTGTGTGTCTGTGTGTATGTGTGTCTATATGTGTGTGTCTGTGTGTGCGTGCGTGCGCATCTGTCTGTGTCTGTGTGTATGTGTGTCTATATGTGTGTGTCTGTGTGTGTGTGTGTGTGTGTGTGTGTGTGTGTGTGCGTGCGCATCTGTGTGTGTGTGTCTGTGTGTATGTGTGTCTATATGTGTGTGTCTGTGTGTGCGTGCGCGTCTGTCTGTGTGTGTGTGTATGTGTGTCTATATGTGTGTGTGTGTGTGTGTGTGTGTGTGTGTGTGTGTGTGTGTGTGTGTGTGTGCGTGCGCATCTGTGTGTGTGTGTCTGTGTGTGTGTGTGTCTGTGTGTGTGTGTGTGCGTGCGTGCGCATCTGTGTGTGTGTGTCTGTGTGTATGTGTGTCTATATGTGTGTGTCTGTGTGTGCGTGCGTGCGCATCTGTCTGTGTCTGTGTGTATGTGTGTCTATATGTGTGTGTCTGTGTGTGTGTGTGTGTGTCTGTGTGTGTGTGTGTGCGTGCGCATCTGTGTGTGTGTGTCTGTGTGTATGTGTGTCTATATGTGTGTGTCTGTGTGTGCGTGCGCGTCTGTCTGTGTGTGTGTGTGCGTGCGCATCTGTGTGTGTCTGTGTGTATGTGTGTCTATATGTGTGTGTCTGTGCGTGCGCGTCTGTGTGTATGTGTCTATATGTGTGTGTCTGTGTGTGTGTGTGTGTGTGTGTGTGTGTGTGTGTGTGTGTCTGTGTGTGTGATAGACATGAGATCACTGTCCGTGGTCCTGAAAGTCTCATTTTAATGTGTTTGCAGAGATCAGAAGAAAAACATCTTCAACCATTCGAAACATTCAAATAAAAATGGCTGCTATTAAAATTCCCTGTGCTGGATGATCATCAGTGTGGGGTCCAGAGTCAGGGTCTCCATTCTTCTCTTCTCTTACATACTGTCATGCTTCGACCTTTGCTGGGCGTCTGCAGTTCCTTCCAAATGCACATCAATCATCTTCATTACGGGTGCTGACGGGGGCACGACTGTAGCACTGCTCTGATTGTAGGGTTGGTTTTGATCCAGTGTCACGTTCCATGGATATCAGATGTAAGCATGGTCATCATCAACAGATCTGGATCATTTGGAGCACAAGGAAGATACTGTGGACTGAGCTACGAGCCCATCTCTGGACTCCCCCCACAGTTCTTGAAAATGTCTGCTATTCTGGGAAACAAAGGCATTATGGACAGACCCCACATATTTTGCCTCAGCGTGGATTCTATAAGCTCGTGTTTTCCACATAAACACACAAATCTCCCACTCTTTTCCGCCATGCAGCAGTAACTACGGCCATGTCAGCTGGGTTGCTTTTTTGGCTTTAATTATCAGTACAATGAGCAGTGAACTGTGGCTCAGTTTGCTTGGTTCATTTGAATCTTTTCCTCCTTCTATTTTGAGAAATGCAAAAATCTCAGATGCACAGTCTTGTTGCTCCACTGTGTTTGTAAATACCAGCGATTAGTAACTAACACGTCGGTAAGTCTGGCACTAAACCTGTTAAACCCTGCGTCACTGTGTGCAAAGCGGCTCCTGGTTTGGTGTCCAGAGACGTTGTGAATATGAGCAGAGAGCTTGTGAGGGCTCAGTGAGTTCTCTGCTCTGTCACTTTGCTGAGACAGGAACCAGCAACACAGTCAACAGTCATGGATGTGCCGTTTATCAAAAGACAGGTAGGCACAGGACTACAGCTGGAGGCCGCCATGATCACAGCTGATTTACTCTGCTGTTGCATCAGATCACGTGATGCAAGCTTGACATCAGGGGCGACCGTGGCTCAGGGGGCTGGGAAGCATATCTGTAACCGGAAGGTCGCCGGTTCGATCCCCGAGCTCTCTGTCCTGGTCGTTGTGTCCTTGGGCAAGACACTTTACCCTACCGCCTACTGGTGATGGCCAGAGGGGCCGATGGCGCAATATGGCAGCCTCGCTTCTGTCAGTCTGCCCCAGGGCAGCTGTGGCTACAACCGTAGCTGCCTCCACCAGTGTGTGAATGTGAGAGTGAATGAATAGTGGAATTGTAAAGCGCTATATAAATCCAATCCATTATTATTATTATTATTATGCAAGCTTGACATCAGACTACAGGAAAGACTGAGCTCCACGTGTTTGAGTTACCAGTGCTTGTAACAACATTTCTGTGCCTTCCAATGAGCCGAGGTCTTTGATGAGGCTGTGGTTCCACAGGCCAGGTAATCAGATGTTAGCCAGCACCTTATGTCTGTTTGTGTAAACATGTCCTGTACACCACTCACACAGACGACCCATCTGTGCCCAGCAATATCTCGCTTCCACCTCAGAGTCTGACGTTTACAGTCAAGCAGCTGACTGATGCAGGCTTTTGAAGAGCAGTACTGATATCTGGCGATTCAACCCTCTGTATTCCTGTTAGAAGGTTCCAGTTTATTTTGACTTACCTGACCGTCCAAAGACAGATCTGTTGGACCTATTCAGGATGTCCTGACACACAGCGCATCAAACGTTTTTGCATGCAGCACGCTAACAATGTGACAGGAGGAAGTGTTGTGATTCCCGTCTGAAGGTTTTCAAAAAGAAATTCTGGCTGAGACCTGGTCAGAGCCCTTCCCCCACACTGAATGCATACAGGATACCGAGGCAGCTGACCGCCCGCTCATCACTGTCACAGATAGTTTTGCTTTTGCACAGCTGTCCTGCTGAGTGTGCCTAAAGCCTGGCTGTGCAGTCTTTTATATTATGAGTTTCAGAGAATTCATTTACCTGCCATACTTTTCAACATGTGACAGCCAACACGTGGTTAAACATGTCTGCCGTTTGTTCTTGTATTCCAGCTGACCCTCTGGTTGGAAGCATCGCCACACAGTACCTGACCAACAGAGCTGAGCACGACAGGATAGCCAAACAGTGGACCAAGCGCTACGCTACATAGAGCAGCTCCAGGACCCCAGCTCCTCCCCCAACACACACACACACACACCTCCTCTCTTCTGGAATCTATGGAAGCACACCCGCCCCTGTCATCCACCCCCCCAACCCCCGAGATACAAACTGTTATTTGTTCCATGCTGACTTGAAAAGCTTCTTTTTTATACAAAGAGTCTATTGGGATTGTATTTTCCAATACACTGAATGTTGATATGGTCATGAAAAGCTTTAATACTGTTATTGTTCTGTTGATGTTGTTGTTCTTATTGTTGTGGCATTGTTTATAACATTGTTGCCACCCGTGTCATTCTCTTTATCTAAAAGCGCGTGTGATGAATTCCTCCCGTTTCATGTGATGTAAAAATGTTCATACTGAGTGAGTGCATTTCATTTTGTTTGTGTTTTCCAGCTCATGGTCAATATTAGTGCATGGCATCAGGACATGTGTTCATGTAGTGGACACGTAGTCCCGATATTTCTGTTCAGGCAGAACTGTGGCATGGAGTGAGCCCATCATCATGTATGACAATAGTGCTTAGTTTGCTGTACACTTAATGCCTTGTGAGAACATACATACTCATCGAATACTCAATAAAACACTGGCTGTCATGTGACACAGCTTCTCTCAGTCTGTTGTTTTAATTCAGCACTGCGTGATGTCAGCGCGTGCTCGTCGCTGTGACCACTTCCTGTCAGAAACGAGCTGTCAGAGGCTCACCGCAGAGACTGAATGATTAGAAGGTGAGAGGTTATTCCCCTCTGGGTCAGACATGATTGTTAATGTGGCATCTGATGCAGTGTTTTCAGTCACTTTCTAGTAACGTGGATCCGTTCTACTCGCTCACGCAATACAGACTCGTTTGTTCCCGAGTCGGTCACAGCTGTGCACTTATGTAACCGTGTGTCTTACTTCCTCTTTGTGCTGTTAGACAAAAATTTCGACTACACAAAGCGTCGTGACTGAGTGCACGTTCAGCCTTTATGGCAAAGACCTGCGTCCCGCAGTGCTGCTGGTCACTGATGTTCTGTCTGCGAGCCGTTTGAATCAAGTGAAGGCGGAGCAGCACCTCCTTACCCCGAACTGTGACTGCAGCCGTTCATCACCAACAAATTAACTCCAGAGCAAAAAGCACGGCTAAATACTTAAAGGTTTGTGGAGACGCGGTTAACAATAAAGTAATCCTGCATGCTGACACATTTACTTTCAGACTGCAGTCCAGGGCGAGCTTTCTTTTCTTGTTGTTCCCAGTGACGTGTTTGGAAGATGCTCCGACCACCACACGTCGGGTCAGTGACGTCTGCGCTCCCTCTGCAGTCCTCCTCTGACACTCAGCTGACTCGAGATGAAAACAGTGGACTTGTCATGTATTTGTCATAATTCAGAACTAAAAGCAAAACAAATCTTTAGTTGTACTGTTGCACTTTTATTATTTGCAGTGTTGACTTGTGCCGTGACTTGTTTGTGACGGCACTATTTTACTTATTTTATTCTTCCTTCCTTGTGTCCTTGTGTTGATAAAGACTTTAAAGTCCTCTCAGAGAGCCTCTATGCTGACAGTAGGTTCTAGCTTGATTAGTTCTAAAATCATATTTTCTCAGTCTGCAGCTGTGAACACAAATCCTGAAAAGCATTTTGTTTTAAACACTGTTTAACCACCTTTGAAGTTCATGCTGCTGTCAAATCATCAAATCATCTCTGCAAGATATTTTCTGCCCTTTGTTTCCACGAGTGTCCTATGTACTCTAAGGAGCTTGGAAAGAAAAGCGTCTGGACTTAGAGTTGCTTGAGGACGTTTCACTTCTCATCCGAGAAGCTTCTTCAGTTCTAAGGTCAAATGGTGGAGAGAGATTTAAACCTAGTGGGAGTTTCCATTCTCTTCAATGTGCACAGCGCAGTCCAGGAAAGGCAAACAGTCGTCCTTTGTGTCTTCCCCGGTGAACTTGATGTTTTTATCCACAGCGTTAATGTGCGCAGTGAAGGATTCCACTTCTTGTGTCTTGATTTTGACCCAGGTGTCGTCTACATATCTGTACCAGTGGCTGGGTACTCTTCCTTTGAAAGAGCCAAGAGCCTTCCTTTCCACTTCCTCCATGTAAAGGTTGCTACAATAGGTGACACGGGGGAGCCCATGGCACAGCCATGTTTTTGTCTGTAGAAGCCTTCGTTGTATTTGAAGTATGTTGTGGTGAGGCAGAGGTCTAACAGTGTGCAGGTCTGATCGGGGTGAAGTTGGTCCTGTCCTCCAAGGAGCTGTCTTCTTGTAGTCGTTTTCTGACAGTCTCCACGGCCTCCGTGGTGGGTATGCAGGTGAAGAGAGAGACTACATCAAAGGACACCATGGTTTCATCTGGATCCAGGGGAAGTTTCTGGACCTGGAAGTCGGTGGAGTTCTTGATGTGGTGTGGGGTGTTCCCCACAAGTGGTGCCAGGATGGCAGCAAGGTGTTTTGAAATATTGTAAGTGGCTTACGCTGCTGACAATGGGTCTGAGTGGGACACCTTTGCATTCATACTACTAACAACCCTCATGAACTCACATACTCAAGAGTGACTGCTGTGCACGCAGGTGATGTTGTGATTAATGCTGAGGTCTTAGGGGTAGACGTTATGGGCCAGGTGTTATCATGAAAGTACTCTACCTGGATTTAAACAAGGACATGAAAAGCTGAATGGGGCTTGCACAGCTAGAGGTCTGAGTGTGACAGTGGAATGCTTTTGTGTTTCCATGGTTTGCATAGACGCTACAGAGCATGGCTCAAAGTGATGGAGTGTTCTCCTTTGGTTTCACAGCTGCCAGGCAATAAAACCTTCTAGTCCAAATCCATCCTTTAACTATCAAACATCCCTCATCTGTCTCCACAGCTATGAAATGTCTCAGACAAAGATAATAACTTACAGAGAACACAACAAGATATTTATGTGCAGATCAGATCAAGATATTCAACAACAGCACATGTGCACAAGTAAACCAGCCAAGGTGTGCTCTCAGTGTCAGGGGAACAACAGAGAATAGCCCACCGAGGCTGGAGACGGAGCATATGGGAGAAGGATGCAACACATAACAGCAAAGCTCATTGGCTAACAGAGCTGAGAGGAGACCACAGCAGCCTCCCTGAGCAGGCTCCAGCAACCGTCACAGTGACAGACATCCAAGAACGGGTCTCCAGCATGAGGACTTGGACAGCATCTTCAAAGAAGAACCTTTCATGTGCAGTGAAGATATTTACCCGTGGACACCTTTAAAATGAGGACTGACTTACTGTGATTCAATTTGTGATTCCAGCATTTTGTGATTTGTATCTGCAACAGTTCCCACGATGCCTTTTTATAGGCCAAGTACAGTTCAAATGAGTGTGTTTGGAGGAACCTGAATAAATCTACTGGGTGAACAGTGGGTTGGATTACAGTGAATTACAGGCACAGCCGTCGCAGTAAACTACAGACACAAACACTTGTTGATGACAGAGCTACATCCAGCTTTGCTTTGTGCACGAGGCCCTGCTTTTGGTTTCTGTGGGAAATTCACTTGTTACAGCAGCACAGTGGACTAAAGGAAAAGCTGAGTGAGAGAAATATTAGAAAAAGTAAAAACAAAATAATAATAACAATAAGGCAGCACGGTGGCACAGTGGTGAGCACTGTTGTCGCACAGCAAGAAGGTCCTGAGGTCAATTCCACCATCAGGCCGGGGTCTTTCTGTGTGGAGTTTGCATGTTCTCCCCGTGTCTGCGTGGGTTCCCTCCGGGTACTCCGGCTTCCTCCCACCGTCCAAAGACATGCAGCTTGTGGGGATAGGTTAATTGGATAATCTAAATTGCCACTAGGTGTGAATGGTTGTCTGTCCCTGTGTGTTGGCCCTGCGGCAGACTGGCGACCTGTCCAGGGTGGACCCCGCCTCTCGCCCTATGACAGCTGGGATAGGCTCCAGCGCCCCCTGCGACCCTGAAAAGGATCAGCGGAAGCGAATGGATGGATGGATGGATAAAATAAATAAGAAAAATAGTGTGGAACAGTGTGATGGTTACTTTATGCAGTCAAATACACATTGTTTCTTTTTTATAAGTATATAATAATAATATAGATGTATTTTTAAAAAGCAGCAAGCTGATCTTTTTGCCACCTCCTCCCATTATTCACGCACTGCAGATGTAATGTTGTGAAGGAGAGGTGTGCACACACACACACACACACGCAGTGAAACGTAGGTGATCAATAGAAGTGAAAGGCCAACGTTGTTCTTTGAGTAAATAAGAGCCTCGACTCCAAATAAGATTACATGGATGTGTAACATGTTGGAGGCAATAAGCAGATTATCACCATGCTGAACAACACAAACACTACATGGCACAGTTTTGGTGGAGGGGACCTGATGTTGGATCTCGTCTTGGGCGACCGTGGCTCAGGGGGTTGGGAATCGCATCTGTAACCGGAAGGTCGCCGGTTCGATCCCTGGGCTCTCTGTCCTGGTCGTTGTGTCCCTGGGCAAGACACTTTACCCTACTTGCCTACTGGTGTTGGCCAGAGGGGCCGATGGCGCGATATGGCAGCCTCGCTTCTGTCAGTCTGCCCCAGGGCAGTAGCTTGCCTCCACCAGTGTATGAATGTGAGAGTGAATGAATAGTGGTATTGTAAAGCGCTTTGGGTGCCTTGAAAAGCGCTATATAAATCCAATCCATTATTATTATTAGAGCTTTCATTCTGAATATTCACAAACACGTTTATAGGCAGACAGAGCAAGCTGGGGCAGGACGTGCAGCAGGTGAGGGTGGATAGAGACGGAAGTGTGCTAACAAGTGAAACGTGTGTGGAGAAGATGGAAGGAGCACTCCGAGGACCGATGAAGGTGGAAAATGAGAAGTGGAGCACGGATGGAGGACATTTAGTGAATCAGGATGTGCAGAGGATTAGTAAGGAGGAAGTGAGGGCGGCTGTGAAGAGCATCGACAGTGAAAATGTGGTTGGTTCAGGTGACACACCTGTGCAGGTACGGGGATGTCTAGGACAGACAGAGTGGAGTTTTCTACCCACAGTTTCGGGGAGTGAGAGGAGGCCTGCAGAACAGAGAAGAACTGTACTGGTGCTGATTTTCAAGAACAAGGGTGATGTGCAGCTAGCAAACCATAACCCTGAAGCTGTGGGAGAGAATTAATGAAGGGGGGGTCAAGACGAGAGGTGACGAACCGTGAGCAGCAGTCAGGCTTCATCCAGAGAAACACTACAGATGTCAGGGATCCAAGAGAAGAACTGTGGAGCTGTGTGAGGAAGTCCGGAGTGGCAGAGCAGTCTGTGTGGACAGGATGTACGAGGAGGGCGAGAGGGGGTGAGGTGCGTGGCAGGAGTGACAGATGGGTTGAAGACCGCTGAAAGGAGCAGCCAGAAGAAGATCATTTACTCAAGTCACCACAAACTAATTACAGTCTGAACGTGCAACTCTACAGATCCCTGAAGACCTTCAGCAGGATGTTTTTGTTTACTTAAGTGCTCAGGATGATCATTTCAGGATTTAAAAAGAGAAAGTCTTGTGATAGTTTAGAATGATGCTACAGGTGGAGAAAACGATGCAGTACGGTTCATTTATGCTGTTGTTGGCTTAAAAGTCTAAATATGTTGAGTAGAAATCTCTTCAAATTAATCTTAAAAATGCTTTTCACACAGTACGAGTGCACCTAGTAGTGGGTCTGATGTGTTACCATCTGCATACTGATCATTCCAGGCAACATTTTTCCAGTCTTCTCAATTTTGGTGAAGCCCAAAGTTTTGTTGTCAGCTGACAGGAGCTATGAACTGTCCTTTAAATGAACTCAGTGCAGCCGTTCTCAGGCTGAACATTAACAGTAGACAGATTTTATTAATTCAATTCTATTCAGTTTTATTTTTATAACGCCAAATCACAACTGAAGTCGCCTCAAGGCGCTCCATAGATACAGAGAAAAACCCAACAATCATATGACCCCCTGTGAGCAGCACTTTGGCGACAGTGGGAAGGAAAAACTCCCTTTTAACAGGAAGAAACCTCCAGCAGAACCAGGCTCAGGGAGGGGCGGGGCCATCTGCTGTGATTGGTTGGGGTGAGAGAAGGAAGACAGGATAAAGACATGCTGTGGAAGAGAGACAGAGGTTAATAACAGATATGATTCAATGCAGAGAGGTCTGTTAACACATAGTGAGTGAGAAAGGTGACTGGAAAGGAAAAACTCAATGCATCATGGGAATCCCCCGGCAGCCTACGTCTATTGCAGCATAACTAAGGGAGGATTCAGGGTCACCTGGTCCAGCCCTAACTATATGTTTACTACCTGAAGGCACAGTAGTAAGGTGTGCTTGGGTTCTTACATCATTTCTGTTAGTACATAACTAATCCAAATGTGGAACATCCACGTGTGGATAATGACAGTAAATATGCTGCATGACAGTGGAGACGCGTGCAGGGCAGCAGTGATAAACTGGTTCATGGACAGGTAATGGCTTTCTTTCCAAATGAATGTTAGACAGCTTCTGTTATGACTGCATGACAGAAGCATAACAGCATCCTTTGTCCGGTGTGTCCATCATCCTCCACTGCACATGTCCAAACCATCTGAGCCTTGCTTCTCCAGTGTTGAATCGGTCTATTTAAACCTAAAACAGGATCTTTTTGTAAACGCCACAAAATAGTTTTATGCCAAATACTTTGGGCGCATAATCCAAACCAACGCATGCGTGAAAACACCGAATAGCGCAGAAGATTTCTGGCAGAAAGCCAAAATGGAAACTCCGCCGACTAGTGGCAGCTGCGGGACGAACACTTCCTGTCACAGGCGCGCTTAGATCCATTGCAAACGCCAAGTTGTTTTTTGTTATTGTTCGCAATAGTACCAGGAAGTACACTGTCAGAACCTACAAAATAAAAGCACCACATCTCAATTGGCAAATCCAGCTGTTGACACCCCATGACATATATAAATACACGTACCAATCATTTTAGGCCAAGCAAAAAGATGAACCCTGTGTATTTGTAAAAATTAAAAATATAATGTCAATGTGTAATTTAAGCAACATTTTGGAGTTGCAAAATTAAAATAGTACTACCACTACTACTATACCTACTACACTACTATTACCATTATTATTATTATTCTTTTTTAAAATTATTATTATTAGTGGTAGTTGTAGAATTTCGCACTTTTGCTGCAGAAAAAGGTTTTTGTCTTTAAGGGGTCCCACTAGAATGGACCTATACAGTACTGTATGTAGTAAAGTGTGTGAATAAAATTATAATAATTAACAATACAACAACTTTTGTATCTTTATCGTCTTCATTTTAATATCATTTTTGAAAGGGTCATATAAGATATTATACTTTTAAGGATAAATATGCACTATCTTGTTCTTGTGCTGATGCCTTTTCGTGTGTTTTCTACAGTCATTGTGTGTGACCAATTATTCCCATGAGTTTAATGTGCTTTTATTTTGTAGACGTCGGCCGGAAGTTCCCGTTTCCATACTGTAGCGCGTGAACCTGACGGCGGCGAGTGTAGTCAGGCGGCGGAGGGACACGCGCGTAGGCTTTGCACGCACACACACACAAAGAAAGGTATCTAACAGGAGATATTTGTGTAACGGCTCATAATATTGTAACACTGTGTGTCGCGTGTATGTTGCGGAGGGCGTTAGTCTGACAAATGCGCCCTTTAATCGTCAGAGGAGAGTTTAGGACTGTGTGCATCCTGTGGCTGGGTCAGTGTCGACGGATGTAGCTTTAAAATGCGAGGAAAAGCTTTGAGCGAACGGCGGGTTCTGTTTGTTTCTTTCTGACGTCGTAATGTGAGGCCTGAGAAGCAGCTCGACAGACCGAAGGAGCTTCCTGACTCCTTTATCCGAAAGTTCCCCGCAGCTGAACATTGTTGAGGTGTAGCATCGGGGTTCGACTGCGACATCGCCCCGCCGATGCGTTTCTGCTTTTCCACTCACGGGTCGGTGTGAGGTGGTGTTTTGGTCCCTGGTGTTGACCAGAGCCGGGCCCAACTGCTCCATCAGATGTTTCCTTTGTCGCTGCCCAACGAGCTAAAAATAACAGGCAACATTAGCTCAGGCCACAGAGGTTCCTCACACGGGGAGGATTTAAACTAGTCCAACCAGTTTACTCGGCCAGTGTCGCTCCAGGCCTGAGCCGTAATGTGATGGAGGCAGCCACGGCTGCACACTATAGCTTTACAGTCCCATAGATAGAAAACGCCAACCTGTTACAGTTAACGCGTGTATCCTACGAACATTTCTATGTTTCAGTGCAGTTAGAGCTTGAACTCAGTGGCAGCCGTGGACGTGTTAGTGGACCGTGTCAGCTGTAGTAGGTGGATTTAATACGTCAGAGTCCTGCAGCAGCTCGAATAATTTCGTTTTATTATGAAATATCATTTTAAATTAATGTTCATTTCCCAGGCTCGGTATGTCGGATGAAGATTCCCGTGCCAGCACAAGCTCTTCCTCTTCTTCCTCTTCGACCCATCAGCAGCAACAGCAGGAGGCGAACCCCCCAAAGAAAAGGGACAGTAAAGCCAGCATGAGCAAAACCTCCAAACATCTGTCCACCAGTGCTAAGAGGTGAGTGCAGTGATGCTGGGTGGAGTAGAAGAGCGGCGCCTGTCATGTCACACAAGATAAGCTGGCAGCGTGGAAAGTTTGACGTGACTGTTGCAGGCGTGGGTTTGTGGTGATTTTTGCAGAGTAGCTTCGTTTCTGGTTATCGTCATTCCTCTTTGTGGACTTACAGTAACGCGTTTTACTGACTCCGATCTGATTTTGCAGAATTCAGAAGGAATTGGCTGACATCACATTGGACCCTCCACCAAACTGCAGGTGAGTCGTTTGTAACACCTGGCTCTCTGACGTGTTTCTCGTGTTTTATCTTCTCGAATAAAGACTTTATGATCTGTCACAAGTTAGTCTTTCACTGCACAGAATTCTTTAGTCATGTTCACGTCGACGTCTGTGTGCGAGAGTGGAATAAAAATAAGACCTGTTTGTGGGCTAACAAATGATTGATGAGCACTTCCTAATTAGATCCTCTTTCTCAACTGTCTTATTTGTGGTCGTTGAACAAGAAAAACCAACTTCTAACCTCATGATTATGTCAGAATATCACTGGAAACGCTGAGGCATTTAAAAATAAAATAAAATAACCAGCTACCCTGAAAGCAGACTGTTTTCTAGCTGACTGGAGGGAAAAGCTGTCCAGGTGGAGGTCTTTAGCTACGTCTGCTCGGTGTACATCTGTGGAACCTAGAGGTTTGGAGGAACAGGCTCCTGGTGGGGATTCAGGTGTCCTGCTGGTGGAACAGCTTGTTTGCCAAATGTCAGACAGGTCCGGCAGGTTTGGCTGCAAAAGTGAATGATGAGCATGTGCTGCATGTGGCGCAGCTACTGGAAGTCTCCTGCTACTATTTAACATCCTGTATGCTGCCAAGGAGTTTCAGTCAGCACACACCTGGCTTTGCAGAGCTTCCTTAAGTCTGTTTGTTAGGCATATCATCATGGGATGGATTCTTCTGTGCCGCTGAAGTGAAGCCGGTACAGGTTTTTGTTTTTCTTGACACAGTAAGTACTCCGAGCCGAGCCAGGGGTTGGAAGGTACGAGGCTCTGGCTGACTCGATGCTCCCGGCTTCTCCCAGCGGGTTATTGGCTGCAAAGTAGGAGGTGTGTGTGTGTGTGTGTGTGTGTGTGTGTGTACCCCTTGTTTTTTTTCATACAAACCAAGTAGAAAACAGCTCGAGTCCTCATAAACCAAACACATGTTCATTTCAGTGCAGTGACTCATTGTTCTGCTTTCTTGGTTATGCGACTGATCATGACCTGTAGTTGGAGCTGTTGTAGGAGTGAAATCCTTTTACTCCCCTATTATCTGCAACATCAGTAAAGCTGTGTTGTATTCCTCTTCCTTATTCTCACTCTTCTTCCAGCATCTCTTGTAGAAATACTTTTTCGAACACCCGTCTTTATTCCTAAGCTGTTTTTATCCCTCAGCTGTAGTTGAAGTTGGTGTAAACCTGCAGTTCAGAGACAGAAGACATGACAAATACAAAAGCTTCTAACAGCAAATGTGGAACAGCTCACATCCAACACGCTGAACGTGTGCATAACAAGACCTCTTTACCCGCTGACCCTTAAACTATGTTTCCACTGTTCCTTTAATATCCAGAGAGCTCATCAAACTGGTTAGCCCACACTGGCACTGGACCAGTCTTTGTTCAGCCTGCACCAGTATCTCCTTTGCGCTTCAGCCGGTGAGTTGAGGATGTGATAAGCTTTTTATGGGATGGGGACTTTGCTGCGCGTCCTGGTGAACAACCTGGACAACCAAGTTTGTGAATGCTTTCAGCTCAGGTGTTTAAAATTGATACCACAGGTGCATCTACTAAAACTCTGGGGCGAGGTTGAATCCCAGCGAGCTTGACCTGGAGGTCAGAGGTGGCTGAGTCCGGCTAGGCAGTGATCAGTAATGTTCCCAGGCTCCTCCACAGGCTTCTTGGCTGTTCAGCATCATCCTTCGATTTACTGCAGGTTCAGTGCTCAAGTTATTTATTTCGTTCTGTATAGAAATAAAGGGCCAAGCACGTCAAAGAGAACAAAACACGAAGAAGAAAATCTGAGGGGTGTTTAACATTCTCACCGTGCTCCTCAGATTAGCTTCTAATCTGCCACAATGCCGTCTTTGTTTTGACTGAGCTGCTGCTGTTCTCTCTTTATTTGTTTAGAAGATGGAAGTGACTTAGAAACTTTTGTTTTTCAGACAAAACTATTTAGTGACATCAGCGACTGACACACCGACTGAGCAAAATTAAGATGTGTGTGTGTGTGTGTGTGTGTGTGTGTGTGTGTGTGTGTGTGTGTGTGTGTGTGTGCGTGTGTGTGTGTGAGTGTGCGCGTGTGCGTGTGTGAGTGTGTGTGTGTGCGCGTGTGCGTGTGTGAGTGTGTGAGTGTGTGTGTGTGTGTGTGCATGCATGTGCGTGTGTGTGTGTGTGTGTGTGTGCATGCATGTGCGTGTGTGTGTGTGTGTGCATGCATGCATATGCATGTGCGTGTGTGCGTGTGTGCGTGTGTGCATGCATGCATGTGCGTGTGTGTGTGTGCGTGTGTGTGTGCATGCATGTGCGTGTGTGTGTGCGTGCGTGTGTGTGTGCGTGTGTGTGTGTCCTCTCAGACTGAATCATTCTGTTCAGTTTCACAGTTTAAATAAACTCTGTTCGTGCACATCATGATCAGTAGGTTTGGGTTCTTCCTGCTTCATTTGGAATCTGCTCATCAGAGTAGGGCTGTTTGATGTAACGATATATATCACATGACGATATAAAAACATCTATCGTTTCATTTTACGCTATCGTTTGTTTCGTGGTGTCGCAAAATAAACTGTTACAGCAATATATTTTCATGTTTTGATGTCACTGTAGTGGCTATATTCATTCCTTAAAGTTCTCTCTTTCTCTTATATTTAATATAACCACACTACAACAACGACGGTAACAGCATCGCGTGTCCGCTTGTTTATGTTCCACATAAACCTTTCACAATAAAGCTCAAGATCCTGTTGAGACCTTTCAAAATAAACTGAATCACGTGAAAGATGCAGATTATTTACGGATGAGAAGTAAATAAGAGCCGCCAGGTGCTAAAAAATAAACCTTAGACTCAAACGTTAGAACAGGCGTTTCCCCGCAGCACGCCGTGTAATAAATACTCACAAAGAAAACGGCGGCCGTTACAACTTATGTCTAAAAATGTGTTGTTTCATGCATCGTTAAAACACTCGACTCCAGCTGCACGACGCCCAGCTGGAAACACTTCACGCAAGTCGAGCTGCCCGAGATTCACAGAATTGTTACATTTGTGTGATTTATGTCGTTATCAGGACGGTAGAATTCTTATATCGGGATATGAGATTTTGGTCACATCGCACAGCCCTACATCAGAGTATGAGCCAGCTGTGCACTGCAGATGTTGCTCACATGCTGTTGAGTCACTTTGTCGTCTCATTTCTGTCAGAATTCGTCGGCACCCCGTTTCCCCTCTTCAAATGGACATTGGAGAGAAGTCTTGTGACTAGTTTCCCTCGTCGTCAGCACTCCTCTGTTAACAATAAGACACTGACCACTGGGAGTGCTGCACACGCCCCCTTTTCCTTTACTACAGCCGTCACAGGCGCACTGCCATCTGCTCTGTGCTGCTTTCATTCACTGTTTCATTGCTGTTTTTCTCCATGCTGCCTCTTTGATTTAGTGCTTACTTCCCAATTCTCTTGTCTTGTGCTTGCAAACATCATATCTCCTCTTGGGATGTTGCCAGATTCCTGACGTTCCACAGTCAGTGCACAGGGAAGCTGAGGAATGTTTCAAGCTGTGTACAGTAGGGTAATCTGTGCTGCAGAGGTTTGGTAATGATTTATTTTAACATTTCCTGTGTCTTGTTGATTCTCCTAATCACAGCTACAGAAACAGGCAGTTCCTAATGTGAGCCACATGCACACGAGCCCTCTGTTTAATAGCAGTGGCCACCTCGCTCCACGTGTCTGCAACAGTTTCTCTACAGCTATAAAGAAGCTCCCCAGTCTCTACACGTCCTTCACCTTTGACAGCCTCATAAAGCAGTGCTGAGCTGCTGCACACGGAGACTTTCACTTCCTCTAACCTGTCAGCAACTGATAGCTTCTTTGGACCAACATGTATGTGTGACGGATAATCTGAGCATTAAATATTAACCAGTTTAGAAGCCATATAAACACATCTGAGCATTTGGCAGCTTTTGTTCAGATACCTTTTGTTTTCCACGTGGAGAAGGTCTGAGTGCTGCGAGTGACAGATGGGTTTAAGATGGAGGTGGGATTAAATGAGGGATTGACCCTGAGCACCTCATTGTTTGCAGGGGTCAAGGACAGGCTGACAATGAGGTCAGGCAGGACTCTCAGAAGGCTGTGATGCTTGTGGTCTGTAATGAGCAGAGAGCCGTACAGGCGGAGGCACGTGAGAGGGAGACGGTTAGAACAGCCAAGCTGCGAGCGAGTAGAGGAAGTGAAGGTGGGTTTAAAAAGCTGCGAAAGAGAAAGTTTACAAGGTGGAGATGGCGAAGCTGGAAGTGGCAGAGCTGAAGCTGCTAAGATCTACAGACTGAACAAGATTAGACTGAAGTGCTTAAGAGGGACGGCTCAGGTGGAGCATTTCAGAGACCCTGCTAGAGGTGACGTGGTTTGGACGTGTGCAGGGAGGGATGGTGGATGAATACGGAGCTCCATCCTCCCCTTGTTGATGGAAGGAAATGGATGGGACAGCTAATGAGTACACCTACAGTAAACAGGCACGTGAGGTTCTTTTTTGATTCATAGCCCGTGAAAGAGTTTTGGAGCCTGTGTGGGTTCGATGTACGTGTCTGGACGTTTTCCTCGGTTATTGATTTCCATTTTATTTGAGCCTAAAATAGAGTTTTTGTTTCTGGATGGATGATGTATCACTCTGGATCGCTTTCAGTGAGGCAGTATCAGCGCTACAACATGAGATTCATAAAGCACTGAGAGAACATTTACAGGCTGATCCGTTAGATTCAATTGGAGGTTCTGTAGGGAGCGTGGAGCTGTTGCATTGAGCCTCCTCTCTGCAGTCATCGGACTGTGTCAGTCAGGCAGCTTATTACAGTGTTTCTGAGAGAGCAAAGGTTTGAGTTGGAGCACAATAAGAGGCTCATTCAAACATGAGCGTTGATTAATGTGGACTCTGTGCTGAGGCAGGAATATTGGGAAAAGGGAGCAGTCGTCAGCGTGGGCTTTGAGTGTGACAAGAAGGCTGTGTGCAGGGTAACAATGCCAGAGGACCACAGCCTGATACAGGATACACACTGATACTGAATCACTTCAGGGTTTATTGGAGGTTTATGTAATGCTATTCATTACCCAAATGTAAGTAATTACAGGGAGACCATCAGCCTTGCTCAGTATTTGTCTGGATGAATGAACTGCATTAGGGCTTCATCCTGCCACACGAAGCATCGTCCCTCCACACTTTTTGCTTTAAAGTCGGATCATCAGGTCATGAATGACCCCGTCCAGCTTTTCCTGTCCCAGTGTTGACAGTGTTGATATCATAATCCTGCCCTTTCTTCAGTTGTTATTGAGAGAGAAACGACATGCAGTGCTGTTAGTGCAGTGAAAGCAGTCTGTACCCAGGATGCTCTCAGCTGTGATCAGTGTTCGGCTTCATTTGTTTACACAAACAGACACTTGAGGTTGCAGAAATGCTGCGTGTGGACGCGCTCGCTAACACAGCCACTGTTGCATTTTTTCCAACAAAACAAATCGAGGTGCTGCAGTCGGTTTTGTTCTGGAACCTTTGAACCATCCGCCGGATGTTTGTCATATGGGAACGTGGCCATAATAAGAGACTGTGCGTTGCATTTACTTTGTAAGACACACACACTGATGTGTCTTAGTTTCAGGGTTCGTACGGGTGCTTGAAATCCTTGAAAATGCTTGAATTTTAATATTGTCTTTTTAAGGTTTGAAAAGTGCTTGAATTTCAGATGTGGTGCTTAAAAGTGCTTGAAAGTGTAACTGCATTTCATTCTCCACAAATAACTGTCTCACTGAATAGTTTTTTTTTAATAGATAAAGAAATAAAATGAGTAAAATGTAAAAGCAAAATGTCTCTGCCTGGGCTGCCTTGCACCTCTGTGGCTCTGTTTCAATATGTGACCCCGCCCCTCCCCTAACTGTGGGGATGAGTGCGCTAACATACCTGCAGCTGCTGTTTTAATGAGTGTTTGATGGAAAAGGACAATGGCGGAGTTTGCGCTCTGCAGTCACATGATAGGTGAGTCCTAGTAAATAATTTTCCAGTACGTGTACGTTACACATGCTCATTTTTAACATTATGATGATTATTTTGCTAACTATCAAACTCGCTGGAGAAATGATTGAAGTGCACTGAGTGTGATGCAATACGGCAGCGCTGTTATACAGTTAGTTATGGCCTGGAGATTTATGGAATATGCTGTGAACTTAGCTAACATTACTTAGCAGTAGCAGCAATATGAGTTACTCAAGTGAAAGCTTTAAACATTAGCCCGTTACACAACTAGCCAACTTCAGGCTTTCTGATGAACCCTCTGGGGTCGACGGACGCAACATGTGGCATGTGGTTGTTGAGGAAGAGGGGGATTTTTAGGAGTGACACGGGCGAGAGACAGCGAGTGAAAGAAAGAGAGAGCGAGTTTTGAAACATGATAGATTTGTGTTTGGAGTCAAGTTAGTGTGTTGTCTTGTGTAGTTAGTGTGTAGTGTGGTCGTTGTTTTGTTTTGTGTGTCAGTTCTACAAGTGAACGTCACAGTTGCTGTAAAAAAGCCACCAAAGGCAGATTGCAGTGTAAACGCTGCCTCCACATGGAAAACAAGTAAACAGTACCATAAAGCTTTGTTGTTTGCAAAACTTGTGCATATATTTAAAAATGTACAAAATGTACAATTTCTATTTGATTCGTTAAACATGTTTGTGGTTTTTACAGTCAGAAATATCACTTTTTTCTACTCATGTTTTAAATTTTGTCTGAATGTAGATAAATTGTGCCGATACAGTTTGTCAAAATGAGAAAATAACAGATTGGCAAGATAAACCGTTTTTAAAGGTGAAATATAGAGAACAAATCAAAAGTAGTTCACATTTTCACATCTTGATTTTTAAGTGAAATGTGCATTTTGAGTTTATACATAAAAAGCTTGCTGGAAAAGCTTGAAAATGGACCTTGAAAGTGCTTACAAAGTGCTTGAATTTGACCCTGAAAAAGGCGTATGAACCCTGTAGTTTGTGATCCTGTTATTTTGCAGTCAGGGAAAACCCCTGTGCCACTCCATACGTTCATCCCATAGGTGATTTAAAAACAAGTTGTCAGTTCAGTCACACATCTGTCCTTCCTTCCTTCCTTCCTTCCTTCCTTCCTTCCTTCCTTCCTTCCTTCCTTCCAACAGTTAAGAGGAGATAAATTGATGAACCGGGGTCCTGTGTCTGGGATCAGCCTGAACAGCTACTACTGCCTGATTTATTAATTTGATTTCACACAGTGTGGAGACACTTTAGTTTTTATAGATCGGGAGGTCATTGGTGTGCTGTGGATGTTTCCAGCATGTTGTCCTCTGCTCAGTGTTGGTTAGACGGCTGCATGTCTGTTAAAGGTCAAAGAAAAACACGCAACAGCTGAAATGTTCTTGCATGTTGCAGAGAGGTCACCAGGGGAGGGCTCCCATATTGAAAGGAATGACAACAGTGATGGAGTATTATTGCCCACACGAAGCACTGAGTGGGCTTTATGTTCACAAAGAGGAGCTGCAGCCTCACCGGTACATTTAAGAAAGGCTGTGTGATGTATCGAATATACTCGCTGTATCACGATGGTTACTATGGCTTCCTCCTAACCATCGAGTATAGGTTACCATGGAAATATTAAGCTTCCTGCACGTCATTCACTGTGAGGCTTTTTCTTCTCCCAACGCTCTGAATGCATCAATTAACCCCCCTCCCAACCAGAAAGTGTTCTACCCTGGCTGAGCACGCGTTTCTCAGTCTGGATTTTGATGTCGAACAAAATGCGACAATCTGCAAAATATGCTGTGAAAGTATTGCTGCAAAAGGGAGCAGCACCACGAAATTATTCCACCAGCTGAAAAGTCATCGACTGCAAAATGAAGACAGTTTTAAACATGTGAACGTCTCCCCACACACCAAAGAAACCTCTGAATAAACCAGCTGTGATACGAACGACGACGACTATCGCTGAGTCCATGTTATTGCTTATCAAATGTGAAGTATATTTGTGCTCTTCTTTTGCTGCTGGTTCAGTGAAGTTTGGTCGGAGCGTGACGAAACCTGCAGCTTTGGAATCTGTGCGAGCTCAGCTTTAAGACAACGTGCCGTTTGTTTGGCTGCATGAAGTCAAGAGTTCATGGCTTTGTTGTTTGTGTTTACATACGTGTTGCAAAACATGACTGCTCTTTAACTGTTTGGTGGTTGTAGAAATGGTTTGTATGAGCTTTTAGCTGAGATTCTGAGGTTCCTGTGGTTACCACACATGGTGATATTTACATCAAAAACTTGACTTGATGGAGGCTCAAACTGCAGCTCACCCCCTCTGCCCCCAGGACTGCAGGTATTGGGGCTCAAGACATTATAACAAGTGCTCAGGGAGGGGCAGGGGCCATCTGCTGTGAGAGAAGGAAGACAGGATAAAGACATGCTGTGGAAGAGAGACAGAGGTTAATAACAGATATGATTCAAGTGCAGAGAGGTCTGTTAACACATAGTGAGTGAAGAAGAAACACCCAGTGCATCATGGGAATCCCCCGGCAGCCTACGTCTATTGCAGCATAACTAAGGGAGGATTCAGGGTCACCTGGTCCAGCCCTAACTATATGCTTTAGCAAAAAGGAAAGTTTGAAGCCTAATCTTGAAAGTAGAGATAGTGTCTGTCTCCTGAATCCAAACTGGAAGCTGGTTCCACAGAAGAGGGGCCTGAAAACTGAAGGCTCTGCCTCCCATTCTACTTTTAAATACTCTAGGAACAACAAGTAGGCCTGCAGAGCGAGAGCGAAGTGCTCTAATAGGGTGATATGGTACTACAAGGTCATTAAGATAAGATGGGGCCTGATTATTTAAGACCTTGTATGTGAGGAGCAGGATTTTGAATTCTGGATTTAACAGGAAGCCAAAACAGGAGAAATCTGCTCTCTCTTTCTAGTCCCTGTCAGGACTCTTGCTGCAGCATTTTGGATCAGCTGAAGGCTTTTCAGGGAGTTTTTTAGGACATCCTGATAATAATGAATTACAGTCGTCCAGCCTGGAAGTAATAAATGCATGAACTAGTTTTTCAGCGTCACTCTGAGACAGGATATTTCTAACTTTAGAGATGTTGCACAAATGGAAGAAAGCAGTCTTACATATTTGTTTAATATGTGCAGTTGAAGGACATGTCCTGGTCAAAAATGACTCCAAGGTTCCTCACAGTGTTACTGGAGGCCAAGTTAATGCCATCCAGAGTAAGAATCTGGTTAGATACCATATTTCTAAGATATCTCGATATATATCGCGATAAAGCCTAAAAATAGATCGTCCTCATATCGCCCAGCCCTAATAGGAAGTAATAGAATATCTGTTGTTGGCACAATCTGGATCTTGACTGATGCCTCGTGTCAGTTAAACTAGGATATTGATCTGGTCAGTTAAGTAGCAGAGGACGCTGTCAGTCAGTTTCAGTGTTAATGGAAATGACAACAGCTGCAACAATGAGACAGGAATGCTTGTACAGGTGGAGCCCACTGACATGCTTCCACTCCTCACCTTTTGAATGTTTTTTCACTAGTTTCATATTTGGTCAGGGTCACTACTGGCAGCATGAGGCGATGCCCTGGAGAGGTTAGACATACAGGAACAAAGACAATCATTTGTGCAACCTTTGATTGGACAGCACGGGTGTCAGCTGGCTGAGTCAGAGACATGATTATTCAGTGACATACAATAACTCCTCCCGACATTTATTCATAACCAGCATTTATCAGACGTTAGCCATCAGTTAATACTGCAGCTTTCACCGATGGGTTTCAGTTTGTGTTGCTTGATAAATGCGTTGCTCTGCTCTGCCTTCACAGCAGTCATGCTGAAATATTGAGGCAGTGGGCCCTGATGTCAAACCAACGATGAGGTATGACAACAAGGGACAGTCCAACAGCAAATACTGCGTTACCTGTGCTGTGTTGTATTGCATAGAAATGACGCCACAGCAGGTGCTCGTGGAAAAGAGGCAGCGTGATCTGAGTGATTATGGGTGTGGCTGTAGCTCAGGAGGTAGAGCAGGTCATCTGCTGATTGGAGGGTTGGTGGTGGCGTGAGCTGTCATGTTAAAGCAGATTTCTCTTTTTACCTGCACTCGCTGTCTCACCTGTCTCCTGTATATTTTCTGCCTTATAATCAGTCTGTGTGATTATAGCTGCAACGCTTCAGATGACGTCTGATTCCCTCGTTGCAAGTCAGACAAAAATGTCTTTTCATTTAAGAATGAAGCAAACATCAGACTGCAGAATCATGCAAGAAGGCAAAAATGCTGCTCAGAGCTGATTTAGCTCTAATAATATTTGACTCATTGCTTTACCTGTTCTTTCTTTAATAGCTTTGTTTTAGTTTGGAAGGAGGAGCGGCACATAAATGTCCGGCCCTTCATTGTCCTGTATCTGTCAGCACTACAGCACTGCCTGACATTTCTTTCTCCTGTCGCCACCAAGAACGCAGACGCGGTGACGAAGTGCTGTTTGTGTCCCTGAAACCTGATTTGTGCGTCACATGATTTTAAAATAAAGCGCCTCGAGGCGACTTTTGTTGTGATTTGGCGCTATATAAATCAAATAGAATTGAATTGAAAATGACTGTGTCAATATTGGTTCATTTAAACATTCGTTTGTGTTTTGCGTGCAGTTTTCCATGAAACAAATCGTGTTTTTCTCCACGTTTGCGTCGAACGTCCTAATGAATGAAAAGGCAAACTGTGAGGTGTATCTGGTGTTACTCTGTCAGGCATCCAGTGATGTGAAAACACCGCCAGCGTTAACGTGTCTAACTAGCTGCTGTTGGATCCCATCTACTGCTCAGTCCTTGTGTTGTCTGCACAGCCATGTGAAGTCCATGTCCCAGTCTACTGACAGTGACTCATATGGTTGTAATGAGCAGTGATGTGGGGATTAAAAACAGGGCTTTTAGATGAAACAACACTTCCTGCGTGTCAGCCCAGTTGGAGCTGACTCGCGGTCTTTTCCACCTCCTCACATGAGCCTGTTTATCTCTTTTGATCGTCTGTGGTTTGTGCACGTCTGTCATTTTGAAAGTTACACAGTTGATGCCGAGTGTTTGTTCCAGCCTGTTGGTGTGTAACGAGGAACGACACTGTGTGATGGCTGGATATACTGATGCTTATACTGATGTTTCAGGTGTTTTCCAGGACCCGTACATGACGGCTGTGTCATCTTACATCCTCTGCAAAAGCACCAGTGTACTTTTTTACGATGTGGAGATATCATTACTACCACAGTGCTGTGCATTTACGTTGCCTCGTGCAGGCAGAGACGAGCCCAGACATGCCCCCCCCCCCGTCCATTTAATACACACCTTCACACCTTCTAGAAGTCATAAGCCTGTAAACACACAGCACCAGTGTCAGAGGTATGTTCCTGATGAGTGGAGAAACTGCAGTGTGGGCGTGCTCTGACTTCACTGTTAAAGTAGTGTTTGTAGAACTTCTTGTCTTTCAAGTGCCAGGAAGATGATGTTGTTGTTGTGTGTGTGTGTGTGTGTCACATTTGGTGTATAAGAAAACTGATGCCAAGCGAAGATGAACAAACATTTATGAAGGTGTGGGGTGTCTGAGTAACACACTGTGGTAAACTGTGCAGTGATACTGTTTTAGTTTCAAAGTAACCGTTTCATTTCATCCCCAGAGTGAAGACTGAAATAAAACCTCAGTGCTGAGCTTGTGTATCATTGAAGAACCACTAAGTACTTGTTGATTGTGTTCTCCAGCGCCGGCCCTAAAGGAGACAACATCTATGAGTGGAGGTCCACCATCCTGGGCCCTCCAGGCTCCGTGTACGAGGGGGGAGTGTTCTTCCTGGACATCGCCTTCACACCAGACTACCCCTTCAAACCACCCAAGGTGAAACTGAATGCTTGCTATTCAAAAGACATGAACTAATGTTTTATTTCAGATTGTTCACTAGAGGGCGCCTCTGTCCTGTGGAGAGTAGCTACATGAATTTTAGCAGCTTAACTAAGTTTCAGACCTCATGTGGAAACAGTTTAGCCTCATGTGTGACTCTTTTCAAAGAGTGTGTGGGGAGGGGGGGCATGTAGTGCTGGCCTTTAAACCCACGAGCTGCTGCTCTTCTGTAATGTTGACTCTTGAGTGACACTTGATTGTAACGAGCTGTATTTTTATGGAGTTTCTACCTGTGTGATCAGGTGACGTTCCGTACGAGGATCTACCACTGCAACATCAACAGTCAGGGCGTGATCTGTCTGGACATCCTGAAGGACAACTGGAGTCCCGCCCTCACCATCTCCAAGGTCCTACTGTCCATCTGCTCCCTGCTCACTGACTGCAACCCAGGTGAGAGCCTCACGTGCATACAAACTCGGTTAGACTTACAAAACCGAGATATCGAAGCGTGGATCAGATCCTGTCCAGATATCGACGAGGCCAGGGTCTTCACTGCAGTTGTAGCTTCTACTCTGACATGCAGCAGAGCGCTAACGTTGGCAGCAGAGTCATCAGTTTAGATGCATGTGCGGCTTGCTGCAGCTTTACCGTAGTCAAATGAATCAGCACGTCTGAAAAGCTCGACAGCAATGCTGTTTCTCTCAGTCGCCCTCAGTCGCATCAGGAAAGCTTCTCTTGTACTTAACATAATGTGCAGTTCCATGAATTTCAGTGTTTGGGTCCTGATACTCCACGGTGTGTTCAACAGCTGCCACATAAAAACTGAAAATAGGACCATTTTTGTGATCCAGCTTTAAAATGAATAAAGACCTTTTGTCATGTTGTTTTCATGCTTTATCCATGTAGGACTTCAAAGGAAGCTGTGGTACAATGTAACTGATCAGGTTAAACTCCTGTGGCGTGGTGGTGCAGTGGGAAGTACTGGTTTGACCCACAAGCAGATAAGACGTTGGGCTTCTACATCAGTCACGACGTGTAGTTTCAATGGTAGAATAAATGTGACCAGCTGTGAGCGCTCAGTAAGGCTGTATTTCAGACCAGTCTGTGTGTGTTTGTGATGACCGGTTTCATCCCAAACAGGACTGTCACCCACACACAGCTCTGTGTACTTTGCTGTAGTTTTTCAGCCCAGCTGGAGGTGTGTAAATAAAGTAACGTGTTGTTTTGTTGACAGCTGACCCTCTGGTTGGAAGCATCGCCACACAGTACACAACAAACAGACCTGAACACGACAGGATAGCCAAACAGTGGACCAAACGCTACGCCACATAGTGGCCTGAGCTGCTGCTGATTGGACGACCCGGGAGGAGGATTTGTTTTTTAATCTTGGAACTGAAGTCTTCAATCCTGACATTATGTTGTTTATTGTATTTTAAGTTATCCTTTGGCCTGACTATAATCAGATCTGCCAGTAGCACATTTAGTGTCTCCTCTTTGAATAGTTCGCCCGTGCTTGACGATGGGCATTAATACTTAACTACTAGATGAAATGTGTCAGCATGATTCCCAGTCAGTGGTGTCAGTGTAAATTTCCACTTGTATTAAACTTCCAGTTAGTGTTGCGAGCTGCAGCCGTAGTTTACAGGCTGCACTTCTCAGTATTTGTGTGCTGCTGAGAATAAAGAGAAGCTAACGTTTACCAGCACCCATTTCTGCTTAACCTTCAGACGGTCACTTCAATATGTGAATGAGCTTTTCTTACTTTGTCACAGCGAGCAGTCACTCGAACACTGGGATAACTGCGCTGGGACCCGAGGGCCGCTCTGGCGTTTGCTGCCACGCTCAGACTTGGAGAAAGTTGTTTCCACATGTAGACGTGTTTAGGTGGATGTTGGTTGTGGTTTGTGTTCTGTACCGATGAAGAGCAGCACTGTTTCTCCCTTTAAGGATTAAACATGACCAACCAAAGCGACCCACTTGTTTCCCATCATTTCAGGAGCTGATAACATGAAGGGGCTACATTTTATTCAGTGCATCCTGAGACTGTTACAGAGCAGAGTACATTAGCTAAGATATTTCACCTCTGTTCTACTAGCAGCACATTAAATGTTATTACTGTTAAAACACTTTCAGGACACGTCAGATCATCTTTCATCACCATTTTCACAAGTAAAGGAATGAGGCTCAATAAAGTGACAAAAATAAATTAGTTAAAAATATTTCCTCTCAACGTCTACAGTTAGAAAGGCAAACACATCCCTGTCGGATTAAACCGACTGCACTCCTGCGTGTACAGGAAACCTCATGAAACATCACGAGTAAAGGCAGTACCATGACTATTATTGCTACCAGGCCATACTTGACCGCCGCAGTCGTATCAGAGGACAGGAAGGACGCGGCGTTCACACTGAATGGGAAACGACAGGTTTGTACTGGCCTCCTGTTTTTGAAGGGAGAGCTCATATTAGTAATCTAATAACAACACGTCTGCTTAATGTGTAACGCTGGGGGTCAAACCCTCCCAAATCTTTGGTTCTCCATTGTTAAGATGGTTTGAACCTCCCCGTGTGATCACCTGCGCGCACGCAGCTTTTCAACGCCTGCTTCTCTACGCCTGCTTCTCTACCAGGTTTGGGCCCTGACACCTCTCTAATATTTGGTTCAGTTAAAGTCACTGTCCACGTCAACAGGTACAGACGATAAAGGATCGATCCATCCAACAGAACATTTCATCATCGCAGGAGCAGTTTGAAGCGACACAGCAGAGACGTTTCTGACATTTTAGCTCCAGGTGTGTCGTGCACAGGTCGGAAGCCCCTCATTTCCAGACTCCTGAGCGATCATTCGTGGCTTCCTGAAGTTCTTTCAAAGTTTTCTTCAGAGCTGCTGTTTAACACTGATCTGTGAATCATTCAAGCATACACAGGTGCCTAACTCAAAGGACGAACAAGTGTGAGCACAGGTTTTAATCATAAACAGCATGAATGACGGTCGTGGCCGCAAACCTGCGATCTTTTCATGACCTCATTCTGAAGAGCCGTCTGTGACCATAAACACCTGGATTACTTAATTTCACTTCATAGTGGACACATAACCTGTTTAAAGATCTGATTATTCTAGCTCATTAGCTAACTACTTGCCAATCATGTTAGCCAATGAGGTGTGGTGTTACAGTGAGCTCCACCTCTCGCTGTCACCACCTTAGTTTCAAAATCCTGACAGCAAAGACATCTACGGCTTCATCATGAGACTTGATGAAGTGGTGATGTCACAGAGGCGGCATCCATCTGTAGTTCCATCAACAGCAGGCACAATCCAAAACTTGGCAGACGTATGGTCATGATAAGCACGACAAACTGCAGTCAGAAGAAACGACTATTTAAATAAAAATACATAAAATTCTTCTGAGCTTCTGCGCAGGTACAGAGATGAGTGACCGCAGCAGCGCTGGAAGGATGTATAACCTACTGAATATTTCCAGCGTGTCGTTACCCTTAAAAAGTTAAAAAAGAAAAACTGTACATTCCTGTATCAGAGGAGTTCCTGTGTGACCACATCCTTCTTCCAGGGCTGTACTCGAAGCAGGCCATCAATTATGTCATCAAGCAAAAATCCCAAACGGTTAAACGAGTCCCACTGCTAAACCGAAATCCCATCCACAGCGTGCTGCTGGGAGTGAACGCAGGAAGGAGTGTGTCAGATGTCATTGGATGGGGACCCCTTGCTTTTACGTCCAGGCAGAGGGAAGGCCGACTTGCTCTGAGGCTGCGTGAGGCGGCTGGTGAGCTGGGTGAACGGTTCGATGAGCGAGGTGCGTTCAGTGACGCTCACCTCCCACAGCTTCACCTTCTCGCCTCGTGCCCACTGCTGTGCTGCCTCGTGCTCTACCTGACGACGCTCCCGCAGGTCTGTTTTGTTCCCCAGCACTATGACCATCACCTGCACCCAAAACAAAGCCACGTCACTTTTAAGTGATCTACATTTACACAGGAGAAAACACGAATACATGCAAGTGTGGAATTTTAGAGTCCAACGTCTCTGTGAAGTTTTTGTTTTTCCCAAATATCCGCCTGTCCGAGAATATTCTACACATTCAAGGGTTTTTTTTAATCCAACATTATAGAAATATACTGAGGCTATCAAACTATGAAACATGTTTTTATCTCTATATATCAATACTGTGTCTACTCGCAGTCAGGAGGCTTCATGTTCGCTTCTTACTGCGTTTCAAACAGTCGATATAAAAGCTCACACCCGTGGTGTTCCCCCCCAGCTGCAACTGTGGACGCTCACTGGAGCTTTTCCCACACATGTCAAATTGTTTCTGGGCGAGATACCCAAATTGCACCCGATGCATCCATCAGTGTATGAGTCTGTGCTTAAAATGCATTTGTTTTAATGCTGCATCGACCTCACACAGCGCAGGTGTTTCGAAACATCCTTGTCACATGACCACGGCTAACTAAGGTTTTGGTGTATTCCACCCCAGTTTGAACATCTGGCTGACCGACTGCTTTTAGGTTTGGTTGACAGTGTGCAGAACAAACCTGATGACACTGCAAAGTCACAGAAAGCTTAACAGTCAGCAGTAGCAGCGAAAACACCCACAGTGGAACTGCTCATGGCACTGTGGAGGTAAATAGACGCCTCACTGAGGCCTTTGTTTCAACAACACGTGATCCACTAATTTAGTGATCAGAGATCAGGCTGTCAGAATGTGATGACCGGCGAGGATGACTACAGCGAAGCTGAAACATAAGTCAGTTTAAAACTCAAATGCTATTGCTGATGCTATCAGAGTTCAGGTTTGCAGCTTCCTCTGTGTCTAAACAAAATTCGGTCAGAGCAGATAATAAACTGTGAACTATGGAGAATAAAATGCCGTAATGTTAAATGTGTCAAAAAGGCTATCAGGCCCTGAACTCTGTCAAACTGGTGGAGCTGCCCTCTCCACCCGTGATATTGTAGCAACATAAAGTAGCTTCCCTAAGTGTTACACGTCGACTCCTTTCTCCACCTTTATCTTCCTGTTTAGGTCTGCTCTGTCTGTGGTTTGTTATTTGTGTACGCTGAGGTTCTCTTGGTGCTGCTGGTCATGTTTTTTGGAACAGTGACCTTATTATATGCATATCTTTAAAATGATACAAGTATTCACTTTTAAGAGCAAACATGTTTTATACTGATAAATATACAGATTTGTCTATATAAAACCATTCAGATGATTTCTAGCAAGTTTTAAAGACACGTCCAAACATGTGTTATCTCTTTCTATTCTCCATAAGGTCCAGTTTACACTGTTTAGTACTACACTCACTGTAAAGCTGTACAGCTAAGAGGCAGAAACTAGAGCTGTTAAGAAATACTCTAAATGTAATTATATTATTTAATCAGGCAAAAACTAGACATCTGCTCACAGAAAAAGAACTTGTGAAGTTCTGGGATGATATGCCAGCAATCTGTGCAACGTTTGCCCGAGCAGACTTCAACCCAGCCTCACCTCTTTTTTATCTCTGGACTTATCTATTTCTTTCTTCAGAACGTCCACCCTCTTGAAAGACTCCAAGCTGTCAACACTGTAAACAAGCACAAAACCATCTGCCACTGAGTAGTAGTGCTTAGGGAGGTCTTGTCCATCATTCAGTCCCTTGGTGTCATAGAGCCTGAGCTGTTCCTTGACACCTCGGTCGGTTTCCACAGAGGCCACATACACGTCCTCCTGTGTCTCGTTAGACTCTGACCCTGAAAGGTACAGACGAAAAATAAAAAGAGTTACTGAAACAGCAAATGAGGATCTTGGCAATGAAGCATTGGAATGCTCTCATACAGCATGATGTATCAACACCATGTAATATGAATATACCAAACAATTCATGTCCTGGAAGAATGTACGTATGTTATGCCAAATAAAGAGTGTTCAAAGCTTCGTCACTGAAACAAGTAACATCACGCCCCTGTACGTCCAGTCCTCACCTACACTGTGGTTTCCGTACAGCAGCTGTTCCAGAATAGCAGTTTTTCCCACAGCCGCCTGGCCGCACACCACAACTTTACAGCCTTTTCCCATGTCGAGTCTGTGACATCAAGACAGAAGGTCACAGTTTGTACAGAAACGCGTTAGAACCACAGTAACATCAAAACGACCGACAGCCCCTCAAAACATCAACAGACATGTTCACCCTTAGCTTGTACCTAGCTGGCTAAAGCTAGCTATTGTTTAGCCAGCTAGCCGAAATACGAACACATATTTTTAAATTCTTTGTATGTTTGAGAAAAGTCTCTAACTTTAGTGAGGAAGATACGAGGCTTCCGTCAGGTCTGCAAGCGTAGAACCACGACCGGAGGATCCATTCTGCTGTGAGATTAGAGAGCGACAGGTTCTGTCAGAGCGCATGCGCAGTTCACCATACGTCAGAGCCCTCGAAGATCACCAACTTTGCTCGCGTGTACGTTATTTATTTATTTATTTATTTATTCATTTTATCTGTAGAAAATATGAAAGCTGATTAAAGACAAGTTAAAATTACATTTTAAAAAAAAGTTTAACGCATGTTATTAATGTTGACTTTGTAATTGACTCCTAATTAATATGCAGTTCGACGCAGTAAATTATGGCTCCGAATTTGTCTTTATGTTTACAAATATTTTTGCTTTATAGTTGTAGGAATGAAATCACTGGAAACTGGACAATGAGCGCGTGTTTGATTCTGAAAATTACCACATAAGTGACAAACGCGAAAAGTCGAAGAGAAAAGAAGACCACATTTCCCAGGAGCACTGCGAAAAGCGGAAGTACGCCACTGCCGTTTTCCTTAAGGCATGCTGGGTACTTGCCCTCTCTCTTTCCGGCTAGTACGCCATCATGTAAGCGAGTTTTTCTGTGCTTGTGACCAAATAGTAATCCGTTAAAATCATCATGTATACCCGTTCATCTGTATCTGTGACTCGGGCTGTAGCTTAGTGCTTTGTTATCAATCTGTACTCTGTGACTATTTCGTGGAAAAAGGTTAAAGGCTTTGATTAGAATCCTGTGCTTTAGTGGCGTTCAGATGCTCTCTGTCTGGTAGCCAGGGACCGCTAACGTGTCGTTTCCACTGTGATTTATTTATATAAATGTAGAGTTCTAGCGTTTGGATCACTGTCCCACGTACGCGTGCATTTCTGTGGAGTTATTTCTGTGGGTATTTATGCGACAAAGAGCCGGCCAACTGCGGTGTGCTGCTGTCGGCTATGCTAGCCTTGTATACAGTTTATGCTAAGCGTGGAGTGGCTACATCTGCTGTGTCGCTATTTCATTCTCTTCATGTGTCTGAATGTTTTTGGGGAAACCTGAAGCATGGACGTGTTTGCGTAGCCTTCATATTCTGAAGGTATCCAGTCCAGGTCACGTCCAGCCATGTGCCGTTTGAAATGTAGTAATACATGAATTTCTATTTAAAATGTGCCGGACTAATCTTGTAACTTGCCAACAGTTCAGTGATTTAAAGACTTGTTAGACCGTACCTGTTGGGCTCTTCAGTGTAGCTGCCGTAAACAGTGTTGCTCTGCTGAACTGTTGGTTGCACTGTGAAGGGAAGTAGCGCCTAATGAGCTTTTAATTAACAAGCTGACAAAAATGACTTGACCAAAGTTTCTTTTTTTTCTCAGATAAGTCAACATGGGGGCATATAAGTATATGCAGGAGCTATGGCGTAAGAAGCAGTCCGACGTGATGCGCTTCTTGCTCCGCGTCCGCTGCTGGCAGTACCGTCAGCTGTCCAACCTCCACCGTGCTCCCAGACCCACCAGGCCTGACAAGGCTCGCAGGCTGGGCTACAAGGCCAAGCAAGGTGAGTGCTGTGCCTGTGGTTGTTCGCCTCCACGTCTGTCATCATCTGTACCCGTTCGGGTAATTGCATATTTTTGTTCGATCGAAACAGGCTACGTGATCTACCGTATTCGTGTGCGCCGTGGAGGTCGTAAACGCCCCGTGCCCAAAGGTGCTACCTATGGCAAACCAGTGCATCATGGTGTCAACCAAATCAAGTTCGCCCGCAGCCTGCAGTCCATCGCTGAGGTACGTTCATACCTGCTGATCCAACCTTGGTTTCATGAAGCTACACCAAGCGTCAGATAGTTCAGTACTGAATGTGACATTGAGCATCATTAAGCCTGTTACCCATTTTATTACATTAATGTGAATATTATGTTAGTAATATGAAAGGATGCCTTACTTTACTGCCCACAGTAGCTTAGTCTGATGGTGGATTAACAATGTTAAAGGTGTAGTTGCCACTCACACCCCAGCAAATAGTTTTCATCAGTGGTCGTATCTTGTGTTGAAACCTACAGAATGATGTGATCTGTGAAATGAAAAGTGTTTGGATTCCTGTTTGTTTGTTATAAAATATTCTTGGCCAATATCCTGCACCCCTCAGCAGTCCTGTATAAATGTGGCGTGCAATGTTAGACGCTGCATTACTTTAGTATGTGCTCTCTGTCTTGATGTAAATGTGTGTACAATTTTCCTTATTGCAAAATTGTCCGCTTACAGATTGGACAGGTTCTCTGCAGAGTGTTAATGGAACACTAACTGCACTGGTCATCTTCATGCAGCTGGTGGGATGAGTGGGCACAGTGGAATTGACTTGACAAACATGGGCTTATCCACAATCTTTAATCACCACTTTAAAAAACGTGCATCTGTTTTTGGAAGAAGCAAGAATACTGCACGCTCTCTTGTGCAGCAGCTTTCATAACGTTATCACGTTTACCTGTGATGCTACAGCTAGCTCTCTGACTGAAACTAACATCACAGGATGTTGGTGTGGAATTTTCTGAAGGGGAAACATCCAGTGAACATGTCTGGCTGTGAAATGGGAAGTTGCAGTGGTTGGAAGTTATTTTCCCAAATGAAGCTTTGGCGTTGGTGAGGTTTGAGGCCTGCACTCGTGCAGACGTCTTTCTCAGTGGTGAAGGCTGCTTGCTTTTGTTTTCCTGACGTGAGCACACAAAGGTTAGCGGTGTGATGAGTGGCTCGGGCAGGTCTGACATTGTCTGTGGGTTTGAATATTGGATTCAAAGCTTGTTGCCAACAGGAGCTAGCAGATATTGAATGCTTTAGATTGTGATTACCCTGCTAAGACTAAACATTTATTTTGTAGGAGCGTGCTGGCCGTCACTGCGGTGCCCTGCGAGTGCTCAACTCTTACTGGGTGGGCGAGGACTCCACCTACAAGTTTTTCGAGGTGATCCTGGTCGATACCTTCCACAAGGCCATCAGACGCAACCCAGACACCCAGTGGCTCACAAGAGCGGTGCACAAGCACAGAGAGATGCGTGGCCTGACATCGGCGGGTAAGAAGAGCCGCGGCCTGGGTAAGGGCCACAAGTTCCACCTGACCATTGGAGGCTCCCGCCATGCAGCCTGGAAGAGGCGCAACACCCTGCAGCTGCACCGCTACCGTTAGAGCGTGCCAGGCATGCCTGTACATTTACAAAAATAAACAGCTCTTTTTATGGGGGTGATCTGTGTCGTTTCATTGTGTTTGTAGAACGTGAGCACGCTCTTTACTGATGCTCTTTCAAAGGGTCCTCCTCGTGCCAGACCTGTGCAAGTGAAGACATTTACACTTTACTGGATTAGGAACAAGGTTATTTTAAAATAACTGGGAGCTTTCTGTACCTGTGGCACTTTGGAGAAAAAAAATCATTCAGATGAGCTGCAACTCAACTTCTTTGAAAATGTAAGTTAAAAACTAAAGAGATTATAATTTTAAAAAAACATGACACGATATGACACAACAACGCAACAGAAACAACACAACACAGTATATTAACTTGGTAATAAAAAAAGAAGAATAAGTGTGTGTGTATTGCACACTGTTATTATTGCACATTAATTATTATCGCAGGCTTTTAGAAGCACTGTAGTTTCCTTGTACTTAGTGCTGTAATCTAAGTGGTTCTTAGTTGGTACTAAGAAGCCCAAACAGCCATCACACGCTGGGAGGAGGCGAGCTCCTTCTGTGCTTGAGCGTTGTTTACACCAAACTCTGAACCTGTCATCCCACGAAACATTTAGCAAATCTGTTGCTTCAGTTTCTCATAAGTATGTGAGGAGTGGTACCTGGCACATGCTTTGCTCCATAGAACAGCAGATTTTGAAATACTCAGTCTGGCAACGAGAGATGCTTCAATCAGCGTCTTCCCCCATATTGATTTCATGCTCCATATTTCCCCACCCAAGGTTCATTAAGTTCTGTAGTAGGTGGGTGTATTGTCACATTACCTGGGGTTGAAGACATTGGGTCAGTTTTGCTCATGTTGAATAAAATACAATAAATAAAAAGTATGTTTACATTAACCAGTACAAAGGATCAGATGTTAGAATAACCGTGATGCTAATAGAACAGGCCTCACTGAGAGCCTGCACAGTCTGACCTGTGTGGTGCAGAAAGGGTGACAGTGACACACTGGATGACTTAGAAAACAAATAAATGGTGACTGATCCAAACAGAGTTTTAAGAAGTAAAAGTATTCCTGTGTATGTGACGGGATTCATGCTCATGTGAAGATGTGCTGAGGACAAACTGAAGTGAAGTGAGCAGGTGGGCCGTAGAAGTTCGTTCACAGTTCCAGGTTCCAGCAGGGACACTAGGAGGAGGACTGAAGTCCAACCTGTGAATTCATTCTGTGCTTTTCATCTGCTCATTTGTGCCGTGGTAGACGGTTGGTTCAGAACGATTTGGATTCCCACCACACTTCCTCTGGATGCCCGGCTGCTTTCCTGTCAGGTGACTATCATCAACTGAGAACACGGGAAGAGGTGCAGCTTTAGGCTAAGCATAAGAACAACATCAGCACCAGCTCAGTATAGTTCAAGTGGTTTGATTATTTTTTGTGTGATTTTAAAGTCTAAATTGTGAAATAACCAGTGCAACAGGACTCGACCTGCAGGGTTAGCAGGGAACACACCTGGATGATTTTGACCCACATCAGCTCTATCTGAGCTCTGTACACCTGCTGGGTAAGAGCCATAGGATTTGTTTAATCCAGAGGGTGGGGAACTCGAGGGCCGGTGTCCCGCAGGTTTAGATCTCACCCTGGGTGATGAGTTCATTACCAGGCCTCTGGCGAACTGCAAGACATGTTGAGGAAGTCATTTAGCCGTTTAAATCAGCTGACACGTCTAAAACCTGCAGGACACCAGCCCTCGAGGCCTGGGGTTGGACACCCCTGGATTAATCAGAGAGCCAAAACTGAGTGAATGTAAAACTGTCTATTTATATGAAACTATGATTAAAAACTGTGACACTGATGCTCAAAGTTGGTCAAAGAAAAAAAGAAATGTATATAGAAACAGGAAGCAAATGATTATTTGTTGCAGTTATATTTTTAGTCATTCTGTGCTCATGAAGTTTGAGGCGTCAAACATCCTGACTCTGAGGTTTGATTCATTGATCATGAAACGACCCAACAGGAAAAGAAATCCAGAATCAGATTTAAGATCTTTCTTTAACGAGAGCTTGACTGATCGTAAAGACTTCACAGTATCATATTGTGCTTCTGGAGCACTTTGCTGTCAGACTGCAGGCCTACCTGTAGTTGCTAGAGTTTGGACCCCTCACCATCAGTGTTGGGCAAGTAATTAGTTACTAATTACATCTCCAAAAAGTAATCCTGTTACATTACTGATTAAGTAATTAGTTACTTAGTTGTTTTTCAAAAACATGAGTTACAACCTGAATATGTAATAAAGCAACAGTGTTACCTTTCAGCCGTGTTCGACTGTTTCTGCATAATCCATCATATGAAACTGAATCCAATGAAAAAGTCTTTTTTAAACTTGTTTTATTAGTTTTCATCTTTTTAACTTTATGCATCATCATCATATTTACTTAAAAAACAATTTGAAACAACCACAGCTGACACAAAGTGCTGTACATTGGAACTGTAAAATAAAATTACATGAGATATAAATAAAACACAAATAAAAGAAGAGTGAAATCATTAATTAAATAACTACTTCAATTAAAAGAGAAACTAAGTCTCACTGAGGTTAGAAGCCAAGGAATAAAAGTGGGTTTTAAGACGTGATTTAAAAGTGGACAGTGAAAGGGCCTCTCTAACATGTATGGGCAAATTATTCCATAATTTTGGAGCCACGATAGAGAAGGCCCCGCCCCCTCTGAGCTTCCTCCAGGAGCAGCTGGTCAGCTGACCTGAGAGACCGACAGGGTATGTGGGGATGAAGAAGCTCAGAGAGGTAAGGCGGGGCAAGACTGTGCAGGCATTTAAAAACAAACATAAGAATTTTAAAATGAACTCTAAAAGACACAGGCAGCCAGTGCAGAGAGGCTAGCACAGGGGTTATATGCTCTCTTTTACAAGTTCCTGCTAGGAGTCGTGCAGCCGCATTTTGAACCAGCTGCAGACGTGAGAGCAATGACTGACTGACCCCCACATAAAGTGAGTTACAGTCGTCCAGGCGGGAAGAAATAAAAGCATGGATCACTGTTTCAAGGTGCTGCCTCGAAAGAAAAGATTTTACTCTTGCCAGTCGCCTTAAATGATAAAAACTGGACTTCACCACTGCTCTGATTTGGTTGTCCAATTTAAAATCACTGTCCAACTTAAAACCAAGGTCAGTAACAACAGATTTAAAATAGACTTCCAGGGATCCTAAAACAACAGAGGACAACTCAGAGGGACCACTGGGTCCAAACACCAACACTTCTGTTTTCTTTTCATTAAAATTTAAAAAGTTTAGAGCCAACCAAGCTTTAATGTCATCTAGACATGTCAAGAGAGGTTTTATGGAGATGCCATCCTTGTGTTTTAGTGGCAAATAAATTTGGCAGTCATCGGCATAACAATGAAATGAGATCCCATGCCTTCTAAGGATGGAACCCAGAGGCAATAGATACAGTGAAAAGAGCAGAGGCCCTAAAATTGAGCCCTGTGGGACGCCACATGACAGAGGAGCAGAAGACGATTCGTAACCGAGAAGGCTGACAGAGAAAGTTCTATCTGACAAATAAGACCTAAACCAATTAAGTGCAGTGCCACCAATACCCACTACATCATGTAATCGAGAAATTAGAATATTGTGGTCTACGGTGTCAAAGGCAGCAGTTCGGTCGAGCAAGACCAGAACAGCATGGTTACCAGAATCACATGCCAGAAGGAGGTCATTAAAAACCCTCAATAATGCAGATTCTGTGCTGTGAAGGGTTTTAAAACCTGACTGAAAAACCTCAAAGATGCCATTTTCATCTAGAAAATCTTTCAGTTGACTAAAAACAATTTTCTCTAAAACCTTGGAGAGTAAAGGCAGCTTGGAAATAGGCCTATAGTTCGCTGAAACTGTGTGATCAAGGCCAGGTTTCTTAAGCAGTGGCTGCACTACTGCATGTTTGAAATTTGCAGGAACCATACCAGAAGACAGACTGCTGTTAATAATGTCAAGGACATACTGTTGTATACTAGGAAACATTTCTTTAAAGAATTGTGGAGGGACAGGATCCCGTGGAGAACCTGTGGGCTTAATATGGTGAACCACATCCTCTGAAGTGGAGAGCGTCACAAGCTCAAACTGAGTGAAAACAGCAGCGCAAGGGACAGAGACAGAGGGTCAGAGTCAGGAGCTGTGATAAGAGCCCTGGTGGTGACGACCTTTTCAATAAAAAAAGTTCAGAAAATCATTGCAAATCTCAGGAGAAACTTCCAAACAGACATTCAAAGGAGTATTAAGAACAGTGTCAATGGTCCTAAATAACACACGTGGGTTATGACAGTTGGAAGAAATAATATTTGCAAAATATTCCCTTTTTGCCTCTTTAACAGTGTTCTGGTAGCGATGCCAGCAGTCTTTTAGAATTTGAAATGATACATGCAGTTTATCCTTTTTCCGCTTCCGTTCTGCTCGACGACATTCCCTCTTATCAGCACGACTGCTCTCATTAAACCAAGGCTCAGGTTTAGCCTTAGGCTGCCTGGTTTTTAAAGGAGCCACAGAGTCCATGATTTTTTGACAGCAAGAATAAAACCAGGAATTTAGCTCTTCTGTATCAGAGGAAACAAAGTCAGAAGGGCCGCCGAGCTGATTAAAAGCAGCAGAAAACTGCGCAGCAGTGGCGGGGTTAATAACCCGACAGCACCGAGTAGCAGCGCCAGATCTAACTGCGGTATTATGTCAAACCAACGTTGAATAACACAGGCATATGATCTGAGAGTGCACAGTCACAAATCTCCAAGTCAGTGACAGGCAGACCATATGACAGAACTAGGTCCAGTGTGTGTCCGTGCTCATGTGTAGGGCCACGTACGGACTGTACCAGGCTAAAAGAGTCAATAAGGCTTAAAAAGTCCTTTACCAGTGGCTTATCAGGACAACATACATGTATATTAAAATCTCCAACAATAAGAACACTATCATAGTTGGGCATAATCCCAGCTAAAAAAATCAGAAAAGTCGTTTATGAAGTTCTTATTGTATTTCGGGGGGCGAAAGATGACAGCGCAGAAAACCGGGTTTGTACGACTCGCCTCAAACGAGGTGAGTTCAAAGCTGGAGAACGAAGGCTGTAGAAAACACTGCTTACATTTAAAATCCTTTTTGTAAACAGTCACTGTGCCTCCACCTCTGCCTGACGTCCGTGGCGAGTTAAAACAGCAACAATCCACAGGTAAAAGTTCAGATAGACTGGACTCACCAACACTCAGCCACGTCTCAGTCACACACAGAAAATCCAGATCACGGGAACTGAAGAAGTCCCGAAGAATAAAAGTTTTGTTTAAAAGTGATCTGACGTTCACCAGGCCAATCCTAGCGGGAGCTGGAGTTGGCGCTCGGGGTTCAGGCATAGCTGGACTGGCCATCGGGCATACCGGGCATTTGCCCGGTATGCCCGATGGCGATTTTTTGTTTTTATGGGCCGATGGATTTTTTTTTCTTTCTTTTTTTTAGGAAGGGTATATATAATGAAAGGTATTGGATTGGCCAATTGGTCATGATCGACTCTGGGCTGGACCAATTACAGCCGAGGAGGCCGAATGCACCCGCCCCCTTGTTTAGCAATCACGTGATTTCCGCGCATTGCATGCCGGGAACTCGTGGCAAAACAATCCAAGTACCGCATCAAATGCAAGCATTTGCAGCACCGCAAAACGTTCATTCTCCGGTTCCAATACCTTCTTGTTTTTTCTTTGCCGCACAAAAAAGGAATGTACAAAACAAAAGGAGAACAATGCCGGTCCGTACAAAGACAGACTCGACGAAAAGACAAAGAAAAGATACGAGGAAAAAAATCAAAGGTGTGAAAGGGTCAGACCCTTACGAGCACACAGAGTGGACAAAAGACGTTAGCATGCTGCCCAACTTTCACCACGCTCAGATTTATAATTACACGGTTCTTGGAGTGAGTGCATACACTCGTGAAGTTTAGTAACTTCATGTCACTGCAACAAGCCCAGGTACAGTTTACCGACGGATGGGTACGTGTAGAACGAAAGACCATCGTACGAACAAAGGTAAGTTTACCAGTCTCACAAATCGTCGTCATAAATACACATTCGTTAACCGTTTATTAATAGGACCTTTGAGCTCAACGGTAATTAATTAGTAGTGGAAATAATTTCTGGTAGCATCACAGAAATGTAGCAGTGACAATAATATTGTATGCTGTAATCGCACTGGACAATTAGTGATACAAAACAACTGTTTTATCCTGTGAATAAAAGTATATGTTTTTGTCAGTGTACCATGGTAATAACAGAAGCGAAACGCAATATTGTGTCAGGACAATTTACTATTTATGCACAATAAATAAAGGAGCATAGCGCGACAATTTCTGTTCAGCGCCAGACTTGCTTGTAACCTATATCACCAATTATGTTAAGAAAAATGACGTATTAACGACTAAAAAACTCTGACCTTTGTGGGAATGCTTGGAGCAGACTAACCTGTGAGCTGGAGTGTTCTGGGACGTTATATTTGGTATATCCAGACCATCCGTCGGCTCTTACTTCGGAAACATGGCTTAAAACATTTCTCTTCAACGACGTAATCCGATTTAAAAAAAAACGATCGGCTTCCTGTGGCTGTCATGCGACCGGCTGTTGCAGTTAATAATACAACAGCTTCTTGCCATGTTTTGGGTTTCTTTTTATCGCTGTGTAACTGAGTTCAATTGAAAGCCTGCGTGCGCTAGTACCTCTTGCCACAAGTTCCCAGAATCCTTTGCGGTTTTACCCCTGAATGACGTCACATTTTCAATCTTTATCCTGGTGGGCCGGTCTCTAGTCAAAATGCCCGGACCGATTTTTTGTCCCAGTCCAGCCTTGGGTTCAGGAGGTCCAGAAACCCGCCGCAGCGATCTCAGGTTCCGATCATGTTGACAGCGGAGGTTTAGCCTGGGAGGGCATGGGCAGCGAGGCCGAGGAGCATCATCATCAAAGCCGACCACAGGCACCAAACAGGCATCAACAGGATCCAGAAAACGCCGAGACGCAAACAGCCTTGGCAAGAATCCATGCACTGGTCGGAAAACAGCAGAATAATTCTTTAGGTAAACCTTTAGCTTCACCAGGCGACCGCTTCATTTACCCCAGCGACGATGACGCTTTCGCTGGGAAGGTAGCGTGGGAACCCGGTACAGGTAACCCGGGGTTTCCGATGCAAATGGGGGCAGGGGTTGCTGCCCACCAGCTCCAAAGGACACAATATTTTGGACCACAGGTTTGAGGTCCAATAGTGTCTGGCGATCATACCTCAGCAGAGACTTTGTTTCATGGATGACACAAATTAGAAATAACATAAACAGGAACAAACTTGGCAGTGACAGACGAGCAGCCACACACACCGGCGCCATCTTGCCATTAACAGACATTAACATGGAAACCTATCGTCTGCATGTTCCAGCAGATCAAATCATGTTTTGTGTTTCCACTCTTTCAAATAGATGCGAGTAAAACACAGCAGAAAATAAATAGAATCAAAGACTCAGCAGCTCTTAAATCTATTGCCACCTGTTTATCAGGAGTGGGGCGGGTGGAGGTTTGCCCACAGCGGTCATGTCAGTGGGGGGGTCCGGGGGTTTCTCTGTGAATGTCACGTTGCCGTGGCGGCGCGCTCGCTCAGGTTTGAAGTTTCATTTTTTCGCTGCAGAAAGAAGTTTCCTTCCCACACAGAGTGAACAGCAGACGCTGATGTTTGTGTCACTTTTAACAGATTCAAACTCACAGTAATCTGATTACTTCCACAATGCTGCACGGTCGTACTCTCTCCATCACTCCATGTTATCCACGTCTGTTGCTGCCACGGACGTCACACGCTCGTACGTCATTGTCACGAGACACTCTCACAAACAAAATCACAGTTTAGTAACGCTGTAACGCAGCGTGCTTACGGGAATGTAACTGTAATGTAACCACTTTTTCTGCAATAGTAATCCCTTACTTTACTTGTTACTTGAAAAAAGTATTCAGATTGTGCTACTGCATCTATAAGACGTATCTCACCATACGTCTTATAGATGACCTGAGCAGCACTGACCAACCATTCTAAGATCAACGCACTCCCACCTCTACTTCCACGCAACAAATCCCAGCTGCTTTTAATTGCATTCTACAGTCCCAGCAGCTGTGCAGGGAATCACACCTGATATCAGTCACATGTTTACATTTGTTAAAAACACTAAGGTTCTCCCTCAGGATACATTCTGCTTTGGAAATATAATATATAGCATGTGATGATATATGATGTATGAAACGCACAAGAGGAGGGAATTCTGCAAGAGCTCAAGGCCAAATCCTAAATGTCATCTAAGAAGTTAAAACCTCGGTCCTGTTCCGTTTAATCCGTTTAGTGATTCAGTCTGACATGCAAGAGACCTTTTCAGGACACAGTTTAAGATAGATGTTACCTGTAACTGGGCCAGTGGTTTGTATTAAATGTATCAGTCATTTAAGAAAAAAACCTTAATAAATTATCTCATTCATGCAAATATCAGAAAAATAAAGGTTTCATTTGTGCTATCAGGAGTGGACTGATACATAACTAATATACAGCTTACTACAATCTGTGGCAGGCAATAAGCCTGTGTGCAGCCATAAACCTCCATAAAAGCAAAGGTTCTGGATGAAAATGTATCCAGGTCAAACAAGATAGCTACAGTATAGATAAGATAAGATAAGATAAAGATTCCTTTATTGTTGCTGTACTCAGGCATTGTACAGAGGAACTGGATTTCAGCAGACTAGCATACATAAATTCATTCATTCATTCCACAGATTAAAATAGTGAATATAAAAGTATAAATACACATAAAATGCAATTCAGCAAAACCCAAAAAACGATATTGCGCTACAGCAGTAAGCAGCAGCCGTCATGTCTCCCGTGTGCTGCTCCTAAAAACATCTATTTTAAAGTTTCAGTGGGAGATCCAATAATAAGTTCCAATCATTCTTGCAGAGCTGAAACTAGCACAAAGTAGAGGAAAGACTCCATCTGTTGGTGAAAAGGTGAAATTAGTTTGAATTTTATGATTAAAAAATGATTAGACACAACAATGCCTCTAATATATGAATATATAAGGAAAGATATGGATATATTTACTGGTGTACTGTAAATGACCACAGGTCTTTATCAATAGGAAACTTGTGAAAATACAGTTAAACGTCCACAATTTACAGCAGGTAAAATATTGAACATGTCACCAATGTTCTAATATGTTTCTGAAGGTGTATTTGTGTTTGCTCGTGTGGTCTGACGTGCATATGAACTTGTGTGACATCCCATTCTTTATCCCTCAAGCGCCTTGAGGCGACTTTTGTTGTGATTTGGCGCTATATAAATAAAATTGAATTGAATAAATTGAATTGAATTGAGGGTTAATGCGACGTCCACCCACCCTTTGCGAGGTTTAGGAGGAGGCCTGGCTCACAGGCTCTGCTCTAATTATTCCCAGTGGTGTTCTCTTAGGTTGATGTCAGGACTCCACTTCTTCCACACCAAAGTCACGGACCCACATTGCTTTGTGCACTGGTGCACAGTCATTGAACAGGAAGGAGCCATCCCCAAACCGTTCCCACAAAGCTGGGAGCGTTAAATTGTCCAAAATGTCTCGGTATACTGAAACATTAACAGTGCCTTTCACTGGAACTAAGGGGCCGACCCAGCCTCCTGAAAAACAACCTCACATCAAACACGTCGAAGGTTTTCTACCTGCAAGTCAAATTTGGCAAACAAAACACTGGATTCTTTTGGTGAAAGAAAGAGTGATGAATCTAGTTTAAACTTTGAGAACTGATGTAAAAACCAGATAGAAACCAAGTAACTATGTAACAGTCCATGTGAGTCAAACGTTTGAAGACATCTCTAACAGTGTGGATTTGGTGCTTTATTCAAATGCAGCTGAGAACAGGTGAGTCTTAAATCAAAGCGAGTAGCCAGAACAAATATGGACTTTCTGTGCTACTGCTGACATCGTTGGACAATAACCTGATTCTCTGAGACTTTCCATGGTTAACTGGTGAAAAAGGCTTATGACGTAAATGCAAGGCCACTTCGTCCCCATTAAAGTACTGGTATGCTGACTACTAGGTGAACAAACCTTCTAGGTCATGATGACAACACCTTAGCTAAAACATTTTTTTCCTGACCTACATAGTGAAAGAGTCACCTGAGAGCAGCAGTCAGCTCTCACGTTACTGCCTCTCTATTGTCTGCTTGTAAACTAGTCTGCATAGTAGTGCTAACCCCTGACCCGTCCTGCAAGACAGAGCGAATCAAACAAACAACCACAAAAGAAAGAAAGAAATTAGAGAATGAGACGGTGTGTGTGTGTGTGTGTGTGTGTGTGTGTGTGTGTGTGTGTGTGTGTGGGGTCAAGCATTTTCATGTCATGCTAGCTTAAAACGATGCAGTGTGTGTATTTGCAGAGATGTTGCACGATAAACAAAACCTCCACCCAGGCAGCTCCACCCTCCAGGCCGTATTTACTTTTAATACTTTTATTATATTTTGTACATTTGCTGTTCTTTGTAGTTTTCATGTCCTGTAAGGACTTTGCAGTACACTGAAAATAATACATTTTGGAAGTCAGATGTAAAAGTGAGATCAGAGTCAAATGTGACATGAGTCCCCATATACAGGTATCATTTCATTAATATTACTAATATAAACAACAGCAGTAGAGTTTTAAAGGTGACAGTTTGACCTGTGGGCTCACAGTAGTGGTCAGATCGTTCCTTTATGCTGATATGTTGTCAACACAAACAATGGCAGTTAGAAGCAGAGCTTTACATGGCATGATTATTATCACTTCGACCTTCAGAAGACTTTGAAGTACAGGTCAAAGGTCAAATGTGACATGATACTTTAAATGTGCCTTCATAACTGCTAAGTTCTGAGGCTGTTCTCAATTTTCCAAGGGTGAGTTATTAAGATGGATGATTCCACTCTACACTTGTGCTTCAAAACTTTGTGAACTGTGGTGTTCACAGGCGAACAGAATGACAACCCCCCCCACTCTCTTTGGTGGAGGCAAGAATACTATTCCCCAAAGTTTGATTCTGTTCATCTGGATGTTTTCAGTGGGAGAAACGTTTCGTCGATGGTCATGAGATGAAGGAACTGACCTCACAGCCCATTGTTCCTTCAGTAGTTTCAGTCATTGTGCAAATGTCCTGTTTAAAGGTTGGAAGCCTGCAGTCAGCTGAGACTGAAGACGTCACCTGATGATGAAACGTTTCTCCCACTGAAAGTGCAAAAATAGATGACTGAGCATCGAGACGTAAACATATTCTTCTTATAGTTATTATTATCTGTCACTGTTTTAGAGTTTTTGTGTTTGACTGAATCTAGTGTGAATTTACTTTCATCCTTGTTCCCCTTACCGAATTTCCCAGAGGAACCCACCCGAGGGATTAATAAAGTTCTATCTTATTTCCCAAGAAGTCCCCACAGTGGGTGGATCTATTAGATTTGGTATAAGTTTTACACAGGATGCTCTTCCTTATGCAGTGCTTGTATTTTGTGGGGGTGAGACTGGGCTGACCTTAGCTTGTGACCCTCTGAGGCGAGGTCTTTCATGTGTACACCGTGCAGCCATAACCTAAAACATCATCAGTTTGAATTTAATTACATTTGATTTATATTGTGCCAAATCACAACAGTCACGCAGGCACTTCATATGGTAAAGACTCTGCAATAATCCAGAGAAACCCCAACAATCACATGGCCCCTCTGAGCAGGTGCTTTGGTGACAGTGAGAAGGAAAACATTCATTTTTTTATAAATACAGATTCACAAAACTCATTTCCTTTTCACAAGATTGATGTTCTTTTTAACGTATTTACAGAACACAGGAGCAGAATGCAGAATTTCAGCAAGAAAAAAAAAGACGAATACAAAAGCATCCACAGGTGTTCACATGGTGCCAAAGCCCTCCAGGAGTAGACATCACAGGAAATCTACCAAAACTTAAATTGCAATAAATAAATAAACGAATAACATAAAAACTAAAGGTGTCACAGCTGTTACTCTTCACAAACAATACTACCCCAACTGTCTCACACGGTGGCAGAGAGGTGATGATCTGCATAACAAAGTGTCTTCGAGTCAGATGTGAGGCCCTGCGTCTGTCATGGTTGAGTTCGGGCTGGGGCCAGGGAGCAGGCTTGGAGCGGTGCTAGCAGTTAGACCAACTTTATTGTGGAGTGGGCAGGTGTAAAGGGGCGGGGTTATGGGGAAGTCGGCCAGGCACGGAGGGAGTTGGCAGCTGACAGTAATGTTCAATAAAGTGCAGCTAAGTGGAGAGTAAATAGGTAAGGACGGGCTAGCAGAAGCTTTGGCAGAGCGGTGGTGCCAGAGAGAAGCAGGTGTGCAGGTGAAGTGAAATGTGGTCATTTCAGAGAAATCTTGAACGAGCTTCCAGACGAGATACTGCGGATGAGCCGACAAGACAGGTGAGGAGCCGATCATCACCCTGATGGTGGAGAAGAACCACACAGCCCAGCACCAGGATATCATTAAAAGATCTGAAATCATACATTTCTACACTGTGTTGTATTCCTGAGTGACTGACACGTGTCTTTGCTACAGCATACAGGTATGAGTCCGGCCTCTGTGGCAGTCAGGTGAAGAGGAAACTTTTAATTCTGTTTACAAGAAACATTGTGAAGAATCTGTTTTTCCAAAACAGCTGCCGGTTGTCAAAAATCCACAGTGTTCCTTCTTAATGAGGCTCTTTTCTCTCGTAGGTTTATTGCTCAGCTTTAAGGCGTGCCCCGTGCCTCTGAAAACAAGATGAAGGCGTTCACAAACCGCAACAACGATGCACTGTAGACCACGCAGTGAGCTGCAGGCTCACAGGGGAACCACAGAAACTACTCCGATGTTTGTGTGAACATCTTTAACCAAAAACAGAACAGAGTTGTGATCAGAGGGACAGAAATCACCATCACACATGTTTAGTATGTTTTAACTCCCGTTTTGACTCTATGCTAAGTCAGTCTGACAAAGCTGTGACTCTTCAGTTTCTGAATGTTCCAGTAAATCTACCAGCTACGTGCTTCATATGCTGTAAGCAGTAGAAGCGGTTCAGAGTTGGATACAGTTGACATCTGTTTTCATATGCACGTAACAGCTTGGTTCATTTATTTTTACTGAAGGATGCAGCAGATACACTAGTATACTGCTGTGTAACATCAGAGATTTGTGCGAGTGTCACACTAGCTCTTGGTAAACCTCCACCAGCCCACAAAAAGCAACCCACAGCTGATAAAACCAAAAGCTTCTGTCATTCTCTAAACAAATTACATGGTCACTTACTGAATTTACATGGTCCTATAGATGAACTACAACACATGACATTTTACACTGTTTCATTCAAGCAACGTGTGAAAAACCTACATACAGACCAGTGAGAGCGCTGCTGCTATAATCTGAACTCAGATAAGAAGGATGGATGCAGAGAAGAAAGGGGGGCAGCTAGAAGAGGGGCAGCCATGTGACCAGCTGGGGTGAGGAGAGGAGGATCAATTATAAGACAACTTTCATGTACCCTAACGCACAACCCAGTTATACAACGACGCATTTAGTCATTTATTCCATCCACGTTTTTCCGCTTACCCAATTTAGGTTGCAGGTGGGGGGTGGAGCCTATCCCACCCTGGACAGGTTGACAGTCTGTCACACAGACTGACAACCATTCACACTCACATTTCGACTCACCAGTTAACCTGTCCTCACTACCTGCATGTTTGACCGTGGGAGGAAGCCGGAGTGAACTCCACATGTAAAGGCCTCGGCCAGATAGACGTAGATGGTTCTTACACAGCGCTTTTAGTCTGACCACTCGAAGCACTATACACGACTTGCCTCCTTCACCCTTTATACAAGCACTTTTTATAAGCCTTCTCTGTGTAAGTGCTTTCTAGCTAACATTCACACATTCAGGGATGTTTGGCATACAGACTGGTGCAGCCAGGGATCAAACCAGTTAGCTTTACCTCCTGAGCTACAGCAAGAAGGTCCTTGGATGGGAGCCTTCTTGCTGTGAGTTAACAGTGCTAACTACCATGCCAATGGGCTAGCTACTCATTTAAGTATAAAATTAACATCTCTATGAGAAAAAACCCTTTGTTTTCAGTATCCTGTGGGGCAACTTTGTGAAGTAATAACTAAACAGTTCTTGTAGCTGTTGTTCAGTCCTCGATGGCTTGAGCTCATTCGGACGAACTTCAGCCGTAAGATGTTGGTGGGTTTCCTCACATGTTCTCCATTTTACTGGATAAAGATCATGACTCTTAAAGTCAAAGTTTCTACTTTTTTCTCTTTGACATTTCTTTGTTAGGTTGCTGTTTTGCTGAAGACTTAGTTTAGTGAAAGACGTTCTGAGATTTGCCTTTTGAAGCTAATGGGACCAGTTTCCTAATATGATCCCATTAAGTTTTTATCTTACAATATGAAGAGTTGTCCACACAACATTGTTCCAGTAGCCTTCTAGTTGTTACATGGACGGTTCTGTATCATTCTCAGCCTGATAAAGATCACCAACAGAGGTGCCCACTCAAACCAGATTGTTATCCAATCGCAGAACACGAGTGGGTGTTCCTCAACTGTTAGATGGGCTGGTTTACAGTTAGAGCCATGCCTGGATATCAGCCAGGGCGTCTTATACAGTAATTCTTAAACATGACTTCATTCTGAGCACTTAATGCTTGAGTGTCAAAATGGGGATTTTTCAAAACCCTGTACAGACTAAACTTTCCTGTTATTACTGTTCTCATTTATAAAGTTGTGTTTCATCAACATGAACATTTTACCTAACAGGTGAATGTTGGGACAGTATGTCCTGGTTTCTTAACATAAAACTCATTGCTGCAGCCAGAGGCAGCACAAATATGGTCCTCTTAGACTAGTTTTTAGTTTTAGTCCCCTTGTTTTCCAGTGAGTTATCGGTTCTGTCACTAGTTTGCTAACGTAAACTAATGTAAGTCTAAGAGCCGTAACAAACCTACTGACCCTGTGATGCCACGTTCTGGCAAAATGGTGCTAAACGTGATCTAAAAAACGTTAACTTTCAGCTCTTATTTCTTAAATGCAGCTCCCAGAAACTGTTGCATCTACGTCAGCTTTTAGAGCAGGACTCCATGGTGTAAATCAGCCTTTGTAGTGTTTCACCACTGCTTCAAAGTACCTGTTTTTTCACTTTTCAGACCCAGAAGATATTACATCTTTTATACGAACAGTATCAAACTCTTTGTAGCGTGAGTGGACCGGAGCAGAAAAAGCTTTGCTCAAACGAACCGTCCATTTACAAAAGAGATTTAAAAAAAATGTCCATTTCTCTAGATTCAAACTTATTACAAAATCTACAAAAGTGCAGAAGTTGACTTTGGAAAGAAAAAAGATATTATGTTGCAGCTGAACTATATGTGAAACATTTTAAATAGTAATAGTGATGCTGGTGTCCCTGCACGACTGTGTTCAATCTAATCAAAGTGGTCTTTTCTGCAGCTTTTAGACTTGCAGTGGGCCACAGTGGAAGCTTTAGCAGGAACATCGGTGCACTGTCACATAGATAAATATAAGGTGTCCTGAAACTTTTGGACTTCAATGAAATGTTTCAGCATATGATAAACGCTATCAGGAGGAGATGCTGTGTCGCAACCCGCTCGTCTTTTCTGACATTGCCGAGTATCTTTGCTCCGTTTCACTGGTGAAAGTATGTCAGTGGGTTACATTGACACAAGTGCAAAGCTGCAGGGAGGGGAGGGAGGAGTCAGTGAACTGGGTCACATGGTTTTCACACTGATCGCTACTCGAAACAGAGCAGAAAGCCGTCGAGCACACGCCTGGACCGGAGCTCCAGGAACGAGTGAACGCTGCACATTTGATCGTCGCCTCGGCCGATTTTCTGGTTGTTTTAGGGGGAAAGTACATCTCCACCGGGCTGCTTGTAAAGCCGACCGTAGCGTGTAGGGTCTGAACTAGGCTTCTGTCTTTGGTTCAAACTTAAAGACGGTTAGTTTCTCTTACTGGGACCAATCAGCGACTTTTCAGTTGCTGAACACTAAAACTGAGAAAACGGCTTTGGCACCGAGGTAGCAGAGGAGGAAACCCCCAGACTCACAGGACATGGAGTCCACCAAAGCTGGTAAGTACGCCTGACAGCATCTGCAGCCGACGACGGGGGGCGTACTGTACTTACCTCCTGCCTTTGGCTTCAGTCGAACCGGAAAAGTAACACGACCGGTCACATTCTGACTGTATTTCTTGACTATTGTGGACTTTCTGTCGAACCCACTTGTTACTGTTAAAGTGGGTTAGGGCCACCGTGGGCGGTTGTTGTTACACCAGTGTTTGGCTTCCGTGGCACTGCAGTCATCTCGGCTCACATGGACCCGCCAGCCTAGCCATGTGCACTTGTGTTTACGCTCCCCGTGCGTCTCAGCTCATTGGCCGCGCGGTGCAGTGACGTAGGCGTTGCATAATTTCTCCCAGCTCGATGTGTGCAGTCTCGCCGTGGATACACGTGAGGCCTCTTATGGCAACGCGAGCTGACCTAGTTTTCCCGGGGAAAGCGCATGCGTGCTCCAGGTGGGGTGCGTTTAAACCCCAACACCAGCAGCTGTGGTGCTTTGCTCATGGGACGGGGAAGGCTTTTTGTGTAAGAAACGTACGTTAGTAACATGATTAATAATAAACGTCGCGTTATGACCCGCTGTATTCAGTTTCTATGTTACCATTGATTTAAAAAAACAACATTGAATAAAAAAAATAATAAAAAACCGGAAGTCCACAGTTGTCTTCGTTTGCTCAACTCTCGAGCTCATCGTCTGTCCTGCTGACAGCACTCGAACTAAGATATTTCCCGAGGGCCGTAAACGCAGCCTCGGTTGTTTCCAGCTTGTATAAAATGATCTAATTACGCAGAGTTAGATAAACATTAGAGCTGGAGATGGTCACTGAGTTAGTTACAGGTTTGACTCATATTTTCCTGTTTCGCTCATGATGCTGGATACACAGTAACCTGATAATCCCATGAACTAAACCTCATTTTTGAAGCATTCAAAGAGGCTGCGTGAGCTCTGAGTCATCACTGGCAGCACTTTTTCACCTCATGCTTTTCCTTTGCTGTGTATTAATGGGGGACAATTTTTATATATTTCTTTTAAAATGAAAAATGTATAAATGAAGGCATGTATTCGATCTGTTTTTACGGCTGTGAATGACTGAACTACATACACACCCCTGCCAGGCTGACATTATGTAATCACTGTTACCTAATCATAAAGAATGGGAGAGCAAGAAATCAGGTCAGCCTGTGCTGAGGGTGGAGCTCCCTGGTGCAGCAGCCTGTCTCTGCGGCGTTTACTGGCCCAAGAAATGTTTGTCGTGTTCTCGTCTGCCCTCTTTACTTTAAGCTGGTTGGTTTTCACACAGGGAAGGTGTCTGTAGCTGGGGGGGGGTAAGTCAGGGAGAAAAGCGCCACCTACAGAAACCATGGCGACATTACAGCATTCAAACAGGGCTCAGGTTATACCGATGAAATAAACAGTGTAACTGACAACGAGCAAAAGAAGACACGCACATCTGGTAGCTTCTTGTGATTGCAGTAGAGTGTGACGATGAAGTGAGTTTCCTTTTTGTCCTAATGCAGAAACAATCAGTAAAGTTTGATAAAGTGCACATTAAAAACAAATCAGAAATGTGTTATCAGGCACGAGATGGACTCATTTTATTACAGTGAGGTCACCCATTACTGAGGTGTCTCTGTCAGGCCCTCAGCTGAGCGTTTCTCTCCGTTGCCGTCTTGCTGTTCTGAGACTGCATATGAGGAGCACGGGGTGGGTCCTGAACCACACACTCATCCTCTGATGGTTGTGATTGGAGGAGTGGTTAGCCACTGAGCAGCTCCTGGGTGAGCGTCCTTATTGACTCTAATAAAGACCATAATTGACTGAATGGATTCATATGACCTGAAAGTAAAGTGAGGAAAGCGTTTACAGAGGTCACAGGGACACGAGGGCTGGTTGCAGACCATTAGACCAATACAGGTCACGTTTCAGGAGCTACATTCATCTTTGATACTGTCTATATTCCTCATAAAATGCATGAGAAGTTTTCAGTGCAAGCTCACACAGTAGGCTTTGCTTCGTTGTTACAGTCCCTGTTCTCACAGTCCGTTTCCTCCCCTCTCTGCTGATCGCTCACCAGGAGGCGTAATAGCCTACATCAGCTCGTCCAGCTCTGCCTCCAGCCCAGAGTCGTGTCACAGCGACTCCTCCAATGGCAGCTACCAGTCGTCCTCCCCGCCCCGCGGGTCCCCGCCTAGCCACGGACAGCTGAGGCAGCCGCTCAACCCCACGATGGCCGTAGGAGGCCAAAACCTGCCACGGACTCAGAAAGGTGGACGCTCGTCGTCCACAGCAAAGACTGGCATCACGAGTAAGTTGGACACTCTCATATGTGTCTTCAGATGCTGCCTGTGTTAATTCTAGGAATCAGTGCAGCATGTCAGGCCAGTGAGAGAAGGCGTCAAAGACCATTATATGACTTAAACATCTCAAGGACATTATTGGAATCTGCCCAAAACAAATGTTGACATTTTAACTTCCAGGTAGCTTGTTTCAGCCGCCGTCACTGCACCAAGAACATCTCATAACTAATGTTCTCTCTCTGAAGACGGTTGAAATGAAACCAGAGGCTGTTTAGGAGAAACCCAAGACGGAGCCAGCACGAGCTTCCTGTAGACGGCTAATGACTTTTACATGTGACGTGTTTGTGTCTGTAAATAAATTCTCAACATAAACCTTCACAGAGCAGTTTATCAGAAACAGCAGTGTGATGTTGAGGCTGTAGTGACGGGCAGGGATGTGAACTGTACCACATCAGGGCTCGCAGAATCGCTAGCCCGACGTCCCGGAGCTAGCTAGCTATCTCAGCCCCGCCCATCAGGCTATATGATAACCCGACAGGCGGGGCTGAGATAGATTTTGGTCGCCCGACCGGAGATATCGCTAGCTCCGGGACGTCGGGCTAACGATTGTGCGAGCCCTGCACATAATATAGCACAGCAGGTTATTTGAGAGTGGTTTAGTTTCCTCTTCTTCTACTCCTGTACCAGGACTGATGCAGAGGGTTTGGGGTTTTTTGTGAGTGGCGGCACCTACTGTTCAGGAGGAGCACCGGTGTAACGACTCGGTGACCTCGTTGGGAATAATCGGTGGGTTCCCAGTTTTTTTTCAGATGAACTGTAAGAATTTGTTTTTGTATTTCTCAGAAATCAACGGCCTGGTGCTGCTCTGTAAAGTGTGCGGGGACGTGGCCTCTGGATTTCACTATGGCGTCCATGCCTGTGAGGGCTGCAAGGTGAGGCTGCCTCTTTGATACGACGCAGTGTGAACTCGCAGGCAGCACAGGATGAGTCTCTGTGCGACACAGACACGAGCGTTGCGGCGTCTTTGGTTGAAGTGGGTCACTTTAGCCATCTGCACAGCTCAGACTGAAACTAGTTCACTCTGCCTTTATTTATATCTGTTACCCATCATGCTTCATGGTGCTGTGTGGCCCAGTTAGCTGGAGAACAGTGTGCTACATACCACAGCGCTCCTTAGAGGGCGAATAATTCAGACAGTTATAAGTCACACTGTAGAAACTGTTCATTTATCTAAGAAAGAGGACAAAAGTAAGCTGTCTGTGTCTGTGAACACACTCAGGGCTTCTTCAGGAGGAGCATCCAGCAGAACATCCAGTACAAGAAGTGCCTGAAGAACGAGAGCTGCCCCATCATGAGGATCAACAGGAACCGCTGCCAGCAGTGCCGCTTCAAGAAATGCCTGCTGGTGGGCATGTCCAGAGACTGTGAGTACCCGCGCTCGTTCACTGGCTCGCACTGTGTTCGGTGAAGAGATTGGCGAGGCTGGTTTCACAGAGTAACGCTCAGCACGCCATTTTCTAACACGTAAAACAGGTTACGGTCAATTTCAAAGCTATAAAAGCGAATAAGTGTCATTTTCTAGTCAGACGGTTGGTGGTTAGATTCCCCCGTCTGCTTGCCAAAGTTTTCTCAGGCAGAGTTCTGCTCGTGTGAGTGTTAGCAGAGAAACAACGTACCTGTGTGAATGCGTGTGAATGGAAAATGAGGCATTCTGCAGGAGAGCGCTACATGAAAACCAAAGTGTTCAAAATACAACATTAAGAAACACTTTTAACAAAGAAATCACGAAGCTCAAACTTTTGAGCGTTTTCTGTTATTTTTGTTTTAATAAGATGCCGTTCATTAGTCCTTTTGGCTCAGTTAGTAATGACAGATGGAAATAGTTCAACATCACTGACTGTGGAAGGACGGTGGAGTTTAATAACGACATGGTTAAGGTGGAGTAATTCTCAGTATGACTGGATTTATTTTGAAGGCAGTAATCATGAGGTGTGAAGCTAACGGTTGGAGAAGAGTAAGATGTCCTCCTTTTAAATTCCTGTTTAACGAATGTCTGAGACTTGGGCAAAAATCAAGGAGATTCTCTTCTCGCTCTTCAGCTGTACGCTTCGGCCGGATCCCGAAGCGAGAGAAACAGCGCATGCTGCTGGAGATGCAGAGCGCCATGAACAACATGATGAACAACAGCCAGCTGCAAAGCCAGCTGTACAGCAGCCAGAGCCTGCCCATTGTTAAACCGCTGCCAGCCGGCGCCACCGAGCCTACCTCAGACGATGCCGTCCCCGCCGCCTCCTGCTCTCCTTCCTCCTCACCTCACTCCAGCCAATCAGACTCCAGCTTAGACCCAGAACCCGCCGCGTCGATGGACACCAGCCCCAGCTCGGCCTCGCCCAGCGCGTCGGACAGCAGCGAGGAGGAGGTGATCGGCTCGGTGACCAGGGCCCACCAGGAAACCTTCATGTACAACCAGGAGCAGAGCAGCCTGCCATCCCGGGCCTCGCAGCCCGCGAACACCCTCGGCTGTGGCCTCGCCAAAACCCCCACCGACAACCAGACGCAGGAGCGGCAGGACACCTGGGACCACCGCAAGAGCCCGGTCACGGTGGCCCGGCACTCCACCTTGAGCCTTGACCCCCAGGGTCAGAAGGAGGTCAACCAGTGCCCCTTCGGGCTGTCCAGGACGGCTGCCACCAGCCACTTTCCAGCATATACACATGGAGCTTTCAGGGCACCGTCCACAGAAGGCTCCACCAATGGATCGTGCAGCATCGCCCTGTGGAGAGGAGGCAACAGGATGCATCTGGTAAGCTGAACAGAGGGCAGTGGATGGTAACAGTTTAGGCAAGCCATTAAAAGTCAATGTCAAGGTGTAAAAGCTGACTTTGTAAAATAAAAAGCCTTTTAAATGAAAGTGTCTGTTTGTTGTTTGGATAGATGCTCCTGCCTCTGTATGCATGAATAGATGTGAATAGAACAGCTGCTTTTAGGGCAAAAACAAACTCACTAGAAGTCTCACCAAAACGAAGCTTCTGTTTTAGAGCGCAATGAAAATCACTCCGTTTGTCCCAACAGCAGCATGAAGCCATCGTGTCTGTGATTAGTTAGTGAAGTTAGTGAAAAGGAGGTTTCAGAGGTGTGGATGCACTCGTGTCCAAACTGAAGGCCCGCTCTGATCCACAGGTTTGTCCGATGAACACTTCGCCTCACGTGGACCCTCAGAAGTCCGGCCACGAGGTGTGGGAGGAATTCTCCCACAGCTTCACCCCGGCGGTCAGGGAGGTGGTCGAGTTTGCCAAGAAGATCCCAGGCTTCAGAGAGCTTTCCCAGCATGACCAGGTCAGCCTTTTGAAGGCTGGCACCTTTGAGGTAATTCATTGAATTTTCTTACGTATTGCAGTCTTGTTTAGTCTGTCTGTAGTAATCTGGGGCACTCTGTGGCCTGCAGGTCTTGGTGGTTCGGTTTGCCTCGCTGTTTGACGTGAAGGACCGCACTGTCACCTTTCTTGGAGGGAAGAGGTACAGCGTGGACAGTCTGAGGGCCCTGGGGGCCGGGGACCTGCTCAACTCCATGTTTGACTTTAGTGAGAAGCTCATGAACCTGGGTCTCAGTGAGGAGGAGATGAGCCTGTTTACTGCTGTGGTTCTGGTCTCTGCAGGTGGGTTATCAGACGATCCATCCACTGATAACGATGCATAAACCACCGTCAGTGTTTGTATCCAAAATGATGAGAACAGGTAGAAAAATTGGCTCATTAACTTTGTTTTTCCTGCCTGAGCTTTGACTGCACTGTAATGGTACAGATTGGCGAGTTGGCGCCACCTGCTGTTTATCTGATGAACACTCACAGCAGGACTGAGCTCAGCTGTTTCAGTGTAAACACATTTAAACTGAGTCAGGCTTTAAAATATTCCTCTGCTGTGACCTGAGCACACGTGAGGCAAACGGTTTCAGTTTGTGCAAAATTGCATTTATTTCTAGAGCATCACGGACACGCTGAACACTGACTTTGGTCAATCATATGCTGTAGAGTGACAGTCCATCATGTCATTATCACAAACACGTTAACCTGACACGAGACTGCGACTAACCACACGGCTCCACGCGGGTCACACGGCCGTTTTTCTTGTTTGTTTGTCAACGTATCGCTAACTGAGGCCTCTCCTCCCCGCTACCTCTTCCTCTCCCAGATCGATCTGGCATCGAGAACGTGAACTCCGTGGAGGCCCTGCAGGAGACGCTTATCCGCGCCCTGCGGAGCCTCATCACCAAGAACCACCCCAACGAGGCCTCCATCTTCACCAAACTGCTGCTCAAGCTGCCCGACCTGCGTTCCCTCAACAACATGCACTCTGAGCAGCTGCTCGCCTTCAAGGTCCATTCCTGAACTTTCCTAAAGTACTTGACGCCGTCCGCCCCCACTTCACCTGAAAACATTGCACCTGAGACAAAAGCAGCCCTAAAGGCCGCCTGGAGCACCAGCTCCACCCGACCACACCTGCACGGGCCTTTGGGTTTAGCTCTTTGTCTAAAAAATCAAGTGGAAGTTGTACTGTAGGGCGTGACGGCCTGTGTGACGGTAATGCAGACGCACAGACACTCTGACTGGTGTACATGTCTCTCGTGTTTGTGTGTAGCAGCTGTACAAAGATTAGAAGCACTTTCCTGTATAGTGTCGATGGTATTTTTGCATTCATAGTGCAATATGTGACTGCTTCTGGGTCTGAGTCTAAACGTTTCCCTGCGGTGGTGCACGTTAAATTGAACTGGTGCTGCTCTCGCGGGATGAAAAACACGCTGGAGGTAAAGTTCTCTTTAAAAGCAGCTGAAACTGAGGAGTCTGTGCAGGAAAGCTGCTTTCAGTTGGAGCAGCAGGGAAATCTGAACGTGGCGTCTTTGGACAGATTTGGGAAGCAGACGCTTGATTTCATCCACGTGTGTTCGTGCCATGATTTGTTTGTTTTGTGTTCTAAATTATTTGGGCATTGTGACAAATCGAACGTGTCAGAGTCGCTCTTTACTGAGATCAGTATAAATGAAGACTGAAGCCATGAAATGAAATTGTGGACTTTGTCTTCTTTCTCGTGACATCTCCGAGAGTCTGGACAGAAATGTCACCTCGTAGTCACCAGCAGCTTCTGCACGCTTCATTACACGTCTCTACGTTTTTACAGACTCTGTTCTGTAGCTGATGCAGGTCCATGTATGACGATTTCACATAAGTCTGATTGTAAAAGTGTTTGTAATGTAAAGACATGAGCAGAGCTGCTGGTGAAACACTATCAGCTTCTTATTCTCCACGACTTCTGTTATTGCAGTGACATGTTCTGAAAGGATGCAGTATGCATAGATTTCTATAGAAATATATTATCATATAAACATAACTGTATGTTTGTGTATATATAATATGAATGAATAAATTTTCTAAATGGTATGTACAAGCTGTGGTTATTTAACACGTGTCGTTCCTGATAATCATGACGACTGCATCTTACCTATTTGTAGGAAAATGTTCTCTTCGGCAGTTAAGAGGCTTTTGCCTCCTCGTCTCCATCCTCTGACCTCTGACCTGCGTCTTCATTTTCAAAATGCATCATGAGGAGGACGGGGGAGGCCTACGAGGAGCTCTTCCTGAGCATGATTCAGATAATCAAACTTTCTGCTTGTTACTGTTTCTCCGTGTGATTAAAAAAAAATATAAAAATATGCGCACTTTTATCTGACACCACGTGCAGCTTTAGTGCAGTTTGAGTAAAACTGTGTGATCTCTGAAGCCGGCGACACAGAACTCAGTTTGAATTTTAATCGTCTCGCATACACGTGAATATTCTCTTCTACTTATCCTTATCAGGGTCGTTGGGGGGCTGGAACCTGTCCCAGAGTGAGAGGCGGGGGCACACCCTGGACAGATCGCTAGTTAGTTGCAGGGACAGAGAGACCGCACTCACGATCACCAGTTAACCTCACCCCACTAACTGCACGTCTGTGGGAGGAAGCCGGAGTACCCACACAGACACAGGAGGGAGAACATGCTCCACACAGACCCCGGCCTGCGACGCTGAACCAACCACCTTGCTGCGAGGCAACAGCGCTAAGCAGAAATACTTGGATAACGATACTTCCTGTAGTAACCGTGACTGATTTAAAGTGCAGTTTCAGCTTCACGATTCTATGAACTGTTCTGGCCGTCTGAGCTGGCCTGTGTGTTTTAAAGAGTGGATCAACCACAGGTGTGTCAAGTGATTTATTTCTAACGACATGAGGGAATAATCCAGACATTTCCTGTCAGACTGCTTGTCAGTCAGCTGTCCTTCTGAGCCTGTGAAAATGGGAGGTTATGTATAAAAATGCCTGTAATTCCTAAACAGTTGAAATAAACGCCTCAAATGCATTTGAATCACATTGATGGAATACAGATGCAAAATCACACCTTTTATCCTCTCCTGTGCTCTTCAAGAACAGTAAAGTAGAAATGAAAGTAAAACGTGTGATCGTTATGGATCACCAATAGCTAATTAATCATGTGAAAGATTCAGACAAGAGTAGAAATTTCAGACGGTTTTACTCGATGCCTCAAGGTGTGGATAAAATAGCACCTTCACAGCAGGGTTGACATATAAACGCACACACATCTATGTAATTCTCTCTTAAAAATGCAGCACTGAATGAAATAAAGGTTTGACTATGGCCTTTCTTTAATACGTTCTTGTGACACCAGAGGGATTCAGTAAAACGAGGTTTAGAAAGGCGACGTCTGAACCAAGTCGTGCTTATCATCCATCAGCAGATGGCAACAGTGCAGCTCAGTCTGCGTCCCTGGCTTCCGGGAGTGGCACCGAGTAAACAGACACTAACATTCACTCGACCCAATCACACAGAGCTCCAGTGTTACCACCGAGTGATGGTGGTAACACTTAAAGTTTTAAACTCAGACCTCTGTCTGCGATAATCAGTGAGAACCATCGGCTCCACCCACGTGTCCACTTCAGTTTGATTGCTGTCCTGTAAACAGAGCACAATCTGGAACCTGTCTGTTCAAACATCCTCTATCGTGTGTTCACTTATGACTTCACAGGACAAGAGCTAGACTCTATTAATGTAGTGCCGTGTCTTTATATTTTCTATTTTGCAAGGAAAACAGGAAATTAGTTCATAAATGTATTGAAATGTGCAGACACATCAATGATAGTCAATTCAATTTTATTTATACAGCACCAAATCACAACAACAGTCGCTTCAAGGCGCTTTATATTGTAAGGTAGACCCTACAATAATACATACAGAGAAAAACCCAACAATCATATGACCCCCTATGAGCAGCACTTTGGAGACAGTGGGAAGGAAAAACTCCCTTTTAACAGGAAGAAACCTCCGGCAGAACCAGGCTCAGGGAGGGGCGGGGCCATCTGCTGTGAGAGAAGGAAGACAGGATAAAGACATGCTGTGGAAGAGAGACAGAGATTAATGACAGGTATGATTCAATGCAGAGAGGTCTGTTAACACATAGTGAGTGAGGTAGAAACACCCAATGCATCTTGGGAATCCCCCCGCAGCCTACACCTATTGCAGCATAACTAAGGGAGGATTCAGGGTCACCTGGTCCAGCCCTAACTATATGCTTTAGCAAAAAGGAAAGTTTGAAGCCTAATCTTAAAAGTAGAGATAGTGTCTGTCTCCTGAATCCAAACTGGAAGCTGGTTCCAGAGAAGAGGGGCCTGAAAACTGAAGGCTCTGCCTCCCATTCTACTTTTAAATACTCTAGGAACAACAAGTAGGCCTGCAGAGCGAGAGCGAAGTGCTCTAATAGGGTGATATGGTACTACAAGGTCATTAAGATAAGATGGGGCCTGATTATTTAAGACCTTGTATGTGAGGAGCAGGATTTTGAATCCTGGATTTAACAGGAAGCCAATGAAGGAGAAATCTGCTCTCTCTTTCTAGTCCCTGTCAGGACTCTTGCTGCAGCATTTTGGATTAACTGAAGGCTTTTCAGGGAGTTTTTAGGACTTCCTGATAATAATGAATTACAGTAGTCCAGCCTGGAAGTAATAAATGCATGAACTAGTTTTTCAGCGTCACTCTGAGACAGGATATTTCTAATTTTAGAGATGTTGCACAAATGGAAGAAAGCAGTCTTACATATTTGTTTAATATGTGCGTTGAAGGACATGTCCTGGTCAAAAATGACTCCAAGGTTCCTCACAGCGTTACTGGAGGCCAAGGTAATGCCATCCAGAGGAAGAAACTGCTTAGATACCATATTTCTAAGCTTTTCAGGGCCGAGTACAATAACCTCAGTTTGATCTGAATTAAGAAGCAGAAAGTTAGCGACCATCCAGGTCTTTATGTCTTTAAGACATTCCTGCAGTTTAACTCATTGGTGTGTGTTATCTGGCTTCATGGACAGATAGAGCTGGGTGTCATCTGCATAGCAGTGTAAATGTATGCTATGTCTTCTAATGATGCTGCCTAAGGGAAGCATGTATAATGTAAACAGAATTGGTCCTAGCACTGAACACTGTGCAACTCCATAATTAACCTCAGTGTGTGAAGAGGACTCTCCATTTACATGTACAAACTGGAGTCTATTAGATAGATATGATACAAACCACTGCAGCACAGTACCTGTAACACCTACAGCATGTTCTAATCGCTCTAATAGGATATTATGGTCGACAGTATCGAACGCTGCACTGAGGTCTAGCAGGACAAGCACAGAGATGAGTTCACTGTCAGAGGCCATAAGAAGATCATTTGTAACCTTCACTAAAGCTGTTTCTGTGCTGTGATGAGCTCTGAAACCTGACTGAAACTCTTCAAATAAGCCATTCCTCTGCACATGATCTGTTAGCTGTTTGATATGAAAGGAAGGTCGGAGATTGGCCTATAATTAGCTAAGACTGCTGGGTCTAGAGATGCTTTTTGAGTAAAGGTTTAACTACAGCTAGCTTGAAGGCCTGTGGTACATAGCCGATTATTAGAGATAGGTTGATCATATTTAAGATCGAAGCATTAATTAATGGCAGGACTTCTTTGAGCAGTTTTGTAGGAATGGGGTCTAAAAGACAGGTTGATGGTTTGGAGGAAGTAATTATTGAAGTTAACTCAGAAAGATCAATTGGAGAAAAAGAGTCTAACTTAATATCAGTGGTACTAAGAGTAGCTGTAGATAATATTACATCTGTGGGATGATTATTGGTAATTTTTTCTCTAATGATAAAAATTTTATTTGTGAAGAAGTTCATGAAGTCATTACTAGTTAACGTTAAAGGGATGGTTGGCTCAACAGAGCTCTGACTGTTTGTCAGCCTGGCTACAGTGCTGAAGAGAAACCTGGGGTTGTTCTTATTTTCTTCAATCAGTGATGAATAGTAAGATGTTCTGGCTTTGCGGAGGGCTTTCTTATAAAGCAGCAAAATGATGATCTTCTAAATTTGTGACACGCCATTTCCTCTCCAGCTTACGAGTCATCTGCTTTAGGCTACGTGTTTGAGAATTATACGACGGAGTCAGGTACTTCTGATTAGAGACCTTAGTTTTCACAGGAGCTACAGTATCCAGAGTCGTACATAGTGAGGAGGTAAAATTATTAACAAGATGATCGACCTCTGTTGTTAGTCAGCATTTGCTATGAGCACCTTTATTCTTCAGCACAACCTGAACTCTCTCAGGCAGCTGTCTTTAAGCAGCCTTCAGGATCAACGCTCCGCATCTCTTGAGTATCACTCCAAAGTGCTTCTTTGTAGGTTGGCTACATTTTGCTCTCTCTCTGTGATCCACACTTCTTCAGGGACGCTGGCTCCCTCAGAGTGCTCCACTGTCTTTGTGTTTCCAGCTATTCTTTTATTGCATTGGAATCATCATCATTGCCAATAAGGTGATTTCCAGATGGTTTCACATGCTGGATCAAAATCTGGCTTTTCTGTTTATAACTGGGTCAAACTATGAAAGAGGCTCCACCATATTTTATACACGACTGTAGACTTTCACCTTCCCTTGTCCTCGCTCACACATATCGATGACAATTCAAAACAAACATTTCAAATTTGACTGATTAGTTATAGTGTAAGGCAAACCTCAGCCTATTCTCCCCGTTTCCCTTCGCTAAGAATGACCTCTTGACGGCCCCCCTCCAAATGAGACCATACCTTATAGTTCAACAGCAGCAGGACCGTGATCACCCCAATTCTCATGGACTTCACTTTAAGACGCTGCTCTTCTGCTGGCAGTGTTTTTTAGGTCTGACTGTTCTTGTTCTCTGCTTGTCTCATTTTAAGTACTGCACACCTGCTGACAGAGCTCTTTATGCAGAATCACCTTGCTGTTGCAAAAATACTATGTTGTGCTTGTCAAGCACTGTGTGATATTTAAAATATATTTGGCATTTTATGGAGATTCACCTAAAGAAATGGCAATAAACGATATCATTTTAACGTTGTCCCTCGTGTTGTCCCTGGTTCCTCTCTTACATTAAATTCCTGTTTTATGCTTTAATGATCGATAGGTCAGTGTTTAATGGTTTAACTAACAACAACAAAGAAAACGTCTTTAAATCATCAGGCACAAGAACTGGAATGAAAATTAGGAGCCAAAAAAAACTTTGAAAGACCATCAGAAAGCTCAGGGAAATATTACTTAAGACCACTTTTTATATCCATCCATCCATCCATCCATCTTCATCCGCTTTATCCGAGGCCGGGTCACGGGGGCAGCAGCCTAAGCAGAGAAGCCCAGACCTCCCTCTCCCCAGCCACCTCCTCCAGCTTATCCGGGGGAACACCAAGGCGTTCCCAGGCCAGCCGAGAGATATAATCTCTCCAGCGTGTCCTGGCTCTGCCCCGGGGCCTCCTCCCGGTGGGACATGCCCAGAACACCTCACCCAGGAGGCGCCCAGGAGGCATCCTTGTCAGATGCCCGAACCACCTCAGCTGGCTCCTTTCGATGTGGAGCAGCAGCGGCTCTACTTTGAGCCCCTCCCGGATGGCCGAACTTCTCACCCTATCTCTAAGGGAGAGGCCAGCCACCCTTCGGAGGAAGCTCATTTCTGCCGCTTGTATCCACGATCTCGTTCTTTTGGTCACTACCCACAGTTCGTGGCCATAGGTGAGGGTAGGGACGTAGATCGACCGGTTAATTGAGAGCTTCGCTTTTACACTCAGCTCCCTCTTCACCACGACGGACCGGTGCAGCATCCGCATCACTGCAGCTGCAGCCCCAATCCGTCTGTCGATCTCCGGCTCCCTTCTCCCATCACTCGCTAACAAGACCCCGAGATACTTGAACTCCTCCACTTGGGGCAGGAACTCATCCCCGACTCGGAGTGGGCACTCCACCCTTTTCCGGCTGAGAACCATGGCCTCAGATTTGGAAGGTGCTGATCCTCATTCCCGCTGCTTCACACTCAGCTGCGAACCGTTCCAGTGTGAGCTGAAGGCCCTCACCCGATGAAACCAACAGAACCACATCATCCGCGAAAAGCAGAGATGAGATTCTGAGGCCACCAAAGTGAAAGCCCTCTGCCACTTGGCTGCGCCTAGAAATCCTGTCCATAAAAATTATGAACAGAATCAGTGACAAAGGGCAGCCCTGGCGGAGCCCATCACCCACCGGGAACGAGTCCGACTTGTTGCCGGCAATGCAAACCAAGCTCTTGCAACGGTTGTGTAGGGATCGAATGGCCCGTAGCAATGGGCCAGACACCCCATACTCCCGCAACACCTCCCACAGGACACCCCGAGGGACACGGTCGAATGCCTTCTCCAAGTCCACAAAACACATGTAGACTGGTTGGGCAAACTCCCATGCACCCTCAAGTATCCTTGACAGGATAAAGAGCTGGTCCAGTGTTCCGCGTCCAGGACGAAAACCGCATTGTTCCTCCTGTATCCGAGGTTCGACTAGCGGACGAACTCTCCTCTCCAGCACCCTGGCATAGACTTTCCCAGGGAGGCTGAGGAGTGTGATCCCCCTGTAGTTGGAACACACCCTCCGGTCCCCCTTCTTAAAGATGGGGACCACCACCCCGGTCTGCCAGTCCACGGGTACTGCCCCTGATCTCCATGCAACATTGTAGAGGCGTGTCAACCAGGACAGCCCTACACGGTCCAGAGCCTTCAGGAACTCGGGGCGGACCTCATCAACACCAGGGGCTCTGCCACCTAGGAGTTGTTTAACTGCCTCAGTGACCTCGCCTCCGGAAATTGGCGGGTCATTCCCTTCATCCCCAGACTCTGCTTCCTCCTCGGAAGACGTGTCAGTGGGATTAAGGAGGTCCTCGCAGTATTCCTTCCACCGCCTGACAATTTTCTCAGTCGACGTCAGCAGCGCTCCGCCCGCACTATACACAGTGCAGGAAGAGCACTGCTTTCCCCTCCTGAGACTCCTGACGGTTTGCCAGAATCTCTTCGAGGCTGTCCGAAAGTCTTTTTCCATGGCCTCTCCGAACTCCTCCCACACCCGAGTTTTTGCTTCAGCCACTGCCCGAGCCGCATTCCGCTTGGCCTACGATACCTGTCGGCTGCCTCCGGAGTCCCACAGGCTAACCAAGCCCGATAGGACTCCTTCTTCAGCCTGGTGGCTCACTTCACCTCTGGTGTCAGGACCCGTTCCCCGACCCTAAGGCGCAGGGAAAAAAACCCTCTCATCCACCGGGAAAAACCCCAACGTACCGGCAGCAAGCCGAGGGGATATTAGAATACCCACCCCAGCCCGCCGCCTCTCACCAGGGGCAACTGCAGACTGAGACAGAGTCCAGCCCCTCTCCAGGAGACTGGTTCCAGAGCCCAAGCCATGCGTAGAGGTGAGCCTGACTATATCTAGCCGGTACCTCTCAACCTCACGCTCTAACTCAGGCTCCTTCCCCACCAGAGAGGTGACATTCCATGTCCCTATTGCCAGTCTTGGCAGCCGGGGATCAGTCCGCCAGGGCCTCCGCTCCTGGCCGCCACCCGGCACACAATGCACCCGACCCCTATGGCGCCTCCTGCGGGTGGTGGGCCTGCGGGAGGATGGGCCCATGTCTCCTCTTCGGGCTGTGCCCGGCCACCAGACGCTCGCCCTCGGGCACCCTCCCCGGGCCTGGCTCCAGGGCGGGGCCCCGGTAACCCTATCCCGGGCAGAGTAAACTGTTCCCTTGATGTTCTCTTCGTAAGGGTCTTCTGAATCGCTCTTTGTCTGGTCCCTCACCCAGGACCAATTTGCCATGGGAGACCCTACCAGGGGGCAAAAGCCCCCAGACAACATAGCCCCTGGGATCCCTGGGACACACAAACCCCTCCACCACGATAAGGTAGCGATTCACGGAGCAAAATTAAAGCAAAATACAAAGAACGAGGTGGGCTCAAGTCTTTTGCACAGCACTGCACATTAACCTGTGTTTCATAAAATGGGCACACAGTGAACCATTCAAACAGCCATATAGAGCACCTACAAAGTCTGAATAAGTGAAGACACCAAATCAAATTCTCTCAAAACCATCTTTATTCTTAAGACCCAAATCACAAATTCTGCAATCATCCCCCGTCAGGCAAAATCAAAATCATCAGTCCTCCAAGTTGAAAATGTCCAACAGCCGTTTGAGGAACACAATATTCTTTGTTCTTCCTTTTTTTCTGCCACAGATTCACTTTCACATCTCTCTGCACCTCCTGGTCGAATTCCCGGTTTGCATTAAACAGATGACTTAAACAAGAAGACACTCAAACACACAAGGAGAGAAGAGAAATCTGTGCCGACTGTGGATGACCGCCTCCTTCTGACCACGCTGTCCCTAAATGTGCTCATGTGTGGTTTCTTTTGGACATGAATCCAGCTAATTTAACTGTTTTTATCATTTGTTTTTTTTTTTAAATATGTCTCCATCAGACGTGGAAATACATTTGAGAGCAACACTGTATCTTTTTAACACTATGCAAAAACAATATGTTCATATTATGCTAACATCCGTAAAAAAAATCTGCAGTCTGAAAATATACATCCTTTTCCTTTGTACTGTAAAATAGCTTCTCTATGGCGCAACTCTTGTTATTGGTTGTAACTGAGAAACCTTACGAGCAACAACTCACGGGAGAGATCACGGCCAACGTTCACCTCCTCAGGTAAAATGAACATGTTCCTAACCAGCGGTGAGCAATGACGACGTTTACGTGCACCACAGCTCTGCGTATGTGCTCAGTGAACACAGCCAGGATACAAGATACCCAATTTACAGCCGTCCCGCAAAAAAGGAAAAAAAAAAGTGAAACTATGTATCAAAGTGTAAAAAAACATGTAGATTATTTTGGATTAAAGCTGCATTCATCATCCTGCTGTGAACTATTTGACTGTTGCAGATCTTTGCAAGTTTTAACTCCTTGTTTTGGTTTCACTTCCTCTTCAGTGCTTTTTTCAGTAAAACGCTCAGATAACTGATCAACATGCCAACAAAGTCATCGGGAGAACCCAGAGGAACGTGGGTAGGAGCTGTCAAAGAGCCCGGCTGCTCTCCAGCTTTTTAAGCTAAACTTTCAGGATTCATATTAGAGCGCCCACAGACTGAAGTAACTTTACAGGTTTGATGATATATTACTACATCAAGGCCATCATTTGCCTCAACCATAAAACTGACAGGTTTATTGTTATGAACTGCTCGACTTTATTACATTTATGAGTGAAAGTATTACTGACAGGTTATTTATATATTTTTTTTACAGAAACCAAATAATGCCCTCCTCATTGTTTTTATCCAGGTCACTGTTTCACACTGTTTCTTCTTCATGATTATTGTGTTTTTCAGCAGTTCTTTAACTGTGACCTGCATTCGTTTTACAGTATCTATGTGACTTTTATGATAACTGTGAGACGTCTCTACCTTCAAGTTCATTCTCTGACAACGGGGCTGGCTGCACAGACAGGCTGGCTCCATCCATCCAATCACAGGGCTAGGCTTTAGATACAGTACTGTGCAAAAGTTTTGAGCCACCCTTGCCTTTATGTTTTGCCTCCAACGAGTAAGCCTGCCACGCTCTGACTTTCATCTCTTCTTCTTCTTTGTGTTAAGCTACTCCACACTGACCTATAAACCATCGGGCAATATTCAAACTGTATGTTTAGCATGAGGGAGGTGGTCTCAGTAATCCCCTCGTTGTAGCTGAAGTCAGCAAATTGAAAAATGCAACAAACTAGAAAGTAAGGAGGAACACGGGCTGATGTGAAAGAAACTGACGGCTGTCACTGTCCTGATCACACAGTGGCTCATTTTATGCTTATGATGAGTATCCTGAACATGAAGCCACAAAGAGAATGACTGCACTGTCGGGCAGCTTCAGAGAGGGGGTGTGGTTTCACAGAAATATCATCAGCCTGTTAAAGAAACCTTCGTTCAATCTACTGCACGCTACAAAAACACATTAAACATAAAGCTGTTAATCACCTAATTTTGGACTTTCAGTGGTTAAAATCTGTGCAGCTTTCTTAGTGTCTCTTTACCTGCACAGGAAAACAGAATCATCTGCACAAACTCGGGAACTGTTATTACATTTGACAGCAGTAACAAAGTTCCAGTTTTGATTCCCAGGCCAAAATTCCCCGCTCATGAGGTAGCGGCTAATTACAGCCCAACAACTATCCTGGTGGAGGACTGGCAGGCCAAATCAAGAGCAAACACAGCTTTTTGTTTTTCGGGCTGCAAACAATAGTTGCTGCTACTTTAGCTGAATGTCTGAAAAGTTACACTGCCAAATTCCTGAGACTAGACTAAAAGTCTACTGGGAACTGGGAACGTGCAACAACAAACCATGTTTACCGCATAAAAATGATGCTTTTTACATGACTTTGTTCAATCTACATGTTCTAACCAATAGAAGCACACCAAAGGGACATTGAGGTCCTGAGCTGAGATCCTGGGACTGTTGGGTTGAACATTAGATAGTCAGCCAACTTCTGATGTGTTTGTGCAGCCAGCCCCTGCTACTGAGACATGAAGACATTCATTTCATTAGAAAAACAGGTGATGTTACGTTAATGAGTCTAGCTCGTTGATGTTGGATGCGTGTTCTGACAGCTTTCGTTGAAGGCTTCTTCACATAACAAAGTCTTTCGTTGGCTGCAGACGCAGGGGTGCATGTAAACGTGGCCAACAGTTACGTTTCTGAATGGCTCCGTCTCAGCGGGGCCCGGCCCGGCCCTTCATGTCGACGGGGACCAGCCTGAGCTCGGGTGCCTCTCCCTCTGATTGTCTGTGCATTTATCTGAATCTGTACAGTTTGCGAGGTGTATATGTGTGAGGTCCGGGTCATTCAAACACTGCAGCAATTCTATTGCTTTGATAAAAAGGCATCACTTCACAGAAATGAGAAGAAACAAAATAAAATACAAGCTGCTTTGAGGAGTAGTGTGAAGCTCGAAAAAGCGAAATATAAAGAGCCGAGGTCTGTCAGATTGCAAACGGCAATACCATACCGAGGCTTTTTCAAGAAACGAAACAAAACCAGAGGCTAAAGAACAAAGAAAGAGCTCTACTTTTCACAATCTCACCAGCCTCGTCAGTGTACCTTGGTGATGGCGAAGCATACAGTTTACTTGGCCTCCGAATGCCACCGGTCGGTCACAGTCGTGGAGTCGGACCCATGTGTTATCTGTGTGAGCGATACAGCAATCAGCCACATCACTAAAACCAGTTACAGGTGAACACTGGTCTTCTCTGCTGGTAAACCCTCCCATTTACCAACCCTCCAACCGAGGCAGACAGAGGCGCACTCCAAAAACCACTGCCAGTACCCGAGTGGGACCCAGCATCTGTGCCAGTCTTATTGTTGTGGCTGATCAGTTGCTGCACAACAGCTGCACAGATGTACTGTACATTCTGTATATGTGCATGTGTGTTACTGTACTATATGCATGCCATCCTGCGAGGGTGCCGGGCTCTTATTCACACATGTAAATAACAATACGCTTCAATCAGCCATAGCCCCAACTCACCATAGCACCATGACTTCACTGTTTTAATAGAAAGCCCACGTCCACTCACGGAGACACTAAACAAACAGAAAAAATGCTGACTAATTATTTGACTTTGAGGCAACATGGCTGAGATGAAACACTGAAATCTAATGCTGGTCTTATAGTTGAAGTTCCAACCGCAGACTGAAACACAGCAAATAGGACAGCCTGTGTGTGGACCAACAGGGAGCCAATTTATACTCAACTAAGGAAGTGGAGGGAGGATGCAGTGAGGGCATTGTTCACCTGGTTTTGGCACAACATGCAGTACTGTGACACACAGACGATCCTGGCCTCAGTGCCACCGTGTGACGAGTCTCCGGCACGACGAGCGGCTCATTTTAATGCTGCTTCTGCATTCCATTCACTGTCGCTCACGACTACGTCGCAGTTTTGGTTTTGTTGTTTCGTCGTTTTGTTTCTTGTCGAAATAAAGACAAACAAACAGAAACTCGAGCAAGATTTTTTGCACTGTACAGGTTTGAACGCACAGAACCTCTGCATTTTCAGTTAATCTGTCAGAGTTGCATATGAAATGCTTTAAGGTTGTGCTAATTAATCGTTAGTCTATAAAGTATCAAAGCACCGGTCATATCATGTTGTCTGACAATAAGTCCAAAGGCAATTAACAACAAGCGAGAGACACTCTCTCAGTTTATTAGTGTCCACACTCTGATTTCATAAACATTCTTTGCTTTCAACCAGACACAAAGATGCTTCCTGCTCATAAACAGAGAGCTGACCTTTGACTATTTTGCTGGCCCATATATGCTGCTGTAGTGCAACAGTATTTATGCAATATCCTGCAAAATGCCACATATCATTTTAAGGGTTGAGTAAGTAGACTTACTGTTAGCTGAAAGCCCAGCGTGTGTGTGTGTGTGAAGGGCCAGAGAGAAGTTGTGTTTGCAGTGTGCACTGCCACCGTGTGAAGTTTGAGGGGACTCATTACTCTAGTAGAGACACTCCAACAGACTAGTGTCCTTAGATTTGTGCGTCATGCAGACTGTCGGTTTATCCTTTGACTAAAAGCATCCTGTTTAGCTCTGCCTCGTTAAGGTTCGCCTTACCTAACGAGCCACTTTCTTCCAATAGGACGGCTTCGGGAAGCCTGGCTCAGGACGAGCTCTACTGCCTGCAGCAAACGAGTGCCACAGAAGGTGCGAGAAAAACCTTTGGAAACCTCGATTTAATAGCAGTCCAAGTGCTGGGATTGTTTTTACATATATTTAGTAAATGATTTGAAACTTTGGTCATGTTTAATAGGAACAATCAGCATTGCAACATCAACTGAGAAAAGACACACAGGTCCCCTTTAATATTGCAAAATCCTGCTCAGGTTTCTCGCTCGGAGCGTGTCTCGAGCTGACGTTTGTTTTTCCGACAGCTCTGGAATGCAGCGTTGCAACTTAACCTCGTAATGTGCGGCTGCCGAGAGACTTGCAGACACCTGCGAGCTGCCGTCCGTTAGAGTACGCGTTTTTAACGGTCACAGTAGGATGGCGAGGCACCGGACAGACTGGACACTCACCAGATGGACGAAGGTTGATATATTAATGCGGTAAAGTGGAGCGGGTTTGCTGACGGCGTCTCGTGTCGTGGATGAGGCGAGCAGCCGAGTATTTCAACATAAAGGAAGGAATATACAACATGTGCTTGGCTTCTAACGAACAAACAAGTGTTGATAAGATTACCATGATGCAATAATGAAAACAAAAAACCTAGAGTCAAATCTGAGGTGAGATGTTATATCCATGACAACAATAACAGAACAAACCAGAAAAGTCAAAAAGCTATTCACATGTACCCGCACTGTCAGGAATGGTTTCATCCAAAAATAGACCAGAGAGCTACTCTAAGGTGGAATGAAGTGACACTCAGTAGTGCTGTTAGAAGGTTCGTTGTGACGGGCTTTCTGCTGGTTCCACCCCTGAGACCACCAGGGTGCCCAGGCGCACACACACGCACGCACACACACACAGAAATCCACTGGTCAGTCCTCGAAGACCTCCAGAAACAGAGGAGGGAACAGCTCGGTGGGACACTCCACTTTCATGTGGAGGAATCGGCTGGCGTGGCAGGTGCCGATCATCCGCAGGTCCGTCACCTTCATTAGCAGCTTGGGCCAGAAATGTGCCACTTTGTGTTTGCGGTAGTTGATATAATGTTCAAAGGCCAACAGGAACTCCTCTTGGCAACGCTCGATTCGCTCCACACTAGTTAGGCCTGGACGATCTGAAGACACAAGCACACCAACAGTGTTGTTATGCAGCGTCCTGCAGAGCTGTAAAGCGTTTGTCCCTGAGGAACAGTGCTGAGAGAAACCTGATAACCCTTCGTCTTCCTTTGCTAATAGGAAGGATGGCTTACAATAGCTTAATTACAACTCACAAGGGTCTATCTATGACTGATTTGATTATGTGTTTGGGATCACTGTCATACTGGAATATGAAGATCATCCCAGTTGGATCCAAATCTGACTTAACTGGATCTCCAACACCACTGGCTGCTGTGTGGATGCTCCCTCACCTCCTTCCACCCAGTTATTGTGTATTTGGCATATCTGAGCCTATTCCTCCTGTTTCCCTTACTTAGCATGGCTTCTTCTTCTGTGATGAAGCCCTGTGCATGAAGAAGCAGCCTTAACACAACTGTCAAATACTGTTCTTCTTCTTTTGTCCTCGTTGTTTTTAAGGACACGCTGCACACCGCGCACAGTTTCAGTCAAAATCTTTTTATGGAGAATCACCTGGTTGCTGTATTTGTCAATTCCTGTATTATTTGGGATGATTTGGAACAAATGTGGTGGAGGTAGGGCTCTGATCAGGTGTGTGGTTTATATAAGTAGATATATCTGTAAACATATATATCTTTATACGTGTTACCGAGGTTATAAAAAAATACATGTCTGAAATTATAATGAAGAACTTGTGATGGAGACGGCATGAACAGGAGGTTGGATTAAATGAGCTCATGCTGCTTCCTGCTCGTTTTTGAACATGTAAGTTATTTATAATTATTATTGTTTTGTTTGTCTGTTTTTTCTCTGTTGTTGTTGTTATACTATTTAAACATGTCCAAAATAAAGATCCAGTACAAATACATTGTGTTCATGCCTTGACTGAAAATGAGTTAAACACAGGCGCAGCTGTGGATACACTACAGTGTCAGTTATTATTTATTGTAGTACTCACAATTATTTTTCTTTTTTGGTACAAATAGTACGAAACAAATTTTTTTAAAGATGATCAATAAACACAAATAATTAACTTTCTATCCCAAAGCGATTCGTTGCCCCAATAGCAGCGTTATCTAACCGTCAGTGGATACTGTAAAGTGTCAGGACAGATGGGTCTGCACCATAAAGCACACGAGTATTGATCTTCGATGAGAGTATTACAGAGAAATGCCAGTGGAGCCAGAAACAAGCTAACAGGCCAAAGCCCCTCACAATGATTACGGTGATTAATTGATTAAACTGTGGTTTGATATAGATTTCATGTCAAAACCAAGTATTCACACAAGCTGTGCAGCTGCAGATTCACGCTGTTGTACTTCCTAAAAATCTGTTCCCTGTAAGCCGACGTTACCAACGGTGTAATAAGAACGCAGTAACACCGCTGTGCTAAAACAGAGCGAGACCTAGAAGAGCGAGAAAGAAAACCCTTTAATAACCTCTTATGTACTCGGGTAAGTGTGCACTCTAGGCGATTACCGGATGAAAGCAGGATAACAGCTTGCAGAAGAGCCACCTCAGAGTCATCCAAGTTAAAGGAGGACAGCGACACGCCAAGGTCAAAGATGGCGTCTGAGACGACGCCCAAGCCTCCGTTCTTGAGCTGACCTCGTGTCACTGCCATCTCGCCGTTGAGTGTGAGGGTCTCGCTTTCTGGATCGTAGCGAACAGCAGCCCGCAGCGACATGATCTCCATGCAACAGCCTTTCAACAGGATGATCTGGTCTTCACAAGGCAGCTGGGTTAAAGAGAAGAACGGCTTATTTAGGGACAGGTGGAACTTCCATTATGTCAAAGACTGTGAAAGATTCATATTCAGTCTGAATATACAGCTTTAACCACTCAGTGACACATTCACACTCACCCTTTCCACTCAAACAAACCTACCTCACAGAACATAGGCAGTTTTTTGGCAAAGTCCACCACTCGGGTTATGGCAGGGGTGATAATTTTTGTAAACTGACTGAAGGCTTCTATGTCCACTTTACTTCCTTCAGGTGCATTATCCGTGGACGCTTGACCAATATCCTCAGGCTGAAAGAACGAGGAGTGGACATCAGCTGGTTTCATCGCATCATTTGTTATTTATCCATCGTTTTACATGTAAATGGCTGAAAACCCGTCGTTAGGCTCAACTGAACCGTGTATCTGTGTGTCTTACCTTAGCTTCCTTCACCCCCGCTGCACTCTGGTCAGAAGTATAGAATAAATTACATGTTATTTCATTAAGAAGCATTGCTTCCTCGACCTGTTGGATAATCAACAGGAATCGTGAAGTTTCAATGAAGAATCCGTGTCAAGCCAACTAAAATAAAACAAGTTAAAACTGAAGACAGATGAAAGAGTGCGCAGACAGAAAACAGGTAAAGACAGAAATAGGACACAAGTTTCCACAGCAAGACTCGGGACCACGGATCAAACGGGTCCTCGGGAACGCTCTTCATTGGATCTTTGTATGAGACCTCAATCAAATCTTTGGTCACGTTTTCAACACTTTTTGAAACAAATTGCATGAAAAACAACAGATGCGGCCATGAAAGTTTGCAGACAGATTAGGCTGTGTTCATGTTGCTGCAGGGAAAGTCTTTTCCCCGTTTCCCCAGTATCCTGAAAAATAAGCCTTCTTTTTTTGCCAAACCCTGCCGATCAAATAATTCTGCGATTAATGAGCGTTCCCTTTAATCGTGCCATAGAAACTCAGTATAACGCCAACAAACAGCTGACAGACTCTCAGTCCGGACAGAGTAATCAAACTTAACAGAAAAAGCAAAATTAGTCAAAAACAGAGTGAGGTGTGAAATCAAAAGCTACAAACAGAAAGAGAGGAAAATTAAACAGCACGAAAAAAAGCAAGTCATTAGTATTAGCAATTAAGAGTTGCTGCTCGGCAAAACATAAGACAAGAGTAAGATGTTCCAATATAAATTAGTGCTGCTGCGTTGAGGAAACACTTTTCTCCATCGTCCAGCTAATTCTCCCCACTCTACAAGGAGATACAAAAAAACACATGGACATATTAACATAGGGAACAGTGGAACAATGGTGGTGGTGGTGGAAGAGGAGGAGAAGGGGACATGAAGTGGAAGGGGGCTGGGACGGGTTGGAAGCGGGCTGAGATGGGCGGGAGGGGGAGGTAGGTGGGGGTCAGGGGGGTTGGTGGTTTGAACAGGGCACAGTAATCGATACAATCAAGGCTTTGGTGAGGAGGGAAGGAGGAGGAGGACGATGTCTCACCAGGAATTTCCGCTTCTGCTTCCAGTGGTTGCCCTGGGCGTTTGTGGCCATATGGGCTTCGGTCACCATACGGATGAGGTCCCACTCCTCTTGGGTGGGCTCCAGTCGGTCCCACGCCGTCTTCTGCAGTTCCTCCCTCCGACGGCGCTCCCGGTTCTCCTCGATTAGCTTCCGCTTGGCCAGCCGCTTGCTGTCATCCAACACCACTGGGGCAAATAAAGGGGGTCAGCAGGGGGCCAAGGGAGGCCAAGAGAGTAGACGGGAAGGAAAAGGAAAGAGGGAGAGGAGGGGGGAGGGTAGGGGGGCATAAAATGATGACTCGCTGAGGTGCAGAGTTGTTCCAACACAGAACATGACATCCCGCTGAGGTGACACTTGTTCATGCTTCATGATTGTTCTTGTGTTTTGAACCGTTTTGTTTTGGACTTTCAGAAAATGATACAGATACAATGTAGCAGGAGGCTTTAGAGTCAAATGACCCACACATGAAAGCAAACTTTCCATTGTATGAAAAATGTGAAAGGCACAATCAAACAAAACGTGAATATGGAGACCATTATTTGTTTTTCCATGTGGTGAAAAATCATCACTGCTTTTATTTGGAGTAAATATATTTCAGGTGATGACAAACCCTGATGAACTTTCTTTAAATCCAACTTTTCTTTGTTGATTTTGTTACTAATTCTGCACTTTCTTTATAAATGTCGTTGTTTTTGTAAATAAATGTCAGAATTCTTTTTTTCCAATTGAAGAACAGCAGAAATGCAAAAGTGACATAAAAGATATAAAGACAAGAGTCAAATATCCTGTTACTGAGGCCACTTACAGTCTGTTGCCATTCCCACTGCAATGCACTTCTTGAAGCGACATTCCTGGCACTGGTTCCTGGTCACTTTGTCAATAACACATTTGCCCTCGTACTTACAGGCGTAAGTTGGATTGAGATTCTTCTGGATTGTCCGCCTGAAGAATCCCTAGAAAACAGAAGGCGACGTGATCAGAAAAGGGAGACGGCGAAGGCTGAGGCCATGTGGTCAGATGGTTTACCTTGCAACCTTCACAGGTAATACAGCGATAGTGGTAGCCTGTAGCTTTGTCCCCACACACTACGCATAGCTCATCCTTGTCCAGGTAACTTGGTATGTACCCTAGAGAGAAAAGAAGGAGACAACTGGATTGTTTGTTTTAATTTTAAAAATAAGGCAAACGAATGTCAAGTAAATTTGACGACTGCCATTCACAATGTTTGTCCAAACACATTCATTTTTTATTAGATTTTAATTAAAATTGGGGCAATGTACTATTCTTTGCACAGTAGTAAAAAAATAAATGTATACACACTCACACACACATATATATGAATGAATGTGTGCATTTGCATAAAATACACACTACAGAATGATGTAACATGACTCGTTGTAGTCCTGTTAAAAACTACACCCCCCATGACTCAGCAGTGGGCACGTCTGTCGCTGGCCCATCTTCTTTATAATATTTCTTCACTTTGTTGAGATTTGCAGGGAAGTTTTCATGCACAGCTCTGACACTGAGTTGAGGTCTAGATTTTGATCAGGCACCACTCCCCCCAAGGCCTTAGCTTTAGCTTGAGTCTGGAATACTTTGGTATACAGAGACGTTCATGGTCAGCTCAGAGACTATAACGTATTCAGGATCTGTGGCTGCTAAACGAGTCCAAAATCATTACTGCTCCACGGCTGTCCTTGACAGTTGCTATGCAGCATTTGTACTGCCCTGCTGTGTTTGGTTTTCTCCAAACAAGGTGCTTTATCTCCAGACATCGCTGCTTTGCAAAGTTCTTGAGGTGTTGAGGTTTGTTCCTAAGTCTAAGCCATGCTGTCATGTTATTTTAGAGGCTTTCTTCTGGCAACGCTTACAAACAAGCGATAGTTGTTCAGTCTCTTTCTAATTCTACTGCTATGAACATGCTAACTGAAGCCTGCAGAGTCTGAGATGTTGGTCTTGGATTTTTGGCATTTTCTGAATATTGCGTAGTTTGACCATGGGGTGAATTTGTTGAGACCTTGGCTCTTGGGAACCTGTGGAATTGTTTTAGTAGTTACCTGAATGCTCTAGATCAGCAAACTGCCAAAACCTGTTCTTTTCTGTAGGTGGTCACACTTGCTAACAGCAGAGTGTGGAGTGGCAGGTAAACTCTGATGCTTCGAACACACTTCATGGAAAAATCTTTGTAGACTCTAATATTGTGGAGTCTATCTTGTATTTGAGATTGGGTTGAGTGAGTTCTGTCACCAGGACAGCAGGTTAACAAACTGATCAATATCTTTTGTCAGCCTTCTGTTGCCTCAACAGCAATCAATAAGGAACCCCGTCTACCTCAATCAAACACAGCTACAAGCCCTGATCACAGACCAGCGCACGATGCCTTATGTCTTGGATTTATGCTTATCGGACTTAATTCGAAAATCCCAGACATCATTGATCGATGATCAAGAAGGACCAATTATCAGTTTGAGCAAGTGTATTACAAGTCTGTTATATTATAGACACACACACACAACTAAACTCAAACACACACACACATGAGTGCACACACAAACACACACACACACACGCACGCACACACACACACGCGCGCACACACACACACACACACACACACACACACACACACACACACACACACACACACAGCTAAACTCAAACTCAAACACACACATGTGTGCACACACACACACACACAGATGCACACACACACACACACACACACATGCATACACACAAACCCAGTTAATTACAGACAGTGGAGACTGTTTAAGTTACTCGCAACTTCAACAAGTTAAACAACCTGAACACGTCCGAGCTGCAGTTCCAGCCCCTCAGGTACTTTGTTAAAGAGCTAAATAATCACAGCCTGCATGTCGTACCTTTTCTGTGCGCACTCTGCATCCACCGCAGGTGTGAAAATTCAGGTTTGATCTCGGGGAAGTACTCAGGCTGGTGGAAGTGACTGAGAGGGACCTCCATGCTGCAAAACTCACTCTTAAAAACAGAAGGACCCGCGGCGTAGGAGCACGAGTAGTGCTGGCTGGGGGACCAAGCCTGCTCCATGCAGGGTGGATGATGAAGGGGCTGAGGCTCACAGTTGCCATACCCGGACCCTTCGTCCGAGTACATGCAATATTCCCCACCTCCCTGCACCGAATAGCTTCCGACGCCGGTGTGAGGCATCTCGTACATGTCCGGAATGCAATAGTTCATGATGAAGACCTTCAGCAGAGCACCATAAAAACTTCTGGGTCTACCCGGAGAACTATCTGCTCTCAAAAAAGAAAAACCTGAGCTGGCATCAAGCCACGAAATGAAGAAAATAACTCCTGATCTGAAAGGACTTGATGGAGTTGACTGTACTTAGGAGCAAACGCTTTATCCAACAAATCCACAGACCACAAACAACACCTTGCAACTGCCCCACCCGCCACCACCCGGCCGAATTGGGAAGCAGAGATTTATGACGACATAGGGCTCTAATCTTACACTTCACAAATCCGTGATGTACCACAGACAGTGGCGATGTCACAGATTAAGACATTACATGATGCACCTACTGTAAGAAACATCTCACACACACAAATCTAAAGAAAAGCTGGTCCACGAAAACACAAATGGTTAAAAAACCTGCCTGAGGAGGGGTCGCATATGATACAAGAATTATCTTAACCGCGATCCTTTCCTAACCTCATAACCTTGGCCTTTACATTTTGACCATTGCTTATCCTCTGGGTATTTTAACAGAACCGACTAACAAGTTCCCTTAGGTCAGTTTATTCTTGAAGCCACTTGGTGAGTACTACAACACTAAGAAGGTTCTAAGAAGGGTTTTAACACATGGCCCTGATTTTTCACCAATAAGACTCTAATGTGTATTTAGATCCTGCTGTGCAGCTTATGGAAAGATAGGGCACATATTAGTGCAATTATTTGGGATTTACTTAGAATAATGAATACCTGCACAAAAACCAAAATAACATTTTGGTTTAGGTCAGCAGCTAAATCAAATTCAGGGATTGCGCTATGAAAAACTGTGCGAATGCATGTAAATTTACAAAATAGCACTAAGATTTATTGTCTTTTGTTGCGCAAAGAATTTTAAATTGCTGAAAAACATTTAGTGTGGAAATTTGTAAACCAAAAGTCCAATTGGACTTATATATCTCTATATATTTATATATATCTATATATATAGATTTAAACAATGAAACATTGTGTGGTCCGTTTCTGTAAAGGCACTTATTAATCCCAGAGAGGTTATGCTCAGTCATACTAATGAGGCGTCCTCGTCAATAATGATGACAGCCTTGAGATTTAAATGTATTTCAAATTTGCACGGTAAACAATATTTTTTCACACACAGGTGTTATAGTGGCAAACAGCGGGTCAGCATCATTAGAAAATATGAATTAAGAATGGAAGTCACTGACATTAATATGCATCTCGAGGCAGATGACCAAATATTATAGTTCATTTATGAATTACAGTAAATTATCATTTCATGTCAAATCATTGAAACTCTGCATGATGCCATGGACGAGCTTTTAAAATAAAAACTCTTTTTTCTTTTAATTTAGCATCACCAATGTCTGTAGTTAAGACTAACCAAAAAAAGTAGACCACCTGAAAATAGTAACAGTGCCACAATCACCTATTACAATCTGTTTAAAGGTCTGTTTTGGTATGTTGCATATCCATCCAAGTCAACCAAAAGATGTCATCTCTCCAGCGTATCCTGGGTCTACCCTGAGGTCTCCGCCTGGTGGGACATTACCCACCCCACAAAGGAGGTGCCCCTGGTCATCATCCCATCCCAACTGCCTCCTGTCGACACAGAAGAGCACGGGCTCTACCCCAAATATCTGGACTCTACACCCTGTCTCTGTGGGTGAGCACAGCTCAATCCAGCCACAAACCACTCCAGTACAAGCTGGCAGTCATTACTCCATGAAACAACAAAACCACGTCATCTGCCAGAGCTAAAACTGAACCAGACACTATGTGCCCCATGACTGTGCTTACAATTCTGTTCATAAAAATGATGCAGAGCACTGGTGTCAACGAGCAGCCCTGGGAGAGTCCAACACCCACCAAGAACCAGTCAGACCAATGCAGACCAAGCTCTGGTGTTGCAGGGACAAATAGCTTGCAACAACGAGCATGATATCCCATACTCCCAAAGCACCCGCCCTGCACAATAACTTAAGGGATGTGGTTGAATGGTACTAGTACTACTACTACTCCCATCCAATGTTGTGCAAATCTGCGTTGCGCACAAAAAAAAAAAAATCTAACTTGAATTGAAATTAAAATGAATACTTTAACAATTCTGTTCTGCAGTGTTAGTCAGTGACTGGCTGCTCCCGTATGGGATCAGAACGATGCCGCCTTATCCCAAAGTCCAGCCAATGATGCGATTCACATTCGTATATACGCAGCTGATCAACGTGGTTGACAGGCTATGACAGCGTCCTTATGTGCCGGTGTTTTAGCAAAGCGGCTGATGTGGAGTGAAGCCACGTTAATGACAACATGTACAACCATTGGAGATGTGAGCAGGACAGACGGAACAATAGACGGACAAAGTGTGAACTTTATACCAGTTTTTAAATTGTGTTGATCGGCCACGTAAAACCAGAGTTATGATAAAATATCTGCAATGTTTGGTTTTCTTCCTGAATACTGTCGTTGTTTATATTTACTGCAGGAAGAAACGGTAAAAACTGCGTTTTATAAGGAAAACGCTCGAAAGCCTGTGAGCAAAGACAAACCCCCACCCCCTCTCTCTTTCCTATTCGTCCAAAAATGTACCACATGGACCAATCAAAGAATGATATGGCAACATGGCATTTAGTTGTTTAGGAAGGAGGGGGAAGTTTTAGGAGTGACGGCGTGTTTGAGATGTGAGAGATTTGCGACGTTTAGCACAAATCTTGTGTAGTTAGTGTGTAGTTAGTGTGTAGTGTAGTCAGTAGTTTTGTTGTGTGTCAGAACAATGAGGCGACTGCTGAGTGTTACAGGTGTTACAGCAGTGATACATCTGCTGCTGTCAGGCCTGCAGGTATCAGGCTGTTGTTCTCCTTCATCTCATAGTGGACAGAAATTATTTTTTGGAGCGGCACAAATAATTTGTGTGGCATCAGATTTGATGCAGAACAGCTGATTGTTCTGTAGATAGTTTGAAATGTTTGTTTAAAAAAACGTTTTGGCTGCATTTTTAGGTAAACAGCTGCAAAACACTTTGTTTGCATAACTCAGTTACTTTTTTGAAGAAGTAACTATATAATTAATTACCCAACATTGGTCATTATATCCTGTATTTGCAGACAGAGTTACAGACTCTCTCCCAGACCACAGACTCATAATACAAGTCAGAGCTTTATAAAAAATATAAAGAAAGTTGTGTTTTCAAAATTGGAGTTCAAGTTATTTTTCCTTCCAATAGTGTTAACATGCTACACAGGTCAGGAACAAGATTTTTTAAATTTTCATTGTAAGTGGGCTAAAGCAGTTAATTAAAGGTAGTCTAACATAAATGTAAATGCTGTAATTTGATTACTTTAATAAACCATGTAACTTGGATGGATTCGATGCTGGCGTGACCACAGTGCACACGTCTGCTGTCGCTCACAGTGGTCCAAGGGACGCTCAGGGAGTTTGTGTGTTCTCTCAGACACATGAAACATTAGAGGGAACATTGGTCCCATCCACGCTTAAATATCCTTGACAGGATGAAGAGCTGGTCTCAGTTTCTGTGACCGAGACAAAAACTGCTTCTCCAGAATCTGAGGTTTGAGTACCAGGTGGATACTCGTCTCCAGTACCCTGACATAGTCCCAGGGAGGCTGAGAAGCACGATCCCCTAAAGCTGGTACACTTTCTCCGATCCCCCTTCTTGAAGAACTACCACACCGTGTACCAAATTTCACACTTAATTTTATATTTAATCAAATAGGTAAGAAATAATAATATACATCTGACACACAGGACATAAATATGTGTAACAGACGTCTTCCATCCACGTACTAACCAGGCCCGACCCCGCTTAGCTCATGAAACCAGACAAGCTCAGGGTGGTACGGTGGTAAACTAACAGATGTCCAAAGTTATTACATTTTAATCTGAAACGTGGTGGTGGGAGTAGAGAACCACTGTTCTATGCCCATGTGCAAGACTCACAAAGTTTGTACAAAAAAGGGAAGTCATTACATAAAATAGTCCTCATATACTGTAGCATCTACATGTGTGTGTTTATAGACAGAAGTTGGCTAGTGTAAGACCAGCATGAGTAAAGAGTTCATGGGGAAATATGAGAAAGCTTTGTTGCTGTGCTAAAAGAAAACGATCTACTGTGTTATTAATAAACTTTCCTCATTACCATTTTCCTCTTTCTCTGTAAAAGTCTTCTGGATGTCTGCCTCTCTGTGACTGAATGTTTTTAACAGACGACCTTGACCTTGATTGTTGTTTATTTATGGAAAGCTCTCTAATTGTTAATTGGTTCTTCATTAAAGACAGGAACAACAGATAGAACAGTTACCGTTAAATACAGGCTGCTGTCAAAGAAACACAAACATGCTTTGCTGCACTTGTAAGACTCAAAGATTTCTTATTAAAATGCAAGTTGGAAAACTCCTGAGATCAGCTAGAGATCAGTAATAAAAACAACAACAATAAGGCTTTAAAGACAAGTGATAAGTAATAATAATATATAGCTAAAAATACCTGTCGTGGAGGTGAGTTATAAAGCTGCTTTATCTACTTAAACAAAGAGTAGTGACTGTGTAATAAGATTGAACATTTTGACTTGTTCCGTTAAAAATACGTTTCAGTGTTCAGCGTTTGATTGATCTGCCTGGGCGAACAGTTAAAAAGGCTTATCGTGGGATTAGCAACTCCATTAATGTAATAAGTGTGAGTGTGTGACCAGTAGATGTGATCAACATGCAACAGCTGGTAAGAGGCTGGTCCTATGAGGCAAATCTTCTTGCAAAGAGGGCTTGATACCAGTTTAACTTTTTGATGAGGTGATGTCCTGGTCCTGAACTAATCTTGTTTGTAGTTTCTTAACAACTGTTAAGCATTTGTCAGACAGAGTTTAACGCCTGTCAATAATGAAACAATCTGTTGTCTGAGTGGATGGTGTGACTGTCTACGCTTTTTTCTATGCCAGGTTTTGGACTTTTAGTGACGAATTTAATTCATTTGTCACATTTTTTAATCTCCAATTCTTTGTCTTCTTCGTCTTTGTCACATAAAGTGAAGCTTTATTAGATGCTGAAAAGCTGTTTAAATGCAGTATTAAAACAGCATAAATAGAAAATAACCTTAATATTTGCATATGACTCACATAAATATGATTTATCAAGATATTTATATATATATTTCTTTAAATATATACTTTTGTCACTGAGCTTTGAGAAGACAATCTAGCAAGTGTAGCAGATCTGAAAGCACTTATGTCTTTATTAAAATTAAAATATTAAAATAGAGAAAGTTAATATGGTAAAATGCAATATACTCAGATGCCCGGTGTATCACTTTTAGTATCTGGAAAACAACAAGTACTACGGTTGATCTAAAAAAGGAAAATCTACAGTAAATTACGAGCCTCTATGAATTTTCCTACTTACCTGGGGTGGTCACATAAATGCCAGCTGTCTCTTTTTTCCTCCCCTATGTAAAAAATACAAATGTACAAATACGATCCAGCATGGTCTCTAATGGATGACTCGAGGTATTCCTGCCAACAGCTGAAGTAACCAGCGAGGCCTTTGACCAAAAAACACCCCAACTTTCCGTGCCGTGCACCTACGAGACAAACTTCGCTCCCAGTGGCTCTTTACCACACTGGCCCCGCGGCGGGCTTTTGTACATTCCCTCCCTTGATCGTTTGAGGACTCGGGGGTTCAAAGCTGGTCATTAACAATTTTTGGGTGTGAGGAATCTCTTTTATCCAGAGGCCCTCAGTTAACATGATCTCCAGTGCCAGTTGTCCCTGGCTACTCTTTGTTACCTGAGGAGGCCACATTAGTTGGTTAACCTTTCCCTTAAAGTTCAGGGTAAGCTGAGGGGAACAACAGAAGGCTACCCTCAGTAAAGGTTAAAGTTGGAGAGGATTATCCTGCACTTTAGGATAAGGTGGGTGAACTTGTTTTGAATCCTGCTCTTCCTTTTTTCTCATTATAAATACTGTCATTGCCTTCTCTACACAACTCCACAAGGATCAGACACCCAACACGCCCAGAACTGCAAACATTTGCTGAATGAATCATCATATTGTTAAAGAAATATCACCTTGTTTATGAACATGAATCGCTGAATTTAGACAAACTTGTAGGGTTGTGTTTATATTCCACAACCTGATCCTGTTATGAGGGATCGAGTGCAGATCACCAGCAAAATCCAAAAAAGGTTTTCCAGGCGAGACAAAAAATGCTGTTCTTACAGCCGTGTCCGCTTTCAGCACCAATTTTATTAAGAAGTCTAGAGAGGAGCGACTGCTGAGAGGCAGTGTGCAAAGCATCATGGGAAGAGAGTTTAAGAGCCAAATATTACTGAATGCAATTTTGCATAATACACAACTGGAAAATGAAAACAAAGATGACAAAAACATTTCAGGTAAACTTAAAACGCTCCACATTCAGGACATGATACAAATGCATGTGGGGGCGGGGGGGTGTCATTTGTTTTTGTTTATGTTTGGAAAAATGGAAACGTGATGATTCATATTATTCATTCAGAAAGAATACAATCAAAGTTAAATCTGCAAAAGGATTTTTTCTTATTAAAGGACAGTTACTTTTCAGTTTCCTTTCAGAGCATTTTTCAACTAAACAGAGGAGCGGAAAGTGTAGAGCATCTGTCTGTGTGCTTCATGTGTTAAAGGACAACTCTTTAGATGGTGTTGAACTCTGTTTAACTGTACGCTCAACCTAATTTCCAATTAAACATTTTTTCCATCCGCCATCAGTTCTGGCTTTTGGTCCAAAAGAATCATGAAAACTTCCTGTTTGACGCTAAGATGACCTTTCAGGAAGTGGTGATCAACAAGGTAAGGGATTATAACCAACCAGACTGGATGTAGCACAAATTCAAGGTGAAACTACTAAAAGTGGTGATACAGTGATGCGTGAATGCTTACAAACTCTTTAGAGTCAATGTTTCTGCTTAAATACGACCTGAGACATCCACAGGTTTTCAGAAAACTGTCACAAAAAGTACACAGAGAACAAAGTTAATCAAATAAAAGAAAAATGTTACACTATTTCTTTATTTATTGGGAATTAAATCTATATAGGATTGATAGAAAATATAGGAAGCTCTAGGATTAGATTTTCACTTAAAACTAAAGTCAGAAACAACAGAAAGTTGGTCAAGTGTGAGTGGATGCCCTATTTTTTTTTTATTAAAAATTGATATTTAAGACTTCTAAGGAAGTGAATTATGACATAAACAAAGGAGATTTCTGAGAACTTGGAAAGGGCAGTTTTTGCTCTTTTTGGAAAAACTGGATTCTCCCAGTCCAGACCGATTACCTACAAAGTCTTTATTGAATATGGGCCATCGTGGCTGATGGAACAATAAATTCTGAATTATGTGTGTGTGTGTGTGTGTGTCTATATATATATATATATATATATATATATATATATATATACATACATACATATATATACACACATATATATTAGGGGTGCAACGATACACAAAATTCACAGTTCGGTTCGATACTTTGGTGTCACGGTTCGATATTTTTTCGATACAAAAAAATGTTCATGCTTTTTTAATTTGTCATTTATTAAAATTATAAATACATATTTTAACTCAAAAGTACAGTTTTTAAATTTATTGTTGCTGAAACAACAAAATAAAAAAAATAAATCTATCTGATGGAGAAATCACTCATCTTTGGAAAAGAGAGTTTATTACAGAGAAATGGCTCTTTCAAAATAAAAGCTATACTATACGCTTCTTCTGGGCTATATTCTCAGCAGCATATTAAACATATCAGGTCCCCATAAGGAGAATCATGTGCTAACGGCTGTCTAAATGACTCGGGTAAAGTTTGTAGCATGCGTGCTTGTTGTTTTTGTCTGCTTCCACTTGTCTTTGCACTAGGATGCTGTCGGAATAAATGTGCAGTCATATTCGTTGTGTTCCCACTAGTGCTGTCAGCGTTAATCTCGTTGAAATGACGTTAACGCCACAACACGGCAAATCTCCGTTAACGAGCTACCGCCGATCGCCCCGTGCATGGGGCTGGACGGCCAACACGTTAACGAGCTAACTGCGCTAACACACTAGCTCCCACCCATGTAATTGAGCATTGCGTGGCACATCCAACATACTGTTTTACTTTAGTCCATGACGCGCTTACTTTCAGGGTCATACGTCACATGAAAACCAAAATAATTCCAAACGCCAGATCTGAATGAGGGTGGGGGAGGTTCAATTTGCCATGTTGCAAGGAGAGCTTAACTTCTGTCTTGCTAGCTTGCGCTGCGCTCAGTAGATCTGCGCTCGACAGTGCAGCCTAGGCGGAGTAGTCGAACGCAGATCCACTGAGCTCTCAACACAGACAGCATCGTCAGAAGGAAAGTTGATAAAATAAATTAAAAATTTTGTATTGTTCGATACATATGCGTACCGAACCGAAAGCACTGTATCGAACGGTTCAATATCGATACGAATATCGTTGCACCCCTAATATATATATATAGATTTCTTTTGATTAATTGAGTGAGCTGAAGCATGGCTGCTGTTTTCTGTTGTGTCCACAGTACCTACAGAAAGAAACATCCACCTTTAGTCAGATCTGTGAATTTGAAAGGATTAGACAGCACAGTGCATTGTCATTAAGACACAATGTGAGTCAAGGACATGTTTCCGTTCTAAATTAACTATTTGTGAAGGTGATATTAAGTATATTAATACTAGAGATGGCACGATACCACTTTTTTATGTCCGATACCAATACCGATATCACAAATTTGGATATCGGCCGATACCGATATGAATCCAATAGTGTTTTTTAATCAATAAAACTGTTTTTTTAATATCTTGCTGCATTTTGTATAAGTTCATACTCGAGTTTAACTAAACAACAACACTAAAGCTATTCTGTTATACCTGTATGTAAAAAATACACAAAATAATTCATAGTTCAGCAAAACTGATCAATCTAATAAACGTAAACCTGCTCCATCCTCCCTATTCTGGTATTTTAAAGAGTAAGCAACCTAACTAATAGGGCTGCAAACTCCCAGCAAAAAAAAAAATAGGGAACCACCCCCCGCCCTCCACCCTCATAATGCTTAATCAACGTAATCAACTTTAATTTAATGCACATGTAAAAAAAAAATGCACAGAAATCAATTATTTTTCAAGAATAATTAAACAGATTCAACATCTTTCTTCAACAGAATTGCAGACTGCACAGATGGTTCCCAAAGGAAAAAGTACTATAGCTTACTAGGGTATATTAGACTTAACAGTTACTATATACAGTAATGGACTTCTATACATTTTACATCAGATTAAAACTTTGGGTGTCAGATTCAGATAATTATTTATTAAAAGCTGGACATTTTAAATGAGAATAAGAAAGAAAAGTATGTCTTTGTGCCCCCCTTTCCCTGTTCATGCCCTATCGGCCCCCCTGGCTAAACTTTGCTAGATCCGCCCCTGCACAGTTACCAGCCGTCAGCTGCATAAAAAAAGATCCTGGTGTAGAAAGTAATATTAAATAAATTCTAACAACAGTTTATCAAGCTTAAACGTGCTGCTGTTGTTCAGCCGCTGGTTTCCTCTTTCTGGCGCAAAGTGGGCCAAAAACAAAGAAGAGAGACGATCAGCTGATCATTGATCAGTTTCATGATTGAAGTAGAAACAGGAGAGAGAGAGAGAGAGGCAGTCGCTCCATATATCGGTTGTTAAGCTCAACGTGGGAATGCTTTACAAACATTCAGAGATGAACTTACACACTTGCTTTACTTCTTTCTGGGATCACTTCCTCGGAGATGAAATGCTGGTTTGGTAGCGAGGCTACAAACACACAGCCGCTCTATCACGTGATGCATACTGCTCCGACGTGCTACGGTTATGAGCTGAGTTACGCCGTGTCACAGGTTTTGTGAGGTGCTTTTTTGATATTTAATGGATCGGATTACATTTTTTATTTCTCTCCGATATCCGATCCAGTAATTTACGTCAGTATCGGACCGATACCGATACGTAATATCGGATCGGTCCATCTCTAATTAATACACCTAGTTCTGAGACTTAGGATAACCCCATTATCAGCTGTTGAGTGATCATTGTGAACTCACAGCACAGATTAAGCACTGTTGTGGGAATATCCTCTAAGACATCACACGGTTTTTGCAGAGTTGTTGGCTGCACATGCCACGATGACAGTCTCCCATTCAAACACATCCCAAAGGTCCTCTGTTGGATTTTAATCTAGTGACTATGGAGCCATTTAAGTACGGTGATGTTCAAGAGTCCAGGTAGAGATGATCTGAGCTTTGCTATAGCGTCTTATCCTGTTGGAAGCAACAATGCTTAGTTAGGCTGTGTTTAAATTATTGGTACTAAGGGGCCCAAATATCCCCCACACCATTACGTCACCACGAGCCACTGACAGCACGCAGGACTCATCCGTGCTTTCTTATTTACACTAAATCTAACCCCACCATCTGAATGCGACAGTGTTACATGGAGAGAATAAAACATCGTGTCATCAAGCATGATGGAAAATGCAGACTTAAACTCTTCCCTGCTTGTGAGACTGGCCTTGCTGTCCTGCATAAAGTTCATTCATACTGGAAGTTATTTGTGGTAACAAGCATAAGTCAGATCAACCAGATTAACCAGTGTGTTTACAATTAAAGAAACCCTTACACGCCCTGGGTACTCACAAACACATTTGGATTTCTAAGAAGAACCGTGGGTCTTTAATTCAAGTTTAAGTAGCAGTTTTCTTTTTTCAGTGATCTTATTTTGTTCATTAGCATATGGAAGAAATTTAACTGAGTTCTTGAAGATGACTGACACGCTGAGGTCATTTGAAACTTTATTTTATAATTAAAATTTGATCTTACTTAGACAGAAAACCCCAGATGACCCCCAATGAGCAAGCACTTGGGTACAGTGGGAGTTGAAAAGAACCTAATATAGAGAAATCTACCCTCTGTTTCTAGTTCCTGTCAGTACAGAGGTTTATTCTATTCTACTCTACTCTACTCTACTCTCGCTGCAGCATTTTGGCTCAGCTGCTTTTCAGGAAACTTAAAAACCCCCAAACCCTGATAATAATGAATTAGTCCAGTCTGGAGTTATACATACATGAACTAGTTTTTCAGCAGCACCCTGAGTTTTTTATTTTTATTTTCTAATTTTAGAGGTATTGTGCAAAGACATCAGTCCTGCATATTTAATATGTGCACTAAAGAAGATTCCTCACAGTGTTACTGGAGGCCAAAGTCATGCAGATGTTTCTACAATTTTTAGGGCTGTGATGAATTCTGAATCCTCTTTCTTCTAATAAACCACTTTCCTGCATTTGATCAGTTAGCTCTTTTACAGCAACTCTTTCAGGAACTTTAGAAATAAAACAAAGACTGGCCATGTTACTGCTTTTTAAGTAACCATTTTTAAGTTCTGGTTCAGTTACCAACACCTTAAAACCCTGAGGTACATAACTCTTTATCAGAGATGAAGCATCAGTTAATGACAGAGCCTCTTTGAGTCTGATGTCAGCAGGGGTCTAAAGGGGACGCTGATGGTGACTATTGCAGTTAACTCAGAAAGATCATTTAAACTGATTAATTTAACATATCTATGGTAGTTTAGTTAAATGTTTTCATCATTAATCAGTAGGGGTGCAACGATACACAAAATTCACGGTTCGGTTCGGTTCGATACTTTGGTGTCACTGTTCATGTGACAAAATGTTCATGCATTTTTAATTTGTCATTTATTAAAATTATAAATATATATTTTAACTCAAAGGTACAGTTTTTAAATTTAACCCTAACCCTTGTGCGTGTTTTTTATTTTGACAGCGAATGTGCACCTGCGGACCACTTATGTGCAGCCCTGGTTATTTAGCTCATCATATCGCAGCCACAGAAATTCTTTTGTCCATGAAACCATAAAGCTGCACTTTCTTTTTGCCTTATAGTCTGATTTGTCATAACTTCTCCGTTTTGTGGTAAGCTTTTCTTTGGCTGTCACTTCTTCACCCTGACCTGTCTTATTTGGCTCAGCAGAACTAAATATATGCTGCTTTACACACGCACTCACATAAGCTCAGCGATTCTCTGCGCGATCAACCTCTCACATGTTTAAGCTGCGGGAGATTTCACTTGTCATGTTTGCATAGTAAGCTAACGATTAATAAGACGATGTCAGAGGAATTGGTGCACAAATTATCATCACTCACAGATCAGTGCTGTCGCTCTCTATACACAGTTCGCACGATTGCAAAGTGAAAGCAAAAAACAAGCGCAAATTCAAACGCGACTTCAATATGTCACATATTGACAGTGGCTCACCGATGCCAATGACATAATTACCCAGCTACATTTCTGAAAGAATGCAAAAGCATTGACATATATTTTTCCTTCCTACAATAGCCCGACGGGCAGGGAAGAGATAGATTTTGGTAGCCCGACTGAAAAAATCGCTAGCTCCAGGACGTCGGGCTAGCGATATTGCAAGCCCTGTATCTGATTGAGGAATCACTCATCTTTGGAAAAGAGAGTTTATTACAGAGAAATGTCTCTTTCCAAAATAAAAGCTATACTATCCGCTTCTTCTGGGCTATATTCTCAGCAGCATAAGGAGAATCATGTGCTAACAGCTGTCTAAATGACTCGGCTAAAGTTAGTAGCATGCTTGTTGTTTTTGTCTTTGCACTAGGATGATGTCGGTGTAAATGTGCAGTCATATTCGTTGTGTTCCCACTAGTGCTTTCAGGTTAATCTCGTTGAAATGACCTTAACGCCACAACACGGCAAATCTCCGTTAACGAGCTACCGCCGATCGCTCCGTGCATGGGGCTAGACGGCCAACACGTTAACGAGCTAACTGCGCTAACACACTAGTTCCCACCCATGTAATTGAGCATTGCATGGCACATCCAACATACTGTTTTACTTTAGTCCATGACTCGCTTACCTTCAGGGTCATACGTCACATGAAAACCAAAATAATTCCAAACGCCAGATCTGAATGAGGGTGGGGGAGGTCCATGTTGCAAGTAGAGCTTAACTTCTGTCTCGCTAGCTTGCCCTGAGCTCTTCCTTCTGACGATGCTGTCTGTGTTGAGCGCTCAGTGGATCTGCGCTCGACAGTGCAGCCTAGGCGGAGTAGTCGAACGCAGATTCACTGAGCGCTCAACACAGACAGCATCGTCAGAAGGAAAGTTGATAAAATAAATTACAAATGTTGTATTGTTCGATACATATGCGTACCGAACCGAAAGCACTGTATCGAACGGTTCAATATCGATACGAATATCGTTGCACCCCTATTAATCAGTAGGGTCTTAAAAGACAGACTGAATTCAATAGTCCACATATAAGTGAGTCACTCTTTGGAGCAGCTAAGAAACATGCAGTTAGTGGGGATAGGTTAATGGAAAAATCTAAATTGCCCGTAGTGCGAATGGTTGTCTGTCCCTGTGTGTTGGCCCTGCGACAGACTGGCGACCTGTCCAGGGTGGACCCCGCCTCTCGCCCTATGACAGCTGGGATAGGCTCCAGCGCCCCCCCGCGACCCGGAAAAGGATAAGCAGAAGCGAATGGATGGATATATTATATTATATTCTCCTTTTTTTGTACATTTTTTAAATTTGTAACTTTTTTAAGACTTGTGGTGGTCTGCGAGCAGACGATGGTGATCTGAGGGGATGAAAAAAGGAAAGAAGTTCCATGTAGGCGTGTTAAACTGCAACAGTTTGAATATATATTCAATGAATATTTCAACAACGTAGTGCACTCTTATACAAAACAACACCCACTTACCTGTAGCTTTATTACAAACATGTTTAAAATGTAATTTTAAAAAGAACAAAGACCTCTTTCACTTGTAAGGTTGTATCAGTATCAGAGTGTAATGAAGTGATCTGGTCACAGACGCACGGTGCACCAAACCAGGCTGGTATCCACGTCCCATAAATGCAACAGGTGTTTAGTGTGGGTAAGAATGATTGCAGTGAACTCACCATCAAATCTATAACACAATTACTTATGAAAGGAAAATCAATGTGTTGCCGTGGCAACGTCTGAACCTGACTGAAATGCTTTCATACAGAAAATGATTCCTGCAGACTTTATTTTTCACACATGGCTTTTGCTGGTTCCCTTCATTTCTATTAAAGAAATAATAATAGGATATAATAGGTCATGTGTTGTTATCATCTGAGGTTTTTGATTTTAGGAGCTGCTAATGACCTGATGATTTGGATTACTTCCCGATATGTGAACAATGAGCACGCACGCACACACACCCACACACACACACACACACACACACACACACACACACACACACCCACACACACACACACCTTATCACTTATTGAACAGCATTCTGTAAGGAGACACTTTAAGAGCCAAATGTGTTCTCACAGTTGCTGACACAGCATTTCATCTGTGCAGCAGTTCGGGGTCGACTTCTTCAGCTTTCAGTGGGTGACAGGGCTGCAGTGCTGTGGAACCACGGTGTTGGTATATGTGCAGAATGTGGTCAGCACTGTCTCAGGAAGGAAAGCTCCTTCTGAATATAATAATAATTATGGGATCTTTATAGGTTTGCTATGTGCACTTATGCAACCCTGTCGCCTTTTAAGGACATTTCTTATCACTCCTTAAGCCCCAAGATGATTCCAAGCTACAGATCCTGCATAGCTGCTTAGACTCTATTAAAGCTTGGATGGCTGACAGCTTTCTCCGACAGAAGTTTGTGCTCCTGACAGATTTGTGTCTAAGGTAATAGAAACCTTTGGTCCCCTTGCATACGTCTGCTAAACCCTCTGTCTCCGGGTAACTTCACACTTTTACATTGATGCTCGTGTCAAATCTCTGCTTCACTCTTGTTTTTAAACCACTTAAGAAATATTGCCAAGTTAATCCCACAGTGTCACACTCTGAACTGTAAACTGTTATTGGTGCATATATTTCATCACGTGTATCACTGTAATTCACTGTTCACTAGTCTAAGCCAAATGTCTCCAGCATGCTGCGGCGAGGCTTCTTCGTCCTCACATATCACTTTTAGAGCTCTGCATGGAAAAGAACCTGCACACATCTGAGTATGTGCTCAGCAGGTCCCTGGGTCATGTGATCAGGGCTGTGCATTACGCTGAAAATGAAGGAGTAACAGTGACCCCAGACTCTCTCCCTCTGTGGGCTCTTCCACACAGCTGAGAGTCAGCTTTTTAGACTTGTGTTCGACTGACCTTTGTTTTCAGGGTTCTGGTTAACCCTTTAAGACCTACCATAGAACCAAGTCCGCCAGAGCTTATATTATATTTTTACATGCTGTGGAGCCATTTTTGGGAGCATTTCAAGTTGCTATACATCAATACAACCATTATAGCCCAGATTTTAATAACGTGTCTGCATTAAGTGCATAGAAATTACATAAATTGAAAAAAGTGCAATAAACTACAAAAAAATTGAAAATTGTTTTTGTTTTTTTAACATATATTTCTAGTTAGAGAAATTTAAGAGGCTTATCCCTCAAAACTGTAAATACAAAAAAGTTGCACAAAATAGTTTCCCACCACAGGAAATTTATTTTGAGTGTCTTCATAGTTTTATTTTTGAAATACACCAATTTTTATATACTGCAGGAAAAACGAAAATAAATATTATACTGCAAATTTGCAAAAAAGCAGCATATGCATCAAAATAAACTATTTCCAGCAGTGCAATATGAGTCCTCAGCATCCCAGAAACGACACAGAAAGTCATGAAGTCAAACATAACTTTTAAAAACACCAGTATAGGCTCACAAGGCCCTGATGGTAAAAAACTACATTTCCACGAAAATGACGTCACTTCCAGTTTCGGGCAGGTAATGGGGGACACGCGAAAGTTCGCGCTGACGTCTATTCCAAGTATGAAGTGTTACGAACAGCTGATCGAATCGGCAAAGCGTGTTTCTGGAATATTATGTTTTTGTTGCTGCAAGTGCTTTTTATGCAGTTTTTGCAAAGCTTTATGTGGAAGGAAACTGACCGAGGACAAGCTGATGGCATAAGATGTAAGTACAACTCCTCCGGTTTCACATGCAAAAAAAATTATTGTGCTAGCTTACGCGGTTGCAGAGCTACCGGGATTTAAAAATAGTTACACAAAATGGAGCGTGCCCGCTCCGACCGGCTTTAAAGGGTTAAAGGTGCAAATAAAGCTTTACTTATTTATACATTTTGAACCTCTTTCCTCTTTATTATTATTGTTATTATTATTACAATAAGTGAATGTCCCACTTTTTGAAAGCAAACTCTAAATGAGCTGATGTTTAAACGTCTGTGTTCAGTTACTCTACGTGTTGTAACGTGATGTCTGCAGCTTCCCAACATCGGTGAAACTGAAACGACTGGGATATGATTTATTTTGAACTGAATCTACACAAAAATGTTCTTAAATCAAACAATTCCAGTTTTTGAAGCCCTTTCGAAGTTTTTCCTTAACAAATCCAAAGCTGCGCCATGCTGACAGAAGAAGGAAACAGCAGTGTAGAGAGGGAGGAGAAATATTACCATTTTGAATGGCCTCATCTTTCCAGCGGGGGGAGCATTTTTCTGCTGGCTCTAAAATAGATGGGAGAGGCACTTTAAAAAACACAAGCGACGTTGTCATAAAACAGCTGAGAGAGAGAGAAGCTAATGCTGCTCTGCTTCGTACATGAACTTAAAAGCTTTCAGAAGTTGTTCCAACAGAGCAGCAGGTTCATGTAAAAACTAAAACAGCATCTCAGATACCAAAGCGGTCGTTGTCCCCTTGGAGCTTACATGGTGAATGAAAGCTTAAGTTCATTTTGTCAGTGTGATAACATGTGAGTGTAAGTCTGTCGGCTATGTAGGGATGGCCAGGTCACTGAGGTCGCCCAGGCTGGTTAAATCCAATTCCAGCCCCGCTGACCTCACTGATGCCCAATTTGCTAGTTAAGTAAATAAATGCAGAGCTACATCCTGTCTTGGCTGTTTAATATAGGGCAGCATGGCTGTGTGCAGCGTCCTGCCATCTTCACATTTCTTTGCCTTTTTGATGCTTTGATTTGGCCGAATGAAGTGGTGCTGCTGTGTGTGTGAACAGGGATGAACCATGTTATAGAAATGAATGGTTAATATGTGTGTGTGTGGAAAAGAGCTGATTTTGCCATCAGGCTCAAGCTGAGACCTTTTCACAGTTTAACACTGATCACCTTGATTAAAACATTGTTATCACTCTAACACAACGTGGACCTCTGGTGGTGAGGGCAGACTATCACTGTCCAACCAAAGTGTAGAGTTCAAACTGTGTGACATGCAGTGGTTTTGTACTGGTCACTGATCTCTGCCAACAAACACTGCATCAGTCCTGCTGCTCGAAGGGGCCTCCCTGCTACGAGTGTGAGCATCTTCTGTCAGTTACAGCTACCAGGTTAAAATGTTAGGTTATCTTTACAAGCTGATTATTGAGACCTGACCATGTTTTTAAAGCCAACAGCTACAGTCGAGGGAAAAACTGGCTGAGCAATCATTTAATAACAGGTCAGGAAATGGAAAAAGTGGATTATTTCTAAGACCAATACTGATATTTGGTGATTTCTTGTTCACTAGCATTTGTTATGTGCTTGTTTCTGTTTCTTTGCTATCGTAATATGAAAATGCAGTTTAAAAATAGGTTTGAGAAAAGTTGAGTTTCACGGTAACGCAGCAGTTTTAACTGCAGCTATGATACGAATCAAGTTCCTATTGTTGCAAATTCATTTGTTGTACTTTCCAAATCCCTTCTTGTAAAAGGATGGTCATAATTCAAACACTTAAACTTATTATTAGGTCTCGACTCCCTTTTGCTTCCTCTCTGCTTCCACAGCTTGTAGCACCATCATGCAGTCTGTCCTGGATCTGCACATCGGACTCAACTCTGTCATACTGTACATGTTAAAGCAAATATTAGCTTAATGGAGTTGCACACTACTAATTTGATCCTGAACTGCAGTAAAAACTGATTTTTAAAGAACTGTTGAGGAGTTAATGGTTTATTATCTCAGCTCTTTCACAGGCTGAATGACTGACTGCTGTCAGATTATGTGCAGAAACTGTTGGGTGCCACAGCAAACCTCACACTTCATTTCTGACCTCGTTGCCGAGCAGCTGACAAATAAACTGTGAAGCAGAGGTCCTGATGTCAAACCGGCTCAGTGAGAAGTGGTGACACAAAGTCATTCTGCTGGTTACTGTGTAGCAAGTCAAATATGTTTCTTTACTTCTGTTGTCTAACACAGTGTTCTGAAAGTACTCGGCGTTGGATTACTCGCGTTACAACAGTGCTAACCTGTGCGCTTGTACTTTGCTCAGTGTTGTTTCCCCGACGTGATCAGAATTAACGAGTAAAACAGAGTATTTGCTGTTGTTTTAGTTTTCACATCAACTTTCACACCAACTAAAAAAATAGAGAATAATAAGACTTTTCTTTAGGTTCCATCATATTTGGAGTGAAGCTGGCAGTGTGAGCCTTACCTGACATACTGGTGGGGCTTCAAGGCAAAGACGTCATCCTCAGAGCCTCATCAGACCTCTGGGTTCCTACCTACCCAAACACAGAAACAAACGCTCAGTCATTCTTTATCTAACAGAGCAGCTTCACACACATCTCTGAACAGCGTCTTTTCCTCACAGCTCGTCATTTTAAAAACATAAAGTGTACAGGAGTGATCACCCAATGTTAGATTAAATGAAACTCTGCACAGGCTGCCAGCTCTCAGTTCTCGTCCTCTGTGCAGGATGACATCTAGTGGTTACATGCTCATGTTACGTCTCAGGGTCCAGGTATCATTTCTTTCCCTCTGAGGTTTTGTTAGTGTGCATCCAACACACAAACAACACACTGCACACACCAGGCGTTCAACTCTGCTGCAACGTCCTTGTTTCACTGTTTGTCAGCTAAAGGTTACTCTTAGTAGCAGTTCTTATTTGCACTGATGCTCCTTTGTGTAAAATAGGTGTTTATAATGCATGCAGCACTTAAAACAACTGCACTCATGCAACAACTTCATGTGCCAACAAAGATCATGTGACATCATCACAATCATGGTGTCCAACATAAGGCCCGGGGCCCAGAATTGGTTTGGCAAAGACTCCAATCCGGCCTGCACGTTTCACAGCTTTCTGTGACGATAAAGACTCTGCCTGACTTTGCCATCCACACGACACCACAGAAGAGAAAGACAAACACTTAGACGAGAGACAAGCTTTTGTTTTTCCATCATCTACTATAAAATGTATGTTTTTATTCTTGTGGTCTCACAGTTAATTAACAAAACTGGGGGATGAGCTAACTTTTACATCGTTATCATGTAAAGAAACTTAGATGTACTGTTATATTAAATATCTCAGGGATTAAATGTTTTACACTGACAGGATGATTCATCCTTTGAGCTTTTAATGCTAGAATGACTCACAGGGTTGTGGTGAGAGGCTTAACAGCCAACGAGACCAACAAGGACGACCCACACAGAATGTTAACTTCACTATTTGGCTTTTAAAATTCAGATAATGTCTCTTTTCTTTCCACTGGGCGATACATCTGATGCTGAGTCTGATAAACAACTGTCAGTGCAACGTTTTATTGAAAAATGAATAATAAATAAATGAATCAAAGCCACAGCAGCACATCCACAGTGCACAGTGCAGCACGCTATCTGGCTGTTACTGTACCTGACCAGGGTGCAGCTGAATCTGTAACTTGCTACAGTAAGACGAGAAAGCAGGAAGCTGAATGTCCTTGAGCAGCTGTCCTCAGGAGGCCACGTATGCATCACACTTTCCTGTAGCTGAAGCCACAACAAGACGACTCCACCTGATTGAGACTGGACTGATAAGAACATGGAAGGCCGCTCTCTGCTCACATAAGCACGTATCCTCTCACTGCACGCCGATCAAACCTCACGTACTGTCACTGTGCTACACCTGACACTTGCACAGCCGATAAAAAAGTGTCAGCATGAAATATCTTCAAGGTTAATAAAACGATTGGAGGATGCAAATATAATCATGAACAGGTCAGGATGCAGGCTTCAACACATTATAACTAAAAAGAAATGAATAAAAACTGAAGTCAAGCAGAGGTCAGATTAACACTCACTGAACACGCGTGTGGGTATTCCTGAGGACCATCTCAAAGGTCTGGATGCAAACAGGAATACCTGAGTGTTTGTTCCCTGGGTGGTAGGTGCCTGGAATCTGAGGTTACGTGTGGTGGTAACATCTTTTGGTCAGGCCCTGTATACAATCTGCACTTCAATTCATTATATGCTTGAAACTAATAGGTTGTGTTAAGCAGCGGTCTCCATTAGAATGAGCATTAAAACAGCCAATCACGTTCCAGTTTGTAACTCTAAACTCTGTTTCTAAAGCTCATTCCCAAAAAGCTCAGGAAAAAACATCAGATGCCTGACAGCATTATGGGAAACTTTGCTTCAGTTTGCTATTTTTTTAACCCTAAAAAACATTTAATATGACACAACAGCTGGGAAGGCCTCACAACTGGCTAAAACTTTTTTTAAAAAAGAAAGATGAAGGAAAACAAAAAGCTTCAAACCAGCCAAGAAAATGACTATTAAACTAAGCAAACTCTTCGTGCGGCACGTTTCCTCCATAAACAACCTTTTTAACCACAGAAACAATAAACTCAAAGTGGAAAAAGCAGTCAGTTCCAACAGGGACACTTGTGCAGCAATAACCCTGATCAGATATGCTAGTTATCAATGTCTTGGGTTTAGTACAATCGATCAATGATGTTGCCTCTAATAAAAAAATAAAATAAATAATAGAACTCTATGGATAAGACTAATATGACACAGTGAGGAAACATGGTGGTACGTGGTGAAAGTCTTTGTGGTAGCAGAGCTTAATGAGTCTCTTAGTAAATGTCCTGGTGAGTGGTGCGGAGGATGATCCATGATGGATAACAGTGCTTTCTACCATGGTCTTGTTTCTGCTTGGGTCTAGGATCATCGGACTAATAAGGTGACATCACTGTGACAACTTCAATTCAGGTACCAGAACAACTGGAGTTAATATAAGTGCAGATCTGAGACTTTAGAATGAGTCTGTTTGTTGTATGATGATGTTTATGCTGTTGATAGTGATGCTTAACAAACCCCTGCTAGCAGTTTTTCAGGGTCCTGAAAGAAGTCTTACTCTATATTTATACTATGTGTTAACAGACCTCTCTGCACTGAATCATATCTGTTATTAACCTCTGTCTCTCTTCCACAGCATGTCTTTTATCCTGTCTTCCTTCTCTCACCCCAACCAATCACAGCAGATGGCCCCGCCCCTCCCTGAGCTTGGTTCTGCTGGAGGTTTCTTCCTGTTAAAAGGGAGTTTTTCCTTCCCACTGTCGCCAAAGTGCTTGCTCATAGGGGGTCACATGATTGTTGGGTTTTTCTCTGTATCTATGAAGCGCCTCGAGGCGACTTTAGTTGTGATTTGGCGTTATATAAATAAAATTGAATTGAATTGAATTATATTTAACACATAAAATGTACGGACACTGTGTTGGAGTTACTGGTGTGAATTCTGTCACCCTGGAAATGTTTTCCACTGAAATTTCCCTTTTTTTACATTTACAGCGGTCCCTCGTTTATCGCAGGAGTTATGTTCCGAAAATAACCCGCGATAGGTGAAATCCGCGAAGTAGCCAACTTTTATTATAGATGCTTTAAGGCTGTAGAACCCCTCACTGCACACTTTATACACTTTTCTCAGACAGGCAGGAACATTTTCAAACGTTTCTCTCTTGTACTGTACAGGAGATACGACACGAGATTGATTGACAATGGTCTACAGCCAATCAGGACGCAGAACACAGTGCGCTTTAAAACAAAAAAGAAAAGAAAAAAGAAACAAACATAGAAAATTGCACAAAAAAGCTGTGAAAGGTGAAGCGCGTTATAGTGAGGGACCGCTGTACCTGATCTTTTGTAACATTTTTAAGTTGTTAAACTGGAACAATTTTCAGTCACAGAAGTGTTTCAACTCTGGCTTTGATTCATCTGATACTAAGTATATAAATAGAAGAGACATGAAATTCTTTAAGCAGGAGAATTTAGCATGAAAGCTGATTGTTGATGTCAGTCTGGCGCCTGCAGCTGCTGCCTGGCTCAGTGGTACGTCTGCTCTGCCTCTGACAAACTATACTGGACCTGACTGCTTTATGCCCATATTGAAGAAAACCTTGATCTTTTTAGACAGATGCTAACGCTAACCTGTTGAATAAGCGTGAGCTAATTTCAATGTGACTTCTGTTAAAATGACTGAAGTCATCTGTGAAATAACAGCCGCCTGTGTATGTGCCCTTTTAGCATGAGGGCACAATGAGGCTATGAGAGGGAGGCTGGGTTGAGACATCCGATTGACCAATCCAGTGGCATTAATGAACATGAACTAATGGGCTGCTGTCAGTGCTTGTACATCCAGAGCGCAGCAGCCGTTTAAACTAAACTTAAACTAAACTAAAACTTAACATGAAATTTCCCACTCGTGGGACTAATAAAGGTATCTTATCTTATCTTATCTTATCTTATCTTATCTAACCCATCAGCCCAAAGGTTTGTCAAATGCCCAGTATGCCAGATTCCCAGTCCAGCCCTGGATTAGGCTAAAGATGCGATTGTGTCACATGAGCAGGTTCCTTAATGGTGGAGGGTTATGGTGTGATGTTGCTGTATAAGTAACATCACACATTTTTTAAAAACATGATGCTGCACGAGGAAATGCATAGTCTTCATTCGACAGTCACATAATCGGCACTCTTCAGAGGAAGTATTTGAGACAACCTGATGCCATCAGACAGGAGGTCCACAGATGGTGAAAAGGATACAGAGTTGATACAGCTCAGTGCTCTTTATGACTTTCTATAATTACAATTTCTGCACATTACTGTCCCGACTTCCACTGCAGGCAGCATGAGCTGAGAGCAGAACAGCCTACTAGACACTTTTTCTACCTGCTTTTGAAAAGACAGAAGCACTGCTACCGGGATGGAGCGATGGTATTTCTCATATTTCTCTGCTTGAAGTACATGTGCAGGTATTGATTTTTACTCTTGAGTTTCCTGGAACAACTAAACTGAGGTCCTGAAAGAATCAACCTTTTGTCTTTTGCTTGATGAAAATGCACCAAGTTGTGACGATCATCAATTTAAACTGTAGCCTTTTGTTTCTCTGTGTCAGGTTGTGCACCAGGTTGTGTACAGAGTGCTACACAAACACCATAAATAAATGTGAAATTCTCTCATCTGTCTGTCTGGACAGATGAGAGATGACAGTTATCTACTTTCATCAGATAACTGAAGTCAGAAAAGTAAAAACGCTCGGGTAGGGACACGACATGCTATACAAATGGCTTCAATACGTATGGTGGATTTAAAGATCACATGTGTTGTGCTTCAGCTTGACTGGGCTGATGGAGACCAGGTTTGGGAAAATCCAGACCAAGACAGAATCACCCACAGTTAGGCCAATACAGTCGAACACAAAGATGAATGAAACTCAAATGGTCACCAAAGTCATCGAGTTTCAGATGAAAGCAGCTTCTGTCTGTTGTAATCAGATTTGAGCCGCAGCTGGAGTCAAATCACAATCATGTGATCTCCGGTCACAAAGTGAAACCGTAGTCAGTGCATGCTGTCCTTTACAGATGTCACATCTTACAACTGCAAGCACACTGAACTCTGTTTGCTTGGAAGCTAGGTTTATTCAAGGGTTTGCACTGCTTTGAGGCTGCGTTTTTCCTCCTGCGGATGACGACAGAGTCGTTTTCTGAAGACGACGGGTCTTGTTTACAATCCTAAATAAGCCTTTGTGAATATGTGTATATTTATCAGCTATAACAATCAGACCCTTACGAATTGATTAGAGCCTTAAAAAGGTGATGATAAAATCGTAACTCCTGTGCTGTGGTATGGTTTCAGCATCAGTCCTTGTTTATGGGGAACCTTTGGTGAGGGTAAGTACTGCTGCTTTTCCACAATCTGAAGTCTGAATTAAGGATTCGATAGATTTCCATGAATTACTTTCAGTTTGGGTGTAACATGGAAGTGGACACTGTGTGACTACTGATGGTGTTTATCTTATTCAACCTTATCTTATTATTGGATATTTTACTGTTGGTGTTAAAAATAATTTCTTCTCCAAAATGTCCAGATAGACACACTAACAAACCAACACTACATCAGGTACCATTACTCTGAAATGCTGGTTCTTACTCTGAGCACTCAAAGCGTTTTACACAACTTGCACATTCACGTTTTTTTCTATGCTGCTTCCTATCTAACATTCACACTCCGATGGATGCATCGGAGAGCAACATGGTCATATTTGGCATGCAGACTGGAGCAGACTGGGATTGAACCACCAACCTTCCAGTTAGTAGGTGACCTGCTCGACCACCTGTCACTTACAGCCAGGCCACAGACACATCTGAGGCAACAACAGAGGGAAAACAGAGTGGCTATAAAGAACGAGATGTTACTTACATGTATGTGTTCAGAATCCTGAGGTAAGGCAGGAAACAGGAAATAGGCCTGTAATAGGGCACATGCTGTACACTTCCTCGCTGCTATCATCCAAGGACCAGATTAACTGATAGTTACTGACGAGTACTAAATGAGGCATTTCATTGTCCATTTTTATTTCCTTTATACTTTTATATAAAAGTTCAGCTGATCTATGTCTGAACTTGTAACCTTGTTCTCTCAGCATTGAATTGGAGAATTGCAGATTTTAACTGCTGAGCATTTTAATTTCCCTTCATTATCTTCATTGTCTGTTATTAGTTAGTTTTCCTTATTTTCTTCCAGTGTAATTACCTTGTAAAACCTTTAGGCAGAGGGTAACGGATACGCAAGAGACACAAAATAAATGAAAAGCATGCTCGTGCATCACCATGCTCCACTTTTAAACAAGTTTTCTATCTGTAATGTACCGTCACCACATGCGTCCTTCAAACCAGACCCAGCTGACAGAAACTGAAGCTGCATGAAAGTCTGGATCAAAGGTTTGCTGCACACACTTAAAGCCGTTGCAGTGGTGTTTAGCTAACAGAGCAGCACAAAATCATACAATGCATTTCCAGGTTTGCTTACATTAACATTCATGCCAACTTTTACAAGTGCTGAAATGTAAACATGCCATTACTGTCATGTTCATAAGCACGGTCACTATCAAAGTGTAGTTTGGTCACACCTTAATTCATTTCCTTGTACTGTAGTCCAGCTAATTATTCTTTTGGCAAGTTCAGTAGCCCGAGTCTCGTTTTGGTTTGGTCAGTAGCTCCTTTTCTGTGTCTGAGTTGACTACCAGCACAAAAATCAATCAATCATCAAGTGTCCAAGTGCAGTAATTTATGACCACCGCTACATATTTCTACTTGCAACTGTCCATCCATCTGTTATCTTCCACTTACCTGGAAAGTCTCCCAAGGGAAGTACTCAGGAAGCATCCTTACCAAACCCACCTATTAACACACAGGAGCAGCGGCTATACTCTAAGATCCCTCTGGATGTCTGAGCTCCTCACCCTATAACTTAAAAAGTTTGCTCACTTACCAAGAAATGAACAGTCTCTAACTTTTAACGTAAGTTCAAACTGTATATCAACCAAAAATCCACAAAAAAATAATGATACCAAAGTCATAATTTGAGTATCATTACTACTTTTGGAGAAACCGTGTTGACAAGCACAGTGGTAAGACGTTTCTTGTAGTTGGTCTCTAGGTTTGCGAACATCTCAGTGAGAATCTGGCCCACTCCTCTTTATAGGAATGAAATCTTTCAGGTTTCTTGGCTGTCGCTTGGACACTTGAAGCTTCAGCTCTCTGCACCTACAGACCTGAGGTCTGGAGACTGGCTCGGCCACTCCGTCATGGCTTCTCTGAGTCATTTGAATATTCACTGGAAAGTTTAAGTTGGGCCTATACCTGAGCTTTCTTAGGCACATGGCCTGGTGGATGCTGCAAGATTTCCATTCATTAAGGCGTAGTGTGTTATCAGTTTTTGGTTGTAGTCCCAACTGCCATCATTGGGATCACTGATCAGGCTCAACCCAAGCGGTTTCGGGCTGATCCCTGACCTTTCTCATCATCCTCACCCCATGAGGCAAGATTTTGTATGGCGTCAAACCAAAAGCAATTTCAAGTCTTTTTTTCTTGCATCTCTGTTGTCACAGTTGTCACTTTTTCACCAAGCTTCTTGCTTCTTGTGGTCTACAATGTTTTTCATTGACTTTCTGGTCTGGCCATGGAGGTGGGGAGGTTGGAATGGAAGAAATGAAGTCTGTTGACAGGTGTGCTTTATGAACACGGAGTATTTGTAATTGATTGATTGTAGTTGTTGGGTTATAGGACATCACTGAATTTTATTTCATTTCATTGAATAATATGCAACTGTAATGTGCTTTGTCTGCAATTTAGATTGATATTTTGACTCTCTCCATTACAGTGAAACAGTGACTCTCAAAGTGAATCTCGACCAGCGCTGCTACCAGGGAGCTTCTTAACTAACGCAGCGACCTCTGTCAGTGTAATAGATGTGGCTTCCCATGAGTTTTCAGGCTCTGCCTTCTCTATACTGGAAGTTTTGCCTCGGATCATCAAAGTGCTTTTTCCACTGCTAAACAATATCCCAAATCTGGGTCACCAGTTCTTCCCTCTGGCTGAGCACAGCTTGAGCCAAGCCCTGGTTTCCCTTCCTGAGTCCACGGAGAGCTTGCCAGAACAGGGCTCCCAAAAGTCCTCTTCTAGCTAGCAGCCGCCCTGCCCTTTGATTTAACTCACTAGGCAGTGATCAAATAACAGGTCTGCTCTTATCAGATGATACAACAGCAAAGTCGATCATTGCCATGTACACTATGCACATCTTGTGCTTGAGCATGGTGTTTGTTATGGCCAGCCCATGCCTAGCACAGAACTCAAGACTCTTCCTTCCATCATGCATCTCCAGGTCTCTGTCAAAGTGTTAAAGTCTCCCAGGAGAACTATGGAGACTCCAGGTGGAGCCTCTTCAAAGACCTACCAACACCCAAATAAAATGTCTGTGGGTGGTGCATCCACGGAATCACGTTTTGACATTTTCGAGCAACAACACAAACAAGAATTTCTCTCTTTTTTCCATGAATTGGCCCACTGGCATAGTCAGGGTGACTGAAGTTGTGAGAAATATATTTCTTTGATTTTATAGCAACTTCTGTTTTTTTAATTACCTTCTAATTATTCTGTTATAGGGCCTCTGATTTTAACTTTTCTCATTTTAAGGGTTCACGCATAAAATATTTGAAATAAGCCTGGAAATAAAGGATTTAAAAAACGGTCCAACAATGAAGACCTCGTTGTTGTTTGTTGTCACAGCCCATGTGGCCTCACTTGTTACTTGTGGCCTTATGTGAGAGTGAGAACACTTTCACACACAGCTCTCTCTTCACCACACCAGACCATTACAGTGTCCAATCTCGCCGTCATTTCCCATTTATCCTTTTCATACTTGTGAGCGTCCTCCAGATACTTGAACTCTTCTGCCTCGGACACCAACACGGAGATGGCACGGGGAATTTTTCTGTCTGAGGACGATGATCTCAAACGTGCTAATTCTCATTCTGGCCGCTACACACATCATCTGCATACATCAGACATGAGATCATATGGCCACGAAACACAACACCTTCAGCCTCAGGCTGCCCCGAGACAATCTGTCCACAAAAATTATGAACGTAATCGGTGAAACAATGTTAACAGAATTTTTAAATGTTAGAATATCTGTCACAGATAAAGTATAGGGGTGATAAAACAGTATTCCTGCATAAAATAATAATGGGAGCATAAATGATCAGTTATACTTGTTGTATATAAGAGCTTGGTCACCTGAGGTTCAAGTATAGTTTGCTGCTAACTGCTTCGGAGGCAGGATTGTCAGTTTTTACTCATTTTGATAGTAAAACAACCGTGTAGCTTTCACAGTTCAACCATAGTTCAACAGTTCATCTCTGCACTGAATTTGTGTCGCTTGACAATTTAAACCAATGCACAAAACAGACAAATAAATGATAATAAAAATGATAACTGTGGTTGTTTTGAAAAAGCCTTATCTAAAGCCAAATGTCAGCCCTGCCCAGTCTTCAGTTTACCTCCATCATGCATCATGAATCAGCACTTACAAGGAACAGTCAACAATAATCGTCATATTGACCAATATGCATCTTATTTGAACTGGCATTTAGATAAGAGTCCATCTTCATCGGACGGCCACTACGCCTGGAGCTCTAATACTTGATTTACAAAGCTGCAACACACAATGCGACGTGATACACGCTCATCATCATGGCAACCTGCATCACACAAGGGAGAGCAGATGGTGCTTTCATTAAAGAATTCAAGCTGACAGAAGAATCAGCTGAATGATCAAGTCTCCAGTGCACTTATCATATTACATTAAATTCTCTGTACACAGAGGCTGCCCACTGTGGTTTGTTATACTGCGTGCACCGTGAGTTCAGTAGGTCCGAATAATCTACTGGGAGCACTGGGACCAATAAGTCATGCTCAGCAGCAAGAACACACTCATCATGGATGACAGCTGGAGCTGCCAATCACCTGCAGACCCATGAATGATATTTGGTGCCTAAAGTCATCATCAATAAATATTCCTATTTAAGTGAAACCTTTTTATTTTCACTTACCGATCTCCTCAGAGATTGGTAAGTGAACCCATCTGTTAGGCTTCATTTTTAATAGACAGACGTTGGCAGGCGTGGTTGTGGCACGGCTGCATTGGGAGCTGACGCACTGGAGCTGCATCGGTTCATCACGCCGACCTGCATAAATGGTACTTGGTCCTGAGTGTGGGGTTTATTGTTGATGCGAGTACGGCTGGCAGTGGGTGAGCTGCGGCCACTGTGTGTGTACAGCAACCGTGTGTGTAAATCGTGTGGCGAATAAAAGATGCTGGAAAGCATGGACATGTGGTCAGGTCTGCTGTGCATTCACTTAAGTGGTGCCGAAACCCAGGACAGGCAGCAACAGGAGCAGGCAGCGGTGTCACGCTGCAGGACCAGACCGAGCGCCATATGGAGGTGATTAAGAATCTGGCAGCTCGGATCCAGTCCTGGCCGACACCACCCCACCAGCGTCCCCCGGTGGCGTGGGTGTAGAGGAGGTCTGGACTGTTCAGGCCTCCGTGCAGGCCCCCAGGGTGCGACCAGCCAAGGTGCAGCCTGCCTCAGCGACCATACCCACTCCTCGGGTGGGAGCGGCTGGGGCACGGCAGGTGCCTGCACCTTGGATTGACCACAACCACGCCCGCCACACAGTCATGTGTACAGCAGGTAAAACAAGTACTGTACACGTCTTTAAGTTTCTAAGTAAATGCTTTTCTAAAGGTGCCTCTGACCTGAAACTCTCACCAGATGCTGGTAACACGATGCACATGCATTGCTCAGGTGTGATTTCGGCCCATTCGGCCACATAAACAGTCCTATAAACCCCAAGCTTCAGTCCTTCCACAGAGTTTCAGTTGGAGTTGATTGGCTGGGCCATGCTTTATTTTCTTTCTGTAAAACCATCTGAGCGTTCCCTTGGATGTGTTTGGGATCACTGAAATGCCCATCATTGTTTCAGCTTCATCATCCTGGCAGCAGATTTTTATCAAGATTGTCTCAGTACATTCTTCCATTAATCATCCCTTCATTTTTATTATTAATATACAACAATATACATAATGATCAATGTTCCCTCTAAGCTGCGCGCGTGCGCAATTGCGCACTGCTGGCACGGTCTCTGCGTACAGAAAATCTGCGTGGCGCACACAAATTTTTTTTAACCTGAATTGAAATTAAAACTTTAACAATTTTTTATGAACAGCTGTGTGCAGGCAGGAATAGGACCCAAGGTGCAGACACTCGGAGGCAAAACTTGAACTCAAAACAGCTTTAATACTAAACTCAAATGCAGCATAACTGGATATATCAAAATAAACTTACACCGGAAGACTGACAGAAAACACAGCAAGATGAGGGTAGATCCCAACACGGACAAACTGAAACTCCTATTGGTGGAAAAATGTACCACGTGGACCAATCAAAGAATGATATGGCAACATGGCATTTAGTTGTTTAGGGAGGGGGAAGTTTTAGGAGTGACGGCATGTTTGAGATGTGAGAGATTTGCGACGTTTAGCACAAATCTTGTGTAGTTAGTGTGTAGTGAGTGTGTAGTTAGTGTGTAGTTAGTGTGTAGTTAGTGTGTAGTGTAGTCAGTAGTTTTGTTGTGTGTGTCAGAACAATGAGGCGACTGCTGAGTGTTACAGGTGTTACAGCAGTGATACATCTGCTGCTGTCAGGCCTGCAGGTATCAGGCTGTTGTTCTCCTTCATCTCATAGTGGACAGAAATTATTTTTTGGAGCGGCACAAATAATTTGTGTGGCATCAGATTTGATGCAGAACAGCTGATTGTTCTGTAAATAGTTTGAAATGTTTATTTAAAAAACGCCTTGGCTGCATTTTTAGGTAAACAGCTGCAAAACACTTTGTTGTTTGCAAAACTCAGGCTACGTCCACACGTACACGGGTATTTTTGAAAGCGGAGATTTTCCGTTTTCGTTTTAAAAAATAATCCCGTCCACACGTAAAAGGCAGAAATGAAGGAAAACGCTGCTATGAACATGCCAAAGCAGCAGGTGGCGATATAACATGCCTCATTCATCCATTCACACCCAACTTATACAAGAACCTTTCCCCCCCCCAGTTCTTCCTAACATTCACACTCTGATCAACGCAGCACAGAGTAACAGGACACTTGGACTGGAGCACGAACCTTTCGATAAGAAGCTGAGCTGCTCTGTCTCCTGAGCTACAGGTAGAATAAAAGAGAACAATCAGGAATCGCTCGTTTTTATATGTTTTCATATGTTTGATGGCAGTCTCCTCCTAACCTTAGCATCATTCTTTAATGTGCAATGTAGCACTCCAGCCTAGCACCCTGCTATGATGAATAAAAGCTTGTCTAATTAGCAGGCTTGGTGGCACAGTAGCATAAACCACCGGACTTCCACCCAAACGAGTTAGCTGCAGCCTGCTATTTGTAGACACGTGTCTGTGATTTTGATTTTGAATCCATGTTTAAACCAATGAAACCAAAATTACCTTCAGGTTGACAGATTTGTTCCACTTTATAGTATGGTTTCAGTTAAAATATGTCCTTTCACAACAACCAAGTATAAAATATTGATGCAATTTCAGAGTCTGAAAAGAGACACTGAAGCAAATGTGCCCTAAACTCTTTTAAATGTCCATCAGGGACATTTGTGGTTGCAAAAAGCCTTACTGTCCTGCAGACAGGAGAAGAAAGCTCTGCGCCTTCACCTCACCAAATGTGATGAATCCATGTGCTCAGTCGCTGTTCGTGACATAAAGACACAGTGAGGGAAATAATTATTTGATCCCCTGGTGAACTTTAAAATTTGCTCATTAAAAAAACAAAACCAGTCTGCAGTTTTTAATGGTAATTTAGAGAGAGACAGACCATCAACACAAAGCAGAGAGCCAGTATTTGATCTCCTGGCCAGAATTCTTGCTCCCATCGACTTGTTACAGTCAGTCAGTGACAGACACTCTTGATCTCAGCTCATTCTGTGTCCACATAATGAATTTCTTCCATTCCAGCCTCTCCACCTATCACAGACCAGAGAGCTGTCAAAGGACACCAGGGACAGGATTGTGAATGTGCACAATGCACCACTGGTATTTGGCAGCTTGTCTAAATGATTCAGAGGTGGCTTGGTAGAAAGCGCTACGGTCAGATGAAACCAAAATCAAGCTCTCTGCCACCGACTCAAGCGGATCCGTTTGGAGGACAGAAAATGCCAAGTATGACCCAAAGAACACAATCCTCATAGCCAAGCACAAGGGTGGAAATATGCTTTGGAGCTGCTTTTCTGCCAAGGATACAGGACAACCTCACCGCACCGAGGGGCCAGCGGACGGGGCCACGCGCTGTAACACTGGAGACGGGGAACGGACGGGTCGTCCAGCATGACAGTGATCCAACACATGTCAACATCTGGTATGTAGAATAAAACTTTTCTAAATGATGGTCAGGAAAGAGGATCATCCAGGGCTGATGATTTGTGACAGAGGATCTACCTCGTGCTCATCACATCTGATCTCAAGACACCAAAGACTTTGTAAGGAGACTTTACAAGAACGTTTTCTGATGCTTCTTCTAAACGGTCTATGCGCTGACCGATGTTCTGGGCCCATTATAGCACCTGCATTAGTCATGTTGTGTGCAGTGATACCACCACAGCTTTTGTCAAGCCTTTATTTTGTTGAATGAACTGCAGTGCTGACACAAGCATACCTGTCTATATTTCATGTCTTCATGAAGAATGCAGCTATCCATAGGACCATTATTATCATTAGGACTAGAACTATGTTTGCTTTTGTCATGGTGGAACCACAGTTAGTTCATTTATCGTTACATATGATCGGATTGGACTGTTAGTGGAGGACAAACGTTAGAAGAAGCAGAAGCAGGTAAACATGACAATATGTTTGACATCGAGTTCTTCAGCTGATGTATGTCCAATTTTATTTACCACGTACACACACACACACACACACACACACACACACACACACACACACACACACACACACACACACACACACAGGCAACAAACAGAATAAACAGAATAAACAGAGCCTGCTGTGGCACATAATGACTTAGGCTAAGATATAAACAAAGATTTGAGTTTAATTATGTGTGTGTGTGTGTGTGTGTGTGTGTGTGTGTGTGTGTGTGTGTGTGTGTGTGTGTGTGTGTGTGTGTGTGAGATGCTGTGTATTGGCATTCTGCAAGCTGCAGGACTCTGACTGTGCAAAATGAAGCAACATGAAGGTCTTACCAAAATAAGTCAAGTCTGACTCGGGGCCGTGCTGAGGAGCTGCTGAGCTCCCCCAGAGAAACACCTACGAAAACACAAGGAAACACACACTGAGATTTGGGAGAGTAATGACAAACTAAGATGATAATCACAGTCTAGCTATGAAATCCCAGTAGGGTCCCAGTAAGGCTTTGAACATTGGAATGAAATATTTAACTAAAGCGTAGGTACAGTTGAAATCCAAACCTCACGCTGAAGCAGACACAATGTGGGAAAGCTCTTCCCTTCTATAATTTGGATTTCCTTTTTGGACTGGCTGCCTTGAAATGGATCCATTTGTCTTTTTTCTCTGTGTGCAGCCTTGAAGTCAACAATGGCCATGAATATCATAGTGATGACAACACAACATGTGCAGGGAAGCAGAAACAAATCATTTGTTAACTTCATGCTGAGATCACGGGGAAAGATGAAAGACGCCTACAGGAGAGAAGCTGGTCTGATGAGTGAGAGGAACACATTCAGTGCAGGGCAGTGGTGATCATCCCTCTCCAATGAAACACTAATCACTCGTAATCAGACTTACAGCTGATGTTGTGTCTGCAAACAGGAGTGTGTATGTGTGTTTTTCACATCTGCATCTCCACTGGGAAACGTTGCTGCCACACTTTCATCTGACAGACAGTAATTGTTTTAATACTGCCGTCTATTCAAAACAACAGTGCACAGCCCTGATTAGTATGTAGTGTCTACAGATTTCATGCACATGCATTCATTCATGTGCAGCTGAAACTGCAGCTCAGAGTCAGCTGCAGCTCTGTTGTGTTAGCTCACTGTTTGCTGCAATCACAGGTGACAACAATTTATTACAGCAAGTTATTATAAGGACAACTTTTTTTACCCAAGATGACAGCACACGCTGTTTTAGGCAAACTGCAGGTGTCATTTCTACGGTGTATACTGGCTTTACTTATGAAGGCTGTACAGTGTCTGTGTATGCACTTGTATTCATAAACAGTCTGAGAGGAAAGCAAAACAAAAACAGAGTCATGGGATGTACTGCATCTAGGACTGGGCCATATATCGAGTTTTTAAATATATCGATATATTTTTATACGAGATATAAGATCTGACAACATCGTTTATATCGATATAGTCTGTGTTACGTTATATTTAAACTTGTGGAGTTGCAAGTTTGCCTCTCTTTCGTCCACTTTTGTCTCTACGCAGCGTTACTCTGCCTCGCCCATCGCTTCACCTGCAGGCAGCGCAAGACGGACACGGCAGCTGTCAAAGAGGAGCTGCTCGGTAAAAAGAAAACATTTGGAGATTATTATTTTAAAGCTGGTGGCGTTAATCTGGTTAAAATGACATTAACGGCATAACTGCATTAACACGGCAAATCTCTGTTACCGCGGATCGCCCTGTGCGTGGGGCTGGACAGCGAGCTGACTGCGCTAACCGCACTAACAGTTAGCGTCTTTTTAGTTTACATTTTGACTGCACAGTTGTGAGCTCTTTGTTATGCACAAAAACAACATAGTTTTATTTTATTTATGCAGCATTATTATTTAAGAAATGCTGATAATTTATTTTTTTTCATGCACATCTGCGCTGTATGTTAATAAAAGTGCCTGTGTGACATCTGGGACACAGCTTTGACTAAGAACTCTCTGTTTGTTCTTACTTTATGGCTTAAAAAAATATCGAGATATATATCGTAGATCGCCATCCAGCTAAAGAATATTGAGATATGAATTTTGGGCCATATTGCCCAGCCCTAGCTGCAGCCTTAGCGTACTTTCTACTTTTATATACACTCAGCAATAAAAGTCTTAGTCCTGCTTTAGGATCATACTTCTAAATTAAGGCTTGCAGAACTCATTTTTAAAACTTGCTTGCAGCAAACATTAAAAGCAGGAATGAAGTTGGTCCTGGAAACCTGTTGCGTGACGACTGCTCATTAGTTGGTTAATTAGGAGAGCACAGGGAGGGGACAACACACAGTGTGGGAGAGAGGACACCGTTTAATGTAGTCGTGGTGCGTTCAGTGCATCACGGGAAGACGGACGAAACATATAATGAATTGATCGTTCAGAGTCACCTGACCACAAGGGAAGCAGTCTGATTATTGGCATTATTAGCAGTACTGTTAGTAGTATGACAGCTGTTACAATTATGGATATGTCTGTGGGAAGGCTGTGAATATAGATCTAATATATACCTGTTGGAGCTAATGAAATGTAGGCCTCTGTCAGCCTGGCTGGAATAAATCAGAAACTCTGAGTACAGGCAGACGAACAATGGTTACGGTGAACAAAGCTAAGTGTAAAATGAATTACAGCCATGGCTGCATCTTTGGCTGATTGATAATCCAGAGTGAAAGACTGATGCTGTGCTTCGAGGATTCTGACACACGGCCACTGATCCATTTAAACTGTCTTATTGCAACTATAGGACAAATACGACTTCACCAGCAGGTTCAATCATGCACACTTTGTTGTTTTGCTCTGCGCTGCTGTTGAAACTGTTATTCTTTGTAAATGTGTATGTGTAAATAGTGCTTTTGCTGATATTTGGTTACGTCAGCTGAAATAAGCAGACACGGCTTCTTTCTCACAGCCATACTGGGGAAAGTTTGCCAGTTATCTATGAAGCTCACATTGTTTTCTAGACACCACCCGACAGATAGCTGTTGAAGGATGAGCTGCGGCTACATGTGTCGTCACTGGTCAAACTGGGCAGAGGATCTTCAGAGTCTGACATTGTTCTGGCACAGTCACACAGTGATGCTACTATTAATCTTAGTGGTCACTGATTGAAACAGGTGGTGTCATTATAATTCTAATTTTACTAATTTTACATTGATCCATTGCCAGTAGTTGGCCACAGGAATACTCTGGTCATTCAGTCTTTAGCGCCACATTTGTAAGGACACTGACGCCAGGATGTCTCTGGAGCTGTCGAGAAGGAGAAACCCATTTAAAGATGGCTCATGGCGGTGCATCGAGGGCTTCGCCGTGCTGGCCACCCAGCTGGGTGCTGAGGAGGACCGAAAGACATCAACATTAGACTGTCTCTAAAACTTCTACATCTGGGCTTGTCCAAGAATCAACACACAACTGTTCTTAATACTGACTGGTAGGTAGGCGTTCATTTTCTATGTTCATCTCAAAGATAACCTGCTGTGGAGAAGGTCAGGTCTGCAGTCGGAGTTACTCTCCTGTGTACATCTGTAAGAATGTAGAACTGCAGTTCAATCCAAAGCTACTTCACTAGGCTCCAAATCGTGCTTCAGACTTTGGCTCCCTACTGGATTTGTTCAGCTTTATTACAAACGTAGTGTTCATGACCTCAGCCTGGTGGAGCCTACAGCGTGTTTGGACTTCAGCTGTGCCTCATGTGACCTGGAGTCCTATTGGACTGGTTAATGTCAACAGTCTTTGTGGTGTAGTAAAAATAAAATCTAATATATATATCGTGTGTATGAAATTGCTCTACTTTGTGAAACTTGAACGCAGCTACAGTTATAACGTCTGTGTACATATGGGCCCAGAGAATTCTGCTTCCAAAATATGTTCAACAAACAAGTGTTTTTGGACCGAGGGCCATCTGTTGTTAGTCAGAAGTGTGTGTTTGTGTGTGTGTGTGTGTGTGTGTCTTGGAGAAGAAACGCGAAAAGCACAGACATGACAAGAAGGTGTGTGAGTGTGGCTGAGGGGGGGAACCCTAGACGATACACTCAGTTTCCATAGTGATCGGAGTTATATTTGAAAATGTGACGCACATTTCAACATCCACTTTCGCCTTTTGCTGTTAGTCATCTTCATGAGTTACATGTGTGAAAGGTTTACAGAGAAGAAAAGTGAGATAAGAATGACCTTCTCTCTGGGCCTGGAGAGAAAAGTCAACGAGGGCTTTGATGTGCTGAGCTGTAACGGTTGTAAATGGTTAAACATCTGGATGGGCACATCTGTTGATCCTGCATTGATAATAGATTGCATTTATATTATAGCGCTTTTCTAGGCACCCAAAGCGCTTTACAATTCCACTATTCATTCACTCTCACATTCACACACTGGTGGAGGCAGCTACAGTTGTAGCCACAGCTGCCCTGGAGCAGACTGACAGAAGCGAGGCTGCCATATCGCGCCATCGGCCCCTCTGGCCAACACCAGTAGGCGGTAGGGTTGATCCCAAGTCGAAACTTTATGCTTACAGCCTGATGAGTACTGAGTGCTCAGTTCCTTCACTATTAGCTCGCAGACTCCGGTACTGTGCGCTCTGACCTACTGTGCTTTACACAAGACCCAGGGATCTACTCTGCAGTGTTTCTGAATGTCATGTTATGCAACATTACCACATTTTGGAAGAAACCAGTTTACAGACCAGAGACATACTGGACAAACAGGACGCCTACACAACTTTTCTGAACCAACTTTGATCAGCGGTCCCCAACCTTTGTCGCTCCACAGACAGGTCAGTATTATCAGACAGTATTTTCACGGACCGGAGTTTAAGGTGTGGCGGATAAATACAACAAAATAAAATGATACAACAAAAACTCTGGTATTTTGTAAATATAACAATAAACGCAAATTCAGTGTGTAATTGTGTAACTTTATTAGCAGCGTCCTCCTGAAGTGCACCAACAACATTGAGAGTAACGTCCTCCTCTCTGCCCCTCAATGCTCTCTGGTCGCTATGGTAACGTGTAAACATTTCTTTCAAAATAAGACGCACAACTACAACACGGGAAAGACCCAGGGAAACCGAGTTAATTATAAAAAACCCTGAAAACCATCAATTTCACACCCGAGCCTCAACTCTCACGGCCCGGTACCGAACGACTCACAGACCGGTACTGGGCCGTGGCCCGGGGGTTGGGGACCGCTGAATTAAATGACCTTTGAAATATTTTAAAGATAAAGGAAAAAAAGATGCGCTCAGTACAAACTCTAGAAGCAAAACTCATCATTATATTCAACAGCTAAATAAAAGCCCCGAAAAGACTTTTTACAACAAGAAAAACTAACAAACAATAACAAAAGGAGTTGAAGGCGACTAAACTAGCTCTACATATTTAAACTGTGGTAACGGATGAAGAATGGGAACCACAGAGATGCAGTAATCTGATTAAGAATGAAGACACATAAACCTTATAGGAACTCTTTAAAGAATTCCTTCAAGGTGTCAAAACAGAAGAACGTAAGCTCAACGGTTCAGATAACTGAATGGACGGTGAGAGTGCCATGGGCCAATGAGAGACCCAATCAAACAGCGAGAACCACAGTGAGCTAGGCTGCTCAGAGTTAACTCTATCAAACCCTGAACAAACCAGCAAGTGAACATGCACCAACACTGACGGCACTAAAACCAGGTTCCTAATATTGTGGCAGCTCATAAGAGCGCAGCAATGTGCTAAAAGTCCAGACACTCCAGGAACAAACACAACATAGAGAGCAGCTCATCAACCCAGCCCTCAAACTTTCAGAATCCCAGTTCGATGACATATCTGAATGGGATTGGACCGACTCACCGAGAGCCCACAGCCTTCTTACACCGATGTCTACCAACATGTGATTGGTCCTACATTAAGTACTGAGAACACTGTAAACCTGGAGTTGGAGTCACTGTGATGTAAGAACTATGGTGTGACCAGTTTCTGCATTATGCTCTCGAAAAATAGGTTTCATATTTGCACATAGTGACATAATTATAATATCAAGAAGAGGCCAGTATCAGTCAGTACTATCAGCTACGCGTAATATTTACAGCTCCAGATGAGACAGTGTGTGGATGGAGTGCACACACTAAGACATGGACATGCTAAAAATATATGCAGGCAAGCATGTCATGCATCTGTTTGCCTGCTGAAAGCCCCACGTTACACACATGCACTCACACACAGACGCCTCCCTTCGAGCTCGCTGCTGCCTTTGCCTCTGTGAGCGAGCGCAGGGTCGCGTCAGGACAATTCCCCTGCATGCAGACTGTTTGCAGCAATAGCGTGTTTTTTTGCCCCATTTTTTCAGCCTCGTGGACACTGTCTGAGGGGCCAGAATGGGGGAAAAAGGAGGGAAGAAAAGAGTCCTTTTCAAATTGATGACAGCAGTTGCCGCTAAGGGAAACTATTGAAAGGAATATATAAAGCAACATCGTAGCATCTACCCACCACACAATCCTCTCTTCCAACATCAAAGTGCACACCCATCTTGAGCTGACAGAGCTCCAGATCACTCCAGTGCAGGCTGGGTACGAGAGGACAACTAAGGACATAAGCAAGGGACTTTAAGGATACTGCAGTAAGCTGCTCACAATGGAGGGAGAAAGGAAGAAAAGAGCGAGAGAAAGCTGCAGAGGAAAGATGGGAGACGAGATGAGAGGGGGGGCAAGATACTGGATTAGTGAAGGACAGGGGATAAACTAAGCACAAATATATCATTTGGAATGAACTACTGCTTCTGCTACTCCCTAAATATGAACAATTACCTAGATTATTTCTACCATACCACTTAAAGGGCAGGCCAATCCTAATGAAAGTTATGTCTTCACACACAGAGGAGCTCCACTGAGACGTATAAGCCACAGTTTGATGTGTATCTCCTTCAGCCTCGTGTCCACACCTGTTTTTCTCCATTTTGTGTCTTTTTTTTGTCTGGCACCTAAAGACAGTTAAATGGTAAATGGCCTGTATTTGTATAGCGCTTTTCTAGTCCCTAAGGACCCCAAAGCGCTTTACACAACCAGTCATCCACCCATTCACACACATTCACACACTGGTGATGGCAGCTACATTGTAGCCACAGCCACCCTGGGGCGCACTGACAGAGGCGAGGCTGCTGGACACTGGCGCCACCGGGCCCTCTGACCACGGGTACAGGCAACGGGTGCCCAAGGACACAACGACCGAGACTGTCCAAGCCGGGGCTCGAACCGGCAACCTTCTGATTACAAGGCGACCTCCCAACTCTTGGGCCACGATCGGCCCCACTAGCTTAAAATACCCAGTGTCAAACGATTCACCCCAAACACAGAGCAGGTCTCTTTAGACCAGACAGAACTACTATCCACACGGGAATACATGTATAAAATAAGAAGAATGGATCAATTAATGAAAGACCAAAAAATGAATAATTAAATGCCAGATTTTACTTTGCACTGAATTTGATTAGTTTTATCTGTTTACATCGATTTCTGCATACAGTTTGATCTTATTACATGTAATAACGTCATAAGATGCCAAAGACACGCAGGTACCGTGGTGTAAAAAACAGGATCTGATGAACTGATTGTCCTACAGCTGCTGATCGTATCTTTTAAACGTTTAGCCTCTTTTACACTGTCTGAAGCGCTCCGTCGAACCTTGTTTACACTGTTTTACCCGGCAGTGTTGTTAACATTGACCTTGTGTGCCAGCTCGCTCTTCTCGGTCCTGCTGCTGGCCTTTAGCAGTCCAGCTCCACAGTGACGGTCGCAGCAGTGACGGTCGCAGCTCTGACACAGCAGCATATGCTGGATGTTGCTACGTGAGATGGAGGAGTTGTGCGCGCACTGACATAGAAGTGTGAATTATTTTTCTGTTGAGTCAAAGGATGCATGTCTGCAGCTCAGTGCAGTGACAGTGTTAACAACGTTACCTTCGTATCATTACCATAAACAGCTAAGAATACGGTTCAGTCTGGTTGGGACAAATGGATCCAAATTTGCGTTTTGATGTTTTTTGGCTTGATCACGACCTGCAAGTGGGAAATGACATATCGTTTACCCACTGAACCAATTATTTGAACCTGTTTTCACTCAGCTAATCATGGGAGCTTTTCATTTAATGCTTCTTCAGCTGATCATGCCTCAGACACACCGGCCTAGAGAACGGTCAGCAATCTCCGTTCTCCTGGTTGGAGAATACAGCGTTTGTTCTGCTGTTTCCTGCCTGTCTGTAGGCCTGTGAGACTTGGAGCTTAAATGAAAATAAAAAAATGATAATAAAATACAAAAGTTACAATTTTCTTTTTTGATGTAAAAAAATAAAATGAGTATAAAAATAAGCAGTATAATATGTCCGGTGTATCAGTTTCTATGTATTTATTTGACTTCTAACTGCACATTTAATAACATGTCTAAATAAACTGAATAAGGCTCTGCGCCCTGAAGTTGTTGCACTTGAAGCAGCGCCTAACTCAAGTACTTGTTAGCTTAAAAAAAAAGTACTTCAACACAAAGTAAAGAACTAGTTTATCACTGACAGCCAGGATTAGCTTGAACTACATCGATTTAAACAGAAAGCAGGATTTAAACTCACAGAGCTAATCTCCACAGCTATGTTTTTACATTGTTACTTTAAAGACGAGATCGGTCATATAGCTCAGGATGTCCTCACCATCACCACACAGTCTTCCTTCCTTTTTGAGAGAAAAATGAGACTGGATATACAGAGCAGCTGGACACGACGCACAGCTGCACAACGTGTCAACGATCCATTGGGTTGTATATAGAAGATCCACAGTTTTCACGAATGCAAAGCCCTGTTGTAGCACCAAGTAGTACTGTCAGCATGTACTCTGTGTTTCTTGTTTTGTTTAAGATAGCACACTGAAATAACACCCAAATTCAAAATTTGGGATGGAGAGCATTTTAGTGAATCACACAAGACTGATACTAAGATGTGAGTCAGTCAGGTTACTGGTATTTGTGCCATTATCTACCATTAAACCATCTGTTGGATCATTTGATGCAGCTGTTGAAAGAAAATCTGGCAGGTGGGTCGTCAGAAAGGACGGGGCAAATGTTGCAGGAAGGTGTGTGGACGTCCTTAATACACAGACACACAGGGGCATGTCAGTTTTTAATCCCACCTCTGCACAGATATCGGTCCATATGACTTTTTGCATGTCTTCAGTTTGTACACAACATATTTCTCATCAGCATTACAAATCAGCTGTAATGTGTGTTCCTCCTGTTTTTGTCAGGTGCATCGTGTCAGCTGTGATAATGTCTGTCACAGTATGTGTGTTCAAGCAATACGATGGGTAACCAGCCTCATACGTTTGACTGTAACAACCAAATTACATAAATACTACACAGTACTGATGTACTCTAAATGAATCAGTGTCACATTTCGGTAGCAGAGCACATCGAGCTTAGAAAAGGAATAAAAATGAGACCATGTGACCGTGTGTTAGAGAGCAACAAACACACCGGCTGGAGAACAAAAGCAGTACCGAGTGTGGTTACAAAAGTCGACACAGACAACGCTGTCTGCAACATTTGTGATGCAAAATGTAAAGCTGACCATAGCAAGACAATCAAACACAAAATACAGAGTGCAGTGTATTTGACAGCCTGTCTGCAATATTTAAGAAGAAGAAGATGAAACTTGTAGTGAGGCATTGTTTACTCAGAAAGAAACACATTATATGAGAGGTTTGTCCAAACCCTCAGTATGTAACCATGACCGATAACAGTCCCACTCAAAGTATCATTTAATACTGTAACATGTACATACTGCCAACAATGATATCAACGTCACAGAACTGTGAGACGAAGGCTGGCGTGGTTTCTGAAACGGAAACAAAAACGCTTCAGTTGAGAAATGTGGACCTACTGTGGAAGAAAGAAAATTGGATTCATTATTTCAGATCCATGGAAATATGGAAAAGGATACTGCTGCCTACCGGTACCAGATTCCAGGTACAGTTCAGAGACGAAAGTTACTCAGGAACATCTGAAACATGTTAGAATAATGTTTGAGTCGCACAATCATCCCAAACACTGGATTAGTCCGATGTGGTGGGAAGTAATGTTCAGTCTTCTTCTACACAGATTACAGGTTTATCCAGGGGAAACGCTGCGTCTGAGCTGTCGGGTTTATGTGGAACAAACATTTCTTCCCAGTAACAGAACATACTCGCTCTGCTCTAACTCGGTAAATTGTTGCTGATGGGAAACACATACTGGGTTATATGGTGAAAGTTTATGGTCAGATTACAAATAACAAACTGTACCTTTGTTAGCAGGTTATATGTCCTGTCAACCTTTTAATCTGAGCTAGTCTTGGTAGATGGACCATCACGGACATGAACAGTCTGTGTTTGTTCATAAAATGACATCCTGTTGGCAGTTTATGCAGAATTATCAGTGCAAAGCAACCACAGGACCAAAAGCTAAAGCATAAATAACTGTGCAAGCATGTGACACCATTGCTCACAGTCACAGTTAGCTTACAGCCAGCGTGAAGTCTGGGAATCTACCCAACACAAAAACACGAGGAGAGCATGTTTTTTTCATTATATGAACACAAGGCACAATTTACATTAAAAAAACATTATTTCTGCTGATAAACAACAATAAAGTCCTCAAACAAACAAACAAACAAAAACTTCTGCTGTTATTTGTGTGCAGAAAAAAACTGATTTGAAGAAAGGACCTTTGGACTCGAACTGCTGACCTTTTTTTAGTATTTTAGCTCCTTTCATTCTGTAATTGTTTCATGTAAGAGCAAAGTTGACCCAGTAATATCAGCTCAAAGTCTGTTCACAGAACATGCTGCACTTTGACCTACATTATAAAACACATGGGTAAGAAAAATAGGGCCCAAGGGCCAGAAATGCTCTGTGGAACATGTCTAAGCCGGGCCTGCGATCATACAAGGAAAACTAAACATTTATCAGAGTAGCAAGAAGGACGGCGCCTACCCAAGGCATCACCGGGCAAATGGCAAGACAGACCCCGGAAAGGTGGCCAATCTACTGCAGCGCTAACACAAAGACATGACACCTATGGCCAATCAGCAATGAACCAAAGGCCATGTATGATTTTGCACTGTAGAAGGAAAATCTCTGCTGACCATTATGCTCTGCAACTTCTATTTGTTTTGGGGTTTTTTTTTAATGTGAGACCTTTTGCTTCAACCAGCCGCAAAGAAAAATGTTGCCCACCCCTTCCCCATTCATCTAGAACAAGCATTCTGCTCTTTATCACAAATGCAAAGAGTAGGAAGTGATCGAAACGCTAAACTGAGACACCTATAGGAGAGCCCACACTTGTGTTGTGGTGTTGCCAGGTTCCCTGGAGAACACACTGGGCTGGAAAGACAGGACAGAATAGAAAAACGGTAAGCTAATAAGTAAGATGGGTGGCAACCTTCCCGTACCAAAGAACTGGATAAACAAGCAGTTTTTTCATGGCGGTGGATGTTTGGTGTAACATTTCAGGCACCACAAATCCACCAGACACTCGTAAAAACAGAGAAAAAGAGTAAAACAAGTCGGTTTAAAAAAAGGTTCATGGGGAGAAGGCCGAGCTCAAACTAAAGTAAAGAACCTCTGCGAGTCATTCACAAAGTGTTGGTTTGACTTGTGTTCAAATAGTGCCAAAGCCTGCCTGACTGCAAGTAGGTCAGTAATGGTCAGCCTACGATTTTCTCCAAAGCTCCTCCTGATTGGGTAGTTTCCATGTCTCTGGGGCAGAAACCTGGATATCACACAAACACAACCCCTGCTTTTTCTAGGAGCCCTGCCAAATTTTAGGAAGCACATGTGTACGCACACATTTAGCTATAACTCTCCACAACTTTACATGCATTTGGGGCACAACAGCTCCCACACACACCCAGACAAAACATTCAGTATCCAGTCTCATGACATACAAGTGAAAGCGATGATGTCAGGATGTACTAATACCTCTGATTCTGGATGTTAAACATTCGGCTTTAAACCCTGGAAGATCTGCATGTTGCTTTCAGGCTCAGAAAATCAGCTGTACAGTTAATGCTGTTCCTTCACGACTACATCAGATCTCTGTGCTCTTGTCTTCAGACAATCGTTACAGTTACAAGAAAGACTTTGTCAGGGAGACATGAAGGAGTGGACAGCTGCCACTAATCAGTCTTTGCCCCAAGGTCAGGACGGACAGGACACAAACCAGTTTACTACACAGACCTGTATACAAACGAGCATTTTATTCAACTTTGCCCTACTGTTCTAATGCTGTACAAATATTGTATATAGGTCAAGTTTAACTTTAATGCCAGTCAACATGAAATCTGTACTTTTGACCAACAGAAAACTGTCCTCACATTGATAACCTCCATGCCTGAGTCATAGATGTACTTAACGAATGTGGTATAACGAAGGAGGAGAAAGAAGAAAATATCCAAATGAAGTTAAAACAAGCTGTTTTGTTGTCGTTGTCTTGTCCTGCATGCACTGGGCTATAACAGCTGCTCCTTCACCAAAGTGACTAAATGCCAATAAATGTGTTGCTGCTTCCTCTCCTGGCAGCCGATCGTGTGCTTGGATCCACTAAGACAAGTGTAAGTGCTTCTGACCTCGATATGTCTCAAAGCAAACACTTCAATGGTCTTTACTGGCACAAAGCCTTACTAATCACCCCCTCTCTTTGTCAACTACCTTTAACAACCCATAGCTTCTTGGTACGAGTCATCAACTTTATCCCACTGTAGATACTACACCTTTGTACTTCAGCCTAGTTCTTAGAAATCTGTACCGGTACGTTAATTTTAAACCTGGAGCTGTTTTGTAGTTATTGACATGAGGATACAAGCCTTACAGGAGTCTCTGCTTCATTCTAAAGTACGGCATTAACTAAGTTAGCTTTAGTTTTAGATTACAACATGTTGTTGGGTATGAAAACAGTTTAGTTTTAATTGTTTTATAATGAGCTGTATCGCTGTACAGAAGCTAGTTTGTGCTAAATTCAAAGTTGTCAGTTGACAAGGGTTAAAATCATGTATTTTGTGCTGTGGTGGTTAGTCCCACTGCCTTACAGCAAAACGGTCCTGGGTTCAAATCCTACAGTCGAGGGATAAGAATGATGACTCTAAATTAGCCACAGGTGTGTTAGCCCTGCAACAGACGGGTAACCTTCCTCAGGTATACGCTGCCTCTCACCCAATGGAAGCTGGGACCTCGAATTAAAAAAAGAAAACAGATGTCTTAAATATGTTTTATGTAATTTTCAATATAGCCATAGCTCATGAAGCACAATGTTGAAATGAAAATGATAGTTGTTAATGTAAGTGCAGCAGCTACTCCAGCGTGTAGATATTTTCCCAGTAACAGTAAAATTGACAGCTGGCGTTTGCATGTATTTAAAACAAAAAGAGAAAAATCATTTTTGTTATGATGCATTACGCTGAGTCAGGTCATAATGGAAACCTGTGCAAAGTACAACTTAGCATATATGAGAAACTATGAGATAATATGACACAAAACATGTGACAGTCATTCTTCAAGAGACAGAAACAGAGAGGTAAATGTTCTTGTTCTTATAAAGCACCTTTCTATCCAACCCAGTACTCAACGTGCTTCATACAACATGCCTGAATCACACAGGGACTTTTTCTACACTTAAACCTAACATTAAACACCATCATATTCAGCTTTACTTAGAAAGCTCCTCCCAGTGAAGACCTGAGCCTCTTCATCTCTGCCACCACCAGCTCGGCTTCCTGTCTTTTCGTTAAGTGCTTTTTGTTGATGGAATTATAGATACAGAGAGGGACTGTCAGTGCTGGCAACAGCTTCATTTTACAGCAGGGCAATGAGCCAAAACAGAGTGTGGGTGCAGTAAAAGCACAGTAGATCCCCATCAGTCACGGACCGGCCTCCCCACAGCCCAGACCGCGACATTACTAAAGCAGCATCAGCCCCATTTGCTCCTGGCCAGCAGATAATCTAGTGATTCCTCCATGATATAAATATTACTTTATACTCAGTTGAGTTTGAGTTAAGAGAAAACAGCCTTTTAGATCAACTCACTACAGCGAGAATCCCAGTCTGATTAATCGATTTAGTCTAAGTAAGCGAGCTCATGCCTGCTGTGTGAGCCTTTAAAAAGGCCCCACGTATTCTTTAGCACAGCACCAATGATGTGGATGATCCATGAAATGACTCCGATCTCTCTTTGGTGAAGTGTGCAGGTGATTTGTTCACTGAGATGGATGTACAGTCTCAGACCAAAGCACAATTTGAAGACGATCATTAATCTGAGCAGAAACAGACAAATAAAAAAACAGTGCTAAAGATCCCGAGTGAGGGTTTCTTCACATGAATCTTTCAGTCTTCTTCCGCTTTAGGGGATGAGCAGATCACCTGCCAACCTTCTCCCATTCTGTCACACCAACCCTCTGCTTGTCGTCCTTCATCACATGCATGAACCTGTGCTTTGGGCTTACTGTTTTACTCCTGCTGCCATTTCCATCTTCAGCAGATCCACTTTCCCTCCTCTGCATGTCCAAACCAGTCCAACCTTGACTTTGTCTCCTCTGATGTACTCTTTTATTATTGTGTCCTTCCCAGTCACCGTCAACAAAGAGCCCAGCGTGTTTTCATACTTGGATCATGCTTCTCATAAGATTTTGTTTGGACAGACTGAAAACAGATTCTGCATCTGGGATTTTTTCTGATAATGTAAAAATTTGGTGAAGCATGCTGGTGCTGTGGTAAGCAATGCTGCCTTACAACAAGAAGGTCCTGCGTTCAAATTCTGTGTGGAGTCTGCATGCATGTCCCCAAGACTCTCCCAGGGTACTCCAGCTTCCTCCCACAGTCCAAAGACATACAGTTAGTGGGGTTGGGGTAACTGGGAAATCTAAATGTGACAACCATGTCTGTGTTTCCCTCTTAGCCATGTGACAGACTGGAGACCTGTTCAAGATGGGGTGAGATCTGTAGTGGGAGTAGGGAACAGCATGGAGAGGTGGAGGTACACACTGGAAACTCAGTGGAAGTCAGATATAATATGTGTGCGAGTAAGAAGGAGACCAGTGGAAAGGTGAACATGTACAGAGCAGAGGCAGTGAAAGCAGATACATGGTGTCAACCATCTAAAGCAGGGCTGGGCAATCTCAGTCCACGAGGGCCGGTGTCCTGCAGGTTTTAGATGTGTCCTCGAACCAACACAGCTGATTTAAATGGCTAAATTAGCTCCTCAACATGTCCTGAAGTTCTCCAGAGGCCTGGTAACGAACGAATCATGCGATTCAGGTGTGGTGACCCAAGGTGAGATATAAAACCTGCAGGACACCGGCCCTCGTGGACTGAGATTGCCCACCCCTGATCTAAAGCATCTGAAACGGAAGAAGAGACTGTCGGCAGGGTGGAGTGGGTGGACATGAGTGTCAGGGGTGGCTTGTGACAGACAGGATAGTGAGACCTGCTGTGATGTATGGTTTGGAGACGCTGGCACTGATAAACAGGCAGGAGGCCAGTTTGACAGAAGATTTTCATTTGGAGTGAGCGGGATGGACAGGATTAGAAACGAGGATATCAGACAGACTGCTCAGGATGAGCAGCTTGGAGACAAAGTTAGAGATCAGGCTGACTGATCTGAACATGTGAATGTGCAGCATGCAGAGAGTTGTATGTGACACTAAGACAGGAGAAAGGATAAGGAAAGCTTCATATGGAGCTGCTGGGAGGAAAATTCATGGATGTAGTGAAAGAGGAAATGCAGAGGGCTGAGCTGGAAGCATACGATCTGCTGTGGCAGCCCTAAAGGCACCAGCTGAAAGAAGACGACGAGAATTACTGAGAAATTTCTCCTCATTTGCTTCTTTTAGATATCCATCCCATCCATCCATTCGCTTCCGCTTCTCCTTTTCAGGGTTGCGGGGGGCGCTGGAGCCTATCCCAGCTGTCATAGGGCGAGAGGCGGGGTCCACCCTGGACAGGTCGCCAGTCTGTCGCAGGGCCAACACACAGGGACAGACAACCATTCACACTCACATTCATTCACACATTCACACCTAGTGACAATTTGGATTATCCAATTAACCTATCCCCACAAGCTGCATGTCTTTGGACGGTGGGAGGAAGCCGGAGTACCCGGAGGGAACCCACGCAAACACGGGGAGAACATGCAAACTCATGTTCTTTTTCCTTTTAGATAAAGAAAGAAAACTCGGTTCTTCTAATCTGTGTTAACAGAGTAATCTGATGATTTATTAAACACAAAATTAAATAATGACGTGTTCAAAACAATAGGATAGTAGTTCTTTATTCTATTGTATATAGTATTTTATTCTTGTTGTATAGTACGTTATTCTGTCATGTCTTTTCTTAACTTTTACTGTTTTTAAAATTGTACTTTCTGCCGTGACCTGAACATTTCCCACCCGTGAGACTAATAATCCAAAACTAATAATAATCTTATCTTAATAAAAGCATCCATACTTTTATTATCCTAAAATATATAACAACAGAAAAGATACCTTTTTATTCAGAATTAATGAAAGAAATGTAAATATACTGAAATGGACATTACAAGCAAAAGTAAAACAGTTACATTTTTAACTTGAAGCCACTAAAAGAAGTATAAATGAAGTGAAATAGTCATCATCATCATCATCATTATCTGTGTGGATCCATAAGTGGAGCTGATAACACATTTGTCTAAAATGTAAATCATCCCCGGCTCAGGCGTGAAGCAGATCCTGTAACAGTCGTGTCAGGAACGCTACCCGACATTATAATCCACCAATCGACTCTTTCACGGTGTTTTTTAACTCTACTGGAACAATCAAAGTGATTTATAGAACTGCATTCACCCATTCATCCTTTTTCTAAGTGCTTTCTAACATTCACACACTGACAGATGTATCGGAGGAACTTGGAGTTAGTATCGTATCCAAGCATATTTCCCACACTGACTGAACCCCCAACCTGCCAGGGTGTAGATTACCTGCTCTGCTCCACCCTTTAAAGTGGTGACTCTGGAATAAGACATTTTAAGTGACCACATTAAAGTGGATTTAAATGGGAATAACTAGGAAACCTGCTCCAGATCACCTGAGGGAGCTACCTGGACAACAGCTGATGGTCATTCCTTGGACAGCACAGGCATTACATGGTTTTTCAAATCGATCCTCTTTACTGAAAGCTGAATGAACTTCCTTAACATCTATATCTCCAAACAACAACGTCACAACTGTTATGATTAGAAGAACCTTTGCGTTCCTCTTACAGTCATTGACCTCACCAATCCCGTTTGATCAGAAGCCATAACAGACCGACTGTTTCCTGTGTGGGTGTGGTCTGTGCTCTCCTCCAGGCTGAGGTACCACCCTTCAATGCAGCTGACTCCTCTCAGCACTGAGGCCTGGGAGCACTTAAGGTCAGAGAGAGTGGAGCACTTCAGTCCTTACAGTATGCTGCAGGTTTATGGCTGCTCTGTGGTGAAGAGCGTGTTACACTAACTACATCCTTCTTTAGAAGCTTTTTTAAGCGTTTCTCATTGTTTTTGAAAACACAAACAGGCTGAAGGTGTGTTTGTTTCCTAAAACAATGGGTTTTGATTTTGCTCCGATTCAGCCTCCTCGTGTCCTCGACACTCGTTGTTACTTCCCGTATCCCCTGGACATCCATTCTGGAGAATGTAACAAAGACATATTGAGTCATATTGCTGGATCTGTGGCTAATTAAGGCAGCGTATGGACTGCAGAGACTGAGAAGAAATCAGTTCTGACCTGAGAAACCACACAGAAAGAGGGGGTGGAGATGGTGCCAGGGCAGAGCCAGCCTCCAATTAAGACCAAAATAGAAAAACAAACATTGAAATCAATGGGCTCTAATGTGTTATTAGAAGGCAAAAAGCTGCTTCTGCCACCAGCTTGAAGGCTGATACAACATGTGTGTGCTTTGATTGTGATCTGCGATCCCAGCATTTGGACAATAGCTTCACAATATGTTTCTCACCCTTGTTTTTTTAACCCAGTACTTCCTTCATTCCCTGAGCCTCTTGATCGCCTCCTTTTCTCCCTTCCTGCACATAGTTTGGCAGGCGCTTTGCTATTTTCCCTCTCCTGCTCCAAGGACTGTATCCACATCAAATTCTGCTTTTGTTTTTACATTAATGGACCAAAACTATTTTTTTAAACTAAGAAAACAAACAAATAAACACCTAAGATATTTTTTCTCACTCGTAAAAATATTAAAATGTCAAATTTCAGCATTAAAAAACAAAACAAAAAAAAACCTGGCTTCAATTCAATTTAACTGTATTTATACAGCCCCAAATAAAAGCATTGTGTCAAGCAACTTTATATTGTAAGGAACAGACCCTACAAGCAAGCACTTTGGCGACAGTGGGAAGGAAAAACTCCCTTTTAACAGGAAGAAACCTCCAGCAGAACCAGACTCAGGGAGGGGCGGGGCCATCTGCTGTGATTGGTTGGAGGTGAGGGGAAGAAGAAAGGACAAAAAACATGCTGTGGAAGAGAGACAGAGGTTAATAATAACTAATGATCAAATCCAAAGTAGTGTATAAACACAAACAGTGAATGATAGGACGTCAGAGAAGAAGAAACAGCCAGTGCATGATGGGAAACCCGCAGCAGCGTAGGCCTATTGCACGATAGCTAAAGGAGGATTCAGGGTCACCAGGAATGGTTTGTCAAAAAGGAAAGTTTGAAGCCTAATCTTGAAAGTAGAGATAGTGTCTGTCTCCTGAATCCAAACTGGAAGCTGGTTCCACAGAAGAGGGGCCTGAAAACTGAAGGCTCTGCCTCCCATTCTACTTTTAAATACTCTAGGAACAACAAGTAGGCCTGCAGAGCGAGAGCCAAGTGCTCTAATAGGGTGTTTAATATGTGCGTTGAAGGTCATGTCCTGGTCAAAAATGACTCCAAGGTTCCTCACAGTGTTACTGGAGGCCGAGGTAATGCCATCCAGAGGAAGAATCTGCTTAGATACCATATTTCTAAGCTTTTCAGGGCCGAGTACAATAACCTCAGTTTGATCTGAATTAAGAAGCAGAAAGTTAGCGGCCATCCAGGTCTTTATGTCTTTAAGACATTCCTGCAGTTTAACTCATTGGTGTGTGTTATCTGGCTTCATGGACAGATAGAGCTGGGTGTCATCTGCATAGCAGTGTAAATGTATGCTATGTCTTCTAATGATGCTGCCTAAGGGAAGCATGTATAATGTAAACAGAATTGGTCCTAGCACTGAACCCTGTGGAACTCCATAATTAACCTCAGTGTGTGAAGAGGACTCTCCATTTACATGCACAAACTGGAGTCTATTAGATAGATATGATACAAACCACTGCAGCACAGTACCTGTAATACCTACAGCATGTTCTAATCGCTCTAATAGGATATTATGGTCAACTTTATTCAAACATACACACAAAAACAAGACAGTTTACTGTCACACCAATTTAATGTACTGATGGGATGTAACAACCTCACCTTTTTATTTAGACAATATTCATTATTTGTACCATTAGTGGATAAAAGTACATGATGAGATCTACAGAAAACGTCTCTTTTAATATTTCCCAGTGTACCCATTGATAATTTCATTTAACATCAGCCTGTGCTGACAGATATTGGCTCTCTAACCCAGAACAGAGATGTTTTAGTGAGGTAAAAGTTAATAGTCAGAGTTCATTTCCATAACTGTTTCACATTTAACTCAATAATACAGGGCAGCTTCTCAAGTCTTAATGAATGTACAGTTTTCTGTAATTAGGCAAATATTTTATAAGAAATGTCGAGCCTTGTATAGACGTTAAATATTTCCGTGAACAGATACAGATGAGCTATTTTAAATAAGGAATACAGATTGTCTCATGAAAAAATAAGCCCCTGTGAACAGGTGGGAAACAAGTCTGAATCCATGCTCATTGTCCACTCGGGACCCATCCAGCACAGAAAGTCAAAAACAAAGAATCTCTAAAATACATTTAATCCCATGTCAGGCCTTCATTCTCTGTAGATCATCTCCAACATCACAACTATGAAAGATATTTGTTTGTTTCACTCTGTGCTCGAACAAATCCTCCACAGTCTGGACGCGATGCTCAGGTCAGCTATCATCGCCATTGCTGTGCACAGCCAGACCTGCTCTGTCTGTAATCACTCTGCAAGAGGAGATTCCAGAAGACAGACACCTGTCCAGTGGAGCTGGAGAGGGCTCTGCAAAGTCCTTAACTCATCAGTAGGACTGGTATCTTCTCTTTTGTGCAAGAAGGAACAGAATGATCGCTACCAGAGTCGTATTAAAGGACGTTGAGCAGGCCATTCGTGTGACTGTTTCATTCAATTCATGCAATTTTACGAAAATGAGGGCCAGCAAACACTGGAGAAAATGTTAAAAATGTCACCTTTAGATTGTATAAAAAGCACATTAGTTCTAACCCTACTCGTAGCATTGAGCTTCACTGCTTTTTGTAGCAGCAGCTGAACTGCACAGTGAGAGTTCTTCTGGATGATAAGCAGGTTTGAAGTTTGCTGAGCCATAGCAAGTACATATAATATGTGTCAGCCATATACCATTTACTGTTATAAACAACCTCTTCTGCTGTGGCATACATTGGATGTCGTCTCTCAACATGAAATGCTTTAAACAATCAAATTAGTTTGAGCTTCTTTCAGGTCTAAATCCATTTCGCCTTCTGTGCCGGCACTTGAGAGTGAATAATGCATCCCATCCTCCAGAAGATGGCAGTAATACTACTACTGCACTGAAACCTTAAACCCAAAGTGAAACTACAGCCATTAAAAGTTCTGAAAAATAAGCAAAATGAAATTCAGTGCAAACCATCAGAGAGAGCTAGCATATCACCATATACCATCACACAGACATGCCCGAAACACCTGACCTAGGAGGCCCATCCTAGTCGAACACACAAGCTGCCTCAGCAGGCTTCTGATGTAGAGACGAGCAGCAGCGCTTCCCTGAGTCCTTCCCAAATAACCGAGCTCCTCACCGAAATGCTTTGGAGGTCACCTGCTTGCATCAGCCGTCTGATTCTGTTGCTACACAGGATTGTTGGAGTCAGGTGAGCGTAGGAACCATTAAATCTGTCAAATTCCAACTGCCTTCTTTTCTCATGAATAAGAACCTGAGATAATGTCCTCTATTTAGAGCACCAAGTAATTCCAATGCAGAGTGGGAGGAACAACTCAACGTCTTTCCAAAGAATAGTTTGTAACCATCTTAATAATTCCACGTTATAGAGATTCACGTCAGTTTTATCCTTTTGAAATCACATATCATCGTAAAATTAGGATGCTTAAATTACCAAACGATGGAAACCACCAAAGAGAACTCCCCTCAAATATGTTCCTGACAGAGGTTGTGCATGAATTTTCTTTGGGTTTTGAAACAAGTTTTGACCATCCAAGCGAAAGTCATATTATTCTTAAAATCAATTCCTTTTTCCAACCCATATCCTCTTGGAAGTGACTACAACCACTCTGGCAAGATGTAACTCACTCAAGGCATCTTGGAGCCCCGACAAAAATGCTGGTTTTAACCACAACACCCAGTTTTCAAAATCTGGAGCACATCATAAAAGTAATAACACCAACTGCAACAAGTAGGACAAACGGGGTCTTTTTTAGTCAGTGTGGATATTCAGTGTTTTCACATTACTTGTTTAACCTGAAAGCTTTGTGTCACTCTTTCAATTCTGTGTGTGTGTGTGTGTGTGTGTGTGTGTGTGTGTGTGTGTGTGTGTGTGTGTGTGTGTGTGTGTGTGTGTGTGTGTGTGTGTGGCCAAACTAGGGCAGTAAGTCCAGCTGAAGCCTCATGCACAGCTGCAAGTCTAGAAGAGGCCTTTGTGTTGGGCTACATTCACGGCCCCTGAAGGAACAATAAAACTGTAAGTCACTACATAAGACAGGGTGGTATAGCAGAGTAATGAGCACATTTTGAATATCTAAAGCCAAGTGTAAGGTCTTCACTGCTGTCTTCCCTGATAAATATCCCCATTATCTCATTCTACATTAGTGCTGGGTCACATTACTGCATCCCCTGGACTCCCAGCCAGGGAAACTGCTCACACTCACACCATCAACATCAGCTAAGATAAGTTAGGTTTGCTGGTAGTGTGTGAGCTCGTTTGTTAGTTGAGGAAATTTGACCGTGGTCAATCTTTTCTTGCCAACAGGCTGCCAACAGTAATTCACATTTGTATTCTGGTCTGGTGCCAATTTGTTTTCATCTTCCTTCATGAAAAACAACAGTTTGATCACTTAAAAGGGAGTGAGTTGCAAACATAAGCAGTTTTCGCTCTAATCTTTGTCAGCAGTCAGTTTGCTCAGCTGTATAGAGTGCATCTGCACAAAAAGGTGAAATTAGGCTAACAAGTAGACCTTGACTGATTAACTTTCTTTAATGAAATGGAAAATATGGAGGGAAGAAAGTTAAATGCAGGCTATAAAACCCATCCCAAAGGCTCATCTCGATGAACACTGCAACACAAATGAACATTGGAATTATTTATCAGTTTGACCTTAAAAACTCTGTGTTGCTCACCATGGTGACAGTAAACTACAAAGAAACTAAAGAGGTTTCTCCATATCTTCACTCAACTACCTGGAGTTTTGGACAGTGTATCTCAGAAATGCTGTGCAAATGTAAATAAAAACACAAAGCAGTAATTTGCAAATATTGAATCCATATATGAATTTCACAGAAAGCACAGACAATGTATTTCATGTAAAATGTTGGCTGATTTTCAATGTGACGCAGCAACATGTCTCAAAAGTTTGGACAGGGCTACAAAGGGCTACACATCTACCAGAATATTTTCCAACTCTAACTTAGATTCTTTGGCAACAGGGTATTAAAATGACTGAGTACAGAACGTGTATCTTAGAGAGGCAAACTACTTCAGACGCAGATTAGCAGAGATTTAGCAATATGCAAAAACTCCCAAAATCTTGGAACAATTTCAGATTAAAATACATCAAATGAAACTGCAAATATTTGGGATCTACAACAATATCACAAGAACCCAAGAATCCAGAGGAATCTGTGTGCACAGTGGACAAGGCCAACATTCAATACTGGATGCCCATGATTGGGTCCTGCGCTAAAAAAAGAGAGGAAAAAAAGCATTATTCTGGAATGAAAAGGCAAAGATGTTTTTCTTCTGTTCGGTCAAAGGTCAAAGGAACTAAAATCTGATTTGGGTAAGACATGGACGCTGCGTCCCGCAGGCTAAACGGGAGGCTTGTTATCGGCACTCATTTCAAAAGCCTGCATGTTGGCTGGTATGAGGTACATCATCAATGATGACAAGTATACACAGGTTTTAAAGCAAAATATGCTCCCATCAGATTACATCTTTTTCAGGGAAACCTTGCATATGTCAGCAAAACAATGCTAAACCACATTTATTACAACAGCATGGCCTCATAGTGGAAGAGTCATGGTGCTGGAATGGACTGCCTGAAGCCCGGACCAAGGGTGGAAATTAAAAATTAAAAACACAGCCTGTTTTCTCCAGGACCGCAATTCCTCGAATGAAGCATTTCACCTCCTTATGGCCTTTAGACGATCCCCGGTCTTTGATGACCTCTAATTTAGAGTATTTTGTGCCTACAGTAAAGCTATCAGTCTTGCTGCTGGAAGTCGTGTATCTCACGGTTGTCACCTCTTTTCCATTTTTTCATTTTAAAACTGCCGTTTAACGTAAAACCTCTTGAGAAGCGTGTTTGTTTCTGCCGCCTGCTCAACTCCACAAATGCTACGCCACATTACTAAAGTTACTGCTTCCTTTTAAAGCCCCTTTTCTGTTAGTACCTGCTCGGATCGAAGCTTCGTGGTTGTCACCATAGGAACGCATCCATGCGTCCTGTGACGCAGTTAGTAAGCGACACAAACGCTACAAAAAAGATGGACATCGAGGCGACGACATACCTGCTGCTCAGTCTGTGGCTTTGCGTGCATTGTTTTTTGCAACCATGTCCCTCGCTGCCCAGTTTCAAAACTGGCGGTTTAAATTTTCGTGAAAGAGACGCGCTCACGACTCATCGACTGACGCTACTGACGTCACATTTTAGTACCTGCTCGGATCACATGACGGCGTTTAGAGCAGACTAGCAGCAACTCAGGCACATTGCTGCCCCCAGCAGGTCAGGAGCCACGGTGGTTTGTGCATTGTTCAAATTTACACGCCACTTTATAAATTTTACCCGCATTTGGCCAATGGCGGCTGCTAATTTCCACCCCTGGTCCAGATTGTTCACATATTGAAAACATTTGGAGTATCATGAAAGAAAATTATGACCAAGAGCGCCCAGGACTGTTGAGAAATCCGTCTCAAACCTGGGACAATTCCTAACTGTTTATAGGGGATAAATCCCCAAACCCACCTGAGATACGACAAAGTTTATTCCCTCTAAAGTGTTCATGGACCCCAGTTGGTGAGATGAAGGTTCAAGTACTCTGAAAATTCAGCTTAATCGGTATTTAAATGAACATATACAAACAATCATCCTTGGCTGCATATTTAATTATAGAAACATTGAATACCTTCTCAGGTGCTTCAAGAGTTCGGGGTATATTACCCATTCATACACGCCATTCAGTGAGAGCTCGGTCAGCATTGCTGCCAACTCGATCCCGGTGGGTGTTGCACTTCGTCAGGCCTTCCCTTTTGTCACAGAGTCTAGTCATAATTTTTTGAACTGTAGGGGTAAGTGGAGGAAGGCTTCTGTTTGGTAGGCTCAGAATTTTATCTCTGCTTTTGTGGATGCTGTTGGCCTCATCAGGTGATGACCTCCACACTGAAGTGGTCTGCAGAACAGTTTAAAGCAGCAGAGATGAGAATTAGTCCAAGTCTGAGGCAGGAAAAGGCTGGAGTGCTCATTCTGGGTCAAGGACAAAATGTATGTCAGGGCCTGATCCCCGATGATCTATGTTCCTGCTGATCACGAGCTTTGGTTAGTGACCAAAATAATTAGATTGTGGGCAAAAGAGGTTGAAATCAGCTTGGAAGGGTGTCTGGCCTCTCCCCTTAGAGATAGGGTGAGAACTTCAGTCACCCTCAGCTGGCCTGGAAAAGCCTCAGTCCTCCCACCTGGATAAGTTGGAGGAAGTGTCTGATGAGAGGGAGCTTTGGGCTACTGTGCTTAAGCTGCTGTCCCTGTGACCTGGCTGCAGTTAAGTGGAAGAAAACAGATGGATAAACGGCATGGAGATAAAAAGGTGGACGAATATGCTAACCCTGCAGCCACCTTTCATGCCAACAATGGACAAGGAAGCTAAATGTTTCTTCCCCACACTGTGACAGCTGAACTGGTACGTGGATAAAGCCTTAATGAATTTAAACTGGTGCCTTTGATCATTAAAGGCGATTTGTTCCAACAGACAACTTTTCATATCTGATGTCATCATTTGGTTCTGAATACTGAACCTGTGCTCTGCTGCCATGATGGCGACTGAAATTCAAACATTATGTTATTGCAGACCACCACCAGGGAAAATGATTCCCAACCTTCATGCCTCGCTCCCACTATAACGGAAGTTCACTTGCTTCCACCATTATAACCAAATCTGAGTGCCTAATCCACGCTCACAGGTTCTTGTCAGGCACACTCTCAGTGAAGTGCAAACCACAGAGGACAAGCAGATATAAAAACAAAATGGTGCAATAACACTGTGTGTGTGTGTGTGTGTGTGTGTGTGTGTGTGTGTGTGTGTGTGTGTGTGTGTGTGTGTGTGTGTGTGTGTGTGTGTGTGTGTGAGGGATAGACAGACAGAAAGGGAGTCGGCTATTTCAGTGCATTATAATTTCAGAGAGTGCAATGAGTCAGCAGAAGAGGAGAGCAAATGAGGAGAGGGTTTAAAAGAGAGAGACTACTAGGGAGGATGACAGATGGCTGGTGTAAAGGAGAGAGGAAAGGAGGCAAACTAGGCAAACTACAGAGCAGTGCTGAATAATATCCAGAGTCCAGAGGGCCCTTTGAAACAGCAGGGTGATGAAACCTCCTGTGCTTGTTGGCAGTGGAACAGCCCAGGGACCACGCAGCTCTGAGCACCACAGCCAAGGTCTTACATAACAGGCAACAGCGCTGAAAGCTCCCATTCCAGCACCTCTTAAAGGTGAAGGCACATCAGCCACGAGCCAAAAAGACGGACAAACGCGCCTTTCTAGCTGCACATCTACGGTTAATGTTACATGTTAGTTACACTTGGAATGGAAAAAGTGTACGAACCTAAGATAAGAAAGAAGAACGTGAGTTTGAATATAAAGCTGCACAGTGTTCAATAGATGTTGTGAAAGCATATTTATACAGCTCCTTCCACTGTCATTCAACCTGCTCTACAATATATATAAGATTAAAAACATATCACAGCCCCGTGACACAGCTACCAATACATTTGTCACCATTACAAACACACATATATGTATCTACATACATAGGAAGAAAATGCAAAATCCCCCAAGCCTGAAAAACAAAGAACAAATCCATGTTTACATTTTGTACAGCTGGGTGAAAAACCCAATAAAACAACATCCTGCTGCTTTGTTTTGGTTTGCTGTCTTCTTCAGTTTAAAGTATCGCTGTCCACAGTGTCTCAATGGAAACACTCGACGCCATTTAAAGGTCTTTTCACACCTATAGTTCGTTACATTTGGTCAGTTGATAAGTTTGTAAACTTGTAGCTTTATCCCAGGGTTTTCTTCTCAGGGACAAAAACAGAAAAATGTGTCACTACACACCACATTTAGTCCTCGTATTGGTCAGATTTGTCTGGGGCAAGAGAAAGAAAGGCGGGTGCTGTGTCCCAGAATGCAAAGCATCCCTGGCTACAGGATGGCATTGAGCTAAAATACACCAGATACCTGGTGGACGACTCAAATCCCGTCACAGTATAAACCAACCTCTCCACAGACCACATCCTCCGAAGGGTCTCGGTGTGGCTCTTTTGGTCCACATCAAAGTGCAGTCCCCACGTTCACAGGTAAATATGGCCTTTAGTGCTGTTACAGTGTTGCACACCTAATACTGACTTTTACTGCTGAGTCTTTTTATGGGCTCAAAATGTGGTCATAAATATTTTGTACTTGTAAATCAGTTTCGTATGTGTAAAAAGATTTGTGTGTGGACTTAGCCAAAAAAAACCCTGCAAGTTACAAGTACGAATTCTGACCCTATTTTTCTTCCTTTCATCTGATTGGTCAATGTCATGTCAATCACAAATGTAACAATCCAATCAGAGAACAGATGGGTTTGGCTGTCGGAGGGGCGCTTTTTTGAACTGCAGGTCTTTGAAGGGAATAAATGCAGTGTTGCCAACATAGCGACTTTGTCGCTATATTTAGCGAGTTTTCAGACCCCTTAGCGACTTTTTTGCTAAAAAAAAGTCGCTAAAAAAAGACGTGAAAGCGCGTATCTCTTTTACTCTCAACAAGCAGCGGGTGCTGTAACGCAGTTAGTTCTTCTTTTACTGTTATGCTGTTTTGTGGATCACAAGGTTTAAAACTACTCATAAACACACACACACAAAGTAACTCCACCAGAGTGCCTATTTCGGGTCACTTGCCGGTCCAAGCCCAGGTAAAGGAGCAGGGTTGGAATTGTGACATTAAGAAAAAACAATAATTGCTAAAAGAAATTTAATTTGTAGTTCTAAATAAGCTCTAAATGCATTTAGGACATTTTTACTCACTTTATGTCTCTTCCACGATGTTATTTCTCTCTCCAACAACATAGGTTACAATTAGATTAGCATTACCAATTATGCAAATTAGGCGATGACGTCATTTAGCGACTTCTAGCGATTTTTAGGACAGCCAATAGCGATTTTCCTTACTGAGGAGTTGGCAACACTGAATAAATGCCCTTTTACATGCCTGCCCAGCGTTTTCCTTCATCACCACGAAGGAAAACAGTCTGTGTTGGTCCGAGTTTGGTGATTTTTGTGTCACAGGTTTACGTGCTTAATACAGGGACCTCCAGAGCCTTTTCAACAGCGCTGCGGACCTCGGGAGAGGGGGCAGTGTTGTGGAAATGGCACAGTCTTCACTAGTGGGGATAGTTACAAAGCCTTCTTCATTTTGAATTAGCGATACGTTTTTATTGAACATTTGAAGATAAAAAAACAGAAACTCTTGTAGAGGACATAAAGTCAGAGATAGAAACGACAAGGAGCAGGTGAATCTAGTACAGGTAGAGCTGCCGCAAAACCCCACAGAGCTCAGCAGCCAGCGCAACAAATTCTGGATCCTTGGCCTTTAGCTAGCAGTTAGCATTAGCAGCACATGCTGCCTCCGATGCAGTGTTGCCAACTCCTCAGTAAGGAAAATCGCTATTGGCTGTCCTAAAAGTCGCTAGAAGTCGCCAAATGATGTCATCGCCTAATTTGCATAATTGGTCATGCTAATGTAATTGTAACCTACGTTGTTGGAGAGAGAAATAAAATCGTGGAAGAGACATAAAGTGAGTAAAAAATGTCCTAAATGCATTTAGAATTTATTTAGAACTACAAATTAAATTTTTAGCAATTTTATTTTAATGTCACAATTCCAACCCTGCAGCTTTATCCGGGCTTGGACCGGCAAAAGTGACCCGAAATAGGCACTCTGGTGGAGTTACTTTCTCTGTGTGTGTGTTTATGAGTAGTTTTAAACCTTGTGATCCACAAAACAACATAACATTAAAGAAGAACTGACTGCGTTACAGTCAGTGCGGGAGCAGCGGCTTCACTCATACGCGAGTCATTTGCAGTTTGGACGCAAAGATGTGAACATCTCCTACCCTGATAGCAGCTGCGTGAGGACTATCCTCCGCCTGTGAGCGCTTTGGCACGGGTGAGGTGCCCACGGCAGCACCGCTGCTTGTTGAGAGTAGGAGCGATACGCGCTTTCATGTCAAAAAGTCATTATAAATAAGTCTCCAATAACACCAGAAAAAGTCGCCAGATTTGTCGCTAGTCGCTTTTTAGAAAAAACGAACAAATATAGAAAGGATTCATGGACATTATTGTAAAAAGTTGAACACTTCAAAGGAAATTCTGTTACTAAGACTTCATAAAAAATATTTATAATGATCTATTTTATATGTGGAGGACGCAGACAGTCATAGTTTTCCATCAGACGGAGGGACTCATCTATTCTCTACAGCAGCGGTCCCTAACCCCCGGCCACGGCCCGGTACCAAACAACTCACAGACCGGTACCGGGCCGTGAGAGTTGAGGCTCGGGTGTGAAATTGATGGTTTTCAGGGTTTTTTATAATTAACTCGGTTTCCCTGGGTCTTTCCCGTGTTGTAGTTGTGTGTCTTATTTTGAAAGAAATGTTTACACGTTACCATAGCGACCAGAGCGCATTATGGAGGATGTTACTCTCAGTCTTGACTGGCTAATAAAGTTACACAATTACACCGTTAATTCGCGTTTATTGTTATATTTACAAAATACCACCGTTTTTGTCGTATCGTTTTATTTTGTTGCATTTATCCGCCACACCGTGAAAATACTGTCTGACGTTAAACCGGTCAGTGGAGCAACGAAGGTTGGGGACCGCTGCTCTACAACCGTAATCAATCCCGGCCCTTTCAGTTGTAATGAGGCTTGCTGTTTACGCTTCAGTGCCAGGCAGTCAGCAATAAGGTGATCCTTTAATAACAGTATTCACCATCATGTGGACGTGAGGGGGTCTCACGACCAGACTCAAGCCTCGCACGGCGCAACTCGACATTAACGTCACCTTGTGTTCATTTACGAACATTATTCATCTCTCGGGTAAGGATGCTTAAAATCCTCCAATAGCATTAGCTCACGAGGTGACTCATAATCATCATTAACTGTCTAATTAGTGACCTGAGCTGTAAAGCAGGGCTGGGAGAGCTGTGTTCACATGTTGGTGCCATACTCTGCGCCCTTCTCTAAACAAACGCTTCTTAGCGCATCCGATAGCAAAGACACTGTCCTTCATTTCGGCTAAACTTCCACTCGAAGACGTTCAAACGATGCCTGGAGCGCAAAAGACCGCAGTACTGCCAGGTGGGCGTGTCTCAGTAGCTATGCCATTATATGAAAACTACACAGAAAAGCCGCACATGAAGTCAACGCGAAGCATGCGCATGCGCCACGGCCAAAGGCGCTGAACGTTCGAACTGACGTGACGTCAGGTCTCCTGATGGTCAAAAGTACACAACTATCCAGATCTAGTGTGAGGACGGAGAGTGAAAGATTGGAAAAAGTGATCATTTGTGCAAAGCTGTCGCCAAAACGTGAATTCACGGACGAGATTGTGGAAACATGAACGTGGTAGGGCTCTGAAAAATTGATCAGAACACCTCTCATCAATATTTTAGACATTTTGAAAATGCAATAATTGCAATGATTATATGTGAGAAGCTTAGTGGTACTGGTGGACTAACTGTTACAGAAACATCCAAAATGAGGCACCAATACTGTTTGTGCAGCTGTGACAAAAACCTTACATTGGCTGCTGGTCTAATTCTTATTATTTTGGATGTGTAACGCCTGCTCCCTGACATCTGTCTGTTCTTTCTAGATCCCATTAGATGAACGTGCTGAACCGAGGTGCAGTCATCTCAGCGTGCCTCTGTTCAGATTTGGAGACATTGAACGATGCCTCAGAAACTATTTAGACGATTTATCGCTCAGGTAAGTCACAAGCTCAAAGTCAGCGAGACAGTTACCAGCATACACAGACATATTCACTGGTTACAGGTTTGTTTCGCTCAACCATTCTCAATGTTTTTCTTTCAGACAGTGGACGGCATTAGCCACCGATGACGTCTCCTCGGATGTCGTCGATCTGCTGACCGAGATGTGCCGAGCACTCATAGGGCACATTAGCACCGTAGTGTATAAAGTCATACGCCGACAGGTTTCATGCTGCCCACATAACCATGATCGTGGAGACAAAGAAAGCTCCGCTGACCGGTAAATCTAAAGCTTGCTTTATTAAACAGTTTCATTCAGTCTTTCTTCTTCTTAGACGTTTTACATGAGATGGTTCATCTGGTAATCCTGGTGACGGAGGGGTTTTTCAGAGGACACAGCATTGCTTCGTTTACATCACGTGTGAAGTCGTCCATGTGGTTTCTTTTAATGACGCCTGTAGATTTGGACAAAACAGTGATAGTGTGGGAAAATGACTACGTTTCTCTTCTCTCCCTTTTCAGGATGAAGGTTGAACCTCTGCTTGATGGGTGCAGTTACTGCAGGGTGACAGAGGATGATATTCAGGCCAGCCTCAGAAACATCTTTCATTACTGCTTCGGTTGGGTCTTGGGTTTTGGGCAACGGCGGTCTTGTGACTCAGACAAACTACTGACTTTATTTTCAGTGTCGATTGCAAAGAACGTAAACTCAGCCCTGAGTCGTATCACAGGGTCCACATCCTTGCAATCAGATAGATCCACATCCCCAACAAACTTTGTTGGGATGGTTCACAGTGTAGCGAACATTTTAAAGGACTTTACAAAGACCTTAGCTCCCTCTTTTGTAGATGGTGAGAGTCGCAGCTACAGCATTGTTGACTCGCCAAACTCTGAGGAAGATGACGACTTTAAACCAGAGTCTGCAGAGACTTTTAAAAGCACACAGACTCCAGCTTGTGTAGGTGAGGGAGATGTGGGTAGCGAGGGCAACAGTGATACATTTCAAATCACTGATGTCCAAAATCTTGACCGTGAGAGTTCAGAGAGTGAAGAAAAATGTAGCGACGCCCCGCAGTGTTCGTCTGGGGCACTTCCTACGCCCGCAGAGACCGATACCTTTCTCACTTTGTGTCTTGCAAATTTAGTCGCTCACGTTTCTGAGAAAACACAAACAACTGCTGTAAAGCTGAATTTTCAGCAGATAGTGACTGATATAAGAGAGAAGATTGGGGGAGACTTGACTCCTCTAAAAACTGTAAAAAACTTGTACATCATAATGTACAAAGACCTGTGTCGCAAATTTGGATCCAAATACGTGCTTCAGTCTGCGATGGAAAAGGGTGACGCGACTTTTGTAGCAGCCGTTGTGGAGCTATTAAAAGCAGAGCTAAAAGCATCGAGCGGCTCCAGTAACACACTGAGACGTTTAGAAAGTAACAAAAGCATTTCTCCAGCCAGTGAGAACAAAACGCAACAATCTGCCAGTGAGGACAAGGCACAAAATGGATCCACAGGTTCCCAGAAAGACAGGCCGAGAAACGGTATCGTTAGGGCCCTCGCTTCTTTTTGTAGATCTTTGAGGAGGCTGTTCAGAAACAGAGTGACACAGTGATTATCTTCATAATTACTCACATAATTTGCTTCTTAATTTGGAAATAAAATGAGCAGAAAATGAAACAAATGTGTTTGTCAGATCATTTAATTGTTAAATGTGTATAATGGTTTGTAGTCTCATCAATCACAATGTAGAGACAATCGCACAAACTCGATTTAGTCAGAGCACTTTGAGTTGGTTTTGTCATTGTAGGTTAAATGTAGATATTTATTCTAGATATTTGGCACAAAGGCATCCTCAGCTCTGTAACAGAGAGGTGTTGGCTCAGTGTGGAAATGTCCTGATGACATCAGTACTTTTGATTCTAGCCTGACTGATCAAGTTCCAGTTAAAGGGTTTTGACTGTCTTGAGAGACGGCACATTGTAGACAGAGACATATTCCTAACTGTAAAACTCAAGAAACAGTCTTAGGCTACGTTCACTCTGCAGGTCTTGATGCTCAATTCTGATCTTTTGATCAAATCTGATTTTTTTGTCTGCTCGTTCACACGACAATTAAAATGCGACAGCAAACGCGCTCTAGTGTGAACGCTCAGAGCGGCCGCATGCACAAAAGAAGACGTCACACACGACGCTCTGTTTAGACCCAGAGCAACAGGATGTGTGACTGATGGCCTTAATGTAAAGACTTCAGACTTTACGTTTCCCAGTTTTGCTTTAAGTTATAAAGTTTTGTTATTTACATTTGTCCTAATAATGATCCTTACTGCTGTTTCAGAGGAGCGCTGCTTCTAGCTGCAGGTTTCTGTCAGAATCTGCAGATTATGCAGTACAAAGAAAATGTTCACGTTTCTCCAACGCTGTCTTCCCAGCAGTTTCACTGGATAGAAGCGTTCACCATGTCGGGCGCTGATAGTTGGCGTCTGTCTTGTGTCGGTGACGTAAAAGACGGATTTAATGCGACGTGACCGTCAAACAGCAGTCGCTTTCTAAAACATCAGATATGTTTCGGATTCAGCACCACATACCAAAGTGACCCAGATCGGATTTGAAGATATCGGATTTGTGCCGTTCACACCGTCACACCATGATGGGATAGATGGGTCGCAGAGGGTCAAAGAAGTCGGATTTGATGCGCTTTCCCCTGCATCCGATGTGAAAGGACCTTTATGCTGCGCAATGTGACTCACAGCCATGGTCCCGGGTCAGCCCAGACTTTGTGTTAAACTAATCCTAAAATAATAATGGTATTTCTAACCACTGATATAGCACAACTTTATCCTTTCAACAGCTGCTGAAAGTTAGGGGACCTAGCTGCTATCGGATATTTATATAGAGATCCTCCAGCTTCAAACTGTATCACCCTTCAAGGACCTGCAGTCCAAAAAAGCACCCCTCCGACAGCCAAACCCATCTGTTCTCTGATTGGATAGTTACATTTGTGATTGACATGACATTGGCCAATCAGATGAAAGGAAGAAAAATAGGGTCAAAATTTGTACTTGTAACTTGCAGGTTTTTTTTGGTTAAGTCCACACACAAATCTTTTTTACGCACACACAAATCCTGATTTACAAGTACAAAATATTTATGACCACATTTTAAGCCCATACCTTTTCATTAGTAATGATACGCTTCACAGAATATGACAGACTTCACTGAAACTTTCAGGACTGAGCACTGAGGTGGATGAACACATCAACTGTTGACCATTTGTTAATACCAACAACATCAACTACAACTACAATTATGATCATTATTATACAGTATTGTAGAGATATACAAAGGGGGAAAGTGAGTTTATTTATCGTTGATTTATTATTATGCCTCCTCAACAGGTGAACTGAGCATGTGCAGTACAGACAGAGGCTGTGATTATATAAACTGTGATGGACATCTTTCACAAAGATGGGGCAGATTTGTTGAGGTGCAACGTTTGCTCACAGATTTGAGCAGATGACCCACAGACTGTAAGGCTGCTGCACAGCTTTGAATTCCCCACACAAAAGCATATTTGCAGTTGTGCTCTGGCATTGTTTAAGGGCGTGTGATATTCACCTACTTGTTTATTTAAAAAGGTAAACGGTGTCCTTTTAATCTGACTGCTTTGGCTAAGCCTTCTCTTTAACTCTAACAGTAACTCCATTACAGCCTGTGCTAGAAACACAATTCAGAAAGACGATTTTACTGCACATCACATCAGGTAAATGTTTAACTTTATGTGCTAGAGAGAAAATTCAAGAAAGAGAGATTTGAGTTATTTTGTAAATTTATAGGCAAGGCAAGTTTATTTGTATAGCACAATTCAACAACAAGGTGATTCAAAGTGCTTTACAGAGACATTAGAAACAAAAACAAATAAAAAGTTTTTATTTTATAGCCAAAAGTACAAAATAATCCCAGAAGGCCTGTGTGACACTTGGGTGACAAACAGTTCATTCTGGTTTAGGATAAACTGACCAGTCTAGACAAATATATACAGGTCAGAAACAGTCATTCCTCCCTGGCTATGCACATCAACAGGTAACAGGAATTTTACATCAGGTCCATTCTGTGCCAATGCCAAAGACATCAAGCCTCCCTAATGGTAGTGATTCATTGTAAATTAGCTGGAGTAGCCAGCCACTGTTGCTTGTGGAGAAATCAGTATCCTCCACATCCTTCACAGCTCTTACAGACTGGTACCCAGTGGGTTTACTGGGTCTTAATACCCTCTTAACGCTCTTACCCTGATAGTCCATGTGGTACTGATACTCTACAAGCATAATCATGTGCCTTCTTACCCCTACTCACCCAATCACACCAAAGAGCAGCACAGCCAGGGGCAGAAAGCAAAAATGAAGGCTTTTACTTCTCCTCTCACTCTATCGCCATGAATAATTCAACTCCATCTAAGCCTGAGACCATTTTTTTTCTCCAACGTTCCCTGAAGCATGAAAAGACAGCGCAGACTCCACGGTGGCTGCCAGGGGGTTCATAAGCTCCTCATACCTAACATAAATCCACTCCTGATTACAATAAGATCACATTAGGCCACACAACCAGAGCTCGTGCTGTAAGCACAGATGTGCATATAGTGTTTAAAAGGCACACAGGGCCCTGTGTTATCTGCTCAGGAATACTACAGAAACTGATAAACTACATGACAAATCTGCTGACAAAACAGTTCAAGTGATTCTACAAAAACAGCCCATTTAAATAACAGCAGAGGTGAATGTGACCAGTTAAATGATCTCAGTGCACAGAGCGGACCAGCAACTCCCGCGACCTGAAACTGAAGCGGAAGAGTAAAAAAAACCTTTCCAACTTATCCTTTACACTTGAGCATCAACATATACCACGTAAGCAAAAAACTCAACTCCAAGCAAATTAAACATGAATATGAAGAGATGCTAAATGTCAGACTTCAAACTTTGCTTTTTACCATTTTGCACAAATGTCACATTCCAGCTGGAAGCCAAACAACCATCGAGGACAAACTCAAATGAACAGCAATGCACAAAAATCAAATGGGAATGGAATATTTCTTGCAGCACAGCAAATACAACACCTGCCAGCTGAGGTACTCTGTTCTCCTTCAACATGAAAGGAATGAAGAAAACTTACCTGTGGTGGTGTCAGTGGATGGTTCCCATTATCCAATCACATAGAAGAAGAAAGAAAACAAACAAATCAGTTTCTTGTGTCAGTCAGCCCTCCTGTTTCAGATGCATAACCTCATTCGCTGCATGACAAATTATTCTTTGCTAAGAACTAGGGCTGTGCGATATGACCAAAATCTCATATCCCGATATAAGACATCTATCGTCCGATAACGATATAAATCACAAAAACGTAACATTTTCTGTAAACTCTGTGAATCTCGGCCAGCTCGACTTGCGTGAAGTGTTTCCAGCTGCGCGTCATGTACCTGGAGTCGAGTGTTTTAACGATGCATGAAACTATACATTTTTAGACATAAGTTGTAACGGCCGCCGTTTTCTTTGTGAGTATTTATTACACGGCGTGCTGCGGGGAAAAGACGTTTGAGTCTAAGGTTTATTTGGAGCACCTGGCGGCTCTTTTTTGCTTTTCATCCGTAAATACTCTGCATACTCTTTCATGTGGTTCAGTTTATTTTGAAAAGTCTCAACAGGATCTTGGCCTTTATTGTGAAAGGTTTATGTGGAAAATAAACAAGCGGACATGCGATGGTTTTACCGTCGTTGTTGCTAACGACAACCCATAAAAACAGGTGCTTGTCCGTCCGTAGTGTGGTTATATTAAATATAAGAGAAAGAGAGAACTTTAAGAAATGAATATAGCCACTACAGTGACCATCAAAACATGAAAATATATTGCCGTAACAGTTTATTTTGCGACACCACGAAACAAACGATAGCGTAAAATGAAACGATAGATGTTTTTATATCGTCATGCGATATATATCGTTATATCGAACAGCCCTTCTAAAAACGATTGGCTTTGCTCAAAGAAACCAGTCTGCTTATTCCAATGAATTGAGCGTTAAATACTACGGGTGCAACGATACTCGTATCGATATTGAACCGTTCGATACAGTGCTTTCGGTTCGGTACGCATATGTATCGAACAATACAACATTTTTAATTTATTTTATCAACTTTCCTTCTGACGATGCTGTCTGTGTTGAGCGCTCAGTGGATCTGTGTTCGACTACTCCGCCTAGGCTGCACTGTCAAGCGCAGATCCACTGAGCGCAGCGCAAGCTAGCAAGACAGAAGCTAAGCTCGTTGCAACATGGCAAACTGAACCTCCCCCACCCTCATTCAGATCTGGCGTTTGGAACTATTTTGGTCTTCATGTGAAGTATGACCCTGAAGGTAAGCGCGTCATGGACTAAAGTAAAACAGTATGTTGGATGTGCCACGCAATGCTCAATTACATGGGTGGGAACTACTGCGTTAGCGCAGTTAGCTCGTTAACGTGTTGGGGCGATCCGCGGTAGCTCGTTAACGGAGATGTGGTGTTAACGTCATTTCAGATTAACGCTGACAGCACTAGTGGGAACACAACAAATATGACTGCACATTTAGACATCATCCTAGTGCAAAGACAAGTGGAAGCAGACAAAAACAACAAGCACGCATGCTACAAACTTTAGCCGAGTCATTTAGACAGCCGTTAGCACATGATTCTCCTTATGGGGACCTGATATGTTTAATATGCTGCTGAGAATATAGCCCAGAAGAAGCGTATAGTATAGCTTTTATTTTGGAAAGAGCCATTTCTCTGTAATAAACTCTCTTTTCCAAAGATGAGTGGTATATATATATATATTTATAATTTTAATAAATGACAAATTAAAAAAGCATGAACATTTTTTGTATCGAAAAATATTGAACCGTGACACCAAAGTATCGAACCGAACCGTGAATTTTGTGTATCGTGGCACCCTTATTAAATACATTTATGTATACATGAAGATATCTTTGGACCGACTTTGGACCAAGATCTTCTTCAAAGCCCAACCAAACTGACAGGCGCCAAAAACTGAAACATTTCATAAGCAGTGAGACATGAAAATTTTCACGTGAAGAATATTATTATCAAAAACATAATTCTGGGTTACAAGAGACAAATATCTTCAGAAATCAAACTTCTGAAATATCAGTACTGGCGTTGGCTGTCTGGTAAAGGCGAGCTTTGTGCAGCTGCTCTGCACGCGGTGAACAGACAGCACATCTATGATGAAATGCTGCCGGCAACAACAGTGAAGGAAGTGTGTGCGTGAACCCCACCACACAGGGTTCGCTGCCGTGGACGAAGCAAACACGCCTCTTTGTAGTAAATGACAGATATAACATTTTCCAATCACAGTCGGGTGGGTACTCATTTATTACTTATCTCTGCAAAAACTGATGATGTAATAAAGCCTCCATTTGTTGCACAACACAGTTCTTCATAAAGGAAGCTGCGACACAGCCTGTCTGTCTCGTTAACACAATTATCGTTGTGGTCGCTTAGTTAACGTTATATAAACGTTTAGATGAACTCGTGTATCACAATAAATGGATCCTGACTGGAAGGAAAGAGTGAATTGAAATGAACATGAAGACTGCACCACTGTACGTCCAACATGCATGTCCCCTCCATATGATGGTAGAGCACAGCGCTGCTCCTGCCTCCACTCACTCCACAAAAATAACTATTTGTTTTAATCTGCTGAAGTAAGCACATTTCCAAAAACAATTTCCCTTTCTTGAATGTTTCACCTTGAACTGGCTCGATTATCAAACTCCTCAGGATACTGACGTGCTGTTAGAAAAGATTCTAAAATCAGCTATAATCTATAATTTGAAAGTGCTAAATTCCTGCGACAGTACCTTCCCACACACTTTGGTTAAGAGAGCTGTCCCCAGTTGAAAGTGAAAGTTGTCTGTTACATTTTTGTGGTAACCCGTTTCTTCAGAATAGATATCACCACAGAAATCTCCTGGAGTATTTATTACCGTTTAACAGGCTTTACAAAGATTACCACTGTAAAAGTAATCCCAGCAGAAGCTTAACGACACATGCTTTATCAGCATACTACTCACTGAGGATGTCTCAAGCTTAACAGCACTGATTAAGTTTCAGTGGCAGTCATTCCAGTTTATTTACTGAAGACCAGTAAATAAACTAGCTAACTGGAAGAACTTAAGGGATACAAGTGGAAAAGAGCCATCATCAATGTTAATAAGTATTCCTGCAATTTTCCTCTAACTAGCGTAAAATATCTGCTCACTCCCTTTCTCATATCATAAACTGGGGTTCTTCATAAAGGACAGGAAGCTGTCCCACAGGCTACATGGTCCTGATACACAAATCAACATTTCATTTGCTGTTTTCCTTTATGTCCATTTTAGTTTGCATTAAATCCCGTAACACAGTGGATAAGGTCGACTACAAAGAAAGAGCCACAGAGCCAAGAATGATTACTTCACGCTTTACTTTCTATACGTAGCTCATACACGCCAAACTTGTTTTTAAGTTATAAGGCGTTTTGTCAATATTCGCCCAATAAATAATGAAGCTGACCTTGAGGGCCGTGGTGGATGTAAGCCAGGTTTGAATGGACAGTTAACATGACCCCACTCTATGTCCCTACTGAGAATTGATTTTAAAATTTGAGCCGTCATGTTTACTGACAGAATTATAACATGCAAGCACAAACAGACGCTACCAAACGCCTCTCTGGTGGAGGTAATAGACGTCTTTCTACCTGAGGCGAGCTTTATTGTAATTTATTTATGTTCTCCAGGCTTTTTAGGAACATTAGAAAGCTCTTCTTTCGAAGTTTGCTGCCTTTTATTCCATTCTGTCAACATTATCCCAAACTCTTCAGTACCGTCGAGCTCTGGGGAGGCCAGTCCATGACAATGTTTTAGGAAGAACAACAAATTACAGAAAGCTGACAACAACAAAAACAACCGGGTGCATACAGACTGAAACCACAAACATCAACAATTCTAAAACATGGTTGTAGGAGCCTACATGCAGTTTAATTTGAAATGTATGTTTTTATTTTGATAGTGCAGCAAAAACAGGAAGTTAGGTGAGAGGAGAGTGGAGGCACATGGTTTTTTGTCCTCGCAATCTCTCTTTTGAATTGAGCTTCATAAGTTTTCATAATTTGGAAATCTGTTGCTGTGCACCTGTTTGGACCTTTGAAGTAAATATTGAGAAACTATCAAGGACTGTTGGTTTTTTGGGATATGGAAAGAGGGACTAAGTGGAGCGTCAAGCTAAGGCTCCATTCGCAGGAAATCTACAACGGCTGCATCTTTTACTTAATGTATCCAATAGCACGTCAGTGTTTTCTTTGACAGTGTGTGTGTGTGTGCGCTTTCTGGAAGCTGTTGCAGTTTAATAAACCTTACATTTGTATGCTGCACAGTAACCTCTGTGCTCAACATCAGTGTTTTGAAAATCTACAGGGGTTACACTTAAAGAAATGTCAAAGAACGTTTTCTTTCCAACAGAATAAAGGACACATTAGTTCTGAGCCATTTTGCTGAAATGCTAATTAAAAACCACCCTGGAGGCTAAGTAAGCTGAGAATGCACTACTCAACTGTTAGAAAAGGACAAAAGACATAGCCTCATATGACATCCTCAGTAAACAGGACGTTCATTTAAGTTAATATTGCATATATATATATATATATCATACGTCTGCAGAGACACTAGATAGACAGACACTACTTGCCTGCTAATTTGCTTAATTTAAATGATTAGAATGATTAGGCTGAATGATTGCACAGAGTCATCTTTAAGGAGCTTAAACAAGAAGCACTAGGTACAAGTTTGTCCTTTGGTCAGCTGGCCATGTGTCACTTTACTCTAACACAGCTGACCTACAACCACTCCAACTACTGTTCTGTTTACTTTCCCTGCTTGTTTTCATCCTACTGCCACAGAGAGGGAGGCCACATGTCTGCAGGCAGGTAGGCCTAGGTAGTGACTGCTGCACTGCAACATCTTCAAACTCACAGGTAACCACCATCGGACTGACATGTTCACCAGTGACTGGCTGATTAGCAAGGGCAGCAACATTTAGTCAAGCAAATGATCCAAACTGTTGAGTGACTCAAAATGATCAGTTATAATAGAATATTTAAAGCTTTGTGGTTTCAGAAGGAAAGTCAGGCTGTGCTTTCGTAGCAATCCGGTGCACTGTTGTCTAATTTGCATGGTTTGCAACTGAACATGACATCTATTTATCCCATTTACTCCCAGTTTTATCAAGGCATCTACAGTACACACACACACACACACACACACACACACGGGCTTGTACCTGGATATTTAGACGCCTTGCATAGGTTACAACCTTTCCTAGCACATTCCCAGGAAAACCAAATCTTTGATAAAGTTCTAAATGTTTCTGTTATTTTTATTATTATTTTCCAAATGATTATACTTTTTATTGAGATGTTCAACTTCCATATTCATTTCCTGTATCAAAGGAAATACCAAAGCAGGTTTAGCTCAAATAAAACCACTTGGAACTATCCATCCATCCATCCATTCGCTTCCGCTTATCCTTTTCAGGGTCGCGGGGGGCGCTGGAGCCTATCCCAGCTGTCATAGGGCGAAAGGCAGGGTCCACCCTGGACAGGTCGCCAGTCTGTCGCAGGGCCAACACACAGAGACAGACAACCATTCACACTCACTCGCATATTCACACCTAGTGACAATTTGGATTAATCAATTAACCTATCCCCACAAGCTGCATGTCTTTGGAACCCACTTGGAACTAATCGCAGTAAAAAGGTTAAGGTGTGAGGCCAAATCTGATTTGCTCTCAATCCAACATTAAGAGCAGTTGGAGAGCCGCGACAGAAGCACCAAAGCCTTTTGTTTACTTCTCAGCCATTTCCTCCAAATCTGGCTGAGTCATCTGATTACTTGGATGCCTGTAAATCTAATTAGCCTTATGTCTCTCAAAACCCCAGTTACTGAACACTGACACTGAGAATTTTCTCTCCCAGTATCGTCAGCAGCAGCAGAAACTTTAGAAAATAAAGATGACACATTTGTTGACCAAACGTCAACAAATGTGTCATCTTTATTTTCTAAATGCTGAAAGTGAAATGCTAAACGTACTCTTTCTTTGCAGTGCTGATCAAACCATCAGACTCTTAGTCCTTTGGAATTTTCATACATTTTTGATCAATTACAAAAATACATTTTGCCATAACTTCATATTTTATTTCCTGTTCAGCCAGTTTTATAATGAAAAGACGCCCACACACTTCCTCTGTGCCTCGCTGTCATGTGTACTTCCTTCTGTTTGGCTGGCTCAGTGATAAGCTGAGGAGGGGGTGAGGAAATGCAATACAAACAATAAAACTTCTCTGAAGATCATAATTAAATGAAATCCTTTTAAACCATTTAGTCGGCTTACTTTACACTTAACTTCTCAGGAAACTTGGCGTTTTGGGGGCAATTATGACTTTTCTCCAAGTGAGCCCTCACCCCTTTAAACCTGTGGACTTTACTTCCTGTTTCCTGTTAAGGCTGTGACACGATCACAGAGCGATCAGGTGTGATTTACTTAAAATGCATCATTTGTTTTATAATACAAGGTAAACTAGCTCCCAATGTGACGCTTGACTTTCGCCTCAGTACTCTGAGGTAAAACAGATCCAGTCTGCAGCCCGACTGACAGACTGATCACCGATCAGCGTCTCGTGATCTGCAGTCAAATATCAAAAGAATCAGCCAGCTGCTGGCACAGCCTGATAGTAAAGGGCTGCACAGTCCACAGTGAATAAAAAGCCACATTTCATTTAAAAAGACTGAGTGAGTGGTTCGGGCACATTCTACATGGGTGAAAGTGTCCCAAACAGCAGAGGTCCCACGCCCAGTGGGCTGGACCGGTGCTGCATGGTATTCTAATGCTCTCTTTCCCACATGTCCCGCCTTTCTTTTCTGAAAAACTACCCAATAAAAGGCAGAAAAAATAGTTTGTTCAAGGTTTTTTTAATTTCTCTGGTCTTTTTCTGTTGAAGGAAGCTATACTGTTGCTATTACACATCACCTACTGTTTTCTATCTGACTCAACAACATGCAGTTAGTGGGGTTAGGTTAACTGGTCACTCTAAATTGCCCGTAGGTGTGAATGTGAGTGTGAATGACTGTCTCTATGTGTTGGCCCTGCGGCAGACTGACGACCTGTCCAGGGTGGACCCCGCCTCTCGCCCTGTGATAGCTGGGATAGGCCACACTGAGGTTCAGAAGGTTCTTGTCCATGCACTTGTGTCCTCACGTATTGATTATTGTAATGCTCTTCTTTCTGGCCTACCAAAGAAAAGTTTCAGAGGTCTACAGATGGTGCAAAATGCAGCTGCTCGCATTTTAACAAGAACCGGGAAATGTGAGCACATTACCCTGTTCTGAGATCTCTGCATTGGCTACCCTGTCAGGTTCGAGCAGATTTTAAGGTCCTGCTGCTCACCTACAAGGCTTTAAACGAATCGGCACCTTCATACGTCTCCAACCTTTTACACCTTTAGTTTCCATCCCCTGCTCTCCGATCTCAGGACTCTGGCTTTCTAAAGGTTCCTAAAGCCAGAAAAAAGACTGTTGGAGAACATGCTTTTCTGTTCGTGCCCCATTTCTGTGGAACAACCTCCCTCAAGATGTTAGGCAGGCTGCTCTGTGGAGGTTTTTAAAACTAAGCTGAAGACACATTTGTTCTTACAGGTCTTAATTCTGTGGCTTTTAGTTTTTACATTTTTACTGTTTTTAACTTGTATTGTGTTTTTTACTTGTATTGCTATGTATCGCCTTTATTTATTTATTATTATTATTATTATTATTATCCAGTCATTGCTTTCATTTTAGAATTGCCTTCACATTTGGTTACAATTCAATAAAAACATTTGAATAAAGTCATGATTGTTTATCTAGAGCACTGTTTACCACGACGTTCACATGCGCCTCGTCACTGGACCTGCAGCGTCCCTCTCTCTCATCCTCTGTCCACAGTGTTCCACGTCACACCGGTCCATTTCAGACGCACTGCTCCATATTTTATTCTTGGCCAGAATTAGCCCCATTCTAGACTCACTGTTCAGTGCAGCTGTTTCCCCTGCTGCTCTGCAGCCAACAACCTGCCCGGACCTTCATGGGTTCTGTCACACATTCCCCCGTTCTGGCCTGCTTTGTCAAGTTTCCATCTGCCAATCGTTCACCCCACAAGTATGTATTTATCTTCTACCTACAGACAGGCCCCCATATACATCGATCTGTCATAGCCAGCTAGCTCTGGCTCAGATAATCGCAGCCTTCAGATCACAATGTGTGTAAACAATACAGGTCGCTAGGAAGTTTAGCTTCCTAGCGACCTGTCATGGCTTTATAACGGGACTATACCAATGTAGAAATATATTTATTTCTTTTTTCAGGGTGGGAGAACCCACGCAAACACGGGGAGAACTCCACACAGAATGACCCGGCCTGATGGTGGAATTGAACTATATATACACACTTACTTACTCTGACTTTGTACTATTCTATTATGAATGACACTGGCAGGAAGTCTGGTCAGAACTGAGGGCACTACTGTACATGCAGCCAAACATACAGATATTAGAAGTAACCTGCTGCTGAGCGCAAACAGCCAACAGCAGAAAGGCAGAGCACGAGTGGCTGAGGCAGTGAGCCAAAACAAAGCTGGACGAGCTTTAAGTCTGAGTGTCCTTACATGACCCAGCCGGAGTTTGGACTCGGCTAAATGTACTGAGACTCAAAAATCACACTGAAGTAATGATTCGCTCCAACTGTGGAAAAAAACCTCTTCTGGGCAAAAATGAGAGTCATGCAGAGGCAAACTCAACAAGCCTCAACTTTCCACTGTTACCCACGATTACTATGATTTCCTACTATTACACATTAATGGCAAAGCGCTTCTCTAATAAAACTCCTCTAAACTAGTGGAAAATAGAAATGTTACAAAACACCTACAGGAAGCTCAGTCATGTTTGGCATTTAGTAACTGACCCAACAACACAGCAGCAGGCTGTCCTGTCTGCTGCCTGGCCACAGCCTCGTCAGCTCTTTGTAAAAGAAGACTCCTTAATGTTTCTGGGCTTCAACTCACATTTTATAACATTATGTCCCAAATATTTGGGCTGTGCAATGTTGGAAGAAACTAAATCTTCTACTACTAAACACTTAACAGACTGGTTGATGATGTTAGCACAGGCTGTAATACAGGCTGTCGTTTTATATTGGATTTTGCAGGATATTTAAAAGACACTTTCATCCAGCCATGTCTTATAATAAAATATACATACGCGCTTTTTTTTGATAAATGGGAACATCAGCTGACCCGATGTTCATGGAGTCACTGCTCGTAAATTCAATTCAATTCAATTCAATTTTATTTATATAGCGCCAAATCACAACAAAAGTCGCCTCAAGGCGCTTCATAGATACAGAGAAAACCCAACAATCATATGACCCCCTATGAGCAGCACTTTGGTGACAGTGGGAAGGAAAAACTCCCTTTTAACAGGAAGAAACCACCGACAGAACCAGGCTCAGGGAGGGGCGGGGCCATCTGCTGTGATTGGTTGGGGTGAGAGAAGGAAGACAGGATAAAGACATGCTGTGGAAGAGAGACAGAGGTTAATAACAGATATGATTCAATGCAGAGAGGTCTGTTAACACATACTGAGTGAGAAAGGTGACTGGAAAGGAAAAACTCAATGCATCATGGGAATCCCCGGCAGCCTACATCTATTGCAGCATAACTAAGGGAGGATTCAGGGTCACCTGGTCCAGCCCTAACTATATGCTTTAGCAAAAAGGAAAGTTTGAAGCCTAATCTTAAAAGTAGAGATAGTGTCTGTCTCCTGAATCCAAACTGGAAGCTGGTTCCACAGAAGAGGGGCCTGAAAACTGAAGGCTCTGCCTCCCATTCTACTTTTAAATACTCTAGGAACAACAAGTAGGCCTGCAGAGCGAGAGTGAAGTGCTCTAATAGGGTGATATGGTACTACAAGGTCATTAAGATAAGATGGGGCCTGATTATTTAAGACCTTGTATGTGAGGAGCAGGATTTTGAATTCTGGATTTAACAGGAAGCCAAAACAGGAGAAATCTGCTCTCTTTCTAGTCCCTGTCAGGACTCTTGCTGCAGCATTTTGGATTAGCTGAAGGCTTTTCAGGGAGTTTTTAGGACTTCCTGATAATAATGAATTACAGTCGTCCAGCCTGGAAGTAATAAATGCATGAACTAGTTTTTCAGCGTCACTCTGAGACAGGATATTTCTAACTTTAGAGATGTTGCACAAATGGAAGAAAGCAGTCTTACATATTTGTTTAATATGTGCGTTGAAGGACATGTCCTGGTCAAAAATGACTCCAAGGTTCCTCACAGTGTTACTGGAGGCCAAGGTAATGCCATCCAGAGTAAGAATCTGCTTAGAGACCATATTTCTAAGCTTTTCAGGGCCGAGTACAATAATCTCAGTTTGATCTGAATTAAAATGCAGAAAGTTAGCGGCCATCCAGGTCTTTATGTCTTTAAGACATTCCTGCAGTTTAACTAATTGGTGTGTGTTATCTGGCTTCATGGACAGATAGAGCTGGGTGTCATCTGCATAGCAGTGTAAATGTATGCTATGTCTTCTAATGATGCTGCCTAAGGGAAGCATGTATAATGTAAACAGAATTGGTCCTAGCACTGAACCCTGTGGAACTCCATAATTAACCTCAGTGTGTGAAGAGGACTCTCCATTTACATGCACAAACTGGAGTCTATTAGATAGATATGATACAAACCACTGCAGTGCAGTACCTGTAATACCTACAGCATGTTCTAATCGCTCTAATAGGATATTATGGTCGACAGTATCGAATGCTGCACTAAGGTCTAGCAGGACAAGCACAGAGATGAGTTCACTGTCAGAGGCCATAAATGTATTTGTTTTCATATCATTAGAAAGAGTTTCTGAGGGCTCAGATCAAGAGAGCGCTCGTCAGAAAAAAGAAAACATACTTGGATACTAATTGGTACAAAAACTAGATACAAGATACTTTTTTGCAACGGTATCAACACCAACAGTGTTGTGTTGGCTTCGTCCAGCCGACACACAACTTTGCACAGCACCACTGCACACAGACAGCAGGCGTACCTAGGTTTTGACATTTTATAAACACTATTAAAACATCACTATTTCTGAAACAAAACCAACATATGACTGGTGCTAACATTAGCCACAGCAGTTACTCGTGTTATGCTCATGTTGTTTAGGACATAAAGATCCAGACAGCAACAACTTTAGCATTATTAGCACTATTACTAACCCTAACTTGAGGGGGAGAAGAGAGTGAAAGAAAACTAGGTGCTAATCTTTAACCAACAAGTGACTGAAATTACAAAGGTCTACAACACAGCCAAATCCAAAGAATAAGGACAACCGCCGTTGGGTGCCTGAAAGAGCCTAGCCTGCTGGGAGGAGGACTGCCATCCTGGAAGAAACCCAGCTTATATAGGCCCAAACACATGACGTCATCTCTTTTAATAGATAAAATAACAGCCAATAACAACGAGCCCAGAGTCGTGAAATATTGTTAGTTTCCAGTTCCACACTAAAAAGACTGGACAACAAAAGAAGTAGAAAAAGACAGTTTTCATATCTCTAACAGCAGATTTCTTTTTCAGTAGTTTCTTTGAAAGCGTGTTCTCTGTAAAGTTTCTTCATTCGTTAACTCTTGTCTATGACAACATTTCAAGTTCCTGTAACTGAAATCAACATTTCTGATGTGAAACAGACATTAAACCCATTATTTTAAAGGTTTCATACACTTTGATTACCTTGTTTATCCAACCCAAACACCATACACTATTAAATACAACAAAACAATGCTAAAATCCCAGATATCATTTTTTTTGTATAACCAATAGCATATATCCAAAAAACAAGATTCTTCCAGTTTCCCCTAAACTGCAGTCAAACAACTGAAATATATCATGTCTGCAGGGGAGATTTACATGCAGATATCTAACAAAACAAAGTTCAGATACTTGCATAAGTTCAACCCTTTGGTCTTTTTTCATTTTTACTGCTTTGATCCTTTGCTCATAACATTGCTTTCACTGAGGCTGCAGCTTGTGGCCGTCTTTCTTGTTTCAGCGATTTTCCCTTATTAACTTTTGAAATGTCCTTCCAGCTGGGCGAGGGTTAGTGCCCAGTTAGGTTTGTTGTTATGAACACTGGTGTGCTGGTCCACCTACACTTTACTATGGGGAAGTTTGTGTCCACACTTACAGTGAGGAGCTCCAACAGGAACGACATGTTAGCATGTAGCTGTGAGGGTGTTGTGTATGAAAGGAAGAGACCAGCTTATAAGCCGACATGTGTCACTGACTGACCAATTATCGGTCTGTGCTGTGAACACTGACGATTGGACGGCTCAGTTTTAGGGTCACTGCTGGTAGCATGAGGCCTGGTCCTGCTGAGGACCGTGCCATTGTCAGAAGGTTTGCTGCGTCTCCCAGCACAGTCTCAAGAGCATGGAAGAGCTTCCACGGGACAGGCAGTTAGTCAAGGAGAGCTGCACAGGGCCATACAAGCTGTTTAACCCACCAGTGGGGTCAGTATTTGCTCCAGAAACCAGACCCCTACAAAACGACCACCAGTACGGCAGCGTGAATATGGCCAAATAGTCAAACTTCTTGAGGGTGTCCCGAGGGCCCGACATCCTCCTCATTGGCCCTGTGAGCACTGCCCAGCACTGGTATTGAGAATGTGCAGGTCCTCCACTGCCTCCCGCTGCTTTCCACAGACGAGAGCAGGTTCACCCCAAGCACAGGTGGGAGGCCGTCCCCCAGGACACGTCTGTCATCTCATCAGGAGCATGCCCCAACCCCACAACACGCAAGCACGTGGGGCCACACAAAGCGCGTCTTTGAATTTCGCCCTGTTTGTTAGTAATTTATAACTCCATCACACGACAGAAAATGATCCCGGCTGCATCAGTACCAATATCCAGCATTACCACTGACATGTGATGTGTTCTTATTCAAAGAGCTCCTTTAATTTTGTTGAACAGTCTCCATCATCGTCCAGCTGATTATTACTCCACGTTTCCAGGTTGGTAAATGAATAATTTAACCCTTTATATAATGCCTTTGGGTAAGCTGATGTGTTAAGGATTAAAGTATTAAAACGTATAGTATTACTGAAATATCTGCTAAAAATACAAACCAATGTAATTCTACAGATTCAAAATGCGATTACAGATGTTCCTGCTGACTGACTACCAACGGCACCAACGTCTCAGATCTATCTGACTTGTTCTGCACATCTTTAAATGCAATAACGACGTTTCTACTTTTGTGTATTTAATGCAACTTAACTGGGTCAAGAACTCAGTCTGCCTGTGACCTGCAAAGTTTGGACACTAATGATGGAAGGACTCCTCTGGATACTCAATCTTGTATATTACTGAGCATCAGTTTACCAGGAGTAATATAAATGCACAAAAAAGGAAATATGATCCAAACTAGGGTGAAGTAGCAGTCACGCCCTGAAGTTCGAGCTGCGTGTCTATAAAAAATAGGACGCTGCCAAAGGCTTGGTGGTTTCTGCCTGTTATTCTGTCCTGATGAGGCTAATGTTAAACTCACAGACAGGGACTGATACAGTATTATGAATACTCACATTGACACTGCTCATCAATACTTACTGCTGTTCTTTTAGTTCAAAATAGGCCCGTAGCTATTAATAACTTTAGTAACTGAGCATTATATCAATTATGACACCGACTAATCTGATAATACGTTTGTCTTATTAATGAGCAATACTAAACATTCAAAAGCGAAATAAACTGTTCATTGGTTTTCATAGTTTTCATACATTTTATCTACAGTTTTTTCATTTAACCTTTATATATACAAGTAGTCTCACTGACTCAATGTCAGGACAGACCTGTTTCAGACAAACATGCTTTATAAAAGTTACAGAATTAAATCCTTTCACTGTTTATGTGCCAAAAACATCATTTTTATTCTGAAGAAAATATTTTCTGAACTTGAAAAATAGCGCAGTGAGGTATACCTAATATCCAGCCTTCAGTCTGTCTTCTTGGAATCTGTTCCTATATTAAAAGAAGCAATCTTTTGTGTCTCCAGGATGATTTGAAAACAAATGGCAGCAGATGGGAGCAGCTTTCCTTCACGCTGGAGCTTGTTAACCAGGCGCTTTGATTAAGGACTCCTGGCAGCTGTTCTCAGTAAAGACCTCAGTGCTGATTATAGTTGCAAAAGAGAACAAAAAAAGTTTCGCTTCACACCACTCGAGCTCATTGTCTTGGTAAAGGTTGGGCATTTTGCTTTTTGCAGTTTTAAAAAGACTCCATGTTAAACTACAACAGCATCTTCACAGCTGCTGCTGTGCTATCACACACAGGTTGAGAAAACGCCGAGCTGCTTGGGCTTAACGTCGCACTCTTTATTCAAAGGTTTGCTCCTGGATACTTTTCACCTGCATGTCTGGGTGCAGATGTGGGTGAAACGCATGCAACTCACATGGTGAGACTCATGCATCATATGAAGCATCAAGTCACTCAATGAACCATTGCAGCCCAAGAAATAATTACACTTCTATTACAACAGCTCACAATGAGTTTGAACGAGGCCCCTCTGAGACACACCCCTGAACAAGTGATTACAGCCTGTAGGCAGGTTTACAGGGAGTTGCCAAAACCTGACGTTGTGTGTCAAAGAGGAGTCAGAGACACACAGACAGCACTGCTTTTGTTATGCCTCACTACAGTGCTGTGGTTGTGTAAAACATAGAGCAGTGGATAGGATCAGGACAACAGTACAATCTGTACATCTTTAATGCTTGTTGAACCAAAAAGACAAAACTAATCAGGCATGTTCTCTACACAGATATCCAAGCTGTCTGACGTAGTGCAAAAACTACAGTAATGTAACTTTTTGAGATTCTCTTAGTGCCCAAACAAAGGAGTACTTCTGGTTGTCTCAGGCAGTGCTGTGCTGCCAGCCTTCAGTCTAGTTGTTGGTGGACTTCTCAGCCTCAGTCTGGGACTTTCAAAGCAACAGAATACTCTAGAACAAACAACCTAGTTACCGGTTACATTAACATGGTTTATCAACTAGTAATGACTGACAGGTGCGACTGATAATACTGAAAAGTAGGCAGCAAATGTTAATGCTGTTGCCCTAATGTTAACCATAGCTTCTCCTTTAATAGTGACTTCCCATCAAAGGCCACTTAAAGCCAATTTTAACACCACGTTTTTCACAGCTTATAATTTGCAATGCCAAGGTGTGAGCTCTAAGCATAATCCCACGTGTACACGGAGTACCAGACCTCTTAACATTGTTTTTTTTAACGAGCATACTCAGCCAAATGCACATTATTTCTAAGCACGGAGCAAATGTGGGCACAAATGATACTGACGTTCTTCTCACTCGCAGCAGTGATCGTTTGATAGCGTGTGGCATCACTGCACAGGCCAGCTGTGGCAGTGTAACGTCTAACTACGACATTTCATTTTCTGATTGTTTTTCTTGAAAAATAACGTGTAAAGGACACATTTCACCATTAAAATTCAACTTGCTACACTTGATAGCCGAGACAACACGAGGGCGCATGTTTTCATGACTTCACAGGTTGGACAGTTGTGTCTGTATGTGAGCAGTTGTTTCTGACAGCTGCAGAGTACAGTGTGTACAGCCAGGCACAGATCACACCACCCAGCACAGTTTGTCAAGACTTATTCCTCCTCGTCACTATGACAGATTCACACATTATAGTAGTGCCAACCAAATACTTTCTATAGACAACGAGACCGTGTACAGGGCGAGACTTACATCGCCAATATTATGTAATCAAATCCTGCAAATGTAGCACTTGTAATGCGGGAAAATCCCACAAAATTACAGCAGTCTCATTATGTTCATGCTTTCTCGCCGTCCCTCGTAGGATTCACAGATTTCCTTTGCAGGAAGGCACACGGACGTGTGCATCTGATGGATGTCTCCATCAACTCATTACTTTATTATTGCAGAAGGACAGCATTAGCATAAGGCTAACGTGTGTGTGTGAACGACTAAACTGACTGAGTGCTAAAACTGACCTAAAGCTGGCTACAACAATATAAAAAGCACATTTGAACAAATCAGTGTAAGCGTAGTAGTTGCTGGGTGAAGATTATTACGTGCCTGCAGCCTCACGCTGCTCCACCTGCCCCCTCTGCTCCTCAGGCCTGAAGCACACTGACCGGGCTGCTCTGTATTTCTATTAGCTCAGGTTGGTTCTCCACACTCTGGACTCTCCTCAGTCCAGCTGTGGTTCCCTCGCTGCTCTGCACAGCCTCAGCATGGCACAGCTCAATATTCCATCTGCTATCTGTCATCTTTTGCATAACTGCAGTCTGCTATGTTAATGACGACAGACGGCTAATGTGGCTGTCGGGGAATTCATTGAAAACTCGTTTAAAAAAATGTAACAACACCAATCTGACTTTGTGCACAATCATATTATTATTTTACATAAGAAAGTCCTTGTGTGTGTTATACTACTACTACTAATAATAGCCGTTCATTAATCAAATCACTCAGCCTTTGATGTTAAACTGAACAGGGACTCAAACCAACAACCTCTGGGTTAATTTCAATGAAGTCCCCCATTATTTGTTAACACAGCAGACAGAAACTGTCCAATTACCCCCCAAAGTGTAGAAATGCTTCCACGGGAAGCCCTGAAGGGGAAGTATATGTCGGGCTCAAATAACACATGGACTTATGTAGTAATAAAAAGAGTGTAAAAAAACTAAATGTACTGTTTCTTGCAATTATCAAGCAAGAAAAGAAAATCACAGAAACAAAACAGAACTTGTCCCAGTGAAGCTGCAGCACCCAAATGAACAGACGAGATCTTTGCTGATCAGCTGACAACTTTGCACGCCATTGGCAAAAAAAGCACAGGCAGGATTTCTACCCCTCGACATTTTTATAGCAAGCAGACCTTTGCAGTGATCCGTATTATGAAAAGAAGTTTAGTTGGAGCATTTTAACTTAGCAATCAGAGTTCAGGCTTGGATCCAGCTGAGCATGGTTTGCAGTAAGTACTGAAAGAAAAGCAGCCAGATATTGCTTAGCATAAGAGTTAGCTTTAGTTAACTGTTGGAAAACCTGCAGGTGACACAAAGAGCTCGTTACAGATGTGGCAACACTCTGATAGGTTTGCTGGACTGATGTCATGCATCCAAACAGACACTAGCTGTGCCTGAAGTCACGCTGCCTACTCACACACTACATTTAACCTTTGCTATGTTATGTGAGATTCCATATTCCAAAGGTAAACATTTTGTTTACTTGATGCCCTGATAATGACCAATGCAACACAAAGGTTTGTGTTTATGACGAGTTCCTGCCATAAAGGACATCTACAGGAAGCAGAATCATCAAAGACCCCAGTCACCCATCACATGGACTCTTCACCCTCCTGCCCTCTGGGAGGCGCTACAGGAGCCTCCGGACTAAGACCACCAGGTACCGGAACAGCTTCCTCCCCACAGCTGTCAGACTCCTGAACTCTGACCCACGTTAAACTCAAGGACTGAACATACACACACACACAACCACCTACACACACACACAATGGACAACTGTACCCTCAAACACACAATAATAACATGGACTGAACCACCACTCACAACCACTAGCACTTTATATAGCCTCTGTAGAAACTATCTACACCCTCACTTATCTTAACTGCACTACTGTATAGTTCTGTGTAAATAATCATTCTGTACATTCGATAATTTTTAATCCTACAACTGTTTATAACCTGGTTCACATTTCTGTATAGCTATATATCTCATATTTCTGTATAGTTTCATATTTATAGCCTGTACATAGCTTGTACTCACTACAGCCTGTACATACTTATAGTTATAGCATATTCATAACATACTTCATACCGTGTACATTATAACATACCATAATAGACCCATTTCTGTAATATACTCACATATCTATATTATTGCTAACGCACTTTCTGGATGGATGCAAACTGCATTTCGTTGCCTTGTACCTGTGACATGTGCAATGACAATAAAGTTGAATTCTATTCTATTCTATTCTACATCTCTGCAAACACTGACAGATTTGATCTTCTAAACAACTGCTGCAGCACGCTCCAGCTGTGTCCAAGCATTCCTGAGCAGAGTGGCAACACCACTATTTGAATTCCATAAAAGAACACATAATCGTAGCATTTTGGACACAAACTGTTGCATTAGTCAGACTTTTAGTAACTGCCAAAGATGTTGCAGCAGGGAGGAAACGTTAGGAACAACAATCCCGACCATAGCAAAATGCAAAATACAACAGTTCTGCCATGAAATAATGAAATCCACAACATGTTCATAGAACCCCGTGTTGGGTTCACAGCGATGAGACTTCGGCTGTCTTTTGAAGATAAGATTTCCCAATCGCACGTCCCTGAGGTGTAAAGCTGAGCTTTAACTACGGTCAAGAACAGCAGAGGTTTGCATTTGAAAGAAAGAGCCAGTGTGATGAAACACCACATATCTGAGCCATCAGCTGGATGAATGCTTTGATCAGAGCACAGACAGATGTGGTCTGTGGGATATATGAAGTATCAGGTACAATAAAAAGAGCAGAATGTTCAAACTTGTAGAAAGGCTGTTACTGAGCTTTGTCTGGTTTGTACAGCCACTCAATTAAGCACTCACTCAGTCATCCAGTGAAACTGTGTGAAACTCTACAGAAACATAAAACAGTTCATCAGGTTTGTTTCACTTTGCATCCTGACACATACTTTCAAGTGTTTTAACGAGCTGCCACTAGTTTAAAGGGTTTACAACCTACAAAATACTGCATGTTTGAGTACAGTTCCAGGTTTTGCCTTCAGCTTCAACAAGACCCCACATCTACTTAGGGCAATAAGTAAGGGCAGCCAATAGTGAGACAACAAACCTAAGGGCTCAGACGTCACCGTGCCATTTACTGCTGCTCACTAAGTTCATTGCTGAACTGAGGCGTTCATATTTTACCAGCTTCTCTCAGACACACGAAAACTTAGTGAACGTGTTTATCCTGAAGAACATTTAAGGCATCAGCTCACTGACGAGTACAAATGTAGGAAAGCTGCATTCATGTGGATGGGAACTGAGATCAAAAGCCTTTTTTTAAAAACACAACACAGCAGGTTAAGGGCTGTGTCAGCAACAACGTGGGACCACAGGGAGGTTAGGTAGGACTGATTTACCACACAGGATCATCTCTACTATGCTCAAGCTCATCTGACTCCTCAAGGCCAGTTAGTAGGACAGGGCGATGAAATGGCAATCATCTCAAAATAACTTTCCCTCTATCCGGTCGTTAAGTGATGACGTGACGAATCCTACTTCCGGGCCTAAAGTAGTCTGCGTTTAATATGGCTTTTGTGTTGTTAACATGTTTAATATTTTGTATTTTCTTCTATTTGATCTCAAAAAGCTCCTAAAACAGTCAGTGATCACTGTTGACCTCCCTCGGCTTTTATTACCGCTAATCATTTATTTAAGCTCAGTTTTTAAAACCTTAGGATGTAACTACAGCCCAGCCCATGCAGCAGTATATGAATGACTAACCTCGTATTGTGGATGGATTATCTCAGTTGATTCTCCTGGCTGAAGTTTGGTCCTTTTACAGCATCCTGCCATGCGATTACATTTGTTCCTGACCACTGAGAACACTCACGTTAACTTTTATCGAGTGGAAAAAAAGTTAGCTTGTTTATATTATGCTAACATAGCTGTGTCGCTAGCGGTCACGTAGCACATCATTATATACCAGCTAGCCCAACTTCAGTAACCCTACAAACGTCACTGCTGTTTAGTTTTCTGTCTTCATTTATGCTGGAAGTGATAACAGAGCTGTACGTTTTCATTTGTTTCCAAAACCCCGCAGTCAGGACATGCTATATTGTATTTAGATAGAAGCTAGCGAGCTAACTTCCTGCTAACTTCTGACTCCGTTAAATGTCATAAATTCAGTTTTCATGGATGCCTGGATGTTAAACTCAATTGTTACACCTGGTAGAGCAGAACGCTGATCATTTTATTAAAGATGAAAGACTTTAGACAGTTTTTCAACTCTCAGTAATGCCATAGTGATCGTTTGATATATGGACCTGCAGCGGAGTTTAGGCCCAGACACGGCTAGTGACGTCAGACTGAACGACCAGATAGAAATAGACTGTCGAAATAAAGTCGACAGAACTCATTCCAGCCACATCGTGACAGACGCAGCGCACTATAAAATAAAGACTTGTGAAGATAACGGGAGCCAACTTATTTTGGTAACTATGGGGTTCTGTGTGGTCAAAGCATTCGACTCCAGGCACACAACGCTCAGCTGAAAACACTTCACACAAGTGTATATCACAAGTGTCAGGCCAAAGTATTGGAGGAAATCCACAACGTGGCCCAGTACACAGCAACAACACACAGCAACAACACACAGCAACAACACACAGACAAACAGCGTGTCCAGAGACAGACGGGCTGATTTCCTGCCGACCGCACGGAGGCAGTGATGACAGCTCGTCTCTCCCTGAGAGCTCAGCTCCTGTGCATGTGCGACATGACGCCAGATAAGGAGCATTTATGACATTTTTGATGGTTTAATTGAAATGTAAAAAAAGAAGAAGTCACAGAAAATGCACTGCATTGATAAATATGTAATTATCGAGATAAGAACTGACTTACATCAGGATTATTTTCTATTTAAAGTCAGACAAAGAAGCAGAATAGCGTACTCTGCATGTTCAAAGCATTTTTTCACAAAGGCACACGTGACCTGCACAGAGTTCACAGATCCAGGTACAGTTTGTGCCTTAGCACAGAGTGGACAACAGCTGCAAGCCTCTCAGCCGCCGCACTGAGACAGCGAAGTTTTATTATCATTTATTTATTTAGCCTGACACAGTCGTCAGTTTTCTTTATGCTTTATAGCATTTCACTGCATATCGTACTGTGTATGACTGTGTACGTGACAAATAAAATTTGAATTTGAATTTTGAATTTGCTCCTCTTTGTTTACGTCTCAAAGTTCATTGAATATATAGAAATGCTACAGTATTATGTGCTAATATCTACATTACTTATTTGGAAGTGACCAAAGAATTTAGTTTTCCATTTTGTTTGTTTTTGCTCAGAATTTATTTATTTTATTCAACTTCTATTTTTTATATTTAGAATTCTGTGGTGTGATGTTCCACAGCACATTTATCTGTACATTGTTTCACTTTTGACAGAAAATAAATCATATTTAAATCAAATGAGTTATACCTTCACTTTGGAGTGAAAATGAACTTTCAAGCTTTCCAATCATTTGATTCATATGAATTATTGATTCTCATTGGCTCCGTTTTGAGAGTCTCCCTCATGACTAAGCAGCAACGAGGAAATTCCACTCATGCAAATGAATCTGATGCTGTGCGTGTTTGTGGAGGTACGCTGCTTTCTATTTGTCACGATTACGCATATTACACACAACACTTTTCTTAAAAGTAATGCAGTAATCACTCCCAGGGAAAAGTAATTCATTACACTACTTGTAACGTTACTTTCATGTTACTCTGTGAAACACACTCATAATTTAACAATATAAACCTGAGGCTACACCCTCACACACCAACACAAATCCCGAATGAGGACACACACGTCTCTAAGATCTTAGTGAATACGAAGCTGATCGCACAACGTGAAACTGAACAGCAGCACAAAAAGGTGATCGACACAGTGCTTCTGCTTTAGGAACCTGAACAGGTAGAAGAGGAGGCTGTTTGTTACCTGTTGACGTTCAGGCTCTGCTGCTCGGGTTCAGCATTCACTCAGGTTTCACTCTGGGTCCTTGGCTAGCTTAGCGCTAGCATGCTGTCTGTGCAGATGCTTGCAGAGAACCAAAGTTGTGTTAGCAGCACAGTGCAGTTGTTTCTGTCCTGGATGCAGGACATTTACCGTTTATCGCGTCCTTTTGTGCAATAAAAATAATCCATGCTTTAGCCTGTATCGCAATTTCCCTCCTCTGACACGCCAACTGAAATCAGCTGATTGTAGCACGAGTGCAAGACCTGATAGGCGGGACGGACACTTTATGTTTCCCTTCACAGCATACCACGGCCCAGCTGCTTGGGCCTAAGCAAGGTTCTGTTGGACTACGGTCGAGCTCTTACCAGAGCCAAACAGGAAGCTCCATAACAACAGCTGCCTCTGTGAACATCACTGTGTTCAGTAATAAACAGACAGCAGGCAGCTAGCTCATTTTAAAAGTGGCTACCAGTAGCCTGTTTAAAATCCTGTGACACCCAAACATCACAGGATCAAATAACAATAGTGAAAACTGATGTAGCAGAGACTGACAGATTCTCCCTGTCACTGCACACATGGTGTGGCTATGCAACTATGAAAGCCATAATGCAGCGATTAGAGCCATCGTTCATTTGACATGTTGCACAAATTCAGGATTTCATCAGCTGTAATCCTCCCTCACTGACCAAGGGAAGTGCCATCAAACCCGCCTCGGTGTGGACATTTGGATCGCTGAGCTCCCAGTTGATGTGTCACCAATCTAACACCTGCAAAATGCATGAGAAGTTGATTACAGCCAGACAAAGCTTTGTCTATTAGATCGAATAACCAGCCAATCTCTCCTTACATGTCCCAGTGCTGGACGGGTCGGACAACATGAACTCGTGCACATTACTGAATATTGAAAAATGCAAGACAAATGAAGGTAACTGCAATAAATTATTTTAGGACGGAAGAGGGCACATTAGGCCTCATGATGACACAATCATTCATTTTATTGTACTATGAGAGTTTAAATCACGACTTCCTGAAGAGGAAATTAAACCCTGTGGTGAGCCTTCAGTCAGCTAGCTGAAGACGTCCAGTATATTTATCAATCACATCTAGCTAGCTTAAAATCAAAATGTGTGCAAATAATCATGTTGGTAAGTAACGCAGTGGTAGCAGCAGGTTGACATTTATTTGTATTGGATCAAAATGACGTGGTTAGCTGTTCTACGTACAAATGGTTTGTTTGTTTTTTCAGCCCACACACCAAAAACTCAATTAACAAAATATGAATTTAAAGCTTTAGCCCATTTTAGCAAAAGATGGGTTTCATTTGAACAGTTTTACCATTTTTAAAATGCCAACAGGTCAAAATGTCCCCTTAACAACAACAATTAAAGGTTTTTACTCACAAGTGAAAATCGAAAGATAAACTTAACAGAAACAGTGATTTGTTTTATCTCAATATCAACTGATATGGGAAAAAAGATTCGAGAATAATTTTCCACATCACTCAGCCCCATCCAGCGTAGATGAAGGCACCACTGCACCACTATAATTGTTTTTAACTTTGCCTTCTGTCAGCTTTGAGCTTCCAGACTGTGTTTATACTCATCTAAAACGTGAGTGTAACTGTGCTCTGACAGGATCTCTTTTGTAGTGATCTTGTAAGTCAGTTACTGTAGTAGGCCATGACTAGGTGCAGTTCAGTTCTTCTCAGTACAATACTCTATGATTGATTCCTGGACTAATTCAGGGACTGGAGTATTGATTTTAGGCAGTGATGAAGCCCTGACATCCGGCTCTCTCTGCCATTACATCTTCCAACACCTAGCTCACCACAAAAACAAACTAATATCTTAAACTCTTGGCTTAAGATATCAGGCCAACAATTGCACTTAATATCTTTTCAGCTGTCAATAAATACAGGCTGATCCAAACGTTTCTGCTACCACAGAATCACATTTTCTCTTTAAAAAACTGATCAATTCATATCCGTTGGAATGAAACAAGGTTATCACATAAGAACCATAATGAGGACTGCACAGCTTCAACCAAGTCTGCATGCACGTGCACGTAAACACACACTCTGACTTGCAAAGACAACAGCACTCAGAACAGGAGAGGAGCAGGTGCACAGCACGGGTATCTCAGCGTAGTTACAAGGTCTGCATGCTTCTCATTTGAATGGCCAACTGAAACTTTGAATGAGACAGTGAAGGCCTCCATTACATCATCTGACTAAGGGCAACCTGGTGAAGGTCATCCTAAGTGTTTAATGCAGGGACACTGGAGACTCTGGAGATGCACCAATCAGACGGCCAGGGACCAGAATCAGCTGATTTCACCGTTCCTGGACCGGTGATCGGCGCTCAGCCTCCCATATGACTAATTATAAGCCAGTGTGTTTCATCCATGCACAACACATGCACAGTGGCACAAGCAAGTAGCCACACACACACACACACACGCCTACACGCTAACATGTCCTTAGCATGGGATTTCCTCATTGTGAGCAAAGACACAAAATAACCCAAAGTACTTGTTTGGTGAAGTAAAATGCTGAAGTTGCCTGGACAGCGACTCATTTTCAGTTACCAATGTAACCCTCCTGCCAGAACTTTATTATCTGCTGTTTCAATGAGAGAAGATGCTTTCAATTAGAGCAATCTGGGATACATTTAATAATTTATTTTACAATGAAAATGAGATTTTGCATTAAAGAAAATAGAATTTCTTGGTATATGCTGTCAGGTATATTTCTTAGAAAGACAACTGGAATTTATACACTTTATACACTTCAAATCAGTCAAACAAATTTACAATTAGTGCATTTCCATGGACTCTGAATTTCACTCCAACCCAGACGACTTTGTTCAGGCAAACCAAACTTCTCATTCTGTGAGCAAAAATGATGATTACGACTACCACAGCATGGTTATTAAAAGAATGTGCACACAAATTATAATAAGGCTTCCAGACAAAAGAAATAAAAGAGTTAGCTAAGATACTGAAAGTATCCAAAGACTTTGCACACACCACACTCAATAAATCTAACATAAGCCACAGCAGAGGAAACAAGAGAAATGTGCGTTTTAGCTGCACACCAGGATGAGAATGGGTTTCAATTAACCGAACAGTCCTTTTTTTGTCTACAGCAGCGGCCCCCAACCTTCGTTGCTCCACAGACGGTTTAACGTCAGACAGTATTTTCACAGACCGGCGTTTAAGGTGTGGCGGATAAATACAACAAAATAAAATGATACGACACAAACTGGTATTTAGTAAATATAACAATAAACGTGAATTCAGTGTGCAATTGTGTAACTTTATTAGCAGCGTCCTCCTGAAATGCACCAACAACATTGAGGGTAACGTCCTCCTCTCTGCTCCTTAACGCTCTCTGGTCGCTATGGTAACGTGTAAACATTTCTTTCAAAATAAGACGCACAACTACAACACGGGAAAGACCCAGGGAAGCTGAGTTAACGATAAAAACCCTGAAAACCATAAATTTCACACCCGAGCCTCAACTCTCACGGCCCGGGACCAAACGACTCACAAACCGGTACCGGGCCGTGGCCCGGGGGTTGGGGACCGCTGCTCTAAAACGTCCATTTCCCTCTCATTCTTACCGGTGCCTGGTGAGATACGATGATCTGGTGGCAATGGAAAGTGGCACCTAGCAAAGCTGTTTGCAAACAACACAAATAAAAGAATGCACTACCAACTTCAAGCAAATATACTGTGAGATAGTGTGACACTGATTCGATTTATTGGCACTGTGCAAACATTAAAAGAGTAAAAGTATAAAACCAGAGGCGACTACAGCTTCAATAAGCCCTGTGTGGAACTTCTTTACGTGATAATTAGTAAAGGAGGTCGAGTGCAAACTGTCAGGTAAAGCTAGCCAGTCTGCCACAGCTACACGCAGTCATCTGGGAGCAGTTTGAGGTCTTCGGTAGTAAAAAAGTCAAATCGCTCCCATTAAATTCAAATAGTATTTGTGGTTCAAATGTGCCTTGTTTACATTAGCATGCCCATTAACTGCATACACAGATAAGGTCACGCAGTTTTGCTGTGTGAACTCATCACAGGGGCATCGTTGGCTGGTCTGTAATGTTATTGCTCATTGTTAATAATGGACAAACAAGAGACTGCGTCAGTTACCTCGGAGATTGGATGTCGGAACTTGGAAGTGTTTTCAGTCCCGAGTTTGTGCATTCAAAAGAAAGCTTCTTAGTAAGGTAGAGCCGTCAAGCATCACAGCATAAGACTCGTACTGCTGAAGTACATTCATGATAGAGCCTGGTCAGTGCTTATTTAGTGAGTCACAAATAGAAAAAGTGGCAGGACAGTTTCAAAGTTTCCGTTTTATTACTGTTTATGTTCACTGCCACCATCTCGGATTGTTGGTAGTGTTGCTCTGACTTTCCAAGTAAGAAACCCTATTCAGACTAGGAACTCTGAAATTGCACCTTCTGAATTCATCTGGATTCTTACCCTGGTTGATAAACACGAGTGTGACCCAGAAACATGTAGACTCTACAAACAGGAATGTACACAGTCACTGAGCACAGTAGCAAAACAGTGTAATGGTTTACACAGTTGTCTAACATGCAAAAGGTCCCTGGCATCGCATCAGGAAGGGCATCGGGTATAATGATCTGCCAAATCAAATATGCAGAGCTATTTGCTGCCACGACCCCTTGTGAATAATGGAACAGCTGATAGAAGCTTCTTAGAAATGAAATCTGCACAATACCTTTGATCTCTCAGAATTTTATTAACGGACTTGTCAGATACCTACTTTGCGGCGCCTCAACTTTTCTTTATTAGGGGACAAAACTGACGACTGTCAAGGCTCCACCTTAAATACATTCAAACAGGTTTCAACGCACACAAATGCTTAACAACAGCCAACCAACACATTACATCTATTTGCTGCAGCTGGTTCTGCTGCAAACAGTGCAGATTAGATATACTGATGTCACAAGTGAATACTGTCCTCACACGCTCTTGCAAAAAGTTGCAAAGACAGAATGACCTTAAATACCATTCATTCAAAACCACTGCTTCCTTTAATTTCTCCCTTTTTGAAATAAAACGTACGGTGCTTGAAAATGTCTGTTAATTCTGAATTCTATAATTGAAATGATCTTTCTCTGTTTTGGGCACAGAGGGCAACGTTTTCACTTGGATTAATGATGTTACTGTTCACTTGGAACAACAGCTGCAGCCATATAGTAAGTGCTGTGCAACACATAAAGCCTCTCATCACAGCATCAAGGCAAAAACGAAACAAAAACAAAAGAACACAAATTCCCACAATCAGCTGTCTCGCTCAGCCTCGCACGCGTTAGCCCCCCCAACAGTGCGTGAAAGTATCACTACAGCTTGTTAAACGAATATCGCACTACGGCGAGGCACATAGGACAGGTGACGCTTGTTTGTAAATAGCTTAACACTTGGGAACGACTCTGTCCACTAGAGCCAATCATCCAGCGCCGCCGACTCTATGTAATCCCAAACACTAAAGTCGCTAATGCACTGTGGAAGGGTCTGCTTGTTTTACACGCCAGATGTTAGCTGGACACTTGAGTGAAAGTTCCTGTTGTTAAACCGAAAGCAAAGGTTAAGGCGGAAATGTAGGTGACATACATGTATTTAAGTCAAGTGACAGAAGTAAACCGAGCCGTGCTCATTGCTCGTGGGATACTTTGAGCTATGAGGGAAACGATAACTTGGGCCCGAAAGCAACTCCCTCAAGTCTTTATCAAAGCCATTCCGGGGTACGCGCTGTTCTGTTTTCCTGACAGAACCTCGAGCCGAATATCTGACAACTGCACGGCCTCTCGCTTTCTGTTGACATTAGCCAACTATGAAAAAACGCGGATGAAAGTTTCTGCATTATTACAAGCAAGTGTGCAATTCCGCGACGGTAAAACACGCCGGGAACGGAATAAAACTTTAACTTTTAGCGAAATTCTTCTTTTATTCCTGCTGCCTCACTCCGACAACACACAGCGCCGTGGACGCGGAGAGCAGGGTCAGATCGCTGTTATGTTTAAATATGTGTTATGAAACGTTGCTGTTTCAAAAAGAACTGCGCACCGAACTGCTACACAGAACCCGACACTTCTGCTGAGGTCCAAGTCACGTTTGTCCACGAACCAACAATCCCACGATTAGCACGGCACTTGAATTGCACGAATTGTGAATGAAGTTCGTTATACGCCGTCCCTTCATAGGACATAAACACATTTGCGGCTATGTTAAAAATTAATATGAACATTAGCTTAGGAAGCGCGACGCACCGCGATTTAGCTACCACAGTGGCGCACAGCTAGTTTTTGGAGAGGCTGCTGTTAATAGCAAGACTGCTGTCAAAAATACCCCCAACCCCACCCTCTAAAACAAACATACCGCATATGCAAGACGAAGCCCGTGTCCAAATATCACTCGGAGTCCCAGTGGGTGTGCATTCCGCCTCAACTGGAACCAGCGTTGATCTCCGTCGGTTAAAGTGAACGGGACACAGCGCCAGGGTTTAACCTGAAATGACCCGCGCCAGTGCAAATCAGGCGAGGTCTATGCGCGCGGAGCGGACTGAGTGCAGGGTGAGCTAACGGTGTGAGCGACTGTGTCAGTGTTTGCTCTGGACGCTGAAAACTTCAACGTGGAAGCGAAAACAAACGCTGAAAAGAAACAGCTCAGACACATTACAGACGACACAATTGCAGCTCTCCGACTGAACGCTGTGGGGAATTAGAGAGCAGAGCAGGAACTGCGCGAAATAAGCCTCGCCCTTATTACAAACTCCAAGTTTTTTTCTCCTCGCTCTTTTTCGATGGCGGTTGGCTGCTGGTACAGTAGGCCCGCCTGGTACATGCCGACAGGGCAGGAAACGCTGCTCCGGCTTTATTCTGCACTCGTGTGAGGTGGGCTAACACACTACTACTGCATATATACGCAACACTGGCCTAAATACAGCACATATATTGGACTTTAGTCATTTTTGCGTCACTTTCTATAGCTACATCAGAATGCAAGTTATGCATGTGCACACAAGTATGTAACAAATGCTTTATGCAGAAACCTGAATACTGTTTTCTAATCGTGTCTTTGTTTCACATAAGCCATCATTTACTCGATTCATTGTTTCACGTGTGTGTAGAACATTAAGTAAGGTTGGATTTCCATAGCAATGCTCTTGTTTTCACAGACTGCAGCAACAACAGTGAAAACTATTAAAGTAAACCACTGATGAAAAGAAGGATGTTAATCTGGCTGTATCATAGAGAATTAGGTCATCTGAACTTGAATGTCAACATACTGTGATGTAATAAATTTGTGACTTCAAAAGTTACTCTGTCTACCAGAAATATAACATCTTGGGTTTTTCCTCACTGCTTTCCTTTTGGCGGGGATCCTCCTCACCGTGCAGGGTGGGCAACCCTCCAAGTTGTGAGTGTAATGACTGGAGAACAAGGCGACATCGGATTTTGAAATCGACACCACAGGTGGATCTACTAAAGCCTTGGATGAGTTTGAATCTCAGTTAGCGCAGCCTCAAGGTAAAGATCAGAGGTCAAGTTTTCTGAAAATCTGGTGAATGTGAACATTTGAGAACGAGACAATGCAGAAATGTGAAATTATTACCAGGTTCATCTCAGGTACTTTGATGTCAAGTAATGAAAATTACTGAGGGGTTTCACATTTATACCACAGGTGCTTCTACTACGTTCTTAATAGTTTTAAATGAACTTTTTGCAGGACTGAATATTCAAACCTTGGACAGAATTCTGTCTGATCACAACTTGACAGGGACGACTCATACAACTGTAAATGATCTGTTAACCATTTTAAGACTAAGAGTCAGTGACATGTGGTTTTTGATTAGTGATGGTTTGTACAAAAGACTTGGTTTGACACTCATCACAGCTTTCACAAGGCTTTTGCTTCTAGTGAAGTAGTGTTTGTCCTTAATTCCTGTAGATCACTTCAAGCATATAGTCAGATGGCCTTACAGCACAGTGAGAAGAGTCAGCGTCACTCCAGAGCTCCAGTTTGTAATTCTTGTAATTATATTAAACCAGCTTTTTTTCACTTTTACTTTCACACTCTCTTCAGACTCTTAACCTCAATTAGTTGACTTGACTTAAACCATTTAAGGCTTCAGCCTGCTGCCTTCTGGCAAGAGGTACCAGAGCATTCGGGCCAGACTACGAAACAGGCCGTCAGTCTCCTGAACACTCAGACACTGGACTGACACACACACACAACCCCGTTCAGCTATCTTAGTGAGGACCCTCATTGACATAATGGTTTCCCTAGCCCCTGACCCTAAACCTAACCATAACCTAATTGTAACCCTGACACTAAAACCCCATTTTGAGCCTCAAAAATGCCTTTAAATGCCTTCAAAAATGTGAGGACCGGGTTGTGTGTCCTCACAAGCGACTGCTGGTTCTCACAAGTATAGTAGAATGCAGATTTCGGTCCTCACAAAGATAGCTAGACAGGAACACACACACACACACGTACCTTCATACATTTCATTACCTCAAGTACCTTTTGCACAATGCTCAGTCTTTTTGCACAACCCACTGTCATTATTGCACTTTCCTGTTGCACTGTTGTGTGCCTACATCGTTCTGTTCTTTCTGGGGTTGCACACGTGCACTTTCTGTCGTCCTGTGTTGATTTACGCCGTCTTTTCTCGCTGTGTACTGTACCACTGTATGTGGTTGAAATCACAATAAAGCCATTTGACTCTTGACTCACATTTTTATACAAGACAAAGCTACATTTGATAACTGGATGCAGTAGAGAAATCATCATCAAATGTTGCTCGGCTACGAAGAAAAATGCACCGATTAATAAAACATTTTCAACTCTGTTTGAGTTCAAATATAATCTAAACATACAAACTTAAAATAGTTTAAACAATACAAAGCCTAAAGACTACAGGAGGGTTTTAACAAGTGAATGGCATATACAGGACATTTGTCCACCTTCCAAAGTACAAAATATAAAGTTTGAATATCTGGTCCAAGCTAAGAAGATCAGCTCAGCTGACAATCTGCCTGGAGATTCATTCTTCATGGTCTGTATTTATTTTTACTCTGATGTGGAGTTTCATGAATGATTTGAGTAAAATGAAGTATATTTTGAACATTGCGAGGCAGTTTAGAGCAAGTAAGGAAAGCGATAAGTAGATGGCATCAGCAGACTGGTACTTTATTTCCTGGCATCTCCATCCTGCCATCTTACAACAACCCCAGTTGTCAAAATCTTACTGGTTTTATACAGTTTTACACACACCTGAACCTCATTAGTCTCTACCATTAAGAAATAGGTTAGACCAAACAATGCAACCTAAACAAAGAAACAGGAATAAGATTATTCACCCCATTGACAAACCCATTCACACAGCTAAATGGTCTGAAAGGTACAACACTGCATAAACTCAAAGGCTACTTAAAAAACAAACAATACTATACAAACGGAAAAACCCTTCGTTTGGTTGCACCCAGTGAGGCAGTCAATGATATGGTGACCCTATATAAACAGGAAGTGATGGGTCAGCCCCTCCCACACACTTGTTTTGAGTATATGACCAGAACAAAGGGACAACCAAAGGTAAGTATAAACAAAGCAACATAAGCAAACATAATTTACCAGACATTTACCTGTCAACACAAGAACATTTAAATCACCTGAAGGTTGAGTATATTAGCTCTAAGAGCATATGCATGGATGTAAACTGTGCTGCCACAAACAAACTCAGGATGGTATGTAGAGCAAAGTTACACCAGCAGTGTCTAAACTAAAGCATTATGGCCAACTGTAAAATAACATGGGATAAATTATCAATATGTTTAAGGGACAAGTGGTAGATAAGTTCAAGCCTACCACTTCGTCACAAGCATTTTAGGAGGCTGACGACTGCCCTGTTTATGCAATTTTATGCGAGTTCACAAATGTCAATTAAAGTCGATGCTTAGGAAGGATTCCAATATCAATGTGAAATGAATCACTAGAGTTGCTGTCACTTGGTATTTCTATCACTATGATGTTGGTTAGCCATCACCAGTTTGTCCGCCTGTATCTGGAAGTACCACAGGATCTTAGCTTGGTCATTCTCCACCACCCTAGGGGGACATTTTGCGCTTGGACTTGCAGGCCATACTCGGCACAGATGTCCCTGTATATTATGCCGGCCACTTGGTTATGGTGTTCATTCTATGCCCTGCCTGCTAGCATCTTGTGTCTTGCCATTATGTGCTGGATTGTCTCGGGGGCATCTTTGCCTGGTGTGGTAGACCTCAGGCTCTATAGATCTTGTTCTTTGAGCTTGTTCTTGTGCTGCTATGATTAGTGCCTCTGTGTTGTCTTTCAGCTTTGTCCAGCCACTGGTAGGATTTCCTCAGATCAGCCACTTCTTCTATTTGCCAGCAGTAAATATAATGCTTCCAGCAGCTCCTGAACAATGTCCCCTCTAATGTTTCATGTGTCTGAGCGAACACACAAACTCCCTGAGCGTCCCTTGGACCACTGTGAGCAACAGCAGACGTGTGCACTGTGATCACACCAGCATCCAATCCATCCAAGTTACATGTTTATTAAAGTAATCTAATTACAGCATTTATGTTAGACTACTTTTAATTAACTGCTTTAGCCCACTTACAATGAAAATTTAAAAAATCTTGTTCCTGACCTGTGTAGCATGTTAACACTATTGGAAGGAAAAATAACTTCAACTCCAATTTTGAAAACACAACTTTCTTTATTTATTATAAATCTCTGACTTGTATTCTGAGTCTGTGGGTCTGGCAGAGAGTCTGTAACTCTGTCTGCCAATACAGTAAATAATGACCAATGTTGGTATTAATTATATAGTTACTTCTTCAAAAAGTAACTGAGTTATGCAAACAAAGTGTTTGCAGCTGTTTACCTAAACTGCAGCCAAGGCGTTTTTTAAATAAACATTTCAAACTATTTACAGAACAATCAGCTGTTCCACACAAATTATTTGTGCCGCTCCAAAAAATAATTTCTGTCCACTATGAGATGAAGGAGAACAACAGCCCTGATACCTTGCAGGCCTGACAGCAGCAGATGTATCACTGCTGTAAAACCATGTAACACTCAGCAGTCGTCTCATTGTTCTGACCACACAACTACTATACACTACACCTACTACAACTACACACTACTACACACTATTACACCTACTACCCACTAACTACACCTACTACACACTAACTACCACTACTACCAGATTTGTGCTAAACGTCGCAAATCTCTCACATCTCAAACACGCCGTCACTCCTAAAACTTGCCCCGTCCTAAACAACTAAATGCCATGTTGCCATATCATTCTTTGATTGGTCCCATGTGGTACATTTTTCCACCAATAGGAAAGGCTGGGAGGTTTTTTTGGTGTTGTCTTTGCTCACAGGCTTTCGAGCGTTTTCCTTATAAAACACAGTTTTTACCGTTTCTTCCCGCAGTAAATATAAACAACGACAGTATTCAGGAAGAAAACCAAACATTGCAGATATTTTATCATAACTCTGGTTTTACGTGGCCGATCAACACAATTTAAAAACTGGTATAAAGTCCACACTTTTTCCGTCAGTTGTTCCGTCTGTCCTGCTCACATCTCCAATGGTTGTACACGTTGTCGTTAACGTGGCTTCACTCCACATCAGCCGCTTTGCTAAAACACCGGTGTCGCACATAAGGACGCTGTCATAGCCTGTCAACGAAGTTGATTAGCTGCGTATACACGAATGTGAATCGCATCATTGGCTGGACTTTGGGATAAGGTGGCATCGTTCTGATCCCATAATTGTTAAAGTTTTAATTTTAATTTCAATTCAAGTTAGATTTTTTGTGTGTGCGCAACGCAGATTTTCTGTGCGCGGAGACCGTACCAGCAGTGCGCAATTGTGCACACGCGCAGCTTAGAGGGAACATTGCTCCTGAGTCTACCCTGGGGTGCAGATGGACATTTTTAAATTCAAGTATTGAGTGGCCTTGGAAATTGGTACTTTCCAAAAAATAAATTTTGCAGGGATTCAGCCCATAGATAATTGCATTAAATTCTAATTTTGCTGATACATTTGGTTCGAGTAGTTGCAAACTCAAGTCAGGTTGTAGACTATAGACTGCACTGCATCTACCTGTCATTAGCATAAGTACCACATTTAGTCACAATGTCAAAATCACAGGTGAAGTGAATAATCTTGATTATCTTGTCACAATGTTATGTTGTATATTGCTGAAGACCAAGCACATCACCCAAGCATACTCAGTGACGGTGGTCACTTGAACCTGTAAGGAAATACCACTCACCACAAAGAAACATCCCAGGGTTTTGGCCTAGCTGGGTCCTGACCGCCCTCCCCCTAGGAGCTGACGCAGGAGCTCGCTGGGTGCCAGCCACCTCCAACCAAGGAAGAAATATTGGTGTGGGAGAGGACTGGGTCGCAGCTGCCCTCGCCCTGGACACAGTTGCAGGGACCCACCAGACACCAGCTGCTTTCACCTGAGAAACGGGCACGGGTACTGAGGAGGACTGGCTTATGATTGTCCTCACCTGGGGAGCCGGAAATGACTGAACACCAGCTGTTCCTACCTGAGGAACTGGTACAGGTGCGGGGAGGAGCTGCGTCCGAGCTGCCCAGGGATCAGGGATACAGACGGACAGGGGGAAAGTTCAAGCGGGACTTCAGATAAAAGCAAAGTCTCTTGCGAAACAGTTTTTAGATTCCCAGTCCATACATTCATGTCTGTGACTGATTTGAAGAGACAGAGAGAGCCCCTGGAACACGGAGGCACTAAAAACAAGAAACACTGGGACGGCACAGAGACAGAAAAAGACTAAAAACTATAACATGAGCACAAATGCGTAAAGAGAACCAAAACCATGGCTGACACAAAGCCAAAGAAAATTAACAAAACTCAAACATGAACACTAGGTCACCAAACCCAGCACCATGACACAGTGTTGCCCGTATTTGTGCACATCCAACAGCATAGGTGACTTCACTATTATATAGTGATATAATTAGGATATAATGGTAAACTGCAATCTTTTCACCACCTCACATAGTTCAGCTGTCCAATTAAACAATAATCATTAAAAAAATATCCATTTTGGATTCAGGTCAAGACTTAAAGTTCAGGCAGATGGCCTCATCAACAACAACTGTGGAGGAGAAAACCCAAAGCTTTAAACACATGATAATGTTGGCGTGGAGACTTTTGTGATCTCTTGAGAAAATCTGGTTAATTTGTCAATATAGGACCTATTTGCTGGTGTGATGACCACGAAGCCTCCTTAGCTATCGAGCTGCTTGGGCTGATAAAACTCCACTAAGAAAAGCCCGCTCTAGGAAGACTTCTGTTTCCACATTTCTTGCGGGTTCTGCTGTGTCTCTTGAGAGTAAAAGCATGCAAATTCTTGGTTTATTTCTATCTAGTTCAGTTCTAGTCCTAAACTCGATGACAGTTGTCTGGCCATTGTTATAATTTAACTTAAATTTTACTCTAAGTTTAGATTTATTATTGTTATATATGGACAGAGTTTTCAGGGTTTCTGAAATCATAACCCTTAACCCTTGTAAAGTTAACTTAGTTTGTTAAGTTAACAAGCCTTTTAATGCTGTTAGCAGCTGACCTCATGAACCCATCTTCCCTCTGATCTTCTTCACCTATAAAGTATCTGTGTGCAGTTGAGTGCCCATTCCTTTTGGCAACTAGGGCATTTTGTTCTGGGAGCTGTCAAATGCTGTTACAGTCAACATCAACACATCCCTCTAGACCAGTATACACACACACACACACACACACACACACACACACACACACACACACACACACACACACACACACACACACACACACACACACACACACCTTGCCCAGTTGTTTCACAGATGATGATGCAGGTCAACTGACATTAACCATAAATGTATAATAGATCCTGATAGTTTGCTTGGTCAACCTGATTATTCCTGCAATATCTTTTGAATGCTTGACAAAATGCTGCATCATGTATCAGGTCCTGGCGTCCTGGTGCAGCCACAACAACCTGGTGCTGAATGCCCAGAAGACAGTGGAGATTATTGTGGACTTCAGGAAGCACACAGCTCCACTCCCCCCATCATCCTGACTGACACCCCCATCACCTCTGTGGACTCATTCCGCTTCCTGGGTACCACCATCACCCAGGACCTGAAGTGGGAGCCCACCATCACCTCCGTCATCAAGAAAGCCCAGCAGAGGATGTACTTCCTGAGGCAGCTGAAGAAATTCAACCTGCCAACACGGACGATGATGCAGTTCTACACCGCAATCATCGAGTCCATCCTCACCTCCTCCATCACCGTGTGGTACGCTGGAGCCACTATCAGGGACAAACAGAGACTGCAGCGTGTTGTGCGCTCTGCTGAGAAGGTGATTGGCTGCAGACTCCCATCTCTGCAGGACCTGTACACCTCCAGGACACTGAGGCGTGCCGCTCGGATCTCAGCTGACCCTTCTCACCCTGGACACAGTCTGTTTGACCTGCTCCCCTCAGGCAGGAGGCTCCGGTCCATTCGCACCAGAACCTCTCGCCATAAGAACAGTTTCTTCCCCTCTGCTGTTGGACACATGAACAATAACCGCACGACTGTCCCCGCCACTAACACATGACCCTACGCTGTGTTCACTGCATCATTCCATGTTTGCACTGGTCACCACCTGCACTCATGTATATATCTATCTACTTAGCACTTTTAATTCTTATTTTTATGTCTATTTAAGTGACAGTATGTTTGCACTAAGTACCGCAGCAATTTCCTAATGTTGTAAACCTGCTCAACATTTGGCAATAAAACCCTTTCTGATTCTGATTTCTGAGGTCATGTATCATGTTGTCCAACTGGCATTTCATTGTAAGGTGAGCTCTAAGAAACTTGACAGAATTAAGAGGTGACCATGCTCATCACCTTGTTCACCCCACAGTTTACCACATGACTCAAGATTTTTTAAGACTCTGGTATTTTAATGTCAGTCTTATTTTTATAATAAAGAAGCAGACGTGACGCATTTAGCAGCTAAAAACACAGACCCGGCCAGATGGCAGATTTGAACCCAGCATTGTGTAGTTGTGAGCTGGCAGTGCTAACCACTGCATGACTGTACCAAGGGCTCAACAAGATCTTAATATTGGCTTTTATAGATGTGGTCAGACCAGCAGCCATGAGAGGGTAACATTAAGTAAGCTGGACATTAAAGTACGGTACTGAGTCCATCAGCTGGTGGTCCCACAGGCCACAGCTACATGCGTAACTTGTGTTACAGCATTTAGTTATTTGTGTTCATCACAGTTTGAATAGAAAACCCATCAAATGAAGTGTTCAGGGAGCACAGTGCAGACATAATGTAACAATTTCAGAGACTGTAAAACTTTCTAAATAGAGAGATACTCGAGATACTGGAAGCAATAATAAAAAAGTGGACTGGTGGCTTCCCTTAGCCAAATTAGTATAAGGCACAGTTCATCCTGTATTTAGTGCCCAGAACACCTCTGTTCTTTGCACAGCTGCATTTCTGTTGAGGGTTTATAAACAGCGCTCTAGCCTTCCACATTCCAGGACCGATTGGGGCGATCGGAGCACATTCTTGACTTCCAGGCAGATATTGCTTTGGTCTCTCGAGATCTGTGTTCGGCTGCTAGTCTATTCATTACACCGCTACCATTTTCCCACGCTGTCCATCTCAATACTGTCATCGTTACTCTAGTCCAATCATCTTCCTGCCTTCTTCTTTGAGTCACAGCCTCCGTTCTGCATGGTTTAAATCTGTGCTCTCTCTTATTCTCCTTTGAGATTCACATTTGTGTTTAGAGAGCGGTACTAAGAACATGTGTGTACATATGTGCACACATGTACACACAGACACACTGTCTCACTTCATGCGTGCTCCTCCCCTACTCTTTTGTGTCACTTTTGTCCTATTATTTGTTGCGATTTAGTGTGTGTGAGCACAAGCAGAGGCTTTTGCTTGGGAAGTAACCGTGACCTCGTTTTCAGAGGCTTCTCTAACATTTATTGGTTGTGAAATATGTCAAACTTTTCTCCCCTACCTGAAGTTAAACAGCTGAGAGCATCTTGAGCACAGAAAAAGCTGCATTGAGGATTTTGAACTAAGCATTGTCACTGCTGAGGATTAGTGGATACAGGAGATGTGTGGACACGGATCCTTATTCACTACGCTGCTGTTTCCAGTTTAAACGCCTTCATCAGAACAAGCACTTCGATTATACTTTGTTCCTCACTGTTTTTTGAAAAGCAAGAGTTAACAGAACTAATCCAGTAAATGCACTGTTATCTGTAAGTTTGGGATAATAATCTGTCTTTATATTTATTATATGGGGAAAAGTCCTGTCAGCCCTGTGCTGAGAGTGCTGTGGTCATCCGTCCATCCTGTTCTAATAAACCCAATTTTTTTTTCTTCCAAATCTCTTTATTTGGTTTTCAAGTTTTCTTTATCATAAAGGCGACAAAGATTCAAATATAAATGATTACATACATACAGTAAAAATTAAGCAAAGTAAAAAAAACAAAACAACAAAAGAAAGTTGGACAGAGGATGTTATTTATCGAACTACCAATGAGGCTCAATTCAATTCAGTTTCTTTATTGTCCCACAAGGGGAAATTAGTTCAGCAGCAGGATAAAAATAAACAGAACAATACTATAAAACAACAACCTTTATTTATTTTGTAATATTTTGTAATAAAATATTTGTATTTTGTATATAAAATAATAATAACATTAATAATGATAGAAAGTTCAAGGACAGTTATTTGCCATTTAGGAGACAAGACGCAGTAGGGATAAAAGAGACCTGGAGTCTTTTAGTCCTCCTCGGAGGTACTCTAAAACGGCGGCCGGAAGGCAACAACTCAAACTCACTGTGAAGTGGATGGTTCACACAATTAACAATAGAATGAGCCTTTCTAAGCACATTTCTATTGTAAATGGCCAAAAGTCTATCTTGCCAGCGCCCTGAAATTTTGCTAGCAGTTTTTACCAGAAGTCCCAACCGATTCTTGTTCTTCACCGTCAGGTTACCAAACCAGGCAGCGATACAAAAAGACATCACAGATTCGATAAAACTTCTATAAAACAAGGACAACATCTCAGATGAGACATTCAAAGATCTCATTTTCCTTAAAAAGAACAGTCTTTGTTGAACTTTTTTAGTAGTGGCATCAGCATGAGATTCAAAACACAGTTTATGGTCAAGTACCACACCTAGATATTTATAACTCTCAACGATCCCAACATCGGCAGTTTTAATGATAGTGGGTGATGAGCTATAAGAGGACTTCCTAAAATCAATAATCATGTCTTTAGTTTTTGACACATTAAGTGAAAGGAAGGACTCATCACACCAATTCACAAAATCATCTACAACCTGTCCATGGCCTGACTCATCCCCCACTAGAAGACTGACGATCACTGTGTCGTCAGCAAACTTCAGGATGTGTCTGTTCGTGAAATTGCTGCCACACTCATTTGTGTACAGAATGAACAGAAGGGGAGAGAGGCAATAACCCTGGGGTGATCCAGTGATCATTTATATCTGCATTGTGTTGAGGAGATCTATAAAAGGTTGCCAGGTTGAATGGAATTCCTCCAACCTCCCCCTTAATAGGAGTTTAATTCTTTCCAGCTGCAAATGTCTCAATACATCTTGTAAGGCTGATGTGGTAGGAGGCACCTTTTGTTTCCAATTTAGTAGAATTAAACGGCGTGCCAGCAGCGTCACAAAACGTATCACATTATTTTGGGTGGCTGACAGGTTTACAACAACCGGCTTCACTCCAAATAAAGCACAGATTGGGTCTGGCTTAAGTGGTTTTTTTAGAATTTTAGACAAGATATGAAAGACATTATTCCAGTATGTTGCTATACAGGGACAATTCCAAAACACATGCGCCAGTGAAGCAGGTTGCTGTTTACATCTTTCGCAGGACGAGTTTACATTGGGGAACATTTTTGACAGTTTCAACTTTGATAAATGGAGTCTATGTAGCACTTTAAACTGTAAGAGTCCATGACGAATACAAACAGAGGAAGAGTTTACATTTTCCTGGGCTTTTGTCCATTGACTGTCTGTGATTCTCGTACCCAGGTCACACTGCCAGGCCTCTCTCAGATAGTCAAGTGTGGTAGTTCCATCCAGTTGTGACAATGCATTGTGAACTTTTGTTATTAGTCCTTTCTTTTTTTTTTTTTTTTTGCCTGTCCCGTTTGGCTCTTTTGCCATCAGAATTATTGTCTAAAGGCAAAGAAAGATGCCCAACGGATTTACTTTACCAAATTGACCATCCCAGCCTTGCCGTAATGGTCCATTTGATTCACCTTTTATTGTTTATTTTATTTTCACTTGCTGAATACGGGACAGACTTGACTGGAGGAAAGAAGGGGAGAAAGAAAGAGGGAAAGAGAAACAGCTGAGAAGAGGGACGGGGAGAAGGGCAAAAAACAAAAACCAACAGAATGAGCAGAAAAAAAAATTAAAAAAAATGCATATATCGATCACCTGGATCACCTGTTGAGAAAGAAAAAAGAAAACAAGCAGAAGAGAACAAGAGTAATTGTCACGGCGAGTGAGGTGAGCCGTGTGGAGGAAATGAAGGAGGATCCAAGTGCAGGCAGTCGTGAAGGTGTAAAGGTGGTTTATTGAACATGAAAGTAAATACAAACGGCAAATGGAGCTGGAACTAAACTATACTGGGATCAACTAAACTACAGAGCACAAACCTTAACGAGAACGACCAGAAGAGACTAACGGCGGACAGCAGGGAGAACACACAGATGAGGCAGGGTGGAATACACAGACGGACCAGCAACTACAATAACGGAAGACATGACTTAAATACACAGAGAATCACAGGGGAATTACACACAGGTGGTGGACACAGCTGGGAATAATCAACAAGACGAGACAAAGGTAAAACCGAACACACTTACATGAGACCCAGACCTTCACAATAGAACAGGAAATGAGAACACCACACCAAGACGCAAACCTGACACTGAGAGACAGACAGAATGACACATGGAACCTGAACTAAACTAAACGTGAGATACAACCGAGAACAAATCCTTAAACATGAACCTCAAATAATAAACACCATAACCATCATCATAAACACAACAAGAGAACAAGAAAACAATCCCTGATGCAAACCAAAACCAAAACATAATAACCTCAAAATACTGGGTCCAACGGACCCAGAACCGTGACAGTACCCCCCCTCTAAGGGCTGGCTCCCGACAGCCCCAAACAAAACAAAAAAGCAGGAAGCACCAAGCCAGGGCGGGCGGAGGGGGTCCAGGAAGGAGGGTCCGAAACAAAAAACAAGGAGCACAGAGACCAGAACCAAAACACGACTGTTCACTAGTCCATAACACAGTCAGGGGCCGACCCCATGCACACGGCAACGGCGGCGACGGGCAAACAGTCCTGGAGGCCGACCGTGCACACGGCAACGGCGGCGACGGGAAAACAGTTCTGGAGGCCGACCGTGCACACGGCAACGGCGGCGACGGAGCAGGTCCGGGGGCCGACCGTGCGGACGGCAACGGCGGCACGAATGCAGTTCTGGAGGCCGGCAATGCGGAAGGCAGTGGCGGCGCGTAGGAGGTCGCCCACGCAGAAGGCGGGGGTGGCAACAGAAGTCCGGAGGGCGGCCACGATGCCAGCGGCGGCGACAAACCCCTTCCGGAGGCCGTCCCCGAAGGCCATGATGCCACCTTATAGGCCTGGAAAACGGCCGGCAGAGGCTAGGCGGAACAGGTCGAGCTGGCTCTGACGGCGGCGTGGCAACCACAGGACCAGACGAGGCCGGACCAGACGAGGCCGATGAAGGCACGGAGGCCGGACCAGGCGAGGCCGATGAAGGCACGGAGGCCGGACCAGACGAGGATGAAGAGTCGGACGAAGCTGGACCAGGCGAGGATGAAGAGTCAGACGAAGCTGGACCAGGCGAGGATGACGGCAGCGGGACGGCTGCGGAACCTGACGGCAGCGGGACGGCTGCGGAACCTGACGGCAGCGGGACGGCTGCGGAACCTGACGGCAGCGACGCTGCAGGCAGTGATGCGAATGGCGATGATGTGAATGCTGCAGGCGGTGGCGTGAATGCTGCAGGCGGTGGCGTGAATGCTGCAGGTGATGATGTAGAGATGTGCTGGCTGGGTCCTCCGGGACCGTCAGCTAACGAGGCGTGGTGCTGGGTGGGCTCCTCGGGCCCTCCAGCAGACGCGGCATGAGGCCGGACGGGCTCCTCGGGCCCTCCAGCTGACGTGGCATGAGGCTGGTGCGGTTCTCCTGAACCCCCAGCTGACGAGGAAGGTTGCTGAACGGGCCCCTCGGACCCTCCAGCGGAGACGGGTGGCTGAACGGGCCCCTCGGACCCTCCAGCGGAGACGGGTGGCTGAACGGGCCCCTCGGACCCTCCAGCTGGAAGAGACGGCTGAAGCAGAAGGCAGTCTGAGGCGGAGAGAAAGCTCACGCCATTCCTAGCAGGCTGCTTCTCAGCCTGTACAGCTGACGTGGAAGGAAGCTGAACGGGCTCCTCGGGCCCTCCAGCTGAGACGAGGAGGTGCTGGCCGGGCTGGGCAGAGCCGCCAGCGGAGACGAGGAGGTGCTGGCCGGGCTGACCTGAGCCGCCAGCGGAGACGAGGTGCTGCTGGAGGGGTCCTCCTGAACCCCCAGCAGACGAGACTTGAGGCTGGCTGGGTTCCCCAGAACCCCCAGCAGACGAGACTTGAGGCTGGCTGGGTTCCCCAGAACCCCCAGCAGACGAGACTTGAGGCTGGCTGGGCTCCTCAGGCCCTCCAGCAGAGGACAGGGGCAGAGGGGCGGACTCACTGGAGCTCTCAGCAGGGGATGACGGCCGAGACTGCTCAGTAAAGTCCTCTAATGAAGCTGCTGGTGCTGGCATCTCGATCTCTAGGGGTCCAGAGTCGGCTGGTGACTGGCACCTAGCCTCTGGGGAGGCCCTAGAGGGAGCAACTGTCTCTGAGATGGCCAGCTTAAATGAACCAGCTACAGTTTGTGTGGAGTGTGTTCCCTGCTTGTAATGAGGTTGTGAGGATAAAGGCTGGGTAAATGAGTGGACAGGCTGCTGAACTGGTGGCCACTGAGCTACAGATAGCGAAGTAGTAACAGGTGGTGGAGTGGCTGGCTGAACTGATAATACGGCTGATGACTCTCTTGCCAACTGAGCTATTGACTGGGCTATGGACTGTAACATGGTGTCTACTGGGTCTGACTGTGACTGTAATGGAGGTGATGATTGAGTGGCAGACTGAGTTAGCGACTGCTGGGCAGCTAACCGAGCTACTGGCTGAGCAGCTGACTCAAGGAACACAGCCCCGGTATAAACAGTCATATGAACTGGTGAAACAGACTGAGCGTCTTTTCCACTCACCACAGCCGGCAGTTCTGAAGTCCTATTCTCCAGCTGTGGGGCGACGCGCCGACGGCGCGACCGTCGCTTCCTCCCAGGCAAAACCTCCAGCGGGCCGGGCAAAACCTCCGGCGGGCCGGGCAAAACCTCCGGCGTCCGGCTGGGTTGGGAAGCGATGGCGGCTGGTGGTTGTAGGTGAAGTTCGTGAAGGATGAAGTCTTGCACGAGTGGGTGTAGTGAGTCCAATAGCCAGGGATAAACCGTGAGCAGCTGTTGCAGTCTGGCTTCCAGAACGTGGAGGAATGCTTCTCCCTCATGCTCTAGCCACAGGTTGATTATTTGTGAAGCGGAGTTCGTGATGAGGTCCCGAAGCTCCGTGGGTGGGGTGAATGCCGCTGGATCCATATCTGGCTGGTCCGTACTGTCACGACGAGTGAGGTGAGCCGTGTGGAGGAAATGAAGGAGGATCCAAGTGCAGGCAGTCGTGAAGGTGTAAAGGTGGTTTATTGAACATGAAAGTAAATACAAACGGCAAATGGAGCTGGAACTAAACTATACTGGGATCAACTAAACTACAGAGCACAAACCTTAACGAGAACGACCAGAAGAGACTAACGGTGGACAGCAGGGAGAACACACAGATGAGGCAGGGTGGAATACACAGACGGACCAGCAACTACAATAACGGAAGACATGACTTAAATACACAGAGAATCACAGGGGAATTACACACAGGTGGTGGACACAGCTGGGAATAATCAACAAGACGAGACAAAGGTAAAACCGAACACACTTACATGAGACCCAGACCTTCACAATAGAACAGGAAATGAGAACACCACACCAAGACGCAGACCTGACACTGAGAGACAGACAGAATGACACATGGAACCTGAACTAAACTAAACGTGAGATACAACCGAGAACAAATCCTTAAACATGAACCTCAAATAATAAACACCATAACCATCATCATAAACACAACAAGAGAACAAGAAAACAATCCCTGATGCAAACCAAAACCAAAACATAATAACCTCAAAATACTGGGTCCAACGGACCCAGAACCGTGACAGTAATAGAATAAACAACATCACAATGATATATGGGAATATGACAGTAAATACTAAATATTAAACATTATTGTGCAGCACATAAGATCAACAGAACACAGTGTGCTTTGAGGTAGGAGCCAAAAAGGGTGTAGTTTGTGTGTGTGAGCACCCGTGTGTACACCTGTGAGCATGGACGCGCTTGTTTTTAAAAGGTTCCTTCATGTAATGATCTGCTAGAGGGTGTGGGGGGGCCACAGCCCCGTCCTCCAGGGCATGAAGCAGGTATGGAGGAGATCAAGACTCCAGACATCCAGAGGCCCCCAGAACACAAGAGACCAAGGAAGACCAACAGAGGGGCAGCCGCGCCACTGTCCCAGAAAGAGCTGAGGAGAGTCCCAGATGAGGGCTCACTCAGCAGCCGTGGAGTCCTTTCTTGAGTGGATCAAACTGGAATAAGTTATCTAAGGCAGAGTCTGGGGGCCGATCTGGAAAAGATAGAAAATGCCTCCTTACAAAGCTTCTGATCAGTAAGTATTTGAAAAAGTCATTACTGTGCAAGTCAAATTTTTATTGCAGTTGCCAGAATGTGGGAAAAACCTTGTTGATGAATAAATCCTTTGAGTGCAGCCCTGTGTGGCTCCATTGGAGAAATGAGATGTTTGAAAGTGATGGTGTGAATGTTGTGTTATTCATGAGTGGAGTTAGTATGGCGGCTTCCTTCCACCCGTAATGTTTCCTTATCTGTGTCCAGATTTTAATTGTATGAGAGACTACAGGATTTTTAAAGTCATGTTTGGGGATAGGGAGAGCTGAATAGATCATAGCCTCTAATGAGGAGGGTAGCAGCTTTCATTCTCCATCGTTGTCCAGTCGGCCCCCTTAGTGCGCAACCAAAACGACATGGAACGAACATTACATGACCAATAATACAGACGGAAGCATGGTAACCCCATCCCTCCCTGACATGTCGGTCTCTGCAGGTAGCCTTTCTTGATTCTGGGATTCTTTCTGTTCCATATGAAACAGGATATTTCTCGTCTAATTTAAGGCTTTATTAATCACAATAGGGATACACTGAAATAAAAATCAGAATTTGGGAAGAATATTCATTCTAACAATGTTTATCCTCCCTGCTAGTGGAATCGGTAGATTAATCCATTTGTCTGTTATTTTTGGTTTCATCATATAAAATAGAAAGATTATGTTTGAATAAACCATAATAATCCTGAGTGATATTTATCCCAAGATATTGGAACTGATTAGAAACCCGAAATGGTAAAGTATTGAAACAACTTGGGTTACCTATTGCTTTAGAGTTGACTGGGAACACACTTTTAGATCAATTCAATTTGTATCCTGACACTTCTCCAAAGTTCTGCAAAATTTCCATGATGACTGGGACTGATTTTGCAGGGTTAGAGATATACAGTAGTAAATCATCTGCATAAAGCGAGACTTTATGTTCTGCTTTTCCCCTTCTGATCCCCGTGTATTCGTCTGTTGAGCGCAGTAGAAGAGCTAAAGGTTCAATAACAAATGCAAAAAGCATTAGAGAGAGAGACATAGATAGATAGATAGATAGATAGATAGATAGATAGATGCGCAGAAGTAACGAGCCTGTTTTGAAAATGTAAAGTGTACAAAGTAAAGGTACTTGTTCACAAACTTAGGCAGTAAAAGTAAAAAGTAGTCAGAAAAAAAACTTCAGTAAAGTACAGATACCCGAATTTTGTACTTAAGTACAGTAACAAAATATTTGATGCTTCCCTCGTCTGCCTAAATGCACTTGTGACCACCTGATTAGATATTTGTGTTAAGGAGTACGTGAGCAAGTGTACCTGAAACAGTGGCCAGTGAGTGTATTTTAGCCATTAGGCCATTTAAAATGTATTGTTGCCATTTCGGTCTTAATATTTCTAGTATAAACCTTCTTAATTTAAGAGAAACCATCGAGTTCAGAGTATTTTCATATCTACATTTTACCTTACGCTATTTTTGGAGAGTATTTGACTCTTTTCTTTCCCAGCTGTGATACAACAACAACATTTCAATGGAAGCCAGTAGAGGAATCTACAAACGCATCAGGGTATGTGACAGTTTTTGTTTTTACTGCATTTGAACAGTTTAAAGAATTTGATGTATTTTAAAAGCTGACAGTCAGAATCGACTTAAGTAACAATGAGTAGCTTCTTATTTCTTTGACAGGTGTTGTTCAACACACCCATTTACAACACGACTGTAACGACATGCTGGGGTCCACCGGGTTACAGGGCTCAGGTAAGACCCAGATCCTTAAAGAGAAGCAGCAGGAAGCACAAACCTCCAAACTGCACAGGAAGTGGTGATAGAGGTAGTTCCCAGCGTCCCGCAGGGCTTCTGGGAGCTTCCCCCTCGCCCTCTCTTGAACATGGCCTCCCAGAGTGTGAGCATACTCTCCAAGGCCACTTTGGATAGAGCCTCCAAAAATGTTACAGCTATGGAAAGCCAGGCCATCTTCACCTGCTCCATCAGAGATGAAATCAGAGAGAAATATCCACAACAAATTCTACTCAACAACAGCAGCACCGGTGCAAACTTCCACCAGTTGAACAACCTCTTTCATTTTATGTACTTTCTTTAAAATGTACATAAAAGGTTCTTTTGTCATTAGTCAGTTTTTCTATAGGCAGAAAACATTTGAATGAATATTAAAAGCTCATATTCTTTAAATCACTGGAATAGTGGAATTGTGTATTTTAAATGTCTAAACTCAACAATCTTAAATGACAAACCAGAATGTCTGTGAAGGTTCTCAGTCATCCAGGTCATTGTAGTCAAAGGAGCTTGCAAAGAAAACCGTCTGGACTTCTTTAAGTTGCTTGAAGACGTTTCACCTCTCATCCGAGAAGCTTCTTCAGTTCTAAGGTCAAATGGTGGAGAGTCCCAGATTTAAACCTAGTGGGAGTGTCCCCCCACAGAGGGACAAAGGACCCCCTGATGATCCTCTAATCGCCTGAGCCAAGGTGTGAAACTGGGTGTGGGTCCCAATCAGCCAGAGTTTTGGGTGAGCTCATTGTGAAACCTGGCCCCACCTCATCATGCGAATTCCTGAGGTCAGATGGCCCAGGATGTGAGTGGGCGTTAAGGCGTCTGGGGAGGGAACTCAAAACTGGATTATAGATGGCAGACAGTTGGTGTCGTAAACCACCGCCTCTGTTCAAAGATGGTCGCTCACAGTGGACATAGATGGTTCTTTCACTCCTCTTTCAAACCATCTGTCCTCTCTGTCCAAAATGTGAACATTGGCATGGTTAACATCTTTTGTGAGGTTGCATCTGTTTCAAAGAACAATTCTAGAAAGATTAATGGCTTAAGCAGTGAGAGGCGAAAAACTAATATATCCATAAGTGATGGTGTAACATTCTGCATTCAAGTTGTTCTAACTGCTAAAAGTGTTTGCTAGTTTTTGCCTGTCACATATATTTGATATTTACAAAATGTGAACATTGTCATCCTCGAAAGAGTGTCCTTTATCCTTAAGATGCAGATGGACTGCTGAGTCTTGTCCTGTGGAGGTGGCTCCTCTATGTTGTGCCATGCGCTTGTGAAGTGGCTGTTTGGTCTCTCAAATGTAGAGGTCTGGGCATTCCTCGCTGCACTGTACAGCAAACACCACATTGTTAAGTCTGTGTTTTGGAGTTTTGTCTTTCGGGTGAACCAGTTTTTGTCTGAGTGTGTTGCTGGGTCTGAAATGCACCGGGATGTCCTGCTTGGAGAAAACCCTCCTGAGTTTCTCTGATACACCGGCTACATAGGGGATGACAATGTTGTTGCGTCTGTCCTTCTTATCCTCCCTCGCTGGTGTCTGATCTTCTTTTCTGTGCCTCTTTGCTGACTTTAAGAACGCCCATTTAGGATAGCCGCACGTTTTGAGTGCTTCCTTTACATGTGTGTTCCTTCTTTTTTCCTTCAGGCTTAGAGGGAACATGTTCTGCCCGGTGGTGTAGGGTCCTAATTACTAATGGTAAAGGCGGTGATATGTAAGGCGGTTAATGACTTTGTCCTTTTCAAAGTCTTGAAGGCAAGCTATAACTTTCTTTTTGTAGCTGCTTGTGGGGTCTCGCTTCAAGGCTTCGTAGGTATTGTTGTCACTGAGGAGAGTAGTGATCTTTGTGTGGTAATCTGTAGTGTTTAGGACCACGGTGCATCTTCCCTTATCAGCTGGTAAAACAGTGATGTTGTGGTCTTTGCTCAGGGAAGCGACGGCCTTCTTTTCTTGTATTGTGAGGTTGGACGGAGGGACTTTGGCACTGGAGAGGGTGGCTGAGACTTTCATCCTGATTTGCTCTGCTTCTGTCTGTGATAATTTATTAATCCGTATGGCGGTTTCTGTGGCTGTGATGAGGTCCACTATGGGCAACTGTTGTGGAGAAATGGCAAAATTGAGTCCTTTGGCTAATACTCTCTTTTCAGGTTCAGTGAGATTCCGGTCTGAAAAGTTCTTAACCCATTTCTCCTGACTGGCATCAGGTGTGTTTTCTTCTCTGGGTTGTGTAGGTTCAGAATGAGGAGTGTGTGTTTTTGAAAGCAAGGTGAGAAATTTCCTGCGTTGTCTTTCTTTTCCTTTAGAGTGTTGGGCCCGCTGAGCCTTGTCCACAAACTTGTAAACCTCTTCTAAGATTGGAGAGGGTAGAAGGGTTTCTAGTTCCTGCAGAGTCTGGCTGATCTTGATCTGGAGGGCATCTATAGTGAAATGGACCTGTCTTATCCTTTCACTTAAAAGGTGATTTTGTGCTCTCTGTAGAATCAAGTCTGCTCTGTATCCCCTGACAGTGGATCCAAGGCGCAGGCTCTTAGGAACAACTCTGCTTTGTCTGCATCTTAGATTGAAACGGAGATGGTTCCTATAATCCGCTAGTTTCCTTGATTCCCTTTCATAGTCCCGCACCAGTTGAAGGGTGTTCCTCCCAAAATGTACGGAAATATGATCATTGACCGCCTTACATATCACCGCCTTTACCCAGGGGATGCCATACCCTGCATTTACGGACTTCCTAAAATCCACAAGGAAGCTGTCCCACTCAGACCCATAGTCAGTAGCATAAACTCAGTCACTTATAACATTGCTAAACACCTTGCTACCATCCTTGCTCCTCTCGTGGGGAACACCCCACACCACATCAAGAACTCCACCGACTTCACCGACAAGGTCCAGAAACTTCCCCTGGATCCAGATGAAACCATGGTGTCCTTTGATGTAGTCTCTCTCTTCACTTGCATACCCACCACGGAGGCCGTGGAGACTGTCAGAAAACGACTACAAGAAGACAGCTCCTTGGAGGACAGGACCAACTTCACACCCGATCAGACCTGCACACTGTTAGACCTCTGCCTCACCACAACATACTTCAAATACAACGAAGGCTTCTACAGACAAAAACATGGCTGTGCCATGGGCTCCCCCGTGTCGCCTATTGTAGCCAACCTTTACATGGAGGAAGTGGAAAGGAAGGCTCTTGGCTCTTTCAAAGGAAGAGTACCCAGCCACTGGTACAGATATGTAGACGACACCTGGGTCAAAATCAAGACACAAGAAGTGGAATCCTTCACTGCGCACATTAACGCTGTGGATAAAAACATCAAGTTCACCGGGGAAGACACAAAGGACGACTGTTTGCCTTTCCTGGACTGCGCTGTGCACATTGAAGAGAATGGCAACCTCAACATCGAAGTTTACCGGAAGCCCACACACACGGACCAGTACCTCCTCTTTGACTCCCATCACCCTCTGGAACACAAACTTGGAGTAATTAGGACCCTACACCACCGGGCAGAACATGTTCCCTCTAAGCCTGAAGGAAAAAAGAAGGAACACACACGTAAAGGAAGCACTCAAAACGTGCAGCTATCCTAAATGGGCGTTCTTAAAGTCAGCAAAGAGGCACAGAAAAGAAGATCAGACACCAGCGAGGGAGGATAAGAAGGACAGACGCAACAACATTGTCATCCCCTATGTAGCCGGTGTATCAGAGAAATGACATCCCGGTGCATTTCAGACCCAGCAAATTATGAGAAAAATACAAGCACACATGTCTAAAGGAAGAAGAATCTAATGTTGGCTGAATGGTTTTCTGCTGACTTCAGTCCTGACGGTCTTGTGAATGTAACAGACATCATGCTTGTGTTAAACTCAGGTTTGCTCTCATATTTAATTTCTAAACACATTTAGATGAATAAATTTACCAAGTCAAAAAACTTACAAACTGTACGACTTACAGAAAATCTCCATGTTTGACTGCATGAAGACCATGCTGTAATTTGATTAAGGAATTTTAAAATCTTCAATATTAACAAAATGAAAAGAGAGTAAGACATGGTTTCATCTTTCAAAGTATTTGACTCAGGTAATAAACATGTCAAGTGTGGACATGAGGACACACAATGCCCTGTTATGCAAGGTCTTGGAAACATGGCACATGTCCCAACTATGTTCTGGAACGGCGTTCAAAGCACGTGGTTATTGATTGGTCTCATTTATTATCTGCTGGGTTTGATTAAGGCCACAAATCTATTAAAGACACAAGCAGGACTTCTGACCTATTGAGATATCTATGAATCTTGCTGTTTATTGTTACACACACACACACACACACACACACTCTTACTTCAGCTCCTCTATGACAGTGTCTTTCCTCACTGTAGGGTATAAGCACATATAAAACAGGAGTTTGTCAGGGCTCTGTGTGCGGGCAGGCGGAGAGGAGGATCCAAACGCAGGACTCGAACACTGAATTGTAACTCCAAAAAACCTCAGCTTTATTTGCTGGCAGAAAACAAAACAAAAACTGAGCAATGGTACTGAACACAAAAACACACAGGTATAATCCGAAGGTACAACGCGACAGGGAGCGCACGAACACACAGGGCTTATATACACAGGGAGGTAATCGGAGAATGAGAAACAGGAGGGAGACACAGCTGGGAGAAATTGGACTAACGAGACAGGGGCGCAGTCGAACCGAACACACTCACATGAGACACAGACCTTCACAATAAAACAGGAAACAAGAACCCACTAAACAAAGACGCAGACAGAATACACTGAAAAAAAGGGACTGGCCATCTCTTGGATTTATGTAAGCATCTTGCATGTATTTAACACAATTGCCTCATGTTTTAAAGTTAAATGTAACTATATAGTGTAAAAACTACATGATATGCAGAAAGGGTGTATTAAATTGTTCATATCATGTTCAGGTGAAGTAAGTCAATAAGATAGCAACGTTAAATCTCGTGAAACCACGCGTGATTTCATCTCGCGGGCTTTGGATCGTGGTTTAAAAAAGGCATCCATCTCAGTCAAGTCGAGCAGCCAACTCTACGTTTTTGGTATGTCTTGATTTTTTGAATTAATATTTACCATATTTCAGCCAAATGTAGTTAAACGTCTAGAGTGTCGCCATGTAACATGCTAAAAAAGAGCCGTTAGCTTATTTGCTGTTTTATCTGTTGTCAAAGAATTGGCGCTTTTTCATTTGAATTTGTCTTTGGCACAAGAGCCGTAATATCACATTAAACCTAATTACGAGGCACTCATAACATAATTTGGTTTTCTGTGTGAATAGATTTGCCAACTGACTCTTCAGTTACATTGTGTATTTACTGCACCGTGGTGTTAGTGAGATTTTGGACATTGAACAGCTTTAGCTAATATCATCAGCGGCATTATGCTAGCTTACATCCCTACCCCTCCTGCCCTCACCTGCTGTCCTTTTGTTTTTGTTTTTGTTTTTGTTTTTTTTGCTGCACATTGAGAGACGACCTCTATTCTGCATTTCACCAGGAGTCAGCTGATGGATTGTGGGTTCAAGGTGTTATGGTAAGAAAGTATATTCTATTTTCGTTTCTGTAACTTAATTATAATAGGTTTTTTATAATTATTAGGTGCATGCATACTCACCCTATTAATACAACTGAGAAATCCAAAATCTGCCATAGGTTTAACTTATACCTGTATGTATTGCCAGAAAGGTGATTACTGGACTCGCATTAATGCACACTTGAACTGAAATGAGGTTGTAACTTGTGGGTTGTTGGGTTGCAAATCAGAAACAAACATCTTTGGATTTTTTTTAATCCCATAAGATCTGGAAACACAGTTTTTATTCAACAAAATATTACTGATTAACCAAGCACAGTGCCTGCTGTTATTTCAAAATAATTTTATGTCATTTCAGATAAAATGCAGCATTCCAGTGCATCCCAACCATGCCTTTACAGTCAAGGTTTCTGACGGAGCTGAGTTTCTCTCTGACAGTCTGCTGAAAGTGTTTGCAAAGTGATCGGGGGAACAGGGCACAAAGCTAAAGGATGTAGCTGCCATTATGACAGTAAGAACTTTAAAATTCTTTAACTACAAAGTGTATATGTATTGCATTAGGTCAGTAAAAGATTTTTATGCTACATCCATTGAAACAGTCAACTATTACCTGTGAGTACTGATTCCACTAAAAGGATGCCATAATTTTCGTCATGCATTTACTGGCCCACTGAGAAAAATTTATCTTTTTTTAAAAATAAATGTTCTGGAAACTATATATCCATAAAGTTGATGTCAAACAGGAACTTTTGATATTGCTTTGTAGATGCTGGTGTTGCATGTTGACTGGTTTAAAAAGTCAAGAGTTTTTGTCTGGGATCATTTTCTTCTGTGCTACTGAAAAGTTCACAAATCTCTGTTTTCTTTGTTATAATAGTCAAGGATGACATTAATGCTCGGAGTCCCTCATCAAAGTGCTCCGCATCTGTGTGAAAGACAATTGCAACATCTTGGTGCAGGAGGAGTTCATGGTGAGTGTTTTATGAGTAGATTGTGGATTTGCAACATTTAAAAATGCATTCAGTTATCCACTTGATCCTCATTGGACTGGTTAGGACCAGTAGTCCTCTTTAATAATTTGAAGTTCACATGAGGCCTGGTAGTGAACTCGGCCGCCGGCCCTTGAGGCCCCACCCCCACCCCTGTATTAGGGGTCACATCAGTGTGAAAAAACTTTAAATTTGTCATTCTAATGAACAAAGGAAAATCCCACCAATATTTACATTAGCTTTTGTTTGAAAAAAAAAAAAAAATGACCAACTGATCAACAGCTAACCAAATTGTGGGGCTGAAAGTCTAAATTCTAACATCTTCTGAGTGACATAACCTGGATTTCTGATGGGCCGGTGTCTTTCTAACAAAAACTAATGTAAAGCATTTGAAATTATTATGTTTTTCACCCTCTCTTAGAAACTCTGTTAGACCATGAATGGCAGCATGGCAGGCCACTCTTTGGCTATAGCTATTTACTATGTTGCTTGCATTGGTTTAAATTACTCTAACATTAGAACTGGTAGATTCAAAAGAGATGAGTTTAAAAGGGAATCTTAAAGAAATGTTTTGTGTTTAACCAGGACTTGACTGAGGCCACTGCACAGATTGAGAAAACCACAATGATCATCTGTCTCCAGAGATGCGCCAGGCAATGACTTTTCTGATGTTGTTCTTCAAGATCTGGATAACGTGACCTTTGCAGTAGCCATGCTGTTTGGACCTTTTTTATTCCTTCAACATGAGTTACCCATCACAACTCTGCTACACTTTTGAGGTGATTCAAAGGGTGGTAATGGAGTTGGATGCAACTCAGCTCTCAAGAAAAGCTCACAACTAAGACAAAACTGCTCCTGCAACGAAGCTCACTGTTATGCATGTGAGGTGATCAGCTCTAGGTGAGAGGACATTTAAATCTCACACTTGTTCTGCTGCATTTTTGAAGCTCAATTCCAGGAACGGATCGCAGGGTTCATTTTTATATACTCTGCAACTGCCATGAGGACGAGCCGTTTTTTTTGTTGTTTGTTTTTCCTTTTGCTCTGTACAAGTTCTGTTTGTCTGTTTGGCAGCATTTTTAAATTTCTCTTTGTATTTTTTCTTTCTTTTACTAGTGAAGAGATGTAGCGTGAACAGTTATACAGTCTAAATATCCCATATGGGTCGTGTGAAATGGTATTTTCAGTTTCATTCAGTTGAAGTAAAGAACGTTGAATATTTCTAAGTGTGCTGTTTTGAACCAAGATGTCACAGTATGATCAGTGCTGTAATTTTTGACAGTCACTGTATCAATGTTATTTTTGCGTCTCTTGAATAAAGGTTTTGACCTGCAAGTGCTAATTTCTTTAGTTATTGGGGTAAAATGGGTAATGTTAATAGGAAGGTGTTTGCCAATTCAGTAACCTAATTTAATATTAATGGAAACTAACATTACCTCAAATTGTTTAGTTATAATTGTTGTTTAACTGAATCTTGACGTCAGAGGCCTTAAATAGAATGTTTTGTATTGTTCTTTCCCAACATTTTTCAAAAGAAACAGTCTAATTTCTTTGCTGTGATTGATTCCAGAGAGCTGACATTATTTAACTGTTGATTTATATAGATTCAGTAGAGGAGTAATGTCAGTTTAATTCTTTACCTACTGTCAATGCAGTGAAATTAGACATTTTGTTTTGAAAGGTTACTGGTGGATGCCAGCAACCATCTTGGAAGAGAACAATACAATCTGTTATAAGGCCTCCATTTGAAAATTGTGTATTTGATACTAGAATATAATAGCAAAATGTAATTTGAAGATAACATGTAGTATTTAAGTGACCAAGTAGTATTGGGTAAAAGTTATTGAATCGTGTTGGGATAAAGTGAGAAAATTGTGAAGGATTAAAATATTCCAAGAGCTCAAATTACTTCATCAAAACATGTTTAAGTCACATTTTATCAACACAAATTGCACAGGTTTATTGAACATGAATAAATTGTGTTAATTTAACTCAATTGTTTAAGTTGCTGCCAAAGCAAAACATCTGTGTGCAACAAATGTCCACCATTGAATTAAGTAAATCCAACAACATATTTTTTTCAGTGTATAACACAAGCAACTCAAACAATACATGAAACAACAAATCCTTAAACACTGATAAACAGAAACATGAAACTGATAATAATCTATCATCATCATCATTATCATCATCATCATCATCACCACCACCACAAGCACTACAAGAGAATAAGAAAACAATCCATAATGCAAAAACACACCAAAATAACTGAAACACAGATTCATCATAAAACCCAACAAAGCACCAGAGAAACATAAAGAACAATCCATCATTCAAAAATAAACCAAACCATAACAACTCAAAATACTGGGTCAAACAGTGTTAGTCATATATGTTATTTGCTTGTGTGGCAGCTTTATGGTAAATGGTTTTATCTGGTGATACCGTGTGAAACTGTATAACATGAAATCCATGGTCAGCTGCTACCATCAAGTGTTCATACACAGGAACTGTTCTCCACTCAGATACTGAAAAATGTGGAATTAGAAGGGTCGTGAAATATTTCTTTATTTGGCACAAAATTACTTGAATAAAACCTCATATTTCTAAGCTCATATCTATATGGTCAGAATAAATAGTGTGTCTGTATTTATTTGCAGAAACCTAAAATTTTATATTTCAGTTAACAACAGCAAACAACAAAGAAACACATCGTATTTTATGATTGTAATGGCAATTTAAAAAAAGAATATAAGGAAATTCCAGCAAAACAAACTCTCAGACTCAAAGAGCCAGGTCAAAAGCAACAACAGCACTACCACCAGGCTTTTACTTAATAAGCTGAGCTAGAGCAGTTGGTACCCCAAAGAACATAAAATCTGAAAGTGGTGACTCTCCAAAGTCACCAACCGCATGCGTTTACTGCAGCCACGCCTCTCCAGGTCTAGTAAACTTGCAATTAAGCCCTTACTGTTAATTCACATTGATCTAACAGACAGGAAGGGTATATAAAACGTTCCAACTACAAATTAAAAGTCCTAGCAGGATGTCATCACTTTAACCCTCATGTCTGGGTTATATTCCAGTTATGGATGATTGCCCAGTAATTTCTACAAGTCTCTCATCTTGGGCTGACGGCCATTGTCCTCCACATTTTTTTTCTAGTTTTTTTTTCAAGCTATTCTTGTTTTGCATCCAGTTTTGTGTCCAACCATTTCTTTTTCACCCAAACCAAAGTCCCCATCTCAAAGGTTGTAATGTTCGGTGCTTCTGTTTTTATTCCACGTTATAGATACAAACTGAAGACATCAAATATTTGGAATTATGTAGCAAAGAGAAAATTGATAAATAACTCTAAATATGTTTTATAGTTTAGATTCCTGACAGCAGCTGCTGTTTGCTTTGTTGACAGCGCTGCAAACCCTCGGCCTTCTGTCATTGAGCTTCATGATGTGGCCACCTGAAATCTCACAGGTGAGCCTGTCAGGGTGCAGTTGTGGAGTTTCTTGCCTTCTTAATGGGGTTGGGACCATCAGTTGTGTTGTGCAGCGGTCAGGTTGGTGCACAGCTCACAGCTCTGTTTGACAACTGATAGCTGATTGGTTCTCGCCATAATATGAACTCTAAGTAAAGAGAAACAACAGCCCATCATTACTGTAAGGACTGAAGGTCAGTCAGTCTGCAACACTGCTAAAACTTTGTCCCCAAGTGCAGTCGCAAAAACATCAAGACTACGATGAAACTGTCTGACATGAGGACGCCCCAGGAAAGGAAGACCAAGAGTCCCTCTGCTGCTGAGGATACATTCATCTGATGATGAGTCCACAGCTGAGATCTTTGGTTCCACCTGTTGTGTCTTTGTGCGATGGTGAACGATGGTCTCTACATGCAAGGTTCCCACTGTGAAGCCTGGAGCAGGAGGTGTGATGGTGTGGGGGGGCTTTGCTGCTGACACTGTTGGGGATTTATTCAAAATTGAAGGCAGACTGAAGCAGCATGGCTACCACAGCATCCTGCAGCCACATCCCATCATTTATTCTTCAACAGGACAATGACCCCAAACACACCTCCAGGCTGTGTGAGGGCTCTGTGACCAAGAAGGAGAGATGGAGTGCTGCACCTGATGATCTGGCCTCCACAGTCACCTGACCTAAACCCAGTGGAGATGGTTTGGGATGAGATGGAGGACCAACAAGAGCTCAGCATCTCTGAACTCCTTCAAGACTGTTGGAAACCTTTTCAGGTGACGACCTAAAAACCATTAAATGAGAAGCTGTGTCCAAACCTTAGACTGGTAGTGTAAATATGCATATGTGAGCTTTTGCACCGACATATTAGACAACACTCAGCTTCATCATCACAACAGCAAACAAATGAATACATTTTGTAGTAGACTTCCAGAGACTTGGTTCCAGGAAGAGTCAATGGTTCAGTGAAGCTGTTCTGTTAGTGTGTGGTGAACAAAATGATTTAGTTCCCTATTTGTAATTGTCCATTATAGATATGTAGCAGATAGAGTCTAACACAGGGGTACTGGGGAGAGAGAGAGAGAACACCACACAGGGCCAGTTTACAATCAGCGGTTATCCTAAAATAGATTCTTCAGACTCTTTAAGAATCTAGTTTTAATGAAACAGCATAAAAATGCAAACTCCACACAGAAAGGAGGTTGGACACTCAGAACCCTGTGAGGTAACAGTGTTAGTCCACTGCATCATCATGCTGCTGAAGGTGGAACATGAGGTTTGTAAAGACCACCCGTGTCTCAACACTAGGGGGAGTACTTGTTTTCTGTATCTCTGTCACAATATTTCCCAACATATGATAGCCCTGATGACAATTCAGCCATTTTCAGAGGACTCTATTGTATTGTGTCATTATTTGCTCTGTGTTATTGTTTCCTGGGATGCCCTCACACTGACCTCTTCCCCTGAGCTGTAGTGCAAATAGATGGTCCTCTGGTGCCTGGTGAGTTTATACCACTGCCTGCCGACAAAGATAAGAAATCATACACCACAGGATGAATATGGACCATCATCCATCTGAAATGAGGGGTGTTGTTCTCGACAAAAAGCCTGGAACAATGTCATTTAACTGCTGCGACACAGTGAAAAGGTCGGGAAAATCCAGAAAGGGCGAAGGAAGGAGATGGATACACGTGTGGTTTCTGAATTAGAGATGAAGTGAGAAACTCATGTATGCTGGGGGTTTGATGAGCCTCCACTGTCGGTGTTTTCATCTGATGGTGATAAATTCTTCTGTTTCTGTGACGATGCATTCATGGTCCAGTCTCTGAGTCATGAAAGGCTGTATCGAGACTCACCTGTGCACCACAACCCAGACCCAAAGGAGGACCCAATTACATCAGCCAGAGTTTGATAAAACCAAGGCACAAAGTCCATCATAACCACAGATTTCACATGATTGACTCCTTGTGTGGAGTATATGGGCAGTTCCTAAAGGATGAAGAATTTGATTTTGCATACCATCATAAACTGCTGAGACCATTTTGAGTTGCTGTGATGACATTTTGGCCTACATGTTGATTTTTGGTCTGTGAATTCAGCCCTCTGTAGGTTGATCATTTTCCATCAAATACTGTGGCATACATTACCCAGTAAATGTATCCAGAATGATTTTTCCCCACTGAGATCCTTGTATTTATGAAGCATTACTTTAATTTCTGAGCAGTGTAGCTGAACCCTTTCATGCATGAATTATGACGTCAGGATTTTTTTCTTAAGTATTTTTATTCATCTTTAGGCATTAAAAGATGAATAAAGAGGAATAAAGTGCTTAAGAAAAAAATCCTGACTGAGGTTGTCATAATTCATGCATGACAGGGTTAAATAACAACAATTACAATGAAACGCGTCACACACCTATAGTAACATTAAACGAGCAGCGGGTGGCGGGGTGTGGAGTGACACATCAGTGTCCAATGTAGTGGTTAATGTGCAAGTACACCATCAACACTGACACAAACACAGGGAAACAGTGTTTGAACAGCTGTAACTGTAGTGACCACGGTGCGTGAAAGGGTTAATAGATAATCGACAAGATCACAACAATTCAATAAAATCCTAATAATTCATTCATTCACTCCAGTTCTGGACAGTGGAGGTGTTGGAGCCTTACCCAGCTGTATGGAAGGAGAAGGGTGCTAACAAACCCACTGAAATAGATCAAACATACAAATATAGTCATGTAAAAAAGAAAAACGGATGTTACCTGGTTTGTAAAACTCAGCAGTGCTTTAACGTTTCTGGGCTACATCTGAATCTGTTGTTTCAGGACTGGCTGTCATATCACTGAATGACTGGATACCTGCGTGGTGAAGCAGTTATACAGCTGCTCATTGCTTTGTACAAAATAAATGAGGAGTCAGGTCTGTGTCAGTTCAGTATTCACACTGTGACAGAAACAAAAACATGAATAGTGTGTATCTGACGTACCGCACAAACAATTGCTACCTCAGACACGAGCGAGGTGTGAATTTTCCTCAAAACACTGAGCTTTGATCTGTTGATGTGGGCCAACTCGTCTGCATTTTCCTACTCTGTGTCTGTTGTTGTGGGTCTCTGGTGCTGAGCTCTACAGAGCAAGTGGGTGTGGGAGACTAATTGAGTGTCGGAACTATGTGAATAAAGCCACTCTGGTAATAGTCTGGCCCAGCAGCAAATGGGAGTGATAAGTAGTGCCAAGTTGATATGGCATCAAAAAGAGGAGTTTTCTCCCTCTTTGCTGCAATCAGTCTTTCCTTTCTCTGGCTGTCTGCAGTAGAGGCTCAGATAATGTTCCTAGGAAGAGGAATGCACTCTCAGCCCTTAATGTTGATAACAGCATCATCGTTTGCCACTGAATGGGCAGTGGGATGGGGGGGGGGGGTACATTAGGAAGGCAGTGGCAAGCAGTGCAATATGTGAGGCGCCCTGTGCATCTGCAGTACCTGAAGAGATCGACCGTATCTCTGAATATATACGTTTACACAGACTTTTTAATGCTCTGATTATTTTCCTTCAGTTATTATGCTAAAGCACCTTACTGTAACTGTAGCTGAGTGTCCATGTTAATTACTGCGCTATATTATTAATGTAATCTTTACTCAAATAATCCTGGACAAGTAGAAGACTGAATTCATTTTTTGCTATTGTTTTTCTTTTTCAGTTAATTGTCTAACAACAGTTAAATACTCGAACCGCCACTAAACTGTTTAACTGGTAAATGGACTGGTTCTTATATAGCGCTTCTTTCTACTCATCTGAGCACTCAAAGCGCTTTACACAACTTGTGCATTCACCCATTTGCACAAGCACATCTTTCTAAGTGCTTCATAGCTAACATTCACACACATACTCCGATGGATGCATCGGAGAGCAATTTGGGGTTAATATCTTGCCCAAGGATATTTGGCATGTAGACTAGGGGAAGCCAGGAATCGAACCACCAACCTTCCGATCAGTGGATGACCTGCTCTACCGCCTGAGCTACAGCCACCCCCAGCTTTTAGTATTTAAAGAGAGTTGGTTTAAATCAGGAAACAGAAGACAGACTATCATCAGATAGTCAGAGACACAGTTTCAGATGAATGACATTGTTGCTTTATGCTCAAAGTACAACAGAACTAACGCTAACTATAGCACGATTAACTAAATATGAGTTTATACAGGAGCTCAGACCTGCTGAGGTCTTTGTAGTGGACACAGATCGTTTACCAACGTCACTTGGTCTTAATCGAGACTATCCAAGAGGTCCTTCATGTGTTGACCACAGGCCCTCTGTCTGGCACATTACCGTTTCAGCAGTGGAGGAAAATAGTCATGAGTCATGAGAGGGACTCCTTCACAAAAGTCAAAACCACCACATAGTCAAATAACTACACATAAACCAACAACAAAGTCCCTGTGACTGACAAAAAAACCATAGACGGAGCAGCAGCTGTACCATCGACTCTACGCCCTCCATTGTTGTGTTATGTTTGTGTCGTGGGGCTTTTAGCTGCTATAATGACACCACGCCCATCGTGGTGGTACTCAGTTATCATGGAAAATGAAGGAAACTGAGCAAAGTCGAGTTGGTACTAGTGGAGAGACGTTACACATGTCCCAGCAGGTCCTGACACAGGAGGAATACAAATCCGTAAAACAAAAAGCATAAAAATATTTAATGACTAATTGGAATATTCTCTCCAATGATAATAAACAACTTAATCAACATTAATGAAATGATGAGCATGAAATGCAAAAATCTGTCTCGTCTGCTCTTCAGGGGACAGAGCAGGACATGTCTCCTGGATTTCAGAGACTGCACTCTCCATCTCGACAATCTCCTTCCTCCTGAGGGGGAACGTGAGAGCCATCTTTTATCTGATGAAATGCCTTTGCCTCTTTCTTTCATTGCACCAATCAAGATGCATCGTTGGCCTTTCAATACTTCATGATCATTTATTTCAGGTTGAAAATTTTCCTTTATCTGCATCTTCATCCCTCAGCCTTTTTCCGTTTTACACAGACCTCATTATAGCCAGCTTGGAGCAGCTTTGATTGGTAGTTTCCCAGTTTGTATTTATGCTGGTTGTCCAGTGATCATATCCTGTAGGCTCCCTAAGGCAGGGATGTTTAGTGACAAGTTCAAAGGCAGACTGTTCCTATTTCATGTCTGTCAGTTTAGCCTTTTAGGAAAATATCTCTTGTGCCAGCTTGTCTAGAATTTCCATTTTCATGTCTCTCATTACATTTAGACCTTTTCCAGTTTTCTTATACACACATTGTGCTCAGCTTTAACTCAGCATCATATAAGAAAGGGGTGTAGAGGCAGGTGAACTGATGCTGGCTGCTCTGACCGATCAGTCTGGAGGGACTCAAACACAAGACTCAGGAGTGCAAGTTCAGTGATTTTATTTACAGTGCAAGTGAAAGTTGAGCCATTTATAAAGTCCTCAAGCAGGTCTCGATTCAGAATTTATTTACAAAATCCACAAGTCCATCAGTGAGCCCTGAGTTTCAGATCTGTAAGTAGACACACCCACCCACACACACACACACACACACACACACACACACACACACACAGAGATCAACCGGCATACAAACAGAGAAGGACAGCGAGAGAAAGAAAAGACAGACAAAGAGAAATGGCAGAGGCCCACAGGAGGACTGGACGACCATGGCACCATGGCAGCTCTTCAAGTGAAGACCTGGAGGATGCATGAGACAGTGTTTGTGACTCATCAGTCTAAAGATTGATGTGCAAGGCAGCCCATTCTGCAGGCACTTAACAATGCTTGTTAGTACAGAGGAAGAGCTTTTAAGATCAGGTTTTTGTCATAGGTTATCATCTTCCAGTTTCTCTGTAGACTCTGGGCTCTCTGGAGTTTCTACACGAGTTTTGGGTTTATGTTTACTTAAAATAAAAGAGTGAAAACAAACAAATCTACTCTGCCTGAACTCATGTTAATAATTGAAAACTCCATTAATTGCAAAATGAATCACAAAGTTTGGAATCCCCCACGTCTGGGATAACAAGTCAGTTAAACCCGAAGTTAAGTAGTTAAGGGGGTTGTTAAACAGTTTTAGCTATTTCGGTGTTAATAAAACTGATAATAAATTGTTAATAAAAACAGGTTCACCAGAGGGGTAACAACGAGACAACGCCCAAACATGGGTATACTTGAATAACAGATCTGGCTGTACATCCTGTCAAACCACGTTCTTCCTCTCGCCCCTGGTGCCGGGCGTTGGGGTTCAACTGGCTCATTTTTATAGTGTGAACGGCCATAAGGGAGGTTTTTTATCAGGAGGAAAAACTGTAAACTTACAAAAATTCAGTTGAAAGTCCACAATTTCTGCTTGTGCTTGTTTGCGGTGAGCAGCAGATCAAACAAGCTAAGAATTATAAATGGCTTCAAGCGCACATTCAGGCCTGTGAGGCTCATTTATGGACTCAGACACCCAAAATAACTGAAATGCAGCCAGATGCTGCTCATTTTACATTTTGACTCATTTCTTCACCTTTTCCTGACATGCTTGGGCTCTCCTGGGCTGTACCACTACACTTGTTGTCTTTGGAACATCTGCCCTCCTTTCTTTCACATAATGGTTTGATCCCAGTCTCTGCTTGTGATCGGCTGCATGGTCTGCCACACCTGCCTGCATGGATTCTCAGCAGGGCTGAAGATTCAGTTCCCACACAGGCCATTATTAACTGACATATGAAATTTTCGAATGGGCCGGATATCGTGGACCACACGTTTTTTTTTTGTTTTTTTTTACTTCTTACTTCTTTATTCGGTGAATAATAATTCATGAAAACCAACTGTGAGATGGTACAAAGCCAACAAACTGGAGGGTGTCCTCAAGCATGTGTTAAGTGACCTTCGTATCACAGTGAATGCAGTAACATGAGATGATTCCCTACGGTACTTCTTATAGTAACATGAATTATTGATTTATTTTTCATTTTTTTACTTGTGGTTTGTATGACATTTATTTAAACAGTTTTTATTCATTATCAAGAAAAGCATAAAACATAACAAAGCAGACAAAAAAGAAAGAAAGAAAGAAAAGAAAAGAAAAACCCCCCAAAAGGAATATATTAAAGTCATTATATACCTGTACAAATACACATACGAGGTAAAGAGGTGGACCATGCGTTTGACACCCCTGCTATATGCAGAATCTCTAGTTAGTGTTTGTGCGATGTGATACTGCAAACTTTGATATCGATCCAATACCAAGTAAATTAAGAGCAGTATTGCTGACATTGACACCAGTATGGGTACTTGTAACCTTTAAAGGGAGCTTATTTAGGGGAGAGCAGTGTACTGTGATTTTTGAGCTGAATCATTGTGAATCATTGTGAACTGGCCAAATTCTGAACATATTTTAATGAACACCAACACAACAGTGTTGTAAATTTAACCACCCAAAAACAATTAGTTAACACCATCTTCTTATATATTCATACTGTGTGTTTGTAGAGACCTGGGATGTAAATGTTCCTGTCTTTAGATACTTTGGGTCAGCTTCTGTTGTTTAAATGTGCTCTGTGAGGATATTTTCTCATTAAAAAAAGAAGAAGATAATAACATGTATTTAACACAGTTCAGTGGGATACAGTGGGTGAGGTTAACTGGTGATTCTAAATTGCCCTTAGGTTTGAATGTGAACGTCTCTGTCTGCTAACCCTGCCAGAGACTGGTGACCAGTCCAGGCTGTACCCCGCCTCTCGCCCTGAGCTCCGATCGACTCCTCCGGCCACATGTGACCCTGAATTGCGGAAGAGAATGGATAGATGGATGAACAGTGGGAAACATACTGGACTTTGAGGATAAAACCAAAGTATCAGTCCAATTGTGTTAGTATCAATCTGATACTGACACCAGTATCAATACTATCGATCGATCTGCCCACCTGTAGCTAGCGTAGTTCCACTCGCATAAGGTTTGAGAGAAAATTAAGAAGGGGGAAAGGTTTCCCTTTTATTTATATGTGATTTTAGCTGAAGGACTCAGAACAGCAGTAACAGAACAACGTCAGTGCTGAATGCCTGTGTGGAATTTTACATGTCCTCATTTATACAAACAAGTGGTACATACTAGGTGCTATAAAGAATCTATGGTAACCACTCTACAACCCAGCATGACAGCCCAGACTAACACCATCCGCCTTTCCTTCGTACAAAATGATTTCTTAAATTCAGAATTTCTAAATAAACGTGACCTTCAGATCTGAAAGTTAAAGATGAACTGTTTGGGTTAAAGCACCACCTAAAGGCTCTCGTCATGTGGTGAACGGTGTCAGTCACTCCGTCACGCGGGGTTAGACCCGGTACTGCCATGTTGCGGCAGCGCGGCGCAGCTGCGCGCCATCAGGTCGGGTGCAGCAGCCTTTGGCAGAAGGACTTCACCTCCTCCACTCTTCCCTGCTCGGCTGCGTTCAGGCAAAGGTGGCGTGGCTGAGGGCGGGGGAAAAAAGAAAAGAAAAAAATAGGATGCCCATTTGTACTAAACATACCGAGAGCAGCTGCGCGACGGGGGTAAGTTTCTCCATGAGAAATTCTAAACATTGGTGCAAAGAGCTATTGAAAAGTTGTGAGCAATATGCTGCTGTTAATTATTCTGTTAAGTGGGTCACAGAGGGACCGTGATTTCTTGTGTCCGGGCATCTGACCGGTTTGTTTTGGCGCCGCCGGAAAGTGATGGATCCGGACACTTGGTCACATTGTGCGTCGCGGCATCCCTGAAATTTTAGTTTTAGATTTTTTAAAAATAATGTAATATTTGAGGTGGTCTGGTGGTCATCAGCGGTGAACGTGGTGCACTGGAGAGGAGATGGTTTGTACAGTAATGATGATGTTGATGTTCATGGGGATGACCATGATGGCATTTACCTGTTGCAGCCCACTCCTGACTGTGAAACGGTCCATCAGGGGAAGTGCAGGTTTGCATCACCTCGTGATATGATGTGCAGCAACACTCCCACCCAGCATGCCCCTTCATTCATTCAGAGTGCTTTCAAGCCAAGAATTTAATTCTGATTTCAACAAAAAGGAAAAGGAAAGCCCTGGATAAATGTATTTATTCATACATTTGTCTTGAAAACAGTCACAACAATATCATAACTTCATTTCTTAACACTGAGTGTTTCTGCTCTCATCCCCCATCCCCTCCTCGTGGGAGCAGGTGGTGGTATGAGGACATAGTCGCAAGCTCTCGCTACCTGAGAGTCAAAGAGAGGCTCCTCTCTTCCTGCAGGGTTTGGAGGCGCTTCTCAATGTGAAAGCTCATTTCCCATGCTTTTCATGCCTGGAGTTTAAACCCTTTGATGTTTTCTAATGCTGGAATCGCTCTCCAGTATGTCAATGTTCTCAGACTGACTTATGAATCTTTTAATTAACCCACTTGTATGCGCACAGCAGCATTGTCCTCTGTGAAATGCCATCGAGGGGGTGGGGAGCCATTACAGAATGGCATGCTGTCAGTGGGAATTTCAAAGTCAATGGCAATTTTAGCTGTAAATGATGGTTGGTTTGATAGTGCCTCCGACTTATTACCACCAGAAAAAAATACTCCTTTATACAGTACAGCAGTGAAGCTGGTGATTAAGACTTCAGCTACACGATGCAATATTAATGACTTTGGAAGATATCAAAGGATAACATCAGTGGCGCAATAGCCTGGAGTAAGCCTGCATTAATAATGTGCTTAATTCCATCAGCAATGTTTCTTCAGCGCCTTTATGTTGAGCCCTGTGCCAAAATGAAAGATCTTTAATTATTCCATACATTTTAATTTGACTCTATGTGCATCTCCTATTCCTCGTTGAACTTCTCCTTCTATAGCTCCATCACACGGATCATGGATTTTTCAAATGTGACTTTTTCTTCATGGATGACACGAGTCATATCGTTACGCACCGTGTGCCTGAACTATATATGAATCTGAATACTTTAATGATCCCTAAGGAAATGATGTTAAAGCTGCATATAAAATGCGATTGGTCATGTGATTACCAGTAACAGTCAGCAGATGGCAAAATGCTCTCAGGGATAGGAGATGGCCTGTTAGGCTGCTGTGTGACATTCTGAAGTGTGACTTGCTCCACTCCACAGAATGCTGGCCGAGTGTCAGAGAAGTAGCTGCTGCTTCGCCTCGCTTCTCTTTCTTAGTTCAGTTGTAACTCTAAACTCAGGAGTCTTCAGTGAAAAGCATTCAGCCTCATTACATGAGAGGTTCTTGGTTAGTTCAGTAGTTAAACTCTGAAGAATTCAGAGGTTGCAAAATTCTGTTCTTAATAATTACAAGTAACGATACTTGTGTTAAGTAATACTCTGATAAAAATAAAACTACTGATTCGACTTTTTTATTCAAAGAAAAGGAAAAAAGTAAGAAATTACAAAGTCATTCTCTTTGCTATATTAATTTAACATACAAGTGGGACGTGGCAGGTAGGGGAACCCTGAAATTGGCTGTAGTAGCTCTGCGTGTGAAACATAATCACAGCTTGCAATGATTTCTATCCAGCGATCCAGCAGGTTTTCTTTGTGTACAGGCTTTGATCACCTGACCTGTGCTGCTGCTCTGAGGTTTACTGCTCCTCGTGGATTTACACAATGACTTAAACCAGATGCAAACATATGTTTCCCAGCTAAGCTATGTTGGCTGATATTACAATTACTATAACGGTTGGATCTAAGCTGCTTAAATTCAAATCAATCTCCGTTACACTCGATGCAACCAAACTGACCATGAACACCACAGCCACTGAGTACCAGTCCATCATAGACCTTTACTGTAAAGTCATCAAAGGAAGTCACGCTAACTTGTTTATCCTGCACTAAGCTCCCACGTCATGCAACATTTGAATAACAGAAACTTTGTGTACCTCATTTTTATGGGAAGTTTCATAAATGCAAAACATGCCTTCACATCATATACAAATCCAGTGTGTGATTGAAAAAATGAGGACATTAAATGAAGCTTTAAATATTCACATGGCAGTCCTATCTTTTTAAATATAACCGCTCTTCTTCCCTTCTTATCTTCAGTCTCTGAATGAAGTTATCTCACAATCTTTTCTTTTGCTGGAAAATATTCCAGCTGTGCCTTTAGCTGGCAGACACACTATTGTGACACACAACACTTAGTATGGAAGTCTAGGAGGCACAGTCTACATTTCTGTGATACATAATATGTATCACAGAAATGTAGCAATCCACTACTTAAAACTACTGAATAAAACCCAGCTTCTCTTCTATTTATCCCTGTCAGGGTCACCAGGGTAGGTGGGGGGGGGGGCTGGAGCCTATCCAAGCTGTCTTAGGGCAATAGGCAGGGTACACTCTGGACAGGTTGCCAGTCTGTCACAACCATGGCCACCTATGGCCAATTTAGTGTTACTAATTAACATATCCCCACCGCATGCCTTTGGACTGCGGGAGGAAGCCGGAGTACCTGGAAAAACCCCACAGAGACATGCGGAGAACATGAAAACTCCACACAGAAAGACCCCAGCCAGGTGGTGGAATTAAACTCAGGCCCATCTTGCTGTGAGGAAACAGCGCAAACCACCGTGCTGCCAGATCAGCATTTAAATGGTTTACTTTCACAAGTTCAGAGCTTCACACTTGACTTAAACAGAAAGGAAGCTGTAGACTTCAGGGTCTCCAAGGCCAAAACAAAAATTCCCCATCCTGGCTAAAAAATAAAAACAATTCTTATCTAAAAACACAAAAGTACAATGTCTAAACTCCCTGTCCAGCCACAAAACAGGAGAAAACTACTTTAAAGAAAATGGCAGAACTTTACTTTTAAAACAGAATATCCTAACAAAGTTCACCAAAACAGAAACATCTAAGTACAGAATTACTCAGACACTGGGTACACAGGATTAAGTTTCATATCTGCACCAAACATGCTGTTTTGGTTCCCTGCAGCCTCAGTACAGCTCTATAAATGTTGCATCAGTTTTTTTGATTTAGCCTCTTTCAGCTCTTTGTATGAGATAAGCTGTGAATGCCTTTACTTTGTTAATGTTCCCTCCGTTTAGGCTCACATTGGTTTGGTGTTTAAAGGCAATGATGTCAAGTTAAAACTGAAATGTTATGGTGTACAAAAAATAAACTCCAAACACGCAACCATGACATGCGGTCATGGTATTTGTTTGCCTGTTGGTCATAATTTATTACAGTATAGAATTCCCTGTTATTCAACATTTACACAGTTTTTCCTACTAAATTTGCATTTGTGTGTGTTTTTTTTTAAAGAGACATTTGTAGAAATGTACTTGTTTCTATTGTCTGGGTTAAGATGGGCAGGTGTGTTACGGCATGTTTACACTGAGGGACTCTGCTGGAGGTGAACCAGTTCAGTTTTTTCTGCTCTGATCCAGTACCGGTTTCTGCTGACACCTGATCAGTATCAGGTTTAAATAAGCTGTTATCCTTGCTGTGGGGCAGTGACTTGGAATCATTCTTTCACCTGTAAGACAACGTCAGGCTTGAAGTAAGCAGCTTTGCTAGCTTAGAAGAATATAATTTTACTCAGTTTATGTCAGGTCTGAGGTAATGAGAGGACCCAAACGCAGGACTTTACAGCGGCAAACAGTGAACAAGGATGTGCAAATCCCAGCACTCTGTGCCGTTTTCTCCCAGATCCCGCACAGGGCTCGTGTCCATGGCATGAATCGTGGAACAGCAACTTCCAATCTGTACAGTGGCTCCGCTGCTGTGACAGACTCCTAGTGAAGAAACACTAACACTGAACTTCCTGCCCTGACACAGGAAGTGTATGCTCTGCTGGGCCTTTTTGGTTATTGTGTCTATGTTGGTTGAAAACATCAGATCCTGGGTGACTGTAGAAGGTTTCCACAGCAGACACAGTGCTGTTGAGTAAGGTGAGGTATTCTTTTAAATTACTTTCAGCTGGATCTGGAGCTATTCTGAAAAAAACAATTAAAATCCTTAACAAATTAAAATAATAAAGTAGCCATCACCTCCCTGGTAGGGATGGGTATCATTTAGGTTTTATCCGATACCAGTACCAAACCGGTACTTTTGAAACGGTGCCGGTGCTTAAACCGGTGCTTAAAGAATGGAGAACACAAAATTGGTCCAAAAACCTCTCATGTTCAGCTGTTTTTTTTGTAAAAAGATAACAATGTTAGCCTTTTCTGCAGCTATAGGGCATATATGGTGTCACTCTTGGCTGGAAGTAGAGCTTAAACAATGGAAAAAACACAAACTTTGTCCAAAAACCTCTCATGTTTAACTGTTTTTGATTTTTTCTTTGGTCATTTTAGCCTTTTTGGCCAGGGTGAAGGGAGTATCTGCCATCAAACAAGAAGACAGCTGCATGTAACTATGACGGTGTTTGCTAGTTCACCTTACATGCATTAATTTAATAACGTGGTTAGCCTACTCAACGTAAATTACACACGAACAACATTAAGCTACTCCTTAATGGATACCGGATACCGGTACCCATCCCTACTCCCTGGCTGGCAACAAATGATATAGAAGCAGACTAGTCAGTCTTAAAGCTACAATAAGCTCAAAATCTATAGTGATCTAGTTTACATTAGCAAATGTTTTTAATGTGATTCAGAGTACAGATGAAAAGCAGACACAGGTAAAGGTAAAATGTGTTTTATCATGAAATTAACTCTTTATCTCCTTTTAACTGCAGTAACGCAACACTGCACAGTCGAACCGTTTTTCATTCTAACCTATACGGTCTTCAATAGACAATATAGGGAAATATTAACATTACTGTAAAAGACAATGTCAGAAAATACCACTGAAACTGCTATTTTTATCTTAAGTGATTCTATGATGAAATTTAGAGGTCTAAGGCTCGACTTCACACAAAGACAGAAAGGCAAACAATCACAGAGACAAGACTGACTTAGAAGGTGTGAGGAATACAGGGGAGGCATGATAACAGAAGCAAGAGATGAAATGTAAGGAAACTAAAATCTAGATAACAAAACTAAGAAGACTTGAGAAAAAAAACATGACACACAGAGGAAACCAAACTACACTGAGACCCCAAACCAACAAAGAGTCCTAAAAGAAAGATATTTAAAAAATATATATCATAGATTCATTTAAATAAGAAGAATTTAACATGTTTTATTGAGATAGAGAAATGAACACATTAAACGTCAATAATCATATTAGCAGAACAGAATCATAGCAGTGTTAGGATTTAGGACAGGACCTCCTGGGGTCTTGATGGTGGTGGTGACAATGAGGCTTGGATGGAGCTCTAAGGGAAAGTCTGATGGGGAGAAAGACGAAACATTTGTAAACCAATCTGAGTGGACGCTGACTGGCTGAAATAAGGTGGGCAAGAAGGTGACTGGACTAGAGTAATGATGTCAGTATTGTGTTGGACATGGTGGGAAAGTGGTAATGGTGTAACGAACAGACGAGCAGCTGAACACCCAAGAAAGCAGCAGTGATTACAGATTTTCCTTACTGAACTTATGCATAAGCTACATTTATATACCGTACTTTCCACACTCTAAGGCACATTAAAATCCTTTAATTTCCTCAAAAATCAACAGCGCGCCTTATGTATGAATTCTGGTTGTGCTTACTGACCTCGAACCTATTCTATGTTCTACACGGCGCTCAAAAATCTGTCAAAAAATATTTTAGTGCGACTTTGGTAAGCTACGAAGCCGCACCGCTTGATGGATTGTCGGAGCAATATGGCTACCGTAGTCAGGAGCCCCACGGAGTAATCTGGGTCCAAAACTCCGTCATCTTCAGGTCCCAAAGTCAAATGAACACTGCGGCATCACTGAGAATGAAAAACTGTCTAAATTCTTTCATCTGTAATAAAATGATCAGCGTTGCTGCTTTACCAGCATCAGTCCACGTAACTATTTAAGACGCATAATGTGCTAATGTACAGTATAGTAAGACTTAAGACTAGGCGACATATTGAGTTTTTAACCCTTTAAAACCGGTCAGAGCGGGCACGCTCCGTTTTACTTAACTATTTTTAAATCTCTGTAGAACTGGAACCACGTAAGGTAGCGCATTAATATCTTTGCATATGAAACCGGAGGAGTTGTACTTACATGTTATGCCATTAGTTTGTCCTCGGTCACGGTTTCCTTCCACATATAGCTTTGCAAAAATTGCATAAAAAGCACTTGCAGCAACAAAAACATAATATTCCAGAAACACGCTTTGCCGATCCGATCAGCTGTTCGTAACACTTCCTAGGTTGGAATAGACGTCAGCGCGAACTATCGTATGTCCGCCATTACCTGGCCAAAACTGGAAGTGACGTCATTCTTGCGGAAAATGTAGTTTTTACCTTCAAGGCCTTATAAGCCTATACTGGTGTTTTTAAAAGTCATATTTGGCTTTATGCTTTTCTGAATAGTTTCTGGGATGCTTAGAACCCAAAAGGCACTGCTGGAAATAGTTTATTTTGAAGCACACGCTGTGTTTTTTTGCAAATTTGCAGTATGATATTTATTTTCGTTTTTCCTGCAGTATATAAAAATTGGTGTATCTCAAAAATAAAACTATGATGACACTCAAAATAAATTTCTTGCGGTTGAAAACTATTTTGTGCAACTTTTTGCACGATTTACTATTTTTTTTGTAGTTTAGTGCACTTTTTTGGATTTATGTAGTTCTTTGGACCTAATGCATACATATTATTAAAATTTGGGCTATAATGGTTGTATTGATGTATAGCAACTTGAAATGCTCCCAAAAATGGCGCTACAGCATGTAAAAATATAATATAACAGGGTGACCGTGGCTCAGGGGGTTGGGAAGCGCATCTGTAACCGGAAGGTCGCCGGTTCGATCCCCGGGCTCTCTGTCCTGGTCGTTGTGTCCTTGGGCAAGACACTTCACCTACCGCCTACTGATGTTGGCCAGAGGGCCGATGGCGCGATACAGCAGCCTCGCCTCTGTCAGTCTGCCCCAGGGCAGCTGTGGCTACAACTGTAGCTGCCTCCACCAGTGTGTGAATGTAATGCATTGTAAAGCGCTTTGGGTGCCTTGAAAAGCGCTATATAAATCCTATCCATTATAAGCTCTGGCGGACTTGGTTCTATGGTCTTAAAGGATTAAATATATCAATATATTTTTATACGAGATATAAGATCTGACAATATAGTTTATATCAATATAGTCTATGTTATGTTATAATAAATACTTGTGAAGCCGCAAGTTTGCCTCTCTTTCGTCCACTTTTGTCTCTACGCAGCGTTACTCTGCCTCTCCTTCACTGAACACAACCCCATCGCTTCACCTGCAGGCAGCACAAGACGGACACGGCAGCTATCAAAGAGGAGCTGCTCGGTAAAAAGAAAACATTTGGAGATTATTATTTTAGTGCTATCAGCGTTAATCTCGTTAAAATGACATTAACGGCATAACTGCATTAACACAGCAAATGTCCCTTAACGAGTTACCACGGATCGTCCCGTGCGTGTGGCTGCACGGCATCAACGCGTTAACGAGCTGACCGCACTCACTGCGCTAACCCGTTGACGGCCTAAAATCCTTTCATTTTCTCAAAAACCAACAGTGCACCTTATGTATGAATTCTGGTCGTGTTTACTGACCGCGAACCGATTTTATGTGGCAATCTGTCAAAAAATATTTTAGTACGACTTTGGTAAACTATGAAGCCGCACCGCTTGATTGTCGGAGCATTACGGCTACCGTAGTCGGGAGCCTCGCGGAGTGATACGTACTGTGCTTCAACGTAATATTACCGTATTGTGTGTGTATAAGGGCCACAAATGGCACCTGTTCAGAGACATGGTTACAAGGAGGATTTCAAACTCCAGGCTGTCGGTCACGCAGTAGAACTTGGGAACAGAGCAGCTGCTTGTTATTATGCTCAGCATCTGTTAGTTTACATTTTGACTGCACAATTGTGAGGTTTTTGTTATGCACAAAAACAACATTGTTTTATTTTATTTATGGAGATGTATCATTTAATGAATGCTGATAATTTATTTCTGAGTATTTTTTTCTTGTACATCTGTGCTGTATGTTAATAAAAGTGCCTGTGTGACATCTGGGACACAGCTTTGACTAAGAACTCTCTTTTTGTTCTTACCTTACGGCTTTAAAAAAAATATCGAGATATATATCGTATATCGCCATCCAGCTAAAGAATCCTAGTCCTAGTAAGACTGTTTCTATGCAAAATATTTACCTTTAACTGTAAAAATCATTCTTAATAAAGATATCACAAATATCGCTCTCACTGTTAGGTTGTAAGTTATGACGTAATTAAACATGCATGGCAAGGGAAAGCAGTAATTACAAACCATGTAATGTAGAGAGTTGGGATGTGGATAGGTCAGAAAAAAAGTAGACAAGATTATATGGAAGCCTTTGATGCTGTGTCTGGCTATGGGAATCTTAGGGTGCCTTCCGGGAAAGAGCCTCTCACACAACATCAATAATGAATGAAAGATATCTTGTTCAGTGGAAGACTGAACTTAACTGGCATACTGATTTGCTACTATGAACCTTATGTAAAAATTGCATCAGTGTGTTTGTTATGCTTCATTAGCTAGATAAGGAGCTGTCACTGATGACTGTGAATGCAGATGGGATGTTGAAACAGGAATCAAGAAAAAAGACGACTTTCTGCATCATTCCATTGTTTTGACTGGTTTCTTAACTGTTGAGGTGTTCACCTCATTTGTATAATACATAATAATGGTGGTGTCCATATGGGGAAGTGTACTATTGTACCAGCCATTTATACTATTCGACAGGCTGCTGTGTAACTGGATGGTATACTGTTTATATTAGAAAAAGTAAAGCATGTGCACATCAGTTATTTATTTAAGAATAGTATTAATTTACAGTACTATTACTAAGTTAATACTATTCTTAAATGCTGTTATTACTAACTCACAACTGCATATATGGTGCATATTTATTCTCCTACCTTCGATCCGTCTTGTGTACCTCTTCAAGCGGCTGACCAAGGCTGTGAGTCCTTGCTTGGCAGTTTCCAAGGCCCGGGTATGGACAGCTTGCTGCGCTTCGTAGGCACCTTCTTCATCGCACTTTTCTGCAGCTCTGATAGTTGGCTAACCTTCCCCTGTGCTACCTTGATCTTAGCCTCTATAGCCTCCTTATCTATGGAAGGTACTGCTCCTTGTGGCTGTTCAACTTGTATCCAAGCATCTCACTAATCACTGCTGCCGTATTGTAGATCAGCTTATTAGTCTCAGTAATAATAATAATAATAATAATGATGATGCATTTTATTTATAGGCGCCTTTCAGACCCTCAAGGTCACCTTACAGTAACACGTAAACAATACCATAAAAAACATAAGAAAAATGTATATATAGCAAACATGGTAGATAAAATTTAGACATAAACAGTCATAAAAGTATAAAAGCAAATATAAAAACTGAGCAAGGTAAAAATGGTCTAAGATAAGGTGTATGCAATTCTAAACAGATGAGTTTTGAGTAGTGATTTCAAAGTGGTGAGACAGTGTGTGGTCTGTAGAGCAAGAGGAAGTGCATCCAAAGTCTCGGGGCAGAACAACTAAAGGCTCTGAGTCCCACTGTAGTCAGGCGAGCAGGTGCAGTAATGGTGGCTGTAGGTATCGTTCGTAGTGCTGCATTAACATCATCTAGCAGACCTTCTGAGGGTACTTCACGTAGTCTTGGTAATACTGTCATAATCTCTTCATTTCTATAATGGAATTGTGTCGTTTGATATCTATCTATCTATCTATAGATATATATGTATATATATATATATATGATTTCTGAGGCATTATAAATAATTCAGACATTATACCAAACTGTGAATAGGATGCTATGATATTTTACTTTTTTAAAAAAAATTTATCTACATTCTAATAATTATTTGTAGAAATAAGAAGAAACTGGCACCCAGAAAATGTGGAATCACAGTGAAATTCAGCAACCCAAAGTTATCAGGTATAAAATTACACTACTCTCAAATTTGAGGCTATGGGCCTTAGTTGATTGCATTGTATTGTCCATTTTGATTTTATTAATTGGTTTTATTTATTTCATTTTAATTTATTTAAATGTTGAGTATTGTGTTACAATCTTCTGGATTTTTAGTGTAATATTACTTGTAACTATATAATTTTAATGTTCAGCACTTAGGTCAACCCTGTGCTATATAACTAAACTTTACATTGACTTCTCTGAGAAGTCAGAAATACTCAAGTATAATGTTTAACTACTAAAACTATTTTTTTCTTTTCAGGAATGCAAGTAACAAACTGTAACTTGGTATCTTAATCAAAAATATTCATGTGGTTAATAATAATCATTTTGCATTAAAAATGTGATTTTGATTAAAGAGCGTATGCATGCTGGTGGATTAAAATGATTCTGATAACCATTACAATACATTACATTACATTCAGTGGTGGTTTAATAAATTTGTGGCACACGACACAATTCCATTATAGAAATGAAGAGATTATGAGGAGGTGGAGGAGTTTCTATGAGAAATGGAGGATCCAATGATAATTCAGTGTGGCGGTAAAGTTTAGCATGGAAGTGCTAACTCTTCCTGCCTTATAACTTTTTTAACACTGAGGAGAGCTGGGACTTCTCTGCAGCAGGAGAAATTTGAAGGGCATGTTGCTGTGCTTTAAATACTGTTCTAATTTGCAATGCTAATAACTTGATTCTTATTTGAATAATCCTCTTTGTTACCTAATGCTCTATCATGTGCGTTGTAGGCTTGCTGCTTTGATAATCCACCTGTATTCTTTGTCACTCCCTGCTACCTAAGCCAAAAGCTCTTAAATAATAACAGTGGTTGTTTGCTTTTAACCTCTGGATTAGTGGGGTTTCTCATTTTAGGGCATGTTTTTTTGTGACTGAAGCCATACAGTCTATAATGTGCAGTATTTAGCCTAAACATTGTGAAGAATAGTGATTATTAGCTGGTAATCGAACTGCTCTTCTCTTTTCATGCATGATCTCTGGAATCTGGTGGGGGAATCAGGCTACGACATTGTCTGAAGTTGTTCTTTCTTACATGCAACACACAGCAGCAGACAGTGTGCTTTATATATATACTCACCAGGCACTTCATTTTGTAGACACATTCAAAGGATTTTTAATGCAAATATATAATTAATAAAGTCCCGTTAGCTAAGAACAGGAAACTAAAGCCACAGCTTGCAATGTTCAACAAAATTGGACAATAGACGACTGAAAACGTTGCCTGGTCTGACGAATCTTGATTTCTTCTGTGATATTTGGATGGTAGGATTAGAGTTTGGCATAAACAACCTGAATGAATGGATCCATCCTGCCTTGTGTCAAGTTTTCTTGCTGGTGGTGATGGTTTAATTGTGCGGGAGTTATTTTGCTGGCATACTATGGGTATCATGGTTTTGGGTCTTTTTTTAAATGGAACTTTTAAGAACATTTTATACAAAAGAGAAACAAACAAAAAACGCAATGAAACAAAAACAATGGGTGGAGAGATGTTATACAAAGTCACAGGATTACAAATATAGAGATAAGTGGACATCAAGCATACAGCAGCATGAAGCAATTCCAGAATTGATCCAGGATAGTCCAGGGATGGTTTCCAGATGGCCTGAAAACTGGTGGGAGACTTGCCTTTACAGCAATGAATCTGCTCAAGTCTAGTGAGAAGTAGTATTTCATTGAGCAACCATTTGAAACAGGGAGGTGATGATAGGATTTCCATTCTAGTAAGATTATCTAGTAAGATTATTCTCTTTATCATGCCTTCCCTGAGGAGTTTCCTTTGGTGAGATGGAAGTGGCCAAGTCCTCTCAGAGCAGCAAGTGATGGCCAGGTTCCAGTCTAGTTGGATGTCCCTAACAAACTGTTTAGAAAACTTCAAAAATGGCCCTCCAGAAATTGTCTAGGACCACACCAAAACAGTCGTGAGAGTGACTCTTCTGTGACACCACATTTATCACATAAGAGGGAGACAGTACCAAAAGTTTTGTCGAGTTTTGTCTTGGTGATTCTGACTGAAACAGCACAATCCCCCTCTTTTTCAATCGAGGAAGACTGTATTCATCAGCGCTGGCCAATGGCTGTTGGTCATAGAAGAGTAAAAAAGGGAAATGCAGATGGTTCAAAATCATCAGAGTTTCTAAGAATGAAGTTATCACCAAAGGTGGCATAGGAAGGCAGTTGTCCAAAAACAGCAGCGCTGGAAGGGAATAATCCATAACTAATGAGGATTCAGGCTTTAGCTTTGGAGATACGAGGTTTATTCCTCCACACAAAGGAAAGAATAAGAGAATCACATTTTTTAAGAAAAGACACTGGTAGATAAATGCACACGTTCTCAGAGAGATCTAAAGCATGACAGCACAACCATTTTTATAAAGTTGATATGGCCAATCATAGAAAGCAGGAGGAGAGACCACTTTTTACCACTTGGCTTTTAATTTATCTAACCAGTCTTCTCTTGTGCTTTTACTTTTCTTGTCTTGTTATCCCCGATTTGTTCCCACTATGTCTCCTGGCTGTTTTTTCTCCCCTCATTATCTGGTGAGTATTTATTGTCCGAGTTGTAGAGGATCAGAAGAGTCCCACGTAGCAAATTTGTTTTGAAGTTTCTGTCCTGCATTTGGGTTCACATTGTGCCACACAGTGACATACGACAAATGAATGTAACTAGATTGGATCCAGCAAGCATGGATTTGGATGTGTGGCAGCAGTTGGCTCACTGTTTTACAAAGGACTCTCAAATAAATGTCCTGGCTTACCCCAGGGTATGAGCCGCACTACTGGGGAATGGAGATGCTGTTCATCTTCTTCATGAGAGGTGGAGCTCTGCTGCTTTACACTGGCGCAGTTGTTTGCCTAGTTTTCTTTCCTTCTTTTTTTTTTTTTTTGCCTGTCCTGTTTGGATCTTTAGCCATCAGAATTGTTGTCTGAATCATGGCCTTGCCATATTGGCCCATTTGATTGACCTTTCTTATAATTATGTATTTATTTGATTTGATTTTCGGTTGTTACAGACGGGACAGACATGACTGGGGGATAGGACAGGGAGAAAGAATGAAAGAGAGGGAGAGAAAGAAAAATAGAGGAGGGGAGAAGAGACGGTGAGAAAGGGGGGAAGAAAGAAAAAGAAAAACAAACAAAAACATCTTGATCACCTGTATGCAGATAAAAAAAAAAACAGAAGAGAAAACAAACAAGAAAGAGCAAAATAATAAATACAACACCATCACAATAAACTAGCTAACAGTAGATAACAGTAGATACTAAATATTAAACGATATTGTGCAGCACGCAAGATCGACAGCGCACAATGTGCTTTGAGGTAACAGCCAAGAAAGGTGTAGTTTTAGTCTGTGAACACCTGTGTGTACACCTGTGTGCACACCTGTGTGGATCGGCACGCTTGTATTCCAAAGGTTTCTCCATGTAACGATCTGCTAGGGAGTGTGGGGAGCCATAGCTCTGTCCCCCAGGGCATGAAGCAGGTATGGAGGAGATCCAGGCCCCAGACATCCAGAATACAAGGACCCAAGGAGGACCACCGGGGGGCAACCGTACCACCCTCCTGGGAAGAGCTGGAGAGCCCAAACAAGAGGTCACCCAGCACTCTGCTCCGTGGCTGAGGGCAGACGCCTGAGGGTACCTCAGCTCCCGGAAGGGGCTCAGCTGGGCCACAGGCACCAGGCCCCGCCAATCGGCCACCAGGAGTGAGCTGGTACATACATGAGCGCCCAGCCCCAGACACCAAGAACCACCAACACACCAACGTCTGAGGGCATCAGCCACCGGCAGGGAGTGTGGTGAGACGGGCCTCCATACCTCGGAGAGCCTGAGATGCACCCAGAGAGGTGGAGTCTAAGACCCAAGCTGACATATAGACACAGACGAACAGGTGCACGCAGACACAAACGTGCATTCCCACCCCATATACTAGAGGTGGGAATCACCATACATCCCACGATACGATATTATCACAATACTTCACGCACGATACGATATTATTGCAATTTTTAAAAAATATTTTGCGATATTCAGATTCTGTACATAAAGGTAAACTTTATCAATATTCATTTTATCTAATAACAAAGTCTCACACTCAGTCTTTCTCTCATTTCAGTCAGTTTTATTGTTGACAAACTGAACGGTTTGTATTACAGTCTAGTCCAACTGAACTGAATGCAACCATCTGGTACAATTATAGCTGTTCTGAACTATGCAATTTATGAAAACTATGCAGCCCATTCAGCAACAGAAGAATTTTAAAGTAAATTAAAACAAAATATAATTTTACATTAAATAAAAAAGTTTTAAACTTAATTAAAATAAAACATGTCTTAAATTAAAATAAGTAAACTGTCATGTTTATTGCTGCCAAAATAAAAGTTAAACACATTTGGACAGTGAAGGAATGCCAGGATTCTTGCTCAGAAAAAGGATCAACATGCTCTGAAGTCAGAGTTCCAGTCCACAAAAACTTTTTTGTAACAAAATATCGATTTGTGCTGTCCCTGTATCGATACATTATTAGCAAACAAAATATCACGATACTACACAGTATAGATTTTTTCCCCCACCCCTACCATATACACAACCAAATACTCGGCACTCACCCGACGTGGAGACAGACACAAATAGACACTGCACAGACAATCACACTCCCAAAACATACTCTATATCCCAGGTCCAGGTACCCCCGCCCCCAGAGGGGCAAGCCGTACCCAGACCTGGGCAAAACATAAGGTTTATTAACAAAACTGAAAACCGTTAGTGAAACAACTCACTAGGCAATGGGGTGATTTAAATGAACATAACATTTTCGGGGGTGTAGAGGAAGAACATTATATATATATATATAGTATATACATTGGGTGAATGTGCAGTAGTAGCAGCAAGCAGGTGAATTCTGTACATTAATATGAATAGACATCTGACTATTTTACAGGATAGACAATATAAACATATTTAAAATTAAAGGAATTTGAAATGTACATTGTGCCTTGGTTTAGAGTGTCTAGAAGAGAGTCCTGTCTCAGTCAATTATAGATGATGTGAGAGGGCGGGTGTGTGTGTTTAGGGCCCGGATGGCTTGGGGATAGAAGCTCCTCTTGAGTCTCTCTGTCCTTGCCCGGATGATGCGGAACCTTCTATCAGATTGCAGAAGTTGGAACAGTTTGTTGCCAGGATGGGACGGGTCCTTCAGTATCTGCGCTGCTCTAGTCCGGCATCTCCTGGTGTAGGTGTCCTGAAGCGGGGGGAGAGCAATCCTGCAGCAGCGTTCTCCTGTACGGATCACTCTCTGGAGAGCTTTTTGGTCCTTCACACAGCTGTTCCCAAACCACGATGTCATGTTCTGTGTGAGGATGCTCTCCACAGCGCCTGTATAGAAAATCCTGAGGATCTTTGGAGAGACCCTGAACTTCCTCAGTTGTCGTAGGTGATACAGGCGCTGCCTAGCCTTTTTGGTCTGGACCTGAATGTGGGCAGCCCATGTCAGGTCTGAGGAGATGTGGACACCAAGGTACTTGAAGGACTGCACCCTCTGCACTGGAGCTCCATTGATGATAATGGGCTTGTAGTCTCTGTGCTGACCCCTTCTGAAGTCCACCACCAGCTCCTTGGTCTTGCCGACGTTCAGCTGGAGGTGGTTGTCCTGGCACCACGATGCCAGATTCTTCACTTCATCCATGTAGGCCGCCTCATCGTTGTTGGAGATGGCACCCAACACCACTGTGTCGTCAGCAAACTTCACAATGGTGTTGGAGCCATGGGTGGCCACACAGTCTGAAGTGTAGAGGGAGTAGAGCAGTGGCGAGAGGACACATCCCTGAGGTGCTCCTGTGTTGATGGTGATGCTGTTGGAGAAGCACCTGCCGCAGACGGCCGGTGATGCCGTCTGGCCCCGCCGCTTTCCTTGTGTTCACTCTCCTCAATGCCGCTCGGACGTCATGCTCCGCGATGCTGGTCACCGGTCTCTCGCTGATGACGTCACTGTCCTCGGTAGTCAGGCGGTAGATAGCATTAGCCGCCTGGCTAACCTCAAAACGGGCGTAGAACTGATTCAGCTCGTTGGTGAATGCAGAGTCGGCGTTGATCGGCACAGTGTCCCTGGCTTTGTAGTCCGTAATGGTGCGGAGTCCGTGCCACATACTCCGTGTGTCGCCCTGGTGGAAGCGGGACTCCACACGTTCCCGGTACCGGCGTTTGGCATCTCTCACCGCGCGCCGCACGCCGTATGAGGCCGCTTTGTAGGCGCTCATATCGCCAGTGGCGAGACCCGCGTTGTAGGAGGCGGTCCTGGCGTTTACTGCAGTGTGGATCAATCTGTCCATCCACGGTTTCTGGTTTGGGAATGTGGTGACTCTCGCAGTGGGGATAATCTCCTCCGCTAGCATATTGACGAAGCATACTGCTACTTCCGTAAACTCGTTGATGTCGACTGCGCATGCTCTGAACATGTCCCAGTCGACGTCGTTGAGTCCGTCCTGCAGCGTAGCTTCTGATTGGGCAGTCCACCGTTTTACCTCCCTCGTGGTCACGTCTTCCCTCCGTATGTTTTGTTTATACTGGGGAATGAGGAAGATGGCGTTGTGGTCAGACTTCCCAAAAGCCGGGTGTGAGACAGCTTTGTAGCCCTGCTTGTATAGCAGTGATCCAAAATTCGATCCCCTCTCGTTGGACACGAGACATGCTGGTAAAAGTTTGGCATGACTTGTCTGAGGTTTGCTTTGTTAAAGTCTCCTGCTACAATGAGGGCTGCGCCCGGGTCCTTGTTTTGAAGCGAGCTCAGCACATCATGTAATTCGGACAAAGCCATACCTGTGTCCGCTTGGGGTGGGATGTAGACCGCTGTGGCGATGACCGAGGTGAACTCACGGGGCAGATAGAAAGGGCGGCACTTAATGCTCAGGAACTCCAGATGTGGCGATCAGCCGCTGGAGAGAGTAGAAATGCTCCTGGCATCACACCACTTTCTGTTTACCATGAAACACATTCCTCCACCTTTGGTTTTGTTCGACTCTGCCGTTCTGTCCGCGCGGAGCACAAAGAATGAATCCGACGGAGTTACGGCCTGGTCCGGCACGGTGGGGGTCAGCCATGTCTCCGTGAAGCACAGAATGTTGCAGTCCCTCATGTCACGTTGGAAGGTGACCCTTGCTCTTAGGTCATCGAGCTTGTTCTCCATGGATTGTACATTGGCCACTAGGATACTTGGCAGTGGTGCGCGATGCGCCTGCTGTCTCAGTCTGTTCCTAATACCAGCACCTTTTCCCCGGCGCTTCTTTGTTCTGCGCCTTGGATGAGCGGCCCGTCCTTTGTTGTTCTTCGCGCCGCGTAGAATCTCTGGCGGCCAGAAAGGGTCGGGTTTAAAAGTGTCCAAGATTAGATGTTCAACCTTGGCACCGATGTTTACAAGTGATCCGCTGTCGTAAACTATAAGACTAGAGGATTTTGGGATGTAAACCAGAGCAAAAAATAAGTAAAAAACAAGAAAAGTAGATAGTCGGAGCAGAGCGGTCAGGAAGGCGTCTGGACGAAGAGCCAACAACAAAGCCAGGGTCTCCTTTTCAATGGTGGAGTAGTTTAACTGATTTTTATTAAACTTGCGGGAAAAGTAACAAAAAGGGTGGTCCAAACCCCGCAAGTCTTCTTGCAACAGCACTGCCCCAGCCCTGACAGCACTGGCATCAACCTCAAGTTTGAATGGTCGCGTCAAATCAGGTGCTGCTAACACAGGAGTGTGGGAGAGAAGGGCTTTCGCACTCTCAAAGCATCTTGACACTCACTTCACCATAGAAACTCAACCTTTGGGCTGAGTAGGTCAGTCAGTGGCTTGACCACAGAAGAGAAAGTTTTACAAAAGTTTCTGTAGTAGCCCACCATCCCTAGAAACCTACGCAACTCACGCCTGGTGGTAGGTGTGGGGAACTCTTTAATCACTGCCACTTTGGCATCAATGGGTCGGACCTGTCCACGTCCCACCTCCCTGCCCAAGTACGTCACTGTAGCTTTGGCAAACTCACACTTAGCGAAGTTGAGAGTTAGAGTAGCTTGAGCCAAACAGTGAAATACCTGACGTAGAGTTTCCAAATGATCTTGCCATGTTTCAGTATAAATTGCTAGATCATCTAGGTAGGCACTGCATTTGGACAGGCCACGTAGGACTTTATTTACCAGCCTCTGGAAGGTGGCAGGAGAGTTACACATGCCGAATGCCATGACTGTGTACTGTAGAAAATCATCAGGTGTTACAAAGGCAGAGATGTTAGTGGCACGTTCAGTTAAAGGGACCTGCCAGTAACCTTTAAGAAGATCTAATTTAGTGACATACTGAGCAGTCCCAATACTGTCCACGCAATCCTCAATTCTTGGGAGAGGATGTGAGTCAGCCACAGTCACAGAGTTCACCTTCTGGAAGTCTGTAATAAAACGGGGCGAGCCATCTGGCTAAGACTCCATTATACAAGGTGAGCTCCAGGGGCTTTGACTGGGCTTCGCTAAGCCATGTTGCAGCAAATAGTCAGCCTCCTGTCTCATGAGCAAGCGTTTATGGGGGCTGGCTCGATAAGGATGCTGCTTAATAGGTTTAGCTCCCTGGACATCAATATCATGCTCTAGCACTGTAGTGCGAGTTGGAACATCCCTGAATAAACAGGTGTATTTATTAATCAAGAGAGTTATGTCTTCTTGCTGCTCTGAAGACAGATGCTCAAGCAAACTTTCAGCATTTCTGAGTTAGACAGATGGGATCTAGAACAGGTGGGATAACTTCATCAACCATCAACCTCGTCCACCCCTCTTTTCTCTAGGTGACTTGAGGCTGCAACAGGTGCACAAATGCCATCAGGCTCTGGTGTCGACCGAGGATGGTATAATTTCAACATGTTTATGTGGCAGACGTGTGTTTTGCGTCTGCGGTCGGGAGTGCAAATTACATAATCAGTCTCCCCTCTCTTTTCACAGACTTTAAAGGGGCCGCTATACCTAGCAGACAAGGCTGAGCCTGGAACAGGCAAGAGCACAAGAACCTGGTCACCCACCTGAAAGGTTCTTTTAACAGAAGCCTTATCGTAATGGCGTTTCATCTTTCCCTGTGAAACAGCAAGGTGCTGTTTAGCCAGAGCGTTGGCTTGGTTCAAACACTCATGGAAGTGCTTTACATACCTGCTTACATTTACTTTGGACGCCCCGTGTGGGGTCAAAAATTCCTCTTTCAGAGCTTTGAGGGGTTTGCGTGGCCTATGGCCAAATACCAGCTCAGAAGGACTAAAACCAAGTGACTCCTGCACAGCGTCACAGGCAGCAAATAACACAAATGGAACTCCTCATCCCAGCTCTTTTCAGACTTTAGGCAGTATTTGCGTAGCATTGCCTTTAAGGTCTGATGCCACCGCTCTAATGCGATGGCAGGATGATTGCGATTCAGGATGATAAGCAGAGGACACGATATGTTTGACACCTAGAGTGCTAGCCACTTGTTTGAATAACTTAGATTGAAAGTTTGAGCCCTGGTCAGTCTGTATGACCTTTGGCAGGCCAAACACGGAAAAGAATGTTGTTAACGCTTTAACAACTGATTTTGCTGTAACCTTATGTAATGGGACAGCCTCGGGGAAACGGGTAGCTGCACACATGATTGTGAGAAGGTATTGCTTTCCTGATTTTGTTCTAGGTAGTGGACCCACACAGTCTACTATGACATGGTCAAATGGCTGATCCACTACAGGAATGGGACACAACGGAGCTGGGGGTATGACCTGATTAGGTTTACCTGCAATCTGACATACATGGCAACTGCGGCAAAATTTTGAAATATCACGCTTCATACCAGGCCAAATAAAATGCTTTAATAGTAGCTGGTATGTTTTTGTGATGCCCAAGTGTCCTGACCACTGGCTTTCATGGGCAAGAGCCTGGATTTTCTGCCGGTACACAGCGGGCACGACAACCTGCTTAACATTACTCCATTCTGCACCTTCTGCACCTGGTGGAGACCACTGACGCATTAGAACATCATGTTCTACAAAATAGGCTTGTTGCTCTTTATTGACTTGCTCAGCACTTACCGTATGTTTGAAACAGCTCTGCAGCGTTTCATCAGCTAATTGAGCTGCTGACAGCTGGTCTCTAGTCAAGGGCAGCGAAGAGACCTTTGGAAATGGATCAGGCTCCTCAGGTTTCACTGAGTCTGGGGGTGACAGAACATTGTTTCTTTTAGTTGGTACATCATTCTCCTCGGAAACATCAACACCGAATTAGAGAGGGCAACATCAGTATCTTTACGAGCTTGTGCTCGAGTAATCGCCCAGGGTGGATACAGCCCAGGGTGGATACAGCCTGGGTGCACGGAAAATTCAGAAGTCTTCTTATTTAGGGGGTTGTCTAAAACCTCCAGACAAGGGAGCACTAACCCTCCTTGTTGTCATTGCCCAACAACATGGCCACACCCTCTATTGGCAAGGCTGGGCAAACAGCAACAGGGGAAAATCCTGTAACAAGTTTTGATTTGATAAAAACTCTGTGAACTGGTCTGGGAGCGTAACCCATCTCTATCCCCCGTAGAACAGAATTAAAACCACATTCACTTTCAGCAGAAAATGGTAAAACACTCGAGAGGATGACAGTCTGAGAACCTCCAGTGTCCCTTAAAATACACACAGGTTTTAAATCAGAGGGATTGTTGGTTAGCGATACTGAGCCATCAAAAATGAATGGTTCGAAACAGGGGTCCGGCACCTTACCACCACAATTGTGGACCTCATTAAAGGCCTCAGCTTTCACAAAACCCACCCCTTTGGGTTGCTGAGCATTTGATGTTTTGCGTTTTAAGGCTAAACAGTCAGCAATCACATGTCCAGTTTTATGACAATAAAAACATTCACGGTTTTCCCTGGACCCCGACACTTTAGCTGTGTGGGGCTGTTGCACAGCGCTAACCCGTGGCTTCTCACTGCCAGTAAACGAGGCTTTATGAGTGAGCACGAACTCATCAGCAAGAACAGCAGCAGATGCGAGAGAAGTCACTTTCTGTTCATTTAGATATAGCACAACACGCTCAGGAATGCATTTCTTAAAATCCTCCAACAAAACTAACTTGCGCAGAGCATCATAGTCACTCACTTTTGAAGCAACACACCACTTATCAAAGAGAATCCCCTTTTCTCTAGCAAACTCCACATAAGTTTGGGTCTGCAATTTCTTTTACTGGCGAAACCTCTGCCTATAGGCTTCGGGGGCTAACTCATATGCCTGCAAAACAGCTGTTTTAATACACGAGTAATCTAAACTGTCCTTTAAAGAAAGCGCAGCCACCACCTCTTGGGCTTTGCCGGACAGTTTGCACTGCAACAAAAGAGGCCAAATATCACTAGGCCACTGCAATGCGCCAGCGATACGCTCAAATGCTGCAAAGTATGTATCAACCTCAATTTCTCTAAAGGTGGGCACTAAAGAAATGCACTTGCTGATATCAAAAGTTGAAGCGGACGAGGAGGTGGAGCTGGAATTTTCAGCAGAGACAGATGAGGCTTGAGGCTGAGACTCCAGCTCAAGCTTTCGCAGCCTAACGGCTTTGTCTGCCTCTATCTCCAGCCTTCTTATTTCAAGCTCTAGCTGAGCCCGCCTATTCTGGGCCTTCTCCTCAGCCTCCAATTGGAGACGTGCCAGCCGCACCTTCAGCCGAGCTCCTTCTCTGCCTTCTGAACTCCCAGAGGAGAGTGGATCATAGCGAGGAAGCGTGCGCGGCATTTTTCCCCACTCATCCCCCTCGCCATCCCCACTAGAACCATTCTCATGGCCCTCCTCAACTACGGCAGCTTGGCTTGGCACACCAGAGACCACAGGCAAAACAGGCGCTTGAATCACACCTGCTTCCACCAACTTGTCCACCACTAAAGCTTTCAAATCACACTTACGGAGGGTTTTTGAGACTTGCAGCTGAAAGTGATCCACAATTTGCAGCAAATCATTTTATTGACAGCTATTTAAAAGCTCAATAGATGGGGCATCTATAAAGTGCTGTAAACAAAACGCAGCCGACATAGCGCCTAAAGTGATAAGGCTACTTTAAAACAAACGCCCCTTTTTTTTTCTTTCCCCCCCCCCACTTATGTTACGACCCGGCTCTGCTAGGTGACAGGGGATGTAACATAAATGAGCCCAGAGACAGGAGGGTTACATAAAAAGAAAAACATAAGGTTTATTAACACAACTGAAAACCGTTAGTGAAACAACTCACTACGCAATAGGGTGATTTAAACGAACATAACAAACAATTGATATATTCAAATAACACAAATAACACCAGTAGAACACTAATCATCTAAACATCTCTCAGGCAGTTACTCAACACAAAGGTTGCAAAGGGCAGCAATACAAACGCAAATGCAGGAGGGACAGTCTACACCAGGGGTGTAAAACTCAAATACACAGTGGGCCAAAATTCAAAACTAGAACAAAGTCGCGGGCTAACGTTAATATTTACTGAAATATATTTATTCCTCCAGATATAAGAATGAATCTTTTCTTATGGACTCAAACACGTTTTGCTGAAAAACTGAATATGGAACAAGCAAAGCTTAATACTAAACAATATATATATATTAGCTGTATAATACCAGTAGGCCAGCTCTAATAGTAATTTGATATGGCTTCGCGGGCCAAATTTGGCCCGCGGGCCAGAGTTTGACACCTATGGTCTACACAGTCTGTTCGCATCAACAAGTCCCCCACAAATGAAGACTCCTCAGCCTTTTATACTCCCAGGTAAATGCAGGCAGCCGCGTCATTGGCCCGTCATATTCTTGGCTCCTTCAGCAGCCAATGGTGTGAGTGGTCTGGCACACTCTGATCTGCATGAAGTTGGGCGGGCATAGGTCCCTGGCCAGCCAATCACCTGTGAGTCCTGGAACGCTTTGATTTCCATAGAGGAAGGCGGGGCCACCTGAGGCCAGGGGCCATAACAGTGACACACCTGCACCCCAAGCCCTGCGTGTGTGTGGGTGTTGTGGAGCGGGAAGAGGGAGGCAGCTGAGGATGGGGAGGGAAGAAAGGGAGGGGCAAGCGGCCCCTCCCTAGGGCCAGCTCCCCCGCTGACCCAAGTAGGGACCCCCACACTCTGGAACCCACCAGGGCAAGGGGGCCCAGGCCCATCCGGACCGGGGCCCACAGCAGCAGCACTGCCCCACCCCACCGCAGAGAAAACTGCACTCACCCCATCATCCAATCATCTCCCAGACTACACAAGACAATAGACGCCCAGGTTGAGTTCATTCTCCACCTCTCCTATATCTCTCCCCCCACCTGAAGAATGAGCTCCTGTAGTCTCCTGCAAAGATGTAACAGCCTCCCCACCAGTTAGAGAGCCCCCTAGTAGGGCCGTTGCAGCAGAGGTCCCCCGCACCGGGGCTGAGCCCCCATGCACCCACCCACCCACAACACTGGCGACACAACAACCAGGACCCAAGCCCCCAAGGCCCAGCCAGAGCCCCAGCCCGAGGGCGGAGCACCCCCAGATCCCCAAGCATCCACGTCCATCCCGGACCCACCCAGGGGCAGCCAGGCTACCAGGCCAGTAACCAACGTCTGCCAGCACAGACCCTCCCCCATCTCCGCTGTATGCAGCCACAAGGAAAACACCATATACGAGCCACCAGAGCCCCTAACCAGGTCATGGCCACAACCCCTGGGTTAGGCCCTCCAGGGAAAACGTCCCTAGGGAATCCCCAGACGCCCTAAGGCCGTCCCTACCCCCATATCAACCACAATAGCGAAGGCAGGACCAAACCACGACCCCCCACCCCCACTAGGTGATGAAGCCGGTCAAAAGAGCCCAGAGGGCTTGATCAAATGTGATGGCAGAGGCTGTATCGAGACTAATGTGATCCATTAGATGGTTTTTATATTGGTTAGAATTAAGATTATTTATATTTTTCCAGTTAATGAGGACCATTTTCTTGGCAATGCATAAGGCCGTAAAAACAATGTGGGCTGTGTTTATTTCTGTAGTGACATCATCCAAGTTCCCCAGCAAGCATACTAAAGGGGAGGCTGGAATGTTACATTTCAGACACTTTGATAAGTCTTCATATATCTCACGCCAAAATTTCTGAACTGGTGGACAGAACCAAAGAGCGTGGATGTAATTGTCCGGTGTATTTGCTGTGCAGTATGAGCAGTTGTTGGAAGATGTAAAGCCTATCTTGAACATCCTTTGACCAGTATAGTGCACTCTATGTAATATTTTGTATTATATTAATTGCAAACTGGGATTTCTGATCCATTGAAAGGTTTTTAAGGATATCTGAGACCAAAGGTTTTGGTCTAAGCCGATCGATAAATCCGCTTCCCATTTTGCAATAGGAAGGGATATTGATTCATCAATTTTAGAAAGTGTTCTGTATATTTTAGACAATAATTTGGGGTTTTTAGACTAAAAAATTGTACCACACTTGGTGGTGTTTGTAATTCAGCTTCACTGGGATTAAATTTCTTTTTTACTATGGATTTAATTTGTTGATATTCCAAAAATCTTGTTGATCCCATATTGTGTAACTAGTCTGTCAAATGAAATAAATTCTGTTTCTTCTAGTATATGTTCTAAGTATTTGATTCCTTTACCACTCCAATCTGAAAATTTTATCATATTATTGTTTTGTAATATGTCCGAATTGTTCCAGATAGGTGTACGTTTGCATGGGATTAATGAAGACTCCGTCATTTTTAGAAACTCCCACCATGCTGTCAGAGAAGAGCTGATGTTGATGCTTTTAAAGCATTCATGTCGTTTGATGTTTGAGCTGATAAATGGTAGGTCTGAAATTTCTAGATTATTACATAGTGCCCGTTCTACATCTATCCAGGGTTCATCTAAGAAGGTGTATTCTAGAAATGAATTGAAGCCTGTTGGCTAAAAAGTAGTGATTAAAGTTAGGCAGATCTAGTCCTCCGTTGTCCTTGGTCCTTTGTAGTGTTTTTAAGCTGATACGCGGGGGTTTGTCTTTCCAAAGAAATTTAGAAATATACAAGTCTAGAGATCTGAACCAGTCTTGTGATGGCTTGGGATCATTGAAAATAAATAGTTTATTTTTGGCAAGACCATCACTTTTATAGCGGAAACCTTTCCCATGAGTGATATGGGTAAAGATTTCCATCTAGCCAGATCGCCTTCTACAGACTTGTGGGATGTGGTTTAATTTAGTTAATTCTGCAAGCTTAGGAGAGATATTGATACCTAAATATTTAATATTTCCAGATTGCAGTCGGGTAGATGAAGAATTATGGAAGGAGCAATTAATCGGAAGAACTGTAGATTTTGAGCAGTTAATTGAATAATCTGAGACTCTTGAGAAAGAGTTTATCAATGCAATCACCTCAGAGATATTGGTTTGTGAGTTTTGGAGAAAAAGTAACACATCAGCCGCATAAAGGCTGATTTTATGTTCCACGTTCTTGCATTTTATGCCCTTAATTACTGAATTCTGTCTAATTGCTGCTGCTAGTGGTTCAATAAAAATTGCAAACAGTGAAGGGGAGAGTGGGCATCCCTGCCTGGTGCCCCTCAAGAGACAGAAGCTGGAGGATGTCTGGTCATTTGTTTTGACACAAGCTGTTGGGGAATTATATAATATTTTTAACCAGCTTACGAAAGAGTTTCCAAAACAAAATTTGTGTAAAGTTGCAAATAGAAATTTCCAGTTAACTCTTTCAAATGCCTTTTCTGCATCAAGAGACAATATTATGGTTTCAATGTTTTTGTCATGGTCCCCGTGTCTGCCCGGCCAGCTCCACAAGGCCACATGTGTTTGGTGTACATTCTTCTCTCTCCTCCCCACCAGGGCGGAGCTCACTGCAGGCTCCCGCCCTTGGCACACACCTGCATCTCGTCAGGCTCTGATTACCTGTTTGGACTCTTAAGGCCGGGACGCAGACAGCCTCACTGCTGGATGATTATGCTAGACACGTTAGTGAACCTCTGCCTCGAATCCTTAAGCTTTGTAAACTTGCTGCGATCTCTGTGTAACCTTATTTTCTCCTGTGCACAGTTTTCCCCGGACCCGTGACTAACCTGCTGTTTCAACCACTGTAAAGAAGAAGAGCTAACGTGTGTGTGACTCCAATCCCGGACTTCCCTTTCGGACCTAGGACCCCCGTTCCCCTCACTGTATATATCTGCACCTGGTGATTGTGTAAATAAACGTTGTTTTCCCCTGAACTCTGCTCTGCGCCTGAGTCCTACTACACCGCATGACAGAATCATCCAGCCAAGATGGACTCAGCAGACCCAGCGACATCCACTCCTACTCTCGCCACCCTGACTGCAATCTTGGAGCAGCATGAGCAAATGTTTGCCCATATCAGAGGTGAGCTTACAAGTCTTAGACAAGCTGTGGCCCAGTTAACTCCTCTGCCTACATCTCCACCTGCCGCCGCTGCCCGACCAGCTGAATCAGCTCCTCCTGTAAGTGCGTCTACCTCCGCACCCACACCTGTTCATTTTGACAGATTCCTTCCCACTCCCAGACCCTTTACTGGTGAAATTGGTAAATGTGCTGGATTTCTCACTCAATGCTTCCTTCAGTTTCGACAACAACCTCAAGTGTTTTCTACTGATGGGTCTAAGATCGCGTATATTTTCCAGCTGCTCCAGGACCGTGCCTTGATGTGGGCACAGGCGGTGCTTCAGTCTAACCCTGAAATTTATTTTTCTGTCTTCCTTGAAAAATTCAGGAGTATGTTTGACTGCAACCACACTGAGAAGATTTGGTTTTTCGCGTTCAAAGCGCGCTGTTAGTAATGGGCTATCCCTGGCTCCATAACCCACATATTGACTGGACAAGAAGAAAAGTAATGGGATGGAGTGTTGACTGTCACATGCATTGCCTTCGGGCCGCCGCCCCTCCCGTCTCGTCTCAACCCACTGCTGCGTCGCTCGACTCCCCGCTCGATTTATCATGATTTGCGAGAGGTTTTTTGTAAGGATCGGGCACGCTCGCTTCCCCCCCACCGCCCGTATGATTGCGCAATAGATCTCCTCCCTGGGGCCCCGTTACCTTCCAGCCGGCTGTACAGCATCTCTCAGCCTGAAAGGGATGCTATGGAGAGGCACATTACGGAGTCGCTCGCGGCGGGGTTGATTCGCCCCTCATCCTCGCCTGTTCCTGCTGGTTTTTTTTTTGTGGATAAGAAGGATAAGTCTCTGCGTCCGTGCATAGATTATCGGGGCTTGAATCAGATCACGGTTAAAAACAAGTATCCGCTGCCCCTGCTTTCATCTGCTTTTGAGCTTCTTCAAGGCATGACTGTTTTCAGCAAGTTGGATTTGCGCAGCGCCTACCACCTGGTGCGAATTAGGGAGGGGGATGAATGGAAGACTGCCTTTAACGCCCCTTTGGGCCACTTTGAATATCTGGTGATGCCCTTTGGCCTGACTAACGCTCCTGCGGTTTTCCAGGCCATGGTTGATGATGTGCTCCGTGACTTTGTGAACCGTTGTGTATTTGTCTATCTGGATGACATTTTGATCTTTTCAAGGACGCTCGCTGAGCATCAGGCGCACGTACGGCAAGTCCTTCAGCGTCTTCTGGAAAACCGGCTCTTTGTGAATAGAATAGAATAGAATGCCTTTATTGTCACTATACAGTTGTACAATGAGATACAGAGCATCTCCTACTCACTGTAAACATGCTGGGGGGGGGGGGGGGGTACAGTTCTGCAGCGCTATGTACATATGGACAGTATTAACATAGAGAAAAACATATATATATATATATAAAATGTACAATATACAAGACGTAAGTAATATGTAATAAATAGTGTTATGTATATACAGTTGAGTTATTGCACATAGAATTGGTATTGCACAGTGGTGGTCCATAGAGGAAGTGGGAAGTGGGGGGCTGTGTTATCGGTGCATGTGTGAGTTCAGGGTGGTTATTGCTTTGGGGAAGAAACTGTTTTTGAGTCTGTGGGTTTTTGTGTTGATGCACCTGTAGCGCTTCCCTGAGGGAAGCAGGCTGAACATGTTGAAGCCAGGGTGGGAGCTGTCCTTGATAATGTTTGCTGCTCTGGTGAGGCAGCGGGAGGAATAAATGTCCATCAGGGAGGGGAGAGGGCAGCCAATGATCTTTTGTGCTGTCTTGACCACACTCTGAACCCTCACTCTATCTGCTTTGGTGCAGCTGCTGTACCATACCGTGATGCAGTAGGTTAGCAGGCTCTCAATGGACGAGCGGTAGAAGGTCAGCAGCAGGTTGGAGTTCAGCTTGTACTTCCTGAGGACTCTCAGGAAGTGCAGCCGCTGTTGGGCCTTCTTGATGACCGCTGAGATGTTTCCTGTCCAGGAGATGTCAGCAGAGATGAGGACACCAAGGAACCGGAAAGTGTGGACCCTCTCCACACACTCCCCGTTGATGTAGAGGGGGGCCAAGTCGGTGCTGTGTCTCCTGAAGTCAACAATGAGCTCTTTGGTTTTCTTAGTGTTCAGTGCCAGGTTGTTTTCTGAACACCATGCTGCCAGCTTCAGGACTTCCTCTCTGTACTCTGCCTCGTCTCCCTTCGAGATGAGTCTGACTACCGTGGTGTCATCAGCAAACTTGATGATGAGAGTGTTGTTGTGGGTCTAACTGCAGTCGTGGGTGTAGAGAGAATACAAGAGGGGGCTCAGCACACAGCCCTGTGGGGAGCCGGTGCTCAGTGTGCGAGTGGAGGAGAGATGAGGGCCGAGTCTTACAGTCTGGGGCCGGTTTGTGAGGAAATCCTTTATCCAGGCACATGTGAGAGGAGGGAGGCCAAGAGTGACCAGTTTGGTGATGGGGATGTCCAGGATGATTGTATTAAAGGCTGAGCTGTAGTCCACAAAGAGCATTCGGACGTAGCTTTGCCGCTGCTCTAGGTGACTCAGTACAGCGTGGAGGGCTGTGGCGATGGCGTCTTCTGTGGATCTGTTTGCACGGTATGCAAACTGGTGGGGTCGAATTCTGGGGGGAGGTAATTCTTGATGTGCTGAAGGACTAGTCTCTCAAAGCATTTCATGGTTACCGGTGTGAGGGCCACAGGGCGGTAATCATTCAGGCTGGAGATGGGAGACTTCTTCGGCACTGGGATGATTGTGGCTGATTTTAGACAGGATGGGATGGCTGCCTGATCCAGTGAGAGGTTGAAGAGTCTGGTGAAGATGAGGGTGAGCTGGTGTGCGCATGCTCTTAGTACCTTGCCAGGTACTCCATCTGGACCGGCCGCCTTCCTGGGGTTCAGGAAGGGGGAGAAGTGTGAGTTCCATGTGACCTCGTGGCGTTCTTGGCTTACATTATCGAGAAAGGGAACCTACGGACCGACCCGGAGAAGGTGAGAGCGGTGGTGGAATGGCCGGTTCCCCCCAACCGCCGGCAGCTGCAGCCCTTCCTGGGCTTCTCAAATTTCAACAGGAGATTCATCCGGGACTCGTCCTTCCGCTCACTAAACTAACCTCTCCCAAAGTACCGTTTCATTGGGGTGTTGCCGCCCAGCATGCTTTCACTCTGCTTAAAAACAGGTTCTCTACGGCGCCCATTCTCCATCAACCGGATCTCTCTAAACAGTTCGTTGTGGAGGTGGACGCGTTGGACCCCGGGGTTGGAGCAGTCCTGTCCCAGCAGGAGGAGGGTAAGCTCCACCCATGTGCTTTTTTTTCTCGCCGTCTCTCTCCTGCAGAGTGCAATTATGACATCGGTGACCGTGAGCTTCTGGCTATCAAACTCTCCCTGGAGGAGTGGAGACACTGGTTGGAGGGGGCGGTGCAGCCGTTCATCGTGTGGACAGACCACAAGAATCTAGAGTACCTCCGTTCGGCCAAGCGTCTAAACTCCAGGCAGGCCAGGTGGGCGCTGTTCTTTTCTCGCTTCCATTTCACCATCACCTACAGGCCCGGGTCACGTAACGTGAAGCCAGACGCCCTTTTACGGCAGTTCTCCACCTCGGAGAGGGAATCGGACCCCGGGACCATCCTCCCGGCCGCCTGTGTGATTGGGGCTGTCTCCTGGGAGATCGAATCCCTTATCCGAGAGGCACAGGAATCGGAGCCAGACCCAGGAACTGGTCCCCCAGGACGTCTTTTTGCGCCCGCCGCTGTCTGCCCTCAGGTCCTCCAGTGGGCCCACACTACCCAGTTCTCATGCCATCCGGGGGCGCTGCGCACAGTCTCCTTCCTCCGGCACTACTTCTGGTGGCCCACTATTGCCAAGGACGCCCTTGGCAGGTAACACCACTATACTCACCATTGTTGACCGCTTTTCCAAAGCAGCTCACTTCGTCGCCCTTCCGAAGCTGCCTTCTGCCTTGGAGACAGCTCGACTCCTCACCACTCACGTCTTCCAGCTCCACGGGATCCCTGACGATGTGGTTTCGGATAGGGGTCCACAGTTCACCTCCCGGGTTTGGAGGGAATTCTGCTCCGCCCTGGGCGCCAAAGTCAGTCTCTCTTCCGGGTTTCATCCTTAGAGCAATGGTCAGACCGAGCGAGCGAACCAGGAGCTTGAGGCTGCCCTCCGTTATGTCGTCTCCCACAACCAGTCCCTCTGGAGCGAACAACTACCCTGGATAGAGTACGCGCACAACAGCCACACCTCCACCTGCTCCGCACCGCAGCTCAGAATAAGATACGTGCGGATTGCCGTAGAACACCTGCCCCGGAGTATGCGGTGGGCCAACAGGTATGGCTGTCCACTCGCTTTGTGCCTTTGCGGACTGAATCCAAGAAGTTGTCGCTTCAGTTTGTCGGTCCCTTTGCTATAGCAGCGATCATTAACTCTGTGTCTGTACGCCTCAAACTCCCTAGCAACATGCGCATCCACAGTGTGTTTCATGTGTCGCAGATCAAGCCGGTGCTCTCCAGCCCGTTGTGCCCTCCTTGCAGGCCCCTGCCGCCCCCCCGGCTCGTGGATGGCCAGCTGGTGTATGACACCTCCCGCATTATGGACTCCCGACGCCGTGGTAGGGGATTCCAGTACCTGGTGGATTGGGAGGGCTACGGGCTAGAGGAACGCTCCTGGGTGCCTCGGGCGGCTATCCTGGACAAGGGCATGCTCCAGGATTTCCATCGCAGGCATCCAGGTAAGCCTGGTGGGTCGCAGGGAGGCTCCCGTTGAGCGGGGGGGGGGACTGTCATGGTCCCCGTGTCTGCCCGGCCAGCTCCACAAGGCCACATGTGTTTGGTGTACATTCTCCTCTCTCCTCCCCACCAGGGCGGAGCTCACTGCAGGCTCCTGCCTTTGGCACACACCTGCATCTCGTCAGGCTCCGATTACCTGTTTGGACTCTTAAGGCCGGGACGCAGACAGCCTCACTGCTGGATGATTATGCTAGACACGTCAGTGAACGTCTGCCTCAAATCCTTAAGCTTTGTAAACTTGCTGCGATCTCTGTGTAACCTTATTTTCTCCTGTGCACAGTTTTCCCCGGACCCGTGACTAACCTGCTGTTTCAACCACTGTAAAGAAGAAGAGCTAACGTGTGTGTGACTCCAATCCCGGACTTCCCTTTCGGACCTAGGACCCTCGTTCCCCTCACTGTATATATCTGCACCTGGTGATTGTGTAAATAAACGTTGTTTTCCCCTGAACTCTGCTCTGCGCCTGAGTCCTACTACACCGCATGACAGTTTTTACTGTATGAGTAGTCTATCAAATTAAGTAATCTACGTGTATCTGTTGATGAATGCCTACCTTTTATGAAACCAGTTTGGTCAGGATGAATTAAGAGGGGGGTTATTTTCTCTAATCTCTTTGAGAGAACTTACTTTAAGGTCTACATTTATAAGGGATATTGGACGATAGCTTGAGAGATATACAGGGTCTTTGCCTGGTTTCAGTAAGAGACTAATACTTGCAGAGTTCACATTTGGTGGTAGTCTGCCCTTTTCTTTGATTTCCAACAACGTTTTGTAAAAAACTGGTGCTAGAATCATCCAGAATTCTTTGTAAAATTCTGCTGGAAAGCCGTCTGGACCTGGAGCCTTATTATTGGGCACACTTATCAGGGCTCCCTGGAGTTCATCCTTGCGTCAGTGGCGAATCCAGTGCCATTGCTTGAATGTCTAATAATCTTGGAAGAGTTACGTTGTCGAGAAATTGATCAATTTAGTTTTTAGATGGGTTTATTTGTGGTGTATATAAAGTTTCATGGAAATCCCCAAAAATTTTGTTTATTTTTTTAAGGTCATATATTGTATTCCCAGATAAATCTTTAACAGCACATATAGTTGTTTGTTCTTTATTGATTTTTAACTGGTTAGCTAGAAATTGTCCGGATTTGTTAGTGTGTTCAAAATTTTTTCTTTGGACTAAGAATTGAGTCTTTTTCTTAATAATTTCATTTAATTCTAGTTTTGTTTTGCGTATTTTGGTCAATGTTTCCTGATCTTGGTGGGACACGTAGGCTTTTTCTAAGGATTTGATGTTTTTTTCTAATTCCTGAACATTTTTGTTTTCTTTTTTCTTTTTATGTGATGAGAAAGAAATTATTTTACCTCTCATCACAGCTTTTCCTGCTTCCCAGAGAACAGAAGCTGATGTTCCGGGAGTGTCATTATAATCTAAATATGAAGTCCACTCTTTTTTAAAATATTTAATAAAGTCTTCATCTTTAAGCAGTGATGTATTAAATCTCCAGTTTTTACTTGGCATAGTATTATTCTTGTGCATTAGTGTTAAAGATACAGGAGCATGATCGCTGACAGCTATAGGATGAATCTCAGTGTCTGAAATGTCACTCAGCAGTGAGCTGCTGACCAGAAAATAATCCAGACGAGAGTAGGAGTAATGGACATGTGAGAAGAAAGAATATTCCTTACTGTTGGGGTGAAGGGAGCGCCATGCATCGCAAAGACCAAAGTTGCTCATATACTGTTTGATTATATTTGTGGCCTGCCAATTGCGCTGAGTTCCTGTTGTATTGAGCCTATCCATTTCTTCATTTAGCCCCAGGTTGAAGTCGCCCCCAAGAATAAGTGTGCCATCTAGGTGTTCAGAGAGTGCACTAACGAATCTGTGGAAGAATGAGGGATCATCAACATTTGGACCATATACACTTACAATACATAGCTTTTGATTAAGTATAGATAGTTTAACGATTAGGAATTGGCCCTCTGGATCTATAACTGTATCGAGTACTGTGAAATTAATATTTTTATGTATTAAAATTGCTACTCCTCTTTGTCTAGAATTATAACAGGCTGAGAACACATTAGGAAACTCAGGTGTTTTAAGTTCATTCAAGCCTGTGACAGGCCTGTGAGTCTCTTGTAATAAAACAACGTCTGCCTGTAGGTTTTTAAGTTGGTTAAACACTTTTAACCTTTTTTCTCTGGAGCCAGCTCCATGCACACTCCATGTGACAAACCTTAGTGCGCCCATAGTTGTGTGTGTATGGCGAATACCTTGACGAGGTATGGGAATCGAACTACTGGTTCCCAGTTCAAATCCTTAGAATTATTAGTCTGCTTGCCTATTGATCCTGCTTATTGGTTCCACTTGCGCTGAAGTCAACTGATTTCAGTTCATCTATCCAAAGAGGAAAATAGTGGCAGAGTCTAGGGCGTGGGTATAAATATAAATATATTATTTTTATTGTTATTCCACAAAAGAATGAGGGCGAGATGATAAAGTTCAAACTGCATCCAGTACAGAAACAACTGTATTATGCTGTTAACACAACAGCGACTCTTGCAATCACATGCTAATGCTAAGTTAGCCAAGAACCCAGAGTGATGTTAGCTGAGTGAATGCCAGATACCTGCCCAACACCCAGACCCTGAACCTCAACGGGTAACAAACTGATAAGCAGCAACCCGACGGTCTTTGATGTCATTGCCAAATCCCAGCCATGCCACATCTCCATCATCCCCATACATAGTGCTGTGTGGCAGGCAGGGGTAGGACCCAATCAGACTAATCAGATTTAATGAGACAGGGAGGAAGCAAAACCGAATACAATGAACACGAGACAAGGGACTATCAAAATAAAACAGGAAACATGAGACACAAAACAGAGAATTGACACTGGGACCGCGAAGAGACAGACATGACAACAAAAGTGACAGGTGAGACAGAAAGGAAACACAGAACGAACACAAAGACGACAGTGATTAGACGTGAAACGTAGAACACGGGAGAGGCACAGCAACAAGAAGCCAAAGACTAATAAAATAACTAAGAATAAGAAATGCAAATGATTTGGCTAGGAAACTGAACCATGAATAACTCAAAGAATATAACAAAGAAACACAAAACATTGGGTGACAAACCCAGGAACATGACACCCCCCTGATACCAGCCTACAGTTGAACCACCTGAGGTATCCTGTCACCTCTGCTGCCGTCAGCCTCCTGATGGTTCTGGTTCTGTTGTGGGCCTCCTGGCTGGTCCCCAACATCTCTTCCTCCCTGTCACCAGCCTCTGGCTCTGAACCTAGCCCAGTGGCTGGGCTGACCTCCTAAACCGCTTCACCCTCCCTGTCTTGCCTCTTTGCCAGGCCAACCCCCAGACTTTTTTCTGTTTTGTTTGGACTAGAAAGTGCTCTGATTTTTCTTCTGTTATTTTTTATTTTTATTTTGATAGTCTCTTGTCTCTGGTAGTTTGTATTTAGTTCTACTTTCTTCCTCTTGTTATCTCTAATTTGTTCCCACTTTGTCTCCCACCTTTTTCCTCTCCTCTTATTGTCTCCTTCTAATCTGTATCTCAAACATAGGTGCCCTAAAAACAAGTCACTTGAATTACTTCTTATGCAATACAGTTCTTTAATTAACCCTCTGGGGCGTGTCAAAATCACATGACCAATTTAAGACAACACAGCTACAAGATGCAGCGACCCAGAGTCTCCATTTCAACTTGGGTTGAAGTGCGGACTTCAAACTATATACCAGTTTTTGAATTGTGTCGATGGGCCACGTAAAACCAGAGTTATGATAAAAAATACACGCGACGCTTTTTTCTGAACAAAACAGTGGTGTAAAAACGGCGTTTTCTACGGACAGTGCTAGCAAACACTCTCCGCTTGCGAGTGAAAAAAGAGAAAGAAGAAACACCCCTTCCCTTCCCTATTGGTGTTAGAGTTTACCATGTCAGCCAATCAAAAAATGATATGGCAACATGTGGCACTTGGTTGTTTAGGGAGAAGGAGAAGTTTTAGGAGCAACACCGACGAGAGAAAGCAGGCAAGCGAGAGAAAGAGAGAGAGCGAGTTTTCAGATGTGAGACATTAGTGACATTTAGTGTGTTTGGAGGTTATAGTTAGTGTGTTGTGTAGTTATTGTTTTGTATTGTGTGTCAGTCATACTGCTGAATGTCACACTTGCTCCAAAAAAGCCACTGAAGGCAGATTCCAGTGTAAACCTGTCCCCACATGGAAAACTGGACTGATGCACCTCCTGCTGTCAGACCTGCAGGTTTAGGCCTGTGGTGTTCTCCTCTGTCTTATACTGAACACAGACTAGTTTTTGGACTGGCACAAATAATTTGTGTGCCTTCTTATTTGATGCAGCACAGCTGATTGTCCTGTAAATAGATTTAAATGATTATATAAAAAAAGTCTGAGGCCTTGGCTGCATTTTTAGGTAAATAGTACCATATAACTTTGTTGTTTGCAAAACTTGTGCATAATTTTTAGAAATGTATAATTTCTATTTGCATTTCAAGTTATGAAAATGATTCGTTAAACATGTTTGTGGGTTTTACAGTCAAAAATATAACTTTTTTCTACTCGGATTTTAATTTTTTGTCTAAATTTAGATCAATTGTGCTAATATAGTCAAAATGAAACAATAACTCCAATTTCAGATATTTGAGGTTGTGCTGAAAATAGTGATACCAAACAAGGCGAGATGAACAATTTTTAAAGGTGAAATGTAGAGGTCAAATCAAAAGTAGTCAATTATACCCTGGAGCCCAGAGGGTTAATCATAAAGGCAAAACATTCTAATTGAGAATGTGTTGCTTACAGTTTGCTGCCACTCATTTAGGGTCATATGATTGTTGGGTTTTTCTCTGTATCTATGAAGCGCCTTGAGGCGACTTTTGTTGTGATTTGGCGCTATATAAATAAAATTGAATTGAATTGAATTGAATAGTCAAAGAGCGAATGGTCAGTGTTGCAAAGTTCAACTTTATCAGACTCTTGCAAAGTTGATGTTAGTTTTGCAGCTCAGCTGTGGAGGTTCTTCTTCCACAGCAAATCTGTCAAACTTTCTAAAAATGTGAATTTATATTTGATATAATTGCTACAGTGCTGTAGTTCCTCTGGTGAGGACTGCTGCTTCCCTCTCTTCTCACCTTCATTGAACTTCCTGCTGCCTCTGCATCACCCAGGATTTTATTCCTGTTTGAGGCTTTTCTGAAGGTAATTAAGGCAACCACACATAATACTAAATAGCAGAACATAGCTGAATTTTAAGATGCATAAAGTTATAGCTATAATGAACTATACAAGTAAAGTGAAGCTAACAGACTTACGCCCACACTGTTTCTTCTTTTCCCTGCTGAGAGGTGGGAGGAGCATTTATAAGTTTGATGCATGTCTAGTAAATCTGATTTACTACAAAACAGTACTACCTTTTAAGATCTTATCATTGTCTTAGGGTTTGCAATCAAGCATTAATTTGGAAACTCCTTAGTGTTATATCAGAAGATGCTTAAATGTCTGAGGTGTTAATGTTGTTCCTTTAGGAGACTGTTATCTTTCAGTTTAATATTGAATTCCAGTCATCTGCAGAAAAGCCTGGCTAAGCTGTGAATTTAGATGTTTAGTCTTCAGCTCTTTTGTGAAAGCACCAAGCTCCTACATGCTCACAAAAATGATTCAGACACTGATTAAAAGTAATAAAGTGTGTGTGCGGAGATTTAAAGTAGATGTAGTTTACATCTGTATCTTGAATCTGTATTTCTCTCTGTACGTAGTTTAAATAATTTTGACTGATATAAGAATGAAATTGCTCTTATTGTATTTTAACTCTTTATTGTCATTGCACAATAAATAAATAAACAGCATATATACAGAATAAATTGTATGTGCAGACGCGCAGTAGTAGTACCACATATACATGCAGTAAATAGAGCACCGAAATAGCTGCTTGTCTGGTTGGCTTCTCTCAGTTTATACTAAATATAATATTGTAATGATCTGGTTGAACTGGTATGTAGACTTTGATGATACTTGGGTGGAGGTGGACCGTGGGCTAAGGAACTGTTGCATTTCTTGAATGAGGTTCAAATCATCCTTTGACATCAATTTCTATCATATTTGATTTTTCATTGGTGTAGGTGGTTTTCCAATCTTTGAACCAAGCCTCACTAAAGTTATTCTCCTGTGAGGTTGAAACAATAAAACATTTGTCTAATTTTAGCTCTGCATGTATTTCTCAAACATTTGTGCCTTTCAAAAATTAGATTGTGTGACTTTGGTTTTAGTTTTTAGTTTACTTTGTTTTAAGTCTTTATCATTAATAAGGAATGATTTATTTCTTTAACCCCAATAATCTGATACTGACATAGTATCCTACCTGTTCCACGCTATAACAACAGGACTGCATGTCTGTTTTAGTTTGTTAGTGAACTGTAAACTGTAAGATGCTCTGCACCTACAGTTTGTGTAAGTGAAGAGGACAAACTGGCAGATAACATTTGAAGCAGAGAGATCGCAGAAACACTCCTGAGGGTCATGACTCCAAAAAACGGAGGTTTAAACCACTTCAGCGATCTGTGCTTGGGAAAAAAACATGATTATCATGCTTACTGATTTTAATTTCAGTGTTAATATTTCACCATGTAAAGTTGACATGTCAAATATGATTGTATCATATATCATAAATTAGTAACCGGCTTTATAAAAGGGATCTCTGAAACTGAGACAAAATTTGTGTTTTTGTGAAATTAGAAATTAGCTTCAATTCTGCTGCATTAGTGAAGTGTTTAAGAGAATTAACTGCTGCAGCTGTCGTACTGGTGATGTTGGTGATTCACTCATTTAGTAAAAGTAAGGAGATTTAACATGGGCCTTCTAATTTGTTGCATCTAATGACGTTAATTTAAAACAAAACAAAGCATTTCATATTTACATATTTGTATCCACTTAGCAGTCTGTGGACAGAAACACATAGGTGACTTGTCATTGGCTAGTTCTTAATATAATTGTCATTTTTTTGGTTTGCAGTTTCCGGCTGCTGATATTTGCAGCTGCAGCTCGTGGCAGTGTGTATTGTATGGTATGTCATTGCATTTCTGTGTTTGCTTCTGGTGATAGATGATTCACCTCTCACTGAACCTTCAGAGTCGATGGTTGCCAGAGTAGCTGTTGGCAAATCTGTTTCCACACTGTGCCAAGCGTTTGTACCCATCCACTGTGTCTGGCAAGGGAACTGTCCCTGGCATGTAGCCACCCCCAGTCTCCCCTTTGACAGTGATAAGAGGGCTAGTTTTGGGGGTGGAGGGGTGTGTGTTGTAAAAATCCTCTTTATACTCTCTTGCGGGGCGAGAGCCATTTACTTTGTTCCTGAAAATCATGCCCTATAACGACGAGTTGGCAGAACAGCCAATCACAGGAGAACTAAATAGATGTGAAATTCTTTATTTCTTTTAGTTATCCATAGTGTTAGGTTTGGAAGTCAGCGTGAAGGAGAAACAGCAATTAGACAAGAATTCCTCTGAACAGCTTTAATAGCCACTTGATTGGTTCCAGTACAGCAGCATAAGGGATGCATTTTCCCACACATTTGCTCTTACGCGCCGGTCCCTCAGAGCTCAGCCTCATCCTAAAAGGCCACCTAATGGTGAACACAACATCCCCCCTTACTTGAAAAACTGCATGTATCCATTAAAACACATCGATGAACATCAACCTTAGTTACCTGATGTATATGATGTCATAAGCTTAACCTTAACTGTTATCACTTCAAGTTAAGTGATTATTTAAGTACTCAAAACCAACAAAGTAAATGGGTATTTTATAACTCTCACAGTTGAATTTACTGTATAACAAAATTATTACATGTCAATGACATTGCAAAGTACAAAACCAGTTGTTTCTACACAAACCTTCACCCTTAAGAGCTGCGAACAGCCCCTTCAGTCTGTGTGGACCCAGAGTCAGCAGCATCTCCCAGTACAGCTCGCATTGGTTCCACTACTGTAGCAAAGTGAGTCGAAGAGATTAACCCCAGAACGCACAGATGCAAGATCACATGGTGGTGGACAGTGTTGGGAAGGTTACTTTTAAAATGTATTCCACTACAGATTACAGATTACATGCCCCAAAATGTATTCTGTAATGTATTCCGTTACATTACTCAATGACAGTAACGTATTCTGAATACTCTGGATTACTTAATATATTATCATGCTTTTTACAACTACATGAATGTACTATGGCTGTGTGATTTATTACTATTACTGAAGGTTACTCTCCATACCAACACCAACTAGATTTAAATCTTAATATAAACGAGTAATCGTAGGTGGACATTAGGTAAGGCTGCACTTTTTGCAGCGATCTCGTATGTTTTCTTTTGTCTGTTAATAATCATGTGGAACTGCACATGATTATTTGCAGCTAGCAGGTTGTTCATGCTATCCATCAAGTCTATAACAGCATGTTAATACGTGGAGATCCTGAAGGCTGCTCCAAAAACGATCAGATTATATTTAAAATATTTGTTCAGTTCTCTTCCAAACTCCAGCAACTGTCTATTGTAAGTTTTGAGTAATTACTACAATACTAATAAAAGTGTTCTAACATCTCACTTGTTTGTTTTTATTCAGGCATACATGTGTACCATGTTTATTAAGAGCGATGAAGCTTATTAGACATTATGAAACAGATGATAAGTAAAAGCGAATTCTGCCAAAGTGCTTAAGATACTTTTTTAAATGATCTTTTTTTTTCTTAAAGAAATCTAATACATCATGTGTAATTTTCATTGCAAATATTATTCACAGTTAAATTCAGAGGGGATGGAGCTGTGATGTCATCAAATACACTGCCGTTCCAATTGTAGAATAACCCTTCTCGGGAAGTCTGGACTCCTGTGTGAACTTATGAAGTCCGGGCTTCCCGAGAATGCGAGTACGGACTCTTGTACTTGAGTATTTAGAAACGGCCTAACAGTCTGCAGTCTATGAACTAACCCCAGCTAACAATGTTAGCTCAGTGGCGAGTAGCCTTCATTTATACTAATAAATATCACATATCAAATATCAGCAATAGTACACTGAAGATACTGAAGTTTCACCGTCCCATTCTTCTTACGAAGTGGTGTCAGAATTTCCAGGTAACAAATGCATTCCTGCCCGTGCACTGCTGCTCTGTTGTGCTGGCTCTGGGTCCATTGTGTAACTGACACCACCAACATTAACATGACACGTAATTTAGAGCCTGTTATTGCGTGTTTTGTTTGGATTTTCGTTAATCAGTATCAGAGAAACTGTATTGATCCCAGATGGAAAATGAGTAAAAATTTTTTTTTTTTTTAAATTTCTTTAAAATAAGGGCTGCCGGTCACTCTCAGCTATGAGCCATGTTATTGCATGCTCATCCAACTGAGCTAAACCTGCGCCTAATTGGATTTAATCACAAAAATTGGAGAAGCGATGAAGAAGGGATAGCCTAACATATGAAACAGGAAGTGACCCCCGTGTATTCTATTTATTTCAACAAAGTAACTGTATTCTTATTGTTACCTATTTAAACAGTAACTGTAACGGAATACAGTTACTTATATTTTGTATATTAAATACGCAACACTGGTACATGTATTCCGTTACTCTCCAACACTGGTGGTGGGGCATCACGGATGGCTGCGCTATGATCTGTGTCAGGAAGAATATCATCCTTGGAGAGCTAGGAATCTGAGGCTGGACTGTCTAAATGAACATTTTTGCATGTTGAGAACATCACGCAGGCATTCATCGTGTCCTGCACAGAAGATCCTGCAACAGTTACATCATCTAAATAATTATGCATACTGGGTAGAACTTTAAGCACAGTTTCAATAACTTTTTGGAGCGCCGATGAAGCAGAGGCCAAACTGTAAGGAACACGGCAGTAGTGGAAAAGTCGTTTGTTTGTGATAAAAGCAGTGAGGTCATGACTGTCCTCGTGCAGTACAAGCTGGTGGTACGCAGGGGACAGATGGAAAACAGGTGGAAAACACAGAAGCAGCCCTGAGCTCACTCAAAAGCTCATCCCTGTGGGTCAAGGGGTGGCTGTGGGCAACAAAAGCTTTATTAGGTTCACTTAAATCAACACAGTCTTGGTCTGCTGTCTCTTCTTGTTGTGACTAAAATAGGTGAAGTCCAGGGAGAGACATTCAATAATGCCCTCCCTCAGAAGCAGTTCCAGTTCATCTGACACTGCTTCACGTCTTGTAAAAAGAAGACATCAGAGTTTTGTTGTACCTGCAATGTATCCTCACATATTTGAACTTTGTGCACAAACCAAGCAACAGGACCAGTGGAAGCAGTCTGGTTTTGTTAGCATGGTCAAAACCAGGGGGTGGAATCATGAATGAGTGTCTATTTCAGTAATGCACACCCTCCTTGCACCACATTCCCATCAAACTTGGCAACCTCACCTTGAAAACAAGGATCCATGAAGCTGTCCATATGTGTGACGGTTTGCCAAGAAGTCGTTCTAAAACATAATCTCCTCCATAAGACTTTACAAACTTAGTTAATTACCAAAATATTTAGGACATTTATAATTTTATCATTCAATTAATATTTATTTATATAGCACAAATTCACAAGTGCTTTTCATTGCAGCCTAAAGACCCTACATTATCAGAATGAAACCCCAACAATCAGATGACCCCCTGTGCACTAACATCGTTCTTCCTATGCTGTATTTTCTCTCAAAGGGAGCTTCTTAATACCTAGAGTGAATATCCAGTCATGTTGCTAATCAAATAAATGGGAATTTTTAATTTGTCCTTTAACTTACAGGTTACTAGCTTCAGCTCTGACATTAGCATCTTATCTGACTTAAGTTTGCTAATTATTATGCATATTAGTAGAGGAATGTGTGATCACTAATAGGGAGCTATAATGTTAATTAGTTAGTTAATTAATTCGGATGTTTCTATTTAGTATCATGTTAATAACTGATGAAAGCAAACTTTAAGATGCATGATGATTACGTAGAAATATCTGTGGTAGTTCCTGTGAAAGAATGCACAAGTATACCATGTTTAAAGCATGCTTTTGAGAAGTTGATGAGGACCTGAAAAGGGAATTAGGGCACAAAAATGGCAACTGCGGTTGAATTCCTTTTTAATACTACATTAATCAGTGATTAAAAAAACAGTGTCCAATATCGCGGAATGATGAAATGGAAAAATAATGTCCCCGCTATGTTTCAGTGTGTCCTGAGCGACCCACAAGACTCCCCGGGCCACACTGTGGACCCTTGTGAGCCAACAGCAGACTGAGCACTGTGGGCACGCCAGCCCCATCTATCCAAGTTACATGTTTATTAAAGTAATCTAATTACAGCATTTACATTTATGTTAGACTACTTTTAATTAACTGCTTCAGCCCACTTACGATGAAAATTATAAAAATCGTGTTCCTGACCTGTGCAGCATGTTAACACTACGATTGGAAGGAAAAATAACTTGAACTCCAATTATGAAAACACAACTTTCTTTCTTTTTTTTTTATAAAGCTCTGACTTGTATTATGAGTATGAGTCTGTGGTCTGGGAGAGAGTCTGTAACTCTAACTAATTATATAGTTACTTCTTCAAAAAAGTAACTGAGTTATGCAAACAACAAAGTGTTTTGCAGCTGTTTACCTTAAAAATGCAGCCAAGGCGTTTTTTAAATAAACATTTCAAACTATTTACAGAACAATCAGCTGTTCTGCATCAAATCTGATGCCACACAAATTATTTGTGCCACTCCAAAAAATAATTTCTGTCCACTATGAGATGAAGGAGAACAACAGCCTGATACCTGCAGGTCTGACAGCAGCAGATGTATCACTGCTGTAACACCTGTAACACTCAGCAGTCGCCTCATTGTTCTGACACACACAACAACACTATTGACTACACCAGTGGTCTCCAACCTTTTTTGCGCCACGGACCGGTTTATGCCCGACAATATTTTCACGGACCGGCCTTTAAGGTGTCGTGGATAAATACAACAAAATAAAACTAGTACCGGTACCGAAAAAAGAAGATTTATTCATAACACACGTGGAAAGACCCAGGAAAACCAAGTTAACGATAAAAACGATAACAAAATAACTGAAAACCGATAAAAAAACCCTGAAAACCATACATTTCACACCTGAGCCTCAACAATCGTGGCCCGGTACCAAACGACTCAAGGACCGGCACCGGTCCGAGGCCCGGGGGTTGGGGACCGCTGGACTACACTACACACTAACTACACAAGATTTGTGCTAAACGTCGCAAATCTCTCACATCTCAAACACGCCGTCCCTCCTAAAACTTCCCCCTCCTTAAACAACTAAATGCCATGTTGCCATATCATTTTTTGATTGGTCCACATGGTACATTTTTTCCACCACTAGGAAAGGCTGAGGGAAGGGGGTTGTCTTTGCTCACAGGCTTTCGAGCGTTTTCCTTATAAAACACAGTTTTTACCGTTTTTTTCCCGCAGTAAATATAAACAACGACAGTATTCAGGAAGAAAACCAAACAGTGCAGATATTTTATCATAACTCTGGTTTTACGTGGCCGATCAACACAATTTAAAAACTGGTATAAAGTCCACACTTTGTCCGTCAGTTGTTCCGTCTGTCCTGCTCACATCTCCAATGGTTGTACACGTTGTCATTAATAGTGATGTGTCAGTTGCGAACGAAATGAGCTGGATCTTTGACATGAACGACGCGAGCCAACTCTCTCGTATGGGCTCAAAATGTGGTCATAAATATTTTGTACTTGTAAAAAAGATTTGTATGTGTAAACAAAATTTGTGCGTGCGTAAAAAAGATTTGTATGTGTAAAAAAGATTTGTGTGTGTAAAACAGATTTGTGCGTGCACAAAAAAGATTTGTGTGTGTGTAAAAAAGATTTGTGTGTGGACTTAGCCAAAAAAACCCTGCAAGTTACAAGTACGAATTTTGACCCTATTTTTCTTCCTTTTATCTGATTGGTGAATGTCATGTCAATCACAAATGTAACAATCCAATCAGAGAACAGATGGGTTTGGCTGTCGGAGGGGCGCTTTTTTTGAACTGCAGGTCTTTGAAGGGAATAAATGGCCTTTTACATGCCTGCCCAGCATTTTCCTTCATCACCACGAAGGAAAACAGTCTGTGGTCGTCCGAGTTTGGTGATTTTTGTGTCACAGGACCACGTGTTTAATACAGGGACTTCCACAGCCTTTTCAACAGCGCTGCGGACGCAGGGGGGGGGGGGGGGCAGTGTTTTGGAAATGACAGTCTTCATTACAAAGCTTTCTTCGTTATGAATTAGCATACATGTTTTTATTGAACATTTGAAGAACCAGCAAAAAAACCAGAAACTCTTGTAGTTCACATAAAGTCAGAGATAAAAACGACAAGGAGCAGGTGCATCTAGTGCAGGTAGAGCTGCTGCAAAAACCCACAGAGCTCAGCAGCCAGCAACAATTTCTGGATCCTTTGCTTTTAGTTAGCAGTTAGCATTAGCAGCACATCCTGCGTCCGATGTGAAAGGACTTTTATGCTGCTCGCTGTGACTCACAGCAATGGTCCCAGGTCAGCCCTGACTTTTTGTTAAACTAATCCTAAAGTAATAATGGTATTTCTAACCACTGACATACCACAACTTTATCCTTTCAACAGCTGCTGAAAGTTAGGGGACCTAACGGCTATCGGATATTTATATAGAGATTACCCTTCAAGGACCTGCAGTTCAAAAAAGTGCCCCTCCGACAGCCAAACCCATCTGTTCTCTGATTGGATTGTTTAATTTGTGATTGACATGACATTGACCAATCAGCTTAAAGGAAGAAAAATAGGGTCAAAATTCGTACTTGTAACTAGCAGGGTTTTTTTGCGCTAAGTCCACATACAAATCTTTTTTACACATACAAATCTTTTTTACGCACGCACAAATTTTTTTTACACATACAAATCTTTTTTACACATACAAATCTTTTTTACAAGTACAAAATATTTTTTTCTGCTTCACTCCTCACGCGAGCCTTGTGCTTTGCGCTGAGCAGAGGGGGGAGGGGCGGTAGTTATACTCACATTAGCACAGGAACAGAGCCAGAGGGAGAGAGAGAGAAAGAGAGCCAGGGACAACAACGTCACATTAGAAATGTATAGTAATCATCCACAACTATTTTCGGTTGCGGATGATAAGGGATTCAGAAAGTTTATTCATGCAGGCCCATATGACAGAGAATGTGCATCTCCTTTTTGTTTTCATATTTTAATTTATATTTAATTGTGTTGTGGTTTGCAGTGTTTTGTGTTGTTTCACTTTAAATTTGTTTAAAAGGAAAAAGCTAAAAATTTAAATAGTTAAAAGTTGAACTGTGACTAGTTGGCTTTTGCATTATATGATTTATTTATTACATTTTATGTGGAGTGAATAAATAAAAGTATATTTACGGTGGCCCAACTCCAAAACACGTACAAAACACAACAGAAGTCCTCCAGGACACTAGGGGGCAGTGTTGAGCTTTTGTTACCTAGTGGCTACACAAGCCAGGAAGTACCAACGACTGGATTTGGTGTCTGGTAGTAACAGGTAAATGTACTTTTTTTTAAAAATTATTTGAATATATATAAGTGCTTGTGTATAAATACACAAACAATACACACATGCTTTCGATTGTGTAATTTAAGTGATCTAGGTAGCTCTGTTTTGGAAGTTCAGTTAATGCTAGAAATGTGTTTTGGAGTTTGTACGTGCTTTGTCTCTTGGGGCCACCGCATATATTTATATATAAACATATATAAATAAAACCACTTTTTTTTACATTAGTAGTTCCTTTTGTGCATAATTTTATATTGTTGTTAATAATAAATTAATTAAAGCAACAAAACAACCTGAAGAGCCGGTTCGGAGCCGAAAGAGCCGGCTCTCTAAAAAGAGCCGGAAATCCCATCACTAGTCATTAACGTGGCTTCACTCCACATCAGCCGCTTTGCTAAAACACCGGTGTCGGCACATGAGGACGCTGTCATAGCCTGTCAACGACGTTGATTAGCTGCGTATATACGAATGTGAATCGCATCATTGGCTGGACTATGGGATAAGGTGGCGTCATTGTAATCCCATACGGGAGCAGCCAGTCACTGACTAACACTGCAGAACAGAATTGTTAAAGTTTTAATTTTAATTTCAATTCAGGTTAGATTTTTTTTGTGTGTGCAACACATATTTTCTGTGTGCAGAGACCGTGCCAGCAGTGCGCAATTGCACACACGCGCAGCTCTGTGAGTGGATTAAAAAACAACAACAACAAAAAAAAGAGTTTGCAGTAAACAGAGTGTCAAGTCTTGGTTTTAAGTACATTTGCAAAGAATAGTTCCAAATGGCAAGAGTTCAACAGTAATTTGAGACTCGGTAACTAAATATTCCTTGGAGAACTTGGTCTTCTTTCAGTGTCACTTCATTAACAAAAGTGCTCATATGGCTCAGAGTGTGTGCTGTCTTTCAACATGATGAGTGAAGCGATGCAATGGAAGTGAAGGAATTAACATCCTAGTAGGAATACCTCTTCACTTCCTTCGTATGCTTGCCTCTTCTCCCTCAACACGACTGCGGATTTGGCACATTTGGCTGCTGCTGCCGCTCTCTTGATATTGACTGATCTTACAAAGACTTGATCTTTTCTCAGTTTAGTGGATAAAGGTGTAGTATAGTATAATATAGTCAGACAAGCTTGCCTTTGCTGCCTGTTGTGTTCTGTTGCCCTACCTGTTTGGCTGGTGTGTTCTGGGCCATACTTGCTGTCATCTGTCAGCATCAGCTGCAGGTTGTTTTCTGACACAACAACATCATGTGGATTCAGGTCCTGTTTGCCTCTACCTGCTCTATTTATTCAGCTTTCCATACTCGTGTCTGTCTTATCTACTATACGGTACACTCCCTTAGAATTATTCAATCTGGCTTTCCTACACCGACTTTACTGATGCACTTGGTGTTCATGTCCAAAGTATCCACTGTGGAGCCAGACGGAGCTACAACATCAACAGCAACATTGCTCTGCTAGGATATCCAGGGGGACGGACTGCTGACCATAGTGTGCTAGCCACGCTTTCCATGCTTTCCCATATGGAAAAGAAATCGTAAAAACTTATATGTGATTACTCATGAAAGTGGCCACTTTCTCATTACTTTCATACATTGTTTTAGTAAGTATCCAAAACATACAAGTTTCATTATATAATTTTTCAAGAGATCTTATATCTGTTTTCACTCTTATATGCTTTTCATACAAGTTTCACACAAGACAGATACAAATTTTATAAGATTTATATATATCTTTTCCATACGGGTTCAGCCACTACAAGTGGTCGTCTAATGGATACGCCCAGTGATGCTTAGCATATCCTTTGCAAGGTATGGCCTAGCTTCACTGAGCTCCACTGAAGCTAGGGCATCTTACTATTCATCACTGTTCGAAGAAATTAAGAACAAATCCAAGTTTCTCTGAGTCAGAGCTCTGTTGAGCCAAGTTTTCATTAACCTTAACTAGTAATGAATTCATTAATTTCTTACGCATCAAAAACTTACAGAGAAAAAAAAATACCCAGATGTATCATTGCTACCAATACTTTTAATACTATTCATATTTATTTAAACATTTTTCTCACCGATTGATCTCTCTATGTTAACTTTAGTAATCACTTAATCCAAACATCACAGTGTCCCCATAATTTTTTTTTTTACAGTATATGTAGAAATCTTTAAGTGCCACATACGTGCAACACTTTTTCTTGGATGTACACTGCAGCAGGCTTCTGTTCTTGACATTTTATCCATCTCACCTTGGGCCTGATGGAATCCATCACCTCTTCTGAGCGCTCTGACCTAGTCCAGGCAGTCCACTCACGTCTACAGGCCCTCAGAGCTGTCTTAAACACCGCACAGATCATTTTATTCTCAGTTGCTTTGATCTCACAAAGACAGCACTGACTTCTCAGAGGCACAATCCATACTAAAGCTTTTGGACTCTATAGTGCCTAAGCCATCGAGCAAATGATACTGGGATATGGGTTTTTCCTAAATAATAGATTGATTTCCACCTATTGAGACGGACTCCACAGAGACATCCAAAAAAGTAAGAAGGAAAGAAAAAAACAAAACAGAACAAATAATATTGCTGACTGTGCAGCTAACAGAATACTAATGACCACTTTTATATTTCACCCAGTATGCTACTTATACACCAAAGGCACAGTGATGTGCACTGCACTGCAGAGAGGAGGTTCTGGCTTCAGAGACGAGGTTTACATTTTAATTTTTATCCAGCAGGATTTATTTTGTGTCCTGGGGAACAGATTAATAAACAGGTATAGTGAAGCAATCTCTGTGACATACTACTTATGTAAGTAAACTGACCACCTAATTTATTAAAAAGAATCAAAATATTTATAATAAAAACATTCAGATCTAAATAGTATTTCACAGATACAGACGTATACATTTGTTGGTACCCTTATACAATAATAGCAAACAAACAAAAAATAATCTCTTAAATCATTTTAATTAACATGCCTCATTTTTTATTTCACAATAAACTCTGACTTTGCTCCTGATCACTGATTTGGTTGAATATTTTGTATAATATATGTAAATGGCGTGAACAAAAAATATGCTGCCTTACTTTAATATTTGGTCCTACGACGTTTTGCAGCAGTCAGTACTAACAGGTGGAATTTCCAATTTTCAGATATTTCCATAGATTTTCAACGGGATCAAAATCCGGGCTCACGGCCATTTAAGAAGAGTACAGTGGCTTGTTTCTCAGCCATTGTTGACTGCGTTTGGCTGTGTGCTTTAGGTAATTACCTTGTTGAGGCTGAGCTTTCTGACACTGAGGAGTATGTTTTGCTCCAAGATGCCTTAATAGTCTTGAGACTTCATTGTACTGTTCACAGATTCAAGGTTCCCGTGCCAGCCTAGCCCCTCCATGTTTCACAGTAGGTGTTTTGTTCTTTTAAAGCTTAATTTTTCCTTTTGCAAACCTACAGCTGATGTAAGTGGCTGGAAAACTCTGGACGTTCTCCCAGAAAGTTTTGAACATGTCAACAAGCAGGGATAGCTCAGTAGTGAGAGTAGGCCTCATCATCGGAAGGTCGGGGATTCGATTCCCCTGAACAGCTACCCCAAGGTAATTCTGAGCAAGGTACCGTCCCTACACTGCCCCCCTGGTGCCCAATGGCTGCCCACTGCTTCACTAAGTGAATGCAGAGAGGAATTTCCCCACGGGGATCAATAAAGTATCTGTTATTATTAACATGCATTTTGGTTCATTCCAGTTTGGCTTTTTTGTGCTTTTCTGTTAATAGCTGAGCTCTCCTGGGTCTTCTTCAGGGAGCCCATTACTGTTCAAAATGCGATGGATGGTAGGATCAAAAAGTGACGTACCTTGATACTGGAGTTTAGCACTGAATCTTTTCCGATGGTTTCCTTGGTTGTTTTTCTAACATTTGCAGTATCAACCTGGGGTTGGTAACCACATGCTGGGAGGCTGGCTACAGTCTCATGAACCTTATAGTTTTTAATAATATTGGCAGTCGTGGTCACAGAAACATGAAACTGCTTGGAAATGGTCGTATGTTTAATATGGATATCTATAATCTTCTTCTGGAGAACCTCCATACGGTTACAGCAGATCGCTGTCTTTCCCTGAGCCTGGCTCTGCTGGAGGTTTCTTCCTGTTAAAGTTTTCCTCCCACAAAGAATGATATTGCTGACGAAAACATAGAAAACAGATGTAGGAAAGTTTAAATTGTATCATCTCAGAACAAACTAGAATGATTTGCTCATTCTTTACTAATGTGAACATAAAAATGTCATAAAATAACAAAGAACTTCATGATTTTTTGTCATTTACTGTGAAGTAAAATTTAGCGCAGGGTAGCACGGTAGCACAATGGTTAGCACTATTGCCTTTTGGCAAAAAGGTCCTGGATTTGAATCCCCCATCTGGCCATGGCCTTTCTGTGTGCAGTTTGAATGTTCTCCCCGTGTTTGCATTGGTTCTCGCCCATTGCTCCAGCTTCCTCCCACAGTCCAAAGACATGCATTTGGCATCCAGGATATACACTGCCTCTTTGGATAGACTCTAAAAAACAACAAACTATAGTGACTTTACTGTATCTCACAAAAACAGACAAAACTCAACTGTTACTAATTTGCAAACTAAACATGTTAGTGACTAATTGGACAATTCCATTAAATTCTATTTATATAGCACCAAATCACAATATCAGTCTCCTCAAGATGCTTTATATCATACGGTAAAGACCTTACAATAATACGAATGACCTCCTTTGAGCTAGCACTTGTCAATATTAGGAAGGAAAAACTCCCCATTAACAGGAAGAAACCATCAGCAGAACCAGGCTCAGGGAGAGGGAGACAGCTGCTGCAGCTGGTTGGGGTGATGGAAGGGAGATTGACAGCCTAATTTGCCAAATGAGTAGCTACATAACAGCTGGATTATCTAGTATCTGAAAGGAAGTCCAACAAACACATTGACCAACATTCTGACATATTCTGTGTATTTAATGGTATAATGAATTTTTAAAGCTACACCTCAGTAAAGTGTGTGTGTTTCACTGTATATAGCAGTATCTACTTGTGAATAAGCTCTTTTGACTTTTGCTGTTGTCTCTTAGATTGCCATTGCTCACACTGACTTGAACAAATTTAGTGTGGTGAATTGATCACGTCAGGACTGAAATAGAACTCTCCTTCCCACCTGTGTATCCCCATTGCTTTCTCCCATACTCACACACATGCACCAACAAGCAAACAAAAGTATTGATTAATTGTGTGATGCAGTAGATGATATATGATGACCTCTGTTTTGCCTCTGCTATTGTCATTGTTCCATAGCATGAAGGATGGGCATGAGAAAGCAAACCAATGATTTTCCCCATCCATCCCAAAGCCTCAGAGTCTGAATAATTCAATTTGTATCCATCAAAGCCACATTTGTCATAGCTGATATTTGCTTGGGGCTCTTTACCCAGCATGCTTTGCTCTATACACTTTGATTCGACACATTTAGAGCAGGTTTGAAGAGATCAGTGAGCACACTGGCAAGCCAGGTATACTGTATTTCACATTTAAAAAAATGTTTTCCAAAGATTCACATGATGGTACAAATATGTTGCAACATATACTGCATAATCTATTTTTTTGCAGTTAGAACAGGATGCAACTTCAACAGCATTTCTACATATACTGTAGACTGTACTGTACATGTACTGAGACATGTAAAAATGTACTGAGAAATTCATGATACAAATTTGCTGTTATCCGCCAGTATGGATGAAATGAGGATGGATGTTTAAGCAAGGCGATGATTCCAAACCATACAACCAAGAAAACTGTTAGACTGGCCCAGCCAATCACCTGACCTAAATCCAGTGCAACTAGTTTCTCTTTACAGGAGGCACCTTGAGGGAAGCATCACCAATAAAGGCTTCTATATGAAGTACTAAATAAATTTTAACGGTGTCATTTCTCATTATTATACATAACTTAATTTATAGGCATGTATGGTTGGATGTCTTTGCATGTGTGGATTGGAGGCGGTGTTACCAACATCTGGTGAGAATTCATGTCATGCCTCAATGTCAATAGCACCTTTAGAAATAAATCCCAAAAAGTTGATTCTGTTGATCTGGACATTTTCAGTGGGAGAATTAATGAACATTAATCAAGTCGGGTGAAGTGAATATTAGGCGTCTTTTCTCTTCTTCTTCAGCCACCTGACAATTTTCCATCTCAGTTTTACTGCACTTAGCAGTGCAATATTTCTATGGCCTTTTTCAATACCAAGATTAGTAATATATAGATCAGCATTTGGCTCTAGATAATTCCACATATAGCACACTGTATGACCCCCCTTCCTCTTTCGTCTCTACTTTCACTCTCCTGACTTTTGAGGAAATATCTGGATTTATTAGGAAATCTAAACCTTCTACCTGTCGCCTCGACCCACTTCCTGCTCAGGTGGCTAAATCCTCTCTCTCACTTTACTGACATTAATTATTCTTCCCTAATCTCTGGCTGTTCAGATCTAGTCTTTTCCCTTACTAACAATGATCTATTTGTGTCATGGGGGCCAGAAGGCCAGTATGTGGGAGTGGACTCAAATGCAGATTCAAACGTGATAAGGTCTTTCACAAGTTTATTGTCAAACACAAAGGTAGGCAATGACACGAAGGGAATACTCTCCGACGATACTGTAAACAAAGGGAGAGTGAGGTTATGAACTGAGCCAGGGAAGCTGGGACTGGTGAGGTGAAGATTCCCGAATTTGTGGCTTACTTTACAGGTAGAGAGCATGAGACTCTGGAGGGGATATTGCCAGATGAGCATCCTGAACGGTGAGCGATACAGAGGAGACGGTATCTAACAACCCTTATTATGGTATAGTGTAACCCGGTAGAGAAAACTGCCTTTGTTATTTTTTTCTTGTTTTCGTTTTAATTGTATAAATGTATTTTCATTATTTTATTTTGAAAAGAAACATTTATTTTGAAAAAAAGGAAGTGTGATCCTCTAGCAAACTTTATTTTTCTGTTGCCGGATCACAAGGGATAAACACTTAGAGTCCCCCGAGAGCAGCAGTGCCCTTCCTACCTTTAAAACCCGCCTTCCAGCCAAATGGCTGGTAGGCTTTTAGCTAGGCTTTAGCTTCAGCCAAGTGGAAGCTAAATTGTCTAGTCATTCATATGTATATTAGGTTGTTACCTGGGAATTCTGGAGGGAGGGGAGTGGGGGTGTGTGATTGAGGGCGTGGGGGAGCTGCTAAAAGCTGTGCACTTCCTTTTGTGTTTCATCTTGATGCATTCTCAATCATCCAGGGAAATAAATCTCCAAAAGTCACCAACTTGGAGTGTTTCAGTTTGCCATCTTAGGGAGAAATCAACACACATGGGTGTATTTCCTTTGTTGCTGAGATTTATTGATAAAAACAGTATAAAAAACCAACCATTTGTACACATATTTACAAATAATAATAAAAAGTGAGTGAGTACATTTCAACATTTTCAGCAATCACTCACAATCCTGGCACTGCCATGGTATCTGTAGTCTGCATTTACCACATGTGTATCTGTAGCAGTGAACACATCGCACAGTGGCATGATTGTTCTTGCATTTGTGTTTGACCTGACACATGGCTCTTTTTCCAGGGCTAGGTGTGGAGGGTTGTGTCAGAACAGTTGCTTTGGACACAACCCTCCACATTTTTTGAGATTGAGAATGCATCAAGACGAACACAAAAAGAAGTTCACAGCTTTTAGCAGCTCCCCCACCCCCTCATTCACACCCCGCCACTCCCCTCCAGAATTCTCAGGTAACAACCTAATTTACATATGAATGACTAGCCAATTTAGCTTCCACTTGGCTGAAGCTAAAGCCTAGCTAAACACCTACCAGCCATTTGGCTGGAAGGCGAGTTTTAAAGGTAGAAAAGCCAAATGGCTGCTCTCTGGGGACTCTAAGTGTAAATGCCTTTTTCACTGGTTGAAGGTGGTTTTAGCCCCGTCTTCCGAAATACCAGACCATCATTTCACATGAGCTAGATCTTTTCGCACGTGGAAGTAGATGAGACAGGCCACGGATAGCTCGTGCGGAATTTTCTAACATTTTGGTGAGTTGAGCCCATGGGTTTGAAAAGTTAATAATGTGTTAGTCTGTTGCTAAAAGTTGTTTCTTCTGTTCATACCGATTCGCGAGTGGTAATTTGCTGTTTAAAAACGGTTGAAATGCTGTTTGTGGTAGAATTTGTTTAGCATACTTGAAGGATGATTGGAAAAATGTATTATCTTGCTGGTTATACCTATTAATCATAATTTAATGGTTAAAAAGAGAACAAGAAATTCATTTGTTGTTTTACATGGTTAAAATAATTTCATGTATAACGAGAGATATATTCAAAGCATGCATGTAATGTATTACTGTGGTAATGTGAAAGAAATGTGAAAAGAGATAAAGAACTAAAGCTATAGCTGTGATACAAGGGAAGAAACGGAGCTGGCTGTGTACAATAATGTTAATATTGTTGTGCAGGCTAGGTTTTTTTTTCCTTGTTCGTGTGGAAGGAACTAAGATTTTGGATTCCAATGGATTCTCTCCGGATGGAGATGGCGAGCCTGAGCCCAGACTGAACTTTGCAGAGGAACTTACTCTTCTTCCTCGATGGAGACTCCCAAGTGGTAACACACAAGCCACAAACAAAAGAGAAAAAGAACTAGACTAAGAATTTTTGACTTGACAAATGACCAAAGACAAAAAGACAATTGAATATTGAGCTCAAATGACTATTTTTGGGGTTATTTTTGTTTTGCCGGCTTATTCTTATTATTGTTATTGTTATTATTATCATTACTACTGTCAATGTGGAATTTGTGTCTTGTTTATTTCATTTTTGTGCAAAATAATAACCGTTGCTGCTCAAATTCCTGTCTCCAGCCATTTCATTCTGCATTCGCCTCGCTTTCTATTGTAGCCCTGCCGAACCTAGCAACTGGTCCGTAGTTTGGCTGTCCTAAACTATTTAAAATGAGTCAGTGGTTACAATAGCACTGCTAGGGGGTGTCGTCCAATTATTGTAGTAGTTGGAGAGTCTCCTGGTGTGAGTGCAGCGGCAGCCATTACAGCTGAGGATGCTGCTCTCTGTGCATCTGTTTACAGGGTTCGTACGGGTGCTTGAAATCCTTGAAAATGCTTGAATTTTAATATTGTCTTTTTAAGGTTTGAAAAGTGCTTAAATTTCAGATGTGGTGCTTAAAAGTGCTTGAAAGTGTAACTGCATTTCATTCTCCACAAATAACTGTCTCACTGAATAGTTTTTTTAATAGATAAAGAAATAAAATGAGTAAAATGTAAAAGCAAAATGTCTCTGCCTGGGCTGCCTTGCACCTCTGTGGCTCTGTTTCAATATGTGACCCCGCCCCTCCCTAACTGTGGGGATGAGTGCGCTAACATACCTGCAGCTGCTGTTTTAATGAGTGTTTGATGGAAAAGGACAATGGCGGAGTTTGCGGTCTCCAGTCACATGATAGGTGAGTCCTAGTAAATAATTTTCCAGTACGTGTACGTTACACATGCTCATTTTTAACATTATGATGATTATTTTGCTAACTATCAAACTCGCTGGAGAAATGATTGAAGTGCACTGAGTGTGATGCAATACGGCAGCGCTGTTATACAGTTAGTTATGGCCTGGAGATTTATGGAATATGCTGTGAACTTAGCTAACATTACTTAGCAGTAGCAGCAATATGAGTTACTCAAGTGAAAGCTTTAAACATTAGCCCGTTACACAACTAGCCAACTTCAGGCTTTCTGATGAACCCTCTGGGGTCGACGGACGCAACATGTGGCATGTGGTTGTTGAGGAAGAGGGGGATTTTTAGGAGTGACACGGGCGAGAGACAGCGAGTGAAAGAAAGAGAGAGCGAGTTTTGAAACATGATAGATTTGTGTTTGGAGTCAAGTTAGTGTGTTGTCTTGTGTAGTTAGTGTGTAGTGTGGTCGTTGTTTTGTTTTGTGTGTCAGTTCTACAAGTGAACGTCACAGTTGCTGTAAAAAAGCCACCAAAGGCAGATTGCAGTGTAAACGCTGCCTCCACATGGAAAACAAGTAAACAGTACCATAAAGCTTTGTTGTTTGCAAAACTTGTGCATATATTTAAAAATGTACAAAATGTACAATTTCTATTTGATTCGTTAAACATGTTTGTGGTTTTTACAGTCAGAAATATCACTTTTTTCTACTCATGTTTTAAATTTTGTCTGAATGTAGATAAATTGTGCTGATACAGTTTGTCAAAATGAGAAAATAACAGATTGGCAAGATAAACCGTTTTTAAAGGTGAAATATAGAGAACAAAAACAGCCAATTATTCCCTGAACACCAGAGGGTTAGAGGCTAAAAGCAAAGCTGTCACCAAGTACTGTTTATATTTGTGTGTATTGCTGCAGCTTTTTTGAGTATTAACTTGGTGCCTTTGGGTGAAGTAATGGTAATATGAGTGATCCATATGGTCACAAAGAATAGCCACTTGTTTCTGTGCTACCAAAGTTCCCCGGCTTTCATTCAAAATGTGTTTATCGTCAGCACCGACACATTAAACTACTTAAACAGTATAAATGTCTTCAAGCTCACACTGACACAGTACACACATTTATATGTGTATTTGTATATGAATATTTCATACTTTAAGGCTGCCTGTTTATTTAAGAGAGATGTGCAAAGTACATTAGAATTGTACATAATAATATCACAGATGATAGATTAAATAAATAGATTTTAAGTAGATGCTTGTGCATTCTTAAAGTCGTATATGTTGAATTGAACGATGTGATCTGTTCAAAGCCTCCCAGTCAGTGCTGTTCTCCATGCCTGTCTGACTGTACATGATGTTATTAGCACAAACACTTTAAAGGTGATCATTTAGGACTTCAGCAATAATACAGACAGCAATGTAGTTAGCAATAGAACAGTTTTATTGGGAATTAACTTAAAAAACAAACAAACAAATATCTGTCTCCTATTTTTTGTGTCATACAGGAAAGAAGCAACAATATCTGATGAGAAGACTTATTTATTTTTTGTTTTTTTTCAACAGGAGAAGAATATCTCTAACAAGTTGATTTGTTCACATTTCACATCTTAATTTTTAAGTGAAATGTGCATTTTGAGTTTATACACAATATGCATATCGTTAGCTTCATAGCATAAGTGCCTAAGTCATTTTTTTGTGTTTTCGGAAAACAAGAAAAAGGATGATGCAGCAGTGGTAGGGGAGTAAAGTTAGGCAAGAATCTCAATTTGACCAAAAAATGACTTAGGCACTTATGCTATGAAGCTAACGATATGAGGCTACCGTTTCCTTTTGCAGTATTTTTGTGTGGTGCGTTTTTCTATGTCTTAACAAAACGGGAACAAAGGTGTTTAAGTTCATCTAGGATGATTTGTTCTAATTTTCACAGTCTTACTGCTTGAAAGTGGACCTTGAAAGTGCTTACAAAGTGCTTGAATTTGACCCTGAAAAAGGCGTATGAACCCTGAGAGGCTGTACCATTGTAATAGCCTGGCGCCGGTGTCTACCTAACCCCGGCACATGTATGTACAAATAGGGTAGAGCTGTGGAGATCTGGCTTGTATGGTCTTGTTCTGTTAATTTCAAATAAAGGTCTTTTGTTCTATTTAACTGACTGGCCTCCAAGTTGTCCGGCTAACCTCCACACCACACACCCGCTGGACCTGCTAGCTGCTCCTTCCTCGCCAGACCACGTTACAGAGTGGCGCCTGAACAGGAACCGTTACAGGCAGGAGGCAGGAGGACAGGCTAAAGAAGCAGCCTTTTAAACCACCGCTCCCCAGCATCTTCCTGACCAACACACAGTCGGTCGTTAACAAAATAGATGAACTGATCCTACTTCTCGCCGCACAGCCACTTGTCCGCGACTGTTGTGTCACGGAGACATGGCTACAAGAGGACATTCCTGACACTGCAGCTAGCAGGGCGCACAATGCACCGCAGCGAGAGAAAGAGTACAGCGGGGAAAAGCAGAGGAGGAGGTTTGTGCATTTACACACATAACAACTGGTGCACAAACACTAAGATCATCACCACAGTCTGCTCCCCGGACATAGAGGCAATGTCTGTCATGTGCAGACCTTTCTACTTGCCTAGAGAACTGCCTAGCCTACCTGCACGACTCAATATCTGAACAGCAACGGCCATATACAGAGGGAGTACATTGCAGGGGATTTCAACAAAGCACGCTTGTGAACTGTGCTACCTAAATTTGTTCAACATGTGAAATGCTGTATGAGAAGGAAAAACACCTTGGACCATGTTCACTTAAATATCAGGCAAGCCTACAGATCTGTTCCCCTCACCCTCACCCTGAGGCTGTCCGACCACCTCTCTCTGCTCGTTGTCCCGGCATACACACCACTCAGGAAAAGGAGTGTCTTTGAACATGATGACCTAGAGACTCACACAGTTGCAGTGCTGGGTTACATCAAACACTGCATGGATACTGCCACCACAGAAAAGCGGGTCCGGTTCTACCCCAACCGTAAACCCTGGATGACAAGCAAGGTTCAGGCATTGTTAAAGGCACGCAACTCTGCATACAAATCTGGGGACCAGGATATGTACAGCAGAGCAAGAGCAGAAAAAGGCATCAGAGCAGCAAAACTGACTTTTCAAATAAGCTATCAGATCACCTCTCAGATAGCAACTCCAGATAGGTATGGGAGGGTCTGAAACAAATTACCAATTACAAAGGCAACGGGACAAATACAGATAACATGGACATCTCATTAGCAGAGGAACCTAACCACTTCTTTGTTCGTTTCGAGAGAAGTGCAGACACCTCTACTATGCACACCGCCCTGCCCACAGCCTCCTCTTGAGCACAGCCCCACACATTTAGCCTCCAAGAACACCAGGTTTGCAGTGTGTTCAGAGAAGTAAATCAGAGAAAGCTGCTGGCCCTGACAGAATACCTGGGAGTGTGCTCAAAGTCTGCGCTGACCAGCTGGCTCCTGTGTTCACCAGACTATTCAACCTCTCCCTGTTACATGTCACTGTCCCTCACTGCCTAAAGTCAGGAACAATAGTCCCAGTCCCCAAGTCCACCACCATCAGTGGCCTCAGTGACTACAGACCCATGACTCCAGTGCAGGTGTCAGGGTCCTGGGTCTGAGCGACCCAGGATCCCTGAGCAGTTATGGACTAATATTATAATATATATTTTGTATTGCTGTCCCTCGTTATCCCTGCTTGTGTGTGTATGTGTTTCTGCGGGCGCCTTCAGGCCTGGTGGGTGTGGCCCTGCTGGCGGACTGGCCACACCCGAAGCCACACACCTGCTGCTGATCAGGCCTCGTCGGGGGAGCTACTTAAGAGAGTCTTGGAGCTCCCACCGACGCGGGATCATTTCGTGAGACTTCCCATCAGTTCTCCAGCTGGTCTGTTTGTGAGTGTGAGCTTACCAAGTGAACTGAGGGTACTAACTACTGCCTCTATTTTCCCAGGAAGGATTTCTGGATGAGAGGGCAGCAGACACAGAGTGCACTGGCACGAGGGAGCAGACACATGGGCACAAACACTGGGAGAAGACACAGAGTGGAAGTCGGGAGCACACGGGGATGTATTATTGTTGTGTATCAGTTCCATCACTGTAAATAAACGCACTGCTTGTACATAGAGCACCGCGCCTGGGTCCTCCTTCCCCACACCCCCCATGGTCTGCCAGTCAGACCGTGACAGCAGGGGTGGCAAACTCCAGGCCTCGAGAGCCGATGTCCTGCAGGTTTTAGATCTCACCCTGGGTCAACACACCTGAATCAAATGATTAGTTCATTACCAGGCTTCTGGAGAACTTCAAGAAATGTTTGGGAGGTAATTTAGCCATTTAAATCAGCTGTGATGGATCAAGGACACATCTAAAACCTGCAGGACACCAGCTCTCAAGGCCTGGAGTTTGCCACCCCTGCTCCAGTAGTTGTAAAGTGCTTTGAGAAGCTGGTCCTAAAGCACATAAAGGACTGCCTCCCACCTAGCTTCGACCCCCACCAGTTTGCCTATAAGGTAATTTCCACTGCCCTTCACTCTGCTCTGCATCACCTGGAGAATCCTGGGACTTCAGTAAGGATGCTCTTCGTTGATTTCAGCTCGGCTTTTAACACCATCATCCCACCTGGTAAAACTGGACCCTACATGTGCATGGATCAGAAATGTTCTTACTGACCGAACACAATCAGTCAAGGAGATCATCCACCCTGTCACTCAGCACTGGCTCACCACAGGGATGTGTGCTGAGTCCTCTCCTATACACCATCTACACCAGTGACTGCATCCCCACGCACCCTGCAATATCATCATCAAATTTGCAGACGACACCTCTCTGATGGGGCTCATCACCAACGATGATGACACCGCCTACAGAGATGAGGTCCAGACAGTTCATCTGACAGAATGGTGTGACTACAATAACCTCACCCTCAACACCAGGAAAACCAAGGATGTGGTCATGGGCTTCTGCAAAACAAGAACTGATCCCCCTCCCCTCTCCATAAAAGGTGGAATGTGGGAAGTGTGCCCTCCTTTAAGTTCCTCGGTACCCACGTATCCGAGGACCGATCTTGTACCACAAACACATCAGCCCTAATGAATAAATCCCAGCACCGCCTCCATTTCTTGAGGATTCTGAGATGGAACAGGCTGCAGACTGACCTACTAGTGTCCTTCTATTGAGCCACAACTGAGAGTGTGGTGGTGCACACCATCTCTGTGTGGCACGCTGGTTGCACAACAGCCAATAAGAAGAGACTCCAGAGGGTCATCAGAATTGCAGAGAAGGTGATCGGCTGTACACGCTCCTCCCTGGACTCCATTGCTAGTTCGAGATGTCTCTCCAGAGCCAGGGCAATTATAAAAGACCACTTCCATCATAACCACCACCTCTTCAACATCCTGCCCTCTGGAAAAAGATTCAGATCCGTCAGGTGCAAAACCAACAGACTGAAAAACAGCTTCTTCCCGTGGTCTGTCAGAACTTTTAATGCAAACTAAGAGTGTGAGCAGACCTCTCTCATACAATCACACTGTCGCTGCTATTGCCAGTGCAATACTTCGTTCTTTCCTTGTTCTGTGCAGTATTTTCTGAGCAGTATCGAGGCTCCGCCTACTGGGCAGGTACCGGAGATATAATAGGAAAATGGTGGAAAAACACTGGATGCTCACTCATCTTTAAAGCCAGCCTTAAAACACATTTTGTAAAGCTTGCCTATTCTGTTTGATTTTCATTTTATGATGTGATTTTATCCATACTGTGATTTTGTCATTTATTTGCGTCTATTTTGACAGATGCCTATAAATAAAACATATTAATATTATTTATTATTATTATGTTCAGGGGAATATTTATGTAAGTCATGTAGAAAGAGAGCTTAAGATTTGCTAACAGGTCTTTGGAGGTTGAACATATATCTGCTGAAATACACGTCCATTATTGTGGATAAATGTTCAACTGGAGCTGCTTGTCAAACATAAATCTTGATATAGTTTGGTGCGACTGTGTGCAAATTTGTGCAGTCCTTAACATTAAATAGCAGTGGGCAGTATGATAAAAAATACTGCATTTCTGTTGCTTTCTGTTTCGATCTGTTTGTTATTCGATTAAATGTTTTAGGCATTTGTTAAGCTAAATGAATATAACCTACTAAATCTCTAGACTAAACCACACATCACAAATATTTTACAATGCTATAAAGCATTTTTTGGCAGGTGAGAGAAACCAACTTCTCTTTTTTCAAAACACGGATGCAATGTCTACTGCAGTTTAATAAACGTGTACATAGAAACAAAGCAAGAGATACAGGGAAACAGAGATTACTGGGAGATGGAGGAAAAAGTGAGAACAAATTGTGTAAATGTGTGTTACAGAGATAAAGCTCTGCACTATTTATGGCTAAATAAAACCCACCATGCCAAAATGTAAATCGAAACGCTGTGCTTAGCTGAAAAAAATGAAAGAATGTAATTCTGGTCTTACAAAGAGATGAATGGCTGCTTGTATTAGAAATATGAAACAGAATATGAGAGTGAATGAGTGAAATGAAGTTCAATATGAGGTAAAGTACAGTTCACATAAATATTCTGCTGTTCCACAACTAGGATTTCTTTTCTGCGATCCCTCTGAGGTGTCCTTAGATATTCACTCTTTGTATTAATAAGCATCTGTGCCTGAGAACATTTTCTCGCTTGACACATCGAGGACAAAATGGTTTAAAAAGAGTCAAATCCAGACCGAAGGGTTGATGCAACTGTGTGATTGTCAAATCTCACAATGCTCTGAGAAAAAATTCACTTTGGTCACGCCGCTTAATTGTCCTACAGATGGTGGAGACTTGAAATGCAAGTGACAAAAGGCATAAACATCGGGAAATACCTTGAAGCAGTATGACTGCTGTTCTAATATCTTTTGTAAAAAAGTTTTTTTTACCAAGGTTCAAATACCACAGTTTGTTAATTTGTACAAACCAGTACTGAGCAAACAGGAGTAGTTAGCTAACAGCTGCTACTTTTGCTCTTCACTCTTAAAATGTTGGATGTTTCTTGTGAAAATAATGGAAATCACCATGTGACAGTTTTTCTCCTTTTATTTGCAGCAGGACAGAAAAAGGACAGGGCTGTGGAATATTTAGTTGTGAGAAAATTTCACAACTCGACTCGATGCACAGGTGGTGTCCTGTCATGGTATCATGCAGGAATGCAGTGAGAGCAACCCATTCTTTCATAAATGTTTGCTGAAGGAGCATGCTTGATTTTGTAGACGTGTGCTTATGAAAGTGATGTGGTGGGTACTTTTGGCAACATAGTTTATCTTAAGCATCTCACAGTATCGTCACTGTATTGTTTTAAAAGTAGAGCCTTCAGTTTTCAGGCCCCTCTCTTATAGAATCAGCTCCCACTTTAAATTTGATAGACAGTAACCCTTTCTACTTTTAACATTAGCTTAAAATGCGCTTTTTTGATGAAGTTTCCAAAGTGCTTTTTGAACAGAACAAAATATTTTCAACAGAAAATTTCTAAATATACTAGTTTTCTTGAGAAAGCATAAATTATTTCTATTTGCACACAATAACAGAAGTATTCCAGAAAAAAACAAACAATTGTCAAGTGAATGACTTAGTCAAGTTGGGATTTGTAGTTTCAAAGAAGACAATCACTACAACTAGGGCTGCCACAAACGATTATTTTGATAGTCGACTAGTCACAGATTATTTTTGCGATTAGTCACTAATCAGATCATCATCCACTGGACGTAAAACGTACAGCTTATTGCACCAGCAGCATCTGCTCTCATATAACTATCATTAGCTTACAGCGTTAAGTGTTTAAGGTCTGTGCTAACTAAAAATAAAGACAAGATGATAGTTTATCAAATTTTAATGAAATCTGCAGATTGTTTCGGTGAAGTTTAATAAACTCCTTCTATCTAAAATATAACAGGACACCGGAGTAAATTCTGGAGCATCTCACACTTCTGATAATCAGCTGTCTGCTTGATGTTTATTCAGCTGTGTAAAAACTTTAATCTCAGCCAAACCGATTTACTCAGGAACAAATAAAACACTGAAAAAAGCCAAACAATAACATTTTTAAGTTATCTAAGTGACTCATATATCATGTTTAACCTGAGTAGCGAAAGACGGCGGTGGGTTTGAAAATGATTTGCCGGGAGTCCGGTGTTCTCAGGGCTCTAGTGAGCCTAGCCCCCGGCTAGCTATCGAGCTAGTGGGTAACAGACGTCTCCGAAAAGTGCTTTGAAAATATGTGGTGTCTTGATAAACTGAGCAGATATTTGAGGTTTGCACAGCTACATTCTCGCCTGAAAATATGTTAAACGTTTATTTTGTGACCCAGAAAGAATAATAAGAGTAATATTAAAACTAACTAGCTGCCGCCATTGTTGGAAACTGAGCTGGGCTGCACTATGAATTCTGGGACACAGCTTCTTCTTCTTCTTCGGGGTTTAACGGCAGCTGGCATCCTTGTACATGCAGTGCTGCCATCTTCTGTTCCAGTCTGTTATTACACTCTTAAATCCTACTACTTATTCCTGCGTCTTTTGTGATCTTACAAAGCTTCAAACGACACGTCGACTATTAAATCAGTCGTCGACGATTTTGATAGTCGACGTAATCGTGACTAGTCGACTAATCGTGGCAGCCCTAACTACAATTCTGCACAATAAAGGGCAAACTCCAATAATGCAGAAGATACACATTTAAACTAGACTGAAGGATGACCTGCAGAAAGATTATAAATACTGGAAGTTTGTCATTTGGTCAGATGAGATGAAAATAGAGCTCTTTGGAGAGATGCTGCTTATGTTTGGTGAAAGAAAGGAGAGGCATACCATCCCCACACTGAAACACAATAGTGTACGTATCATGCTGTGGGGATGCCTCAGTGTGTCCCGGGCTGGGATTCTCATCAAGGTGTGAAGAGTCATGAAGAAAGAAGAATCTGTGAAGAATCTGGAAGAAAACCTCAAGCAGTCAACTGCAAAACTGGCACTGGGTCTGGGTCATCACTTTGTCTTCAAACGTGTGATTGACCCAAAGAGCTCCTGGTGAAGAGCTACCTCCTGAAGGCCAAAGTGAACATTACTGACTGGCTTGCACAAAGCCCTGATTTGAATCCTGCTGAAAATCTTTGGGACAAACTGAAGACAAAGGTTTTTGTGAGAAGACCATCAAATCTGGAGGAGCTGGAGAGATTTGCCAGAGAACAGGCTAGGACTACTCAGGAGATATGTGTGAGAGCAAAACAAACAACTGAAAACAAAAAGGACACATGGTTGACCAGATGACTAATAACAAGTAGTAGTCTGGAAATAATTGCATCGCAAGTCTGTGTGTAAATTAAATGTCTCATTTAGTATTTGAAACTAAACTCTCCCAAATCCATCTGTATACAAGCTGCTGTGGGAACATGTGGATTTATAAAAAAGTCCTTATCGACAAGATTTGAACTATTAGACCTTCTTAAGACATTTCTATTATTACCATTCCTTCTGCAGTTTTGAACCACAGGTTTGAATTTGTGCCTCTATCTCTGGGAAAAATTGTTACTCTAACCTGGCTCTCCTCTCTGCTCAGTTATAAACAAGTCTGGGTCACTATTGGACCTTATATTCAAAAGCTCACAAACATCAACCTGACCTCAGGCAGGGTACCTGGAAGTTGTAAACATGCAGGGGTACAGCTCTGCTGAAATGCCTTTGTTGGCTCTTCAGTCTTAGACTAGTAGTGGCCTCTCAGGTGGGTGCTGTATTTTTAAACACTCACAGCATTTTTGGGTGTTTCAGTTAATTTTTAAAGCTTTCCACAGCACAGTCTGCACTTTTGAAAGTTTGAAAGATATTTCCACCAAGCTGGCATTACAGGCACTGCCATGTTCAATTGGTACATGACTGACAAAGGGGTTTCTGTCTCTCTTGGTCATTTTTGTTCATCATGCTCCCTCCTAAGTTGAGTGGTTCAAGGTTCCATCCTTGGGCCACTTCTTAGTATTTACTTCCTTCCCATTGGGATCACTTATTTAAAAAACACAATGTCTGATTTCATTTGTATGCGAATGACAGTAAGGTTTACGAAACACAGTGACCCTGGCCCTCTCAGGCCTGTGTTAGAATCCCTGAAAGACATCAGAGTGGCTGGCTTTAACCTTGTTACATTGTAAAGAGAATAGCACCGAGGTTATTATATTTAGGCCTTGGACAGCTTTTACAACAGGGCAATAGCCCTAATCCATGCTAACAGCTGACCTGATTGGCTACCTCCCTGGAGCTTTGGGGGGTCTAATAACAATAATAATGATACTATTGTGCAATAAAAACATGCACTCATTTTTATTTGTTTTTATTTAATAAGTTAAGTTACTATTTTGTGTTGTGTAGTTTTGTGCGTAGTGCCGACGTGGGACAGTTTCCAATTTCGTTGTACTAGGTATGACTGCAATGACAATAAAGAGTTATCTCTTATCTCTGTTGGTCCAGGTGTCACACCTCCCCACTTGGTGCTCTTGCATGTCAGATCAGTTGTCATCAACTTTGGGGTGAACATTTAAAAACAAAAATAAAGAAACACATAAATACAAACTGCCAAAGCTTTTTTAGCTGTTTCGTTTGTTTCTTTTAGTGGCTTGGAGAGAGGCCGTTCCAAGCATTTGTGACCACTTGTCTTCAGTACTGCAATGGACTTTATGTTGTTACTGTTAAGGCCTCACAGTCACACTTATAAATGGTCCAGATTTAAAAATGCACCTTTTCTTCTCTGCATTTCAAGACTGGTACCAGAGTTAGCATCTAGTCGGTTTTAATCATTTTTTGGTTTTTCAGTATTATTTATTGTAAATATCATTTTCAGTTTTTATGTTTACTTTTCATATTTCATTGATATGAAATATGAAACTATGTGTTTTTGTATTTTATTGCTGTCTTTCAACTATGTTGTTTTTAAAGTGCTCTCTAAGTAAAGTTACATTGGATTAGATTTGCAAGCCAGTAAGGTATGTTGAGAGGATGTCTTCCTCACCTACATCACACTGCTAATGCTTTTACTGGTTGCCACCTCGACTCTCACACTAATGACTAATGCTGTCATCAGCAACTCCATTGATGACTTCAGTCATCAGAAGTGTAGATTAGGCCACAATTTTATAAATGGGCTGAGTTGTACATTATGTGTATCAACATGCATCGTGGGGAAACTTAGCTGCCCCGGTTCTCATTTCATAAAAAGCTAATGTATTATTAATGGCATGGTTACTCTGAAAAAGGAACAGTTGTGAAAAATGGGTCTGGCATTATGGCTACCATCGCTCTCCCTCCCTCATGAAATGAAGAGTTGTTCATTGTGTGTCAATAACTTTCACAGTTCATTTGTCTAGTTTGATCAAATGAAGACTCATTTCAGACTGTGGGAGTCTCACCATTCGCTCACCGTGAGTCTCTGTCGTCTGTAATTGTGCTTAACAGGTGGTTTTTTTTAATTTAACGCTGACTGATGCTCACTGCTTTTTTAAGGCCCCATGATTCCAAAGGTGCTTGATGACATGCACAAAGCTTTAACTGTAAGCATGGCTCTTAACCACGTACAGTCATGTGACGAAATTAGCGCAACCTATGAAAACATGTTGTTTAGCATATTTGGACATATAGATATATATCTTTAATATAATTGTCACAATATTAGGGGACTCCAGTACTTACATAAATCAAAAGTGAAGAAAAGACTTTTCCGTAAAATGTAATTCTTTAAAATGTGTATTTTCTGGTAAACAGATCGGGTGCAAAAGATTAGAACATTGTTACTCATTGTCACGCATTTTGGGGGAGGATTGCCTTCCATGTAGGACTGGCTAAAATCCAAAACATGGAGAGTTCTGGAAGAGCCAGAATTAAACCTTCACCAAGAACAGAAACCAGGAACCATAAATACAATACAAACAGAAAAACATAATTCAAAGAGTATAACTTAAACAAAGAACACAAACACTGGGTTACCAGACATTGATATGTAAACTGTGAACTTACTGTGTGTTTATGATGTTGTACCTTACTTGGCAGCAATGGTCAGCCCAGTTGTTATATGTTGCTGTATTTATTTGGGGTTTTTTGTTGTCTTTTGTAAGTCTGTTTTGAACGACTTTTATATGTCAATTGGCCCGTATGTGGAAAAGTAAAATATTCTGAACTTTACTAAATGTGTTATTCAATATTCAAATGTTTCATCTTTATAATAAATGTATGAAATCAATGTTTAGTAACGCTACATCTGGGCATAACTCACCCATGTTTTGGGCTTTACTGGGAAAGTCTACTTAGAAAAAACAACAATCTGCACTGCAACAGTAAAGCTGTCTGAGGAAACTGGTTGGCGATTCGGGGACAGCCAATATCACTGAATTTGAAGTCGTGCTGCTTTTGAATTGTTTGCTTTGAAGACCGGGAGGAGATCTGTGACCGCTCACAGATCTGTGTGAAGTGAAGCATGAATCAGTGTGCTCTCAGTCTGTGATTGAGTGCAATCAGGTTGGCAGTTATTTGCCATCTGTTTGCAATAATAAAGCAATTAACTTAAGAATGACAATTTAACAGCTAAATGATAGAGGTCAGTGGTCTGTCCAGCGGCCCGTTTTTCTATTGAAGACCACGGCAGTGTGCATGGTGAGCCGTCTCTCTAGGTTCCTCTGTCTGCTGTTTGTTCTTATGTTGCCCTGATGGCTCTATTTTACTCATTTTTGAACACCAAACACTTCTGAGTCTTTGTCCAGTTAAACTGCAAAAGTTTGATCTGACAAATAAGCCAGGAAGTCTTCCTCGACTAGTGGTGGACATAACACTCTGTCTTTCTTGGAACACTTTCCCTGCTTCAGTATGTTGTTGTTGGCAGCTGTCACCTGTCTTCTAAACTAGATTCAAAGTGCCACCAAAATGTGTCAAGGATTTTAATCTTGATTTTGCCAACTTTCTGGGGAGTCTTAGGATATAACTGTGTTTTAATAGTTGTTGAGTTTAACATCCATGTTTGCTGTGAGTGTAATAAAAGACTTCCTCACTCTTATTGATCCAACTCATGACAAAAGAAATACACTCAATCTGACAGAAAACTAAAGACTAGGAACTATAAACACAAAACCATGAAAAACAACTAATCAAAGAACATAACTTAAACCACATTACAATAATCTTTCCTTCAAGATGGTCTTCACATCTGAGCAGACAAGTATCACATGTGGAGTTCCCCAAGGTTCCATCTTGGGACCCCTTCTGTTTAACATCTACATGCTCCCACTGGCACAGATTATAAACAACAACAAAATAAACTACCACAGCTATGCAGATGACACACAAGTATATATCACAATGTCACCAGGAGACCGAGGCCCTGTACAGGCTCTTGGTAAATGCATTGAGGAAATCAATGACTGGTTGTGCCACAATTTTCTCCAGCTAAACAAAAACAAAACTGAGGTAATAGTCTTTGGCGCCAAAGAAAAACGATTACAGGTCACCAGAGAACTTCAATCTATACATCTAAAAACCACAACCAGGCGAGAAATTTGGGTGTAGTGATGGATGCAGACCTAAACTTAGAAAAACACATTAAGACAATAACAAAGTCAGCTTACTATCACCTCAAGAATATATCAAGGATAAAAGATCTGATGTCTCAACAGGACCTGGAAAAACTAGTCCATGCATTCATCTTTAGTAGGCTTGATTACTGTAACAGCATCTTTACAGGTCTACCTAAAAAATCAGTCAGACAACTACAGCTCATTCAGAGCTCTGCTGCTCGAGTCCTCACTAAGACCAAAAAAGTGGACCACATCAGTCCAGCTCTGAGGTCTTTACACTGGCTGCCTGTCCGTCAGAGGATAGACTTTAAAGTTCTGATGCTGGCCTATAAAGCTCTGAATGGTTTAGGACCAAAATACATCAGTGACCTCCTGACCCAGTATGAACCTTCCAGATCCCTCAGGTCATCTGGATCCGGTCTTTTATCAGTTCCCAGAGTCAGAACCAGACACGGAGAAGCTGCATTCAGCTTTTATGCTCCTTATATCTGGAACAAACTCCCAGAAAGCCTCAGATCAGCTGAAACACTCAGTTTATTTAAATCCAGGTTGAAGACTCACCTGTTCTCAGCTGCATTTGAATAAAGCACCAAATCCACACTTAAGCTTAAATTTCAAAACTTACATTTAACTACTGATTTTATCTACTGTTCTGATTTTATCTGTTTTGATTTTATATACTGTTGTTTGTTTGTTTGTTTGTTAATTAGTTAGTTAGTTTATTTGCTTGTTTTAATCAATTTTAAATCATGCTTTTTATTTGTTCTTGTTTCTAATGTCTCTGTAAAGCACTTTGAATCACCTTGTTGTTGAATTGTGCTATACAAATAAACTTGCCTTGCCTTGCCTTGCCTTGCCTAACTGCTACAAAATCCAGAGCAAAAAGACTCAATCTTGAATCTCTGGGTCTAATCCAGTTGATCCATACCCCAGTATGGGTATGGATGATTTCCATTTCCACTCAAATCATTGCTGTTTTGACTTTACTATTCAAATTTAGAATAAACTTTTAATTATTTGATTATTCCTGTTAAAGCACGGCATTGTATTTAAACTTGATGACCATGAAGCCAATCTCCAGCAGTAAGCTGGTATCTTTAGTAAATGAATGCAACTCCTGAGAGTGATGAGCTTATATTTTAGCTCTGTTGGCTCAAGCTGTGTGCCAAATGTACCAAAAGAAGCGTTCTTGCACGGTGAAATAATATGAAATTTACAAAAATATATGAATCTTTGTATGGAAATATTACAGCAATTACTCAAGATTGTAGACATTGTAAACATAAACAAGAGTAGAAGAGAACACTGTTGAAGAGTGGATCATGCCACAGTGGACTTCTTTGGTTAGTGGAGGGAGGAAAAGGGGACAACAACCAGGATGCCACGTGAAAACTCACAACATTAAAAAAAGAAGAAAATAAAAGAGTTCATGCTGAAACTATAAAAACATACATGTGAATCAGAGATGCAGCCATAATGACACTTTATAACTATTTTCAACATACAAATGATTGTTTTTATACAAGATTAGCTCCTGCTTGTGTTGAAGCAATAATTATAATATATGATTCTGAAATAAGACACACTGTGTACTTTTAATTTAAACACTTTTTTACATTTAGGGTTTTAATTGCATGACTGTTTTTACACTGCTGAATCTGTTTCATTTATTCCTCTTTGCCTGAACCATTGCATTGATGGTAATAATGGGATTTGTAGTGTTTTCCCTTAGTGGTGTCTCTGTGAAACACAACTATACAACTCCCCTTGATTCCTTACTGACTGTCATTAGCTCGTCTGTCTTACTGTCCTGCAGTCTCACATTGCCCATATCATGGTTCTGGTTCTGTGAGCCAGTGTTTGTGTTTTGGGACTTGTTGTTTTATTGTTTTGACCTTGAAGAATTAGTTTGCTTTTCTTATGTCTATATGTTTCTGATGATATTGTTTATCTTTAGTGATTCAGGTTAATGTTGAGGTTGTTTAGTTTCCTACAGCATCTCTTGTTTCCATCTTTGTCTCTCTCTCTCCATGTCTCATATCCCTAAACTGTTCCCATGTTTCTCTCTTTTTCTTGTTCCCATGTGTTTCTCAGTGTCAAGCCGTGTGTTTTAGTTTACGTCTCGGTGTGCTTCCTGTGTTATTTTGACAGTCCCGTGTTCAGTGTGCTCAGTTCACTTCCCCCGTCTCGTTATGTCTATTCGTTCCAGCTGTGTTCCCATGTATCTCTATTTTTCCTAATCACCCTGCTGTGTTTATATTGTGACAGTTCCTCTTTGTCTCTTGTCAGGTTATCAGCTCTTCTCCCTTTGTGTTTCAGGTGTCACGTTCGGTGTTCTTAGAGTTAAGCATGAAAAAAGCAACATGGCAAGAACAGAGAGAGCTCTTTCAATCAGCAAATTTAGACATGGCACAGTGTAAAAGGAGTCACCAACAATAAAGTAAATATGTGAGAGAAAATAAAGTTAAAGCAAAGGAAGCATTGGACCAGCTATTTCACTCTCGGTTTCAGCCTTAAATGAATATTTATTTATATCAAGAATAATATTAAATCTATGTATTCTTATTCTCTAATACTTGGACAGTCTGCATTGTTAAGATCAGCAACATCTAGGAGACTTCTCAAGTAATAATAATAATAATAATACATTTTATTTGAGGGTGCCTTTCTAAAACTCAAGGTCACCTTACAAAGAGAAAAAGACATCAATAAAACAGTAAAATGTAACCGAGGACAAGGGATGAGTAAACCGGGCAAAGAAATAAATTAATCGTTTATTTATTACATAAGTTAGACATAATAATTCCCAGTCATTTCCAGACAGGACTTACAACACATCCTGCTGATATCCCAGCTGCACATGAGACTTACCACACAAACTGTGCGAAAATAACAACACTGCAACCCGTCACACCCCGCTTAGCGACACTGCAATCGTGGCACACACTGCAAACAATTCGGGTCTCAGCGCAGCTGGGAATCAGTGCTATGTATGGCCTGTGATCTGGGAGAAAAAGGGAAGTGGCACAAACAATTAAACAAAAAAACAAAAGGGAGGTTAGTCCGCCCTTACACAACTTACTCTCAATCAATAACCGCCTTTATGGCTGGACGGACTAACCAAAACAAAATTACAAATCAATCAAAAGAACGAAAAAAGGACAGCAGAGACAGCACAGCTGAAAAACAAACATTATCAATTAAAATATTACCCAATAAAATAGCAATTTTATAAAACCATTCAAAATCATGAAGCTAAAACAAACACTCAATATACCTACAATATTGATCAGTTTCCCTGCGCGCAGTCGATCTAGGGCTTGATCAATTCTTCTATTAAAATTCGTGGTCACACTAAAAAAGTCCAATGACACATTAAAAATAGGCACATGCCATAGAAAACGATCCAAACAAAAATGGCAAAAGTCTCTTACCGACAGTATACCCACTCGCACCTGAGTGAATTAATTGCCTCTGGTTTTTTCCACAGAAGAGCGCTCACTTCACCCCACACACCCACTACCTTTTCACAGCTCTTCAGCCAATCACCTGGCAGAAAGCAACAAACCGTCAGGTGACACTTGTTACAACCCTCCCCTTCAAAGGGCATCGGCGACCCGACGATGAGCTGAAAAAAAGAGCACACTTAAAATTTTGCTCATTTTATAATGGATTGTGGCAATTTAAATGGGTTTGAGTGCTGTCCAGCAGTCTTCCTCATTGACCTACGAGACCCTTGCGCCAAGCTGGCAACATCTTCCTCCCCAGGTTCTAGGTCCCCAGAACAATCCAAATGGGGCACCCCCACATGTGTGGGACTCAACATCCCTTCCTCCAACACTGCAGAATCGCCTCCATCTCCCTGTTCTGTAAACATCTGTTCCACTTCATCAACCATACTGTTATTTGTGGCCAACATTCCAGTTAGATCATCCTGTTTTGACATTTGTAGGCCACCATCTTGGTCTCCATCCAATTCCCTGATTGGAATGTTTCTCAACTCAGTTCGATGTACTTGTCGAAGTGGACCAGTGTGCCCAGCAGGAGCGACTGAATATACTACGCCATGACCAGGAGGAGGTCGCACTACTTGAAAGGGCGTGGGATCCCAAAAATCTTGAATCTTATTGCGACCTCTTACAGAGTGGTTTCTCATATACACCAAATCGCCCTGCTCCAAATCAGGACTAGCACATTTAGAGGAATTCAAATCTCTCTGAACCCTTCTCCTTTCTAACCGTTGCTGCACAACATCATATGCAGCAGCCGAGGACTTTTGGTGTTCCTGTACCCACTCTTCAAGAGTGACGTCCTCATCAACTTCACTGCCAGCACCCAACCAAAAGTCCACTGGCAACCGTGGCTCTCGCCCGAACATCAAGTAATATGGAGTCATACCAGTTGACTGATGTACTGTGGTGTTATACGCATATGTGACTTGGGAGAGATGCCGCGGCCACCGGCGCTTTTGTTCAGGAGGCAGGGCACGCAGCAAGTCATGAAGTGTACGATTAAATCGTTCACATTGACCATTACCTTGTGGATGATAGGGTGTCGTCCGACTCTTCTCTATCTTATAAATTTTACACAGCTGTTGCACCAAAGCGCTTTCAAAATTTCGCCCCTGATCAGAATGTATACGGCTTGGAGGCCCAAATAAATGAAACCAATGCTTCACTAAAGCCTCTGCCACTGTACTGGCTCGCTGATCTTTTGTAGGGACAGTCTGAGTATATTTAGAAAAGATGTCAGTCATTACCAAAATATTCTCTTTACCATCAGTTGAGGGTTCAAGTACTGTAAAATCAATTGCCAAAATTTCATGAGGCCGAGATGCAGAAATACTACCCATAAAGGTTTTAATCTTTGGCACAACAGCCTTAGAAAGAACACACCTTTCACAATCTCTGCACCATCTCTCAATATCTGCATACATGTGCGGCCAATAATATCGCGAGCGCACCAACTGCAGTGTACGCTCAACCCCTTGATGGCAATGCTCATCGTGGAGTAAACGAAGGACGCGGCTCTGTAAACACTGTGGCAGCACCAGCTGGTCAACCTCCCTCACTCCATCAGGAGTATGAGTGCAGCGATACAACACAGACTCCCTTTGTTTCATCCGCCCCCATTGACGGACCAATTCCCTCGAACCCTTACCAAGACCATCTCTTTCCTTTGAATCTGGCAACCTGGCCACCTCCCAATACTTTAAGAAAGGACCAATCACAGGGTCTTGTTTCTGTAACCTACAGAGATCAGAGAAAGAACAACCAGGTAAAACACTTATCTCTGCCTGAACACTGGGAATCATCTCACACTGCACTCCAATATCATTAGATAATGGACCATCCAATTCCATTACAGTTCCATGTAGGCGGGACAGTGCGTCTGCATTAGCATTCTGAGCCCCAGGCCGGTATTTTATGGTCAAATCAAAAGCGGCCAGCTCTGATGCCCACCTCTGTTCTGTGGCACCTAGCTTTGCCGTGGACAGATGGCTTAGTGGGTTATTATCTGTAAATACAGTGCAACGATGACCCAAAAGATACTCCCTAAACTTTTCAGTGACGGCCCACTTGAGAGCTACAAGCTCAAGCTTCATGGAACTATAATTTCTCATATTCCTCTCTGTAGGCTTTAAGCTCCGACTGGCAAAAGCTATTGGCCGCAATTTACCCTCATACTCCTGGGAAAGCACTGCCCCTAGACCCCCATAGCTTGCATCTACTTCCAATGTAAATGGCTTCTGAAAATCAGCAAAAGCAAGCACTGGTGCAGAAACCAGAGCAGCCTTGAGCTGATGAAAACTTTGTTCACACTCTAAATCCCAAGAATCCAATAACGGTTTTGGGGGGGTCCTACCTTTTCTACCTGGAGGGAGGAGTGCAGAGACCAGTCTATGCAAGGGAGCAGCCATGCGTGAAAAACCAGCTATGAATCTCCTATAATAACTAGCAAATCCTAAAAAGGAACGCAGTTCTGCTAGATTGCTGGGCGTTTTCCAATCCCGCACTGCAGCTATTTTATCTGGATCAGTAGAGACTCCTTCAGCAGACACCACATGCCCCAAATATTTCACTTGCCTCTGGAAAAACTGGCACTTTGAGAGTTTCACTTTAAGCCCCTCTTTATCCAGACGAGAGAAGATTTCTTCCAACCGCTCCAAATGCTGTTGCACGGAGGATGAAAAAACAATCACATCATCCAAATACAGAAGCACCGACTGATGTCTGCAATCTCCAAACAAACGCTCCATCAGGCGCTGAAATGTACTGGGTGCATTACACAAACCAAACGGCATGCGGTTGAACTCAAACAAACCAAATGGGGTACAAAATGCAGTTTTAATCTTATCCTTCTCAGCCATTTCCACCTGATTATAACCACTAGCCAGGTCCAAAGTGGAAAACCACTGAGCACCAGTCAAAGCATCCAAGGATTCTTCAATCCTTGGCAGAGGAAATGCATCCTTTCTGGTCTTGGCGTTTAACTGTCTATAATCGACACACATGCGTAGACTTCCATCCTTCTTTTGAACAAGAACTATTGGGGATGAGTGCGGACTACTACTTTCTCTAATGATGCGAGCTTGCAGCAGCTGTTTGATATGATCCCTTGCCAGTTCATACTGAGACGGAGGGATTCGCCTGTATGGTTGTCGCACTGGTGTTTCATCTATCAAAGGAATTTCATGAGTGATCAATTTACTACAACCAACATCCAACTCATTCTTGGCAAACACACCGCTATACTTCTGCAATAAAACTTTTGCTTGCCGTTTCTCGCTCTCCTCAAGATTTTCAAATTCAGGCAGATCCAATTCCGCTGCATTGTCTGCCATTGTATGACTGGAAATATAAGCTGTACAACACTGTGAATTTACAGAGACCTGTATTTCAGAGTTACCCTCTGCTAGCACACTGGCCAGTTGAACTGTAGCAATCACCCGACGAGGTGTCAAATAGACATCAGTTTTACCAACATTAGTAACTGGAACAAAAGCCTCCCCTCCTTCTCCCTTTACCAATGAAGGAGACACCAATAGGCCTTCCGGGAGAAAACCATCATCAGGCCTGAGGGGTTCAATCAAGAGGTCAATAGGTGTATTCACAGGCATCTTTGGACAGGTAACAGGAACATAACTTTGCGTTCCAGCTGGAACACAGAAAGACTTCTTACCCTGTACTCTAACACGATGGGGTTCAGGAGAATTTGCCATGGCCTCCATCATTTGGCAGTATCTCAACGCTCTTCTCCAACCATGTGGCGCAGTCTTCAAAACTGGAGCTTCCCAGAGGTCAGAACCATATTGTTTACACAATTCAGAGTAAAGGGGGTTCAATACATTCATTCCTAACACACCAGGTACAGATGTCTTTTTCTGTGCCATGTGGCTATCTGTTGGATCTCCCACAATCAACACCCCTCGACGAGGTAGGTGAATTCCCAGGATTGTAACATCCAACTCAATATACCCAGAATAAGGAATTTGTAGGCCATTAGCTGCTTTAAGTCCCAACCAACCACAGTCTTTAAGCTTTTCATCACTGAGATGAGAAAAGTTATTTTTAAAAGAGCTTTCTGTGATTGTTGTGACCATGGACCCTGTGTCCAGCAAACATGAAATAATAACCCCACCCAAATCAACCTCCCCTTCCAAGCATTCACCAACTAGATGACTGAGTTCTACATTACTGGAGCCTTGCAACCCTCCCACCAGTGTGTGGCTCTGTGCACTGGTGGGTACTAGTTTTCCGCCGCCCCAGTAGTTTGGCCATCAGCCCTAGCTGCTCTTTCATGCTGATTTCCATCAGAATTGGGTAATGTCGGGCAAAATTGGGCAATATGTCCAATTTGCTCACACCTAAAACAAATGGGTTTACCATTCACCGTCCTTCTACGTCGAGAAGTGCGATTGCTAGAAGCAGCCACCTCCTGTGGGTTTAAGGCCTTAATGACCAACTCTAATTGTGTCTGTTGGGCTTTAAAAAGGGACACCAACTCAGCATATTCTGATGTTCTAGAATCTACACTTTCACAAGAAGCTTGCATATCTGCAGAGACTGAAACAGACTGATTATATCTAGACCTAAAAGGCTGATTCTCATACTGTGCCATCCACCTGGTCGCTTCGGCTCTCGCCTCACGAATCCTCCACTGTGGATTGGCATTAATCAAATCTCTCAGCCTGATCCTCAATGTCTGATCTCTAACACCATCACAAAATTGATCACGCAGATCTTTTGAAGCTTTTCTTGCGGCTTCCTCATCTGTTTTAATAATCTGGTCCATTAAGGCCATCAAAGAATGAGAAAAGTCAATTAAGGACTCGCCTTCTAATTGTTTACGATTGAAAAATCTGCGTTGCAAAGAAATGTGGGAATCTAAGCAGCTGTACATTTCTTTCAGTGTATCAAAAATTTTCTCGACATTTTCTTTCTGTTCCTTTGGCAAAAACTTTATCTCAGTGCGTGCAGTACCCTCTAAATGGTTAAAAATAATTTGAGCTTGCTCTTTTTCTGTTCTGCCTCTCGTGCGCACAAAGTCTCTCATTTGCTCAATCCACTCATCTAGAGTCAGTGAGCCCATATTGTCCAACTTCCCTGAGAATGTTGGCAACTTTCTATCCTGTTGTACATATACCACAGGATTGGGTCTCATAGTCTCTGATTCACTTCCTGTAGCTCCTGTTGATGTAGAGGGTCTCTCTGTATCCACAGATGCTGTTTTCAAGTCTCTAAGTTCATTCTCCAACTCCTGTATACGTTGGGCCATTGTTTGTTGCTCGCTTCCCTCCATGATGGCGATCGAGACCTGGCTGCTCCTTCTCTCCAATCTTACAAACCTGTCCCTGCTGTCCTTACAAAATAACAAAACAAAATGGCCACTCCCTTGAATCCTGCCGACAACGCCAAAATGTAACCGAGGACAAGGGATGAGTAAACGGGGCAAAGAAATAAATTGATCGTTTATTTATTACATAAGTTAGACATAATAATTCCCAGTCATTTCCAGACAGGACTTACAACACATCCTGCTGATATCCCAGCTGCACATGAGACTTACCACACAAACTGTGCGAAAATAACAACACTGCAACCCGTCACACCCCGCTTAGCGACACTGCAATCGTGGCACACACTGCAAACAATTCGGGTCTCAGCGCAGCTGGGAATCAGTGCTATGTATGGCCTGTGATCTGGGAGAAAAAGGGAAGTGGCACAAACAATTAAACAAAAAAACAAAAGGGAGGTTAGTCCGCCCTTACACAACTTACTCTCAATCAATAACCGCCTTTATGGCTGGACGGACTAACCAAAACAAAATTACAAATCAATCAAAAGAACGAAAAAAGGACAGCAGAGACAGCACAGCTGAAAAACAAACAACATTATCAATTAAAATATTACCCAATAAAATAGCAATTTTATAAAACCATTCAAAATCATGAAGCTAAAACAAACACTCAATATACCTACAATATTGATCAGTTTCCCTGCGCGCAGTCGATCTAGGGCTTGATCAATTCTTCTATTAAAATTCGTGGTCACACTAAAAAAGTCCAATGACACATTAAAAATAGGCACATGCAATAGCAAACGATCCAAACAAAAATGGCAAAAGTCTCTTACCGACAGTATACCCACTCGCACCTGAGTGAATTAATTGCCTCTGGTTTTTTCCACAGAAGAGCGCTCACTTCACCCCACACACCCACTACCTTTTCACAGCTCTTCAGCCAATCACCTGGCAGAAAGCAACAAACTGTCAGGTGACACTTGTTACAAAAATAAAATAGATTAAAATACAGAAACCAGCAAATTACAACCACAAACAACAAATTAAAAAACAAAAAACGATTTGACAGCAAGTAAAATCTGTATTAAATCGAGTAAGCCAGTTAAAACAAGTAGGTTTTGAGGAATCTATATTTCTTAAGGCTGAAGGAAGTGAGTTTCAGAGCCGAGGAGCAGAGTGACGGAAAGCTCTGTTCCCCACAGTGATGACACGAGCAGAAGCAACAACAAGATGAGTGGCAGACGAAGATCTGAGAGAGCAGGAAACAGTGGTGATATGAAGCAGATCACAGAGATGAGGGGTAAGGTTATGGATGCACTTACATATGAGATGTAAGATTTTAAAGTTTATCCTGGCTTCTATGGGCAACCAGTGAAGCTGTTGAAGAAATGGGGTGATCTGGTCTCTTAAGGGAGTACGAGTTATGACCCGAGCTGCAGAATTCTGAAGAAGTTGAATTTTATGGAGGGACTTACTGGGGAGACTAAATAAGAGGGAGTTGCAATAATCGATCTGGGAAGTAATAAGACTATGGATGAGGATGGCAGCAGCATGGGGAGTAAGGAAGGGACGAAGTCGGTTAATGTTACGTAAGTGATAGTATGCAGAAAGGGTTATGTAATTGATGTGAGACTGGAATGAGAGAGTACTGTCAAGTATGACACCCAAACTCTTAACCTGCGGGGAGGGAAGGATGGGGGAATTTTCAATATTAATGGAAAAACTGTGAGATTTTGTTAAGGTAGAGGCTGTGCCAACGAGTAAGACTTCTGTTTTATTACTGTTAGGTTTGAGAAAATTGGAGGAGAACCAAGATCTGATCTCCATAAGACAGTTCGAGAGGGAGGTAGGTGGGAGGGATGAATTAGGTTTGGAGGAAATGTAGAGCTGGGTGTCATCAGCATAACAATGAAAACTGATAATATATTATATTATATATATTTTTGGAATATTCGGCCAAGGGGGAGCATGTAGATAACGAATAAAAGAGGCCCTGATACTGAACCCTGGGGCACACCAGCAGAAACAGGATAGAGACTTGAAGAGTGTGATTTAAGTTGGATAAACTGGGTGTGATCTGAGAGATATGAGGTGAACCAGGTGTGACTAATGCCATTGGATGCTAATCTGCTCAGGAGGACATTATGAGAAATTGTGCCAAATGCCGCACGAAGGTCCAGAAGGATGAGAATCAGCTGCCATCAGAAGGTCATTAGTAATCCTTAACAAAGCAGTTTCTGATCAGGGCGGAAACCAGACGGAAATTGTTCGTAGAGATTATGGTCTTTGAGGTATGAGTGAAGCTGGGAGGCAACAACTTTCTCAAGGATCTTTAAAATAAAGGGGAGGTTTGATATAGGGTGGAGATTATTAAAATTATTGGGATCTGCATCAGGCTTTTTGAGAATCGGAGTGACAGAAGCAGTTTTCAAGGATGGAGGAAAAATCCCAGTGTTAAGGGAAGAGTGGATAATACTAGTTATGAGAGGAGCCAATGAGGGAACACAAGCTTTACTAACACAGTGGGAAGAGGGTCGAGCTGACAAGTGGATCATTTAGATTTTTGAATACGATTTGATACATGTCTCACAGGAAGACAGTGAGGAAAACAGAAAAAGTCTACTTCACAGTTAGAAGCTCCTACAGAGTAATATTAAAATGGTTGTTTCAATTCCAACTGGTCAAATCCATTTGAGGCACTCGGGCCTCTCTCCACTGATAAGTTGTTTCAATGAGATGGAAGCTGAGGGGCTGTCAGCAGAACACTCACATCCACCTGTTAGCTGTGTCTGTGGGTTTCTCGCTGCAGACAGCTGAAGCATGAGCTGTATTTACAGAAAGCGATATCAGATGAGCACACACAGTAGAAGCATGAGCAGCAATGGTAGTTTCCAAAATCTTACTCTGAATCTTTCATCAGACCCTGGTCACTGGGTGAGCACATGACTGGAGTTACTAAACAAACTTTGGGTGTTGTGTATATCCACCATATGGGGAAGAGAGCCAGGAGGCCTCTTTTTGGGCAGGCATGCTTCATGTTGTACATGATTTACAGTGAACCAAATATGTGTCAGATATCCAGTGACACATTTGGCTAAAGGTTAGTAGTCTTATTATCTTTGTTGCATTTAAAGTTTAACTTTAAACCCCCGCATTTCTAGAAATAATGAGTGCATACATATGACTAAGATGTGGCTTTTAAATTTTTTGCCAGGAAGTTTAAATCATGTCACATGAGTTTAAAATTTGATTGAAACAGCAGTTATTACACATTTATCCATTTTAATTTATAATGGCACAAACCTTGAGTCTGTCACTGGCTGGTATTCTAAATGAAAGATTACAGGCAAAGGAGGGTTGAATCAATTATTTAGGCTAAAATGAAAACTACAAAAGGCACAATTTCACTGCCTGCAGCAAGCCTTGAAAATTAGGTCAGTTTCATAATATTCTAGTGGGATCTAAGCTCTGCAGCTGCTGCACTAAAGGGAGCTTGGAAACAGCCATCGATAGACCTGAAGAAACTCCACTGCTGTCAATGAAAGCGTGTAGACTTCCACTATATATGTGCCCAGTCACTTTGGTTTGTTGTGAATTTCCCACAGGTAGTTACAATTTACAAGTACAGTTAAAGCTGTTTTATATAGCAGGCCAATTTAACTACATTTGTTCTAATTTGACCATAAAAATAATGATAATTCTGTGATAAGACTCAAACATCTATCAGGACTGTATTGCTTTCCAATAGTGCTGAAGAGTAATACAGTTTCACAGTCATTATATACTTTGGTTATTCACATTTCAAGTAGACATGGGATGAAATAGACGTGCAACACGTTGGATTGTTAAAGACAAACTAAAAGTGATACTTACAAGCAGTCACTTGCTAAACATATACAGTTTATCAAATTAGCTGTTTGTAGCGGGCGACCGTGGCTCAGGGGGTTGGGAAGCGCATCTGTAACCGGAAGGCCGCCGGTTCGATCCCCGTACTCTCTGTCCTGGTCGTTGTGTCCTTGGGCAAGACACTTTACCCTACCGCCTACTGGTGTTGGCCAGAGGGGCCGATGGCGCGATATGGCAGCCTCGCTTCTGTCAGTCTGCCGCAGGGCAGCTGTGCCTACAACTGTAGCTGCCTCCACCAGTGTGTGAATGTGAGAGTGAATGAATAGTGGCATTGTAAAGCGCTATATAAATCCAATCCATTATTATTATTTGTTTGCTGTTGTGTTAATAGAAGTTTTATAATAATAATGATTTAATGAATTATAAATAGAGGCTACATTGATATTGTTTCATGGGTAAATCAGCAACACCCAAAAAGGTTGATTCTGTTCATCAGGACGTTTTCAGTGGGAGAAACGTTTCATCATCATCAGGTGACTTCTTCAGTCTCAGCTGACTGCAGGTTTCTCCAACCTTATAAACAGGACATTTACACAATAACTGAAACCAGGCAGTAAAGCAGGCAGTTATTAGTCATACAAAGCATGTAAAAAATACTTTGAAATGTCAGGAAGACCTTAAAACTCAAACAAGTCTTCTCAGCGGGAAAAAACAGACAAAGCACAAAATACTGAACATATTTATAATAATAAATAATAATAGATAATTTCCTTTGGGATTCATAAAGTATTCTGATTATTAGAAGATACAAATATAACTCACTTAGGTTCCCAGAATACTGAAATTTTAAACATGTTTTAATGCTGTTTGGGAAACATATATGGAAGTTCAAAATATAAACAGCAGGGCACTGTTAGCTGTCCTCTCTAACCTTAAGCTTATTCAACACTAAAAACTTGCTTCATGAGTTTTAATCCCTGCTAGTCTACCTCTCAGACCTACGGTGGCTGGGAAGTGCAAATCACATTTACAACATCAACAACAAAATAACATTTCCGAAAACTTACATTAAAAAAATAAAAAAATAAAAAAATTGACAACATGTTTGTTGTTGATGTTGTAAATGTGATTTGCACTTCCCAGCCACCGTACAGACCTCTGTATATGTACTGTGGATGAAGTTAGAAAGGATGCAATATGCCAGGATCATTCTGGACTCTCTGTTAGGCTTTTAATGAGTGCTCCTGTACCGACTCAAGGCCCTGGGGTCGCAATCAAAGAGGAGAGGGATTGGAGGCTGATTATCTTGTTCTCAAGTGCTGGATCTTCCTTTGATTTCAGTTGAGTACTTTGCAGCGTCTATCAGCACAACATTCTCTGTGCCTAACCGTGCATTATTACCTTTGTTAGGAAAGTAGTAGGAAGTAGTATTTCTGACACTATACTCTGGCTGGAACCTTAATTATGTAACTTCTCACAGTTTCCCACTGGTTTACAGTATTATCAGCAACATTTTAACAGCTACTGTTAGGTTCCATTATATACACCAGTGAGGCATTTTGAACACTGACAGGTGAAGTGAATAACATTAATTATCTCTTCATCATGACGCCTGTTGGTGGGCGGGATATTGAGTTAGGTCCATAAACATTTGGAAAACTTTTTTCTAATTTTGGTTCTTTGCTTTATGACAATAAATTTTAAATGAACAGAATAGAATAGCCCTTTGTAGGTGCTCCATGCCAGTAGTGCTATTTAACAGGAATAAATAGCAAACAGAAGAGATATATAGATACAGTCTTGTGGGACATATACAAAACAGTAGACAGGCACACACTGGAGAGCAACGTGTGAAACAACTCAGATGTAGCTGAAGTGAAGGTTGAACAAAAGGATTGCATAAAAATGTGAGGAACTAATGCATTTTTAACACAATCCCTTCATTTCAATCTGTGTTATAACTAAGCAGATAAAAGGCCTGCAGTTGAATTGAGGTGTGGTGCTTACATTTGGAAGATTTTGCTGTGAACAGACAACATGTGGTCAAAGGAGCTCTCCATGCAGGTGAAACAGGCCGTACTTAAACTGTGGAAACAGAAAAACTCATCTGAGAAATTGCTGCAATATTAGGAGTGGCAAAATCTACAGTTTGGTGCATCCTGAGAAAGAAAGAAAGCACTGGTGAACTCAGCAACACAAAAAGACCTGGACGTCCACAGAAGACAGCAGTGGTGGATGATCACAGAATCATTTCCATGGTGAAGAGAAACCCCATCACAACCAGGTGAACAACACTCAGAATATAAAGGCTAGATTGGACTTTGATTTAAAAGAAGAAACAACCCCCCCCCCCCCCCCCCCCAAAAAAAAAAAAAAACAAACCAAAAAAAAAAGCCAGCACAGTTGTGGAAAAACATCCTTTGGACAGATGAAACCAAGATCAACCAGATCGATGGCAAGAAAACAGTATGACGAAGGTGTGGAACAGCTCGTGATCAAAAACATACCACATCATCTGTAAAACACGGTGTGATGGCTCGAGTGTGCATGGCTGCCAGTGGCACTGGGACACTGGTGTCTATTACTGATGTGACACAGGACAGAGGCAGCAGCATGAACATGAGGTGTTCAGAGACAGCCTGTCTGCTCACATCCAGCTAAATGCAGTCAAACTGAATGTTCCATAGTTCAGATGATACAGGTATTGATCAGGCTTACTGAAATTTATTTAACACACCACCTTTGTTGATTATGACAGCTTCAAGATACATCCCGTATAGAGTACCTAGTTGCATTGTTCAGGTGTTATTTTGACCCCTTCTGTGAACTCTGAGCATTAGTCCTTTCCTTTTATTTTTCAGTTGGATTCGGGTCAGTTGATTGGCTGGGTCATGTCTCTGCAGTGTTGGGAAGGTTACTTTTAAAATGTATCCACTACAGATTACAGATTACATGCCCCAAAATGTATTTTGTAATGTATTCCGTTACGTTACTCAATGAGAGTAATGTATTCTGAATACTTTGGATTACCTATTATATTATCATGCTTTTTACAACTACATGAATGTGCTATTGCTGTGATTTATTACTGTTACTGAAGGTTACTCTCCATACCAACACAACTAGATTTTTAAATCTTAATATAAATGAGTAACAGTAGGTGGACATTAGGTAAGGCTGCACTTTTTGCAGCGATCTCGTATAGAAAACGAATCCTAGCATATATAAAACAGGTTAGCGGCTCCGAACCGTAGTAAAGGGACCTCTGGCTGATATGAAAAATAGCTTTACTTTGTTGTGTGGGTCAACTTTGCTAGTGAGAGACAGAGAGAGGCGTTGAAAGGCTGCCCCAACGGAGCTTATTGTTTCAGAGGAAAACACGAACACAGTGTACAGTCGAGTCTTAATAGCTTACTTACAACTGGGCTCGTCAGGCTCTCTGTTTGGCTGCAGTGGTTATTATTATATTTACATGCTTCCAGCTCCCGTTTCTGCTCCATGACAGCTCGTACTTTTCTTTTTCTCCCTCCCTCGCTCACAGACACATCACGGGTATGGCGGTCCATTCTCCCTGCAGCACGGACTACACTGCCCATCAGGCTGCATTGTTTAGGGCGATGCCTGTAACACTCTGCTATTGCCTTCATATTAAATCATTTTTGTGAATAATTTTAAAAATATTTCTTCATGTCATTATCCAAGCTGCAAGTAGAGGTGACATGGGCCGCGAGACTGAGACACAGACATTAGAGCCTCTTAATGTGTGTTTGTTTGGGTTTCCAACGGCATGGAAACCAAAAACATTTTGGACAGAGAGGACAGATGGTTTGAAAGAGGAGTGAAAGAACCATCTATGTCCACTGTGAGCGACCATCTTTGAACAGAGGCGGGGGTTTACGACACCAACTGTCTGCCATCTATAATCCAGTTTTGAGTTCCCTTCCCAGACGCCTGAACGCCCACTCACATCCTGGGCCATCTGATCTCAGGAATTCACACTGATAAGGTGGGGCCAGGTTTCACAATGAGCTCACCCGAAACTCTGGCTGATTGGGACCCACACCCAGTTTCACACCTTGGCTCAGGCGATTAGAGGATCATCAGGGGGTCCTTTGTCCCTCTTTGGGGGGAAACTCCCACTAGGTTTAAATCTGGGACTCCCCACCATTTGACCTTAGAACTTTCTGAGGAAGAGCAGCCTTTTCAAATCAGCAGCATCTGAAAATGCTGAGTAGAGCAGGGCGATATGACCAACAATATTTATCACGATATGCATTTGAAAATTTGCGATAACGATATAACTGACGATATAATTGACACTAGACAAAATACTTTACAACTCCACAACTTTATTAGTGCAAAAAAACCCATCAATGTATTTTCACTTAAACAAGCAGCTGTTTTTTGCATTAAAGTTATATAAAAATTTAACAGTGCAAATTCTTTGCTGACAGTTTAACCAAAAGGCGTTTCCAGTGGAAATTGGCCGACACATCCTCAGCATAACCATGTATAATATCCACAACACTTAAAAAGAGGTTAAACACACACAATACGGTAATATTATGTTGAAGCACAGTACGTATCACTCCGCGAGGCTCCGCCTACGATAGCCGTAACGCTCCCACAATCCATCAAGCGGTGCGGCTTCGTAGCTTAGCAAAGTCGTACTGAAACATTTGACAGATTTTTGAGCGCCGTGCACATAAAATCGTTTCGAGGTCAGTAAACACAACCAGAGTTCATACATAAGGCACACGGGATTATAAGGGGCTCTGTTGACTTTCAGAAAAATCAAAGGATTGATTTTAAGTGTGCCGTATTTTCCAAAAACACGGTAATAACGACGGCCTGCTAGCATGCTCTACCAAAAATAGTGCTTTGTTGTGAATCTGACGGACGAAAGCTAAACCAGTTCCACACCACTGAAGCTGCAGCATTTTTACAAACCAGTTCTGGTTCATCGTTTCATTCAACGATCCGCTTTCGCTCTTCTCATTCTCTGTTGCCGCCATGCTTTTTCCGCCATGTGCGTATGAAAACAAAGGCACTGCGCAAGCGTGTTTCACCCATATTCTATCGCAATATTTCATTTTCTTATCGTTGCCCAACATTATACCGGTATTACTGTGAACGGTATGAAATGGTCCAGCCCTACTGCAGAGATCCTCTTATATTTATTACTGACTTTTAAGCTGCTACTACGTTACTAATAAACAACTATGATTTTCATTATTTGACAGTTTATTTAAAGCTAAAGTGTGTGGCATGTTTATAAAGAATTTACAAACATTCTAAATTAATAAAATAAAGAAGACCTTATCTTATTGTCAAGGAGAACGAGATCCCCCGATTCTACTCAGAAGTGGAATAAAATACTTCATATCCAGCCCTTTTATGGTTCAAGTAATAGAGTGCTATAATATAATTTAACTATGTGTGATTCTGCTAGTAGTTAATCATGCATAAATCTAATCAATATAATGAATGAGGAAAAATAACCTGTGTAATGTAATGATTGACTGTTGCCCTAGTTTGTATTGTGTGTGTGTGTGTGTGTGTGTGTGTGTGTGTATTGAGAAGAAACGAGGAAGTGCAGTAAAGTACTGCTGAAAGAGGTTGGGAAATACAGGAGATACAGGAACATGTCCATGTAGGTTCTCAGTCATCCAGGTCATCGTACTCTAAGGAGCATGGAATGAAAAGCGTCTGGTCTCCTGCAAAGGTTTTCCTCAGTGTTTCGCTTATAAGGATCCAGATGTTCTTGTTTATGTTTTGTTATGTTGAGTAATAGTTTCATGGGTTCTCTAAAGGCCTTTCAAAGGGTTTGTTTGAATATTGGCTGCACTTCCATTCATTTTCAATCCTTTCCTTGTATCTGACCATTTTCAGACAAACCTTTTTTGCTTGCTTGTTAAGCCATTTGACACTGACCTACAAATCACTCAAACATTGCATCTAACTGGTTCAGCTATCGTGTCTCTACATAACAAAAAAGGTGGCAAAGAATACATTGTATAGATTATGTCCATATGCACTTTCTTAGCAAAAGCCTCTTGTAGAACCGATCATTTGTTTGCATTTCTTTAGTTAAATATATAAAAACGTCATGCTTAAAATTACATTTTTGTACCAACAAGATGATAAAAGCATATCAACACAATAGAACAGTCAGTCATGGATTGGCCTCACCATACCCCACACCTCAAGGTCATTGAAACAGGGGTCAATTTGACAGAGAACAGAACAAAATGCATCAAACTCAATGGATCAGAAAAGCTTTGCATTGTCCTCTGAAAAGCCTGGAGAACTATTCCTGAAGACTACTAGAATAAATTACAAAAACGTTTACCTTAGAGAGTTCAGGATTTGTTGAAGAATAAAGGTGACTTTCAAGCTCGTTTGGATAAAAAACTATTTTTCTAAAAGAAATGCTAAACTTATTTCCCATTTTCCTGGCAAATATGGATGGCTGAAGAGCTAGAGGAAATGATTGTAATGTAATATAACTTGCTGATCTTTAATGATCACATTGAAAACATTGAACACACATGGATTTCTCCTCACACAAGTCCATTAAGCCAGTTACAGCAGGGCAGGTGAGAAGGAGTCACGCGGGTGGATACAGTGGCGTCTGTAGTGCTCGCAGGAATCTGTCTGTGTGTCAGTATGAAATTTTAATGATGGTGGGTGGTTGGCCATGAGCACTGAGACATCTGTATTAGGAGCTGTACTGGCTGGCAAGCTGGAAGTCCTTGGAGAGACAAATGAGGAGCTCATCCAGGGAAGGGGAGCTTTGATCAGCTCCTCTTATTTCCATATGACAATACACCAACCGCTCGTCCCGCTAAATGAAAGACTGCATGGATTATGACTAACTGGGTTCAAGCGGCAGAACTGCATGCGCTCACTGCTTGGACAAAATTGAGAATGATGATCCATTGCACCGTTGAGTTCATCCTGTGCCACTTCAGCTTTATTTTCACAGTCCTGATCAAAGGTTTAAGACCATTTAAAAAATGTCAACAAAATCATATTTTGCATGGTTGGATCTTAACAAGGTTCCAAGTAGAGCTTCAGCATGAAACCAGAAGAAATGGGCGTGAGACAAAATATTTTTTTGAGAATGCAATTTATTGAAAACAACTGAAACAGGCTGTTTTACAGCTGAGTATTGAACACTATTGAAGTGTTGAACAGACAATAAATTCATTTAATCCTTCATTCAAAAGCCTTTGTTGGTGATGAAAGCTTCAAGTGGAGAAACTAGTTGCATGCATTGCTCATTCTTCCACACAGTCTTCAAACCCTGAAGGTTCTGTGGGCCACTTCTATGAACTCTGATCTTTAGCTCTTCCTATAGATTTTCAGTTTGAGTCAGGTCAGATGATTGGCTGGGCCATTCTAGCATCATACTGATGGAGTTAGATCAGTGAGAGTGTGTCTCACTCACTCCTGATATACAGCTTGACCTCATCCATCTACAGCAGGTGGCTCATGATCACTCTGCTCCTGAAGCTACATTCATCGCTGTCTTTATGAGCTGGCTTAGGGGATTGAGGCTATGCAGAACACCAGTGGGCACAATGCATTGCTTTGGTATAATAAGCAGCTGATAGTGACTTCTGCCATTGTCTTCCAGTTGTCTCCATTGTTGTCTTCCACAGTCCTACAGGGTTCCTGTTTAATGTTATCAGCATACTGTTAGTCTTGTACAGTGCCAAGCACTCCAGTATCCATGTGTGAGTCATCGGCTTTCTTGTAGCCAATCCAGGTGGTGCTAAGGTTGGTCTGTCTGGTCTTATAGTGCTGGTGTACTGTTCTATCAACCAGGACCTGGTGCTTTGACCCTTTGGTTTTATTTTCAAAGCCTTTCTGACCTGTCCTTGTGTGGATGCTTGTGTTGGTTGCTGTGATGCCCTAAAGGACCCTACATGTTGTATTGAGGCAGGGTAGTCGGCTGATAGTTTACTGGTGTCGTACCCTTGTGGCATACTTGAGGTTGTTCTGTCCTGTCTTAGCTGGTCTGCATGAGTTTGACCACAGTCTTCATTATCAGCTCAGCAGATGCAGAATTGCAGGGCTTGAGAATTATTAAGTTCAATAGCACTCCACCTCTCTGGCAACTCTCAGGCCCTCCAAAGTATGGAAGCCTATCTCCCCTCACCACACTCCCTGCCGGTGACTGATGCCCTCAGGGGTCGGTGCGTTGGTGGTTCTTGGTGTCCGGGGATGGGCGCTCAGGTATGTACCAGCTCACTCCTGGTGGCTACTTGGCGGGGCCTGGCGCCTGATGCTCGGTCAGGCCTCTTCCGGGGCAAAGGGGGCCCTCAGGCCTCTGGGCCTGCGGCTCGGTTCACTCTGGCACAGCTGGCTGCCAGCAGAGCCGGCGGGCACGCCTGTCCGGCCCCCTCTGGCTTCTGCTCCGTGGCTACTGGGTGACCCTTCATCTGGGGCTCTCCTCAGCTCTTCCCAGGAGGGTGGCACGGATGCCCCTCCAGTGGTCCTCCTTGGGCTCTCGCACTCTGGGGCCTCTGGATGTCCTCCATGCCTGCTTCATGCCCTGGGGGACGGGGCTATGGCTCTCTACATCCTCTAGCAGACCATTACATAAACCTTTTGAATACGAGCGCGCTGATCCACATAGGTGTGCACACGGGTGTTCACTGTTCGTAGACATAAACTACACCTTTATTGGCTGCTACTTCCAAGCACATTATGCGCTGTCGGTCCTGCTTGCTACACAACAACATTCAGTATTTAGTATTTACTGCTGTTTACACTTAGCTAGATTAATGTGATGGTGTTGTGTTTAGTATGTTGCTCTGTTTTGGGTTTTTTTTTTGCTTGTTTTCTCTTCTTTTTCTCTCAACAGCTGATCCAGGAGATTTTTTTTCTCTTCTTTCTCTTTTTAAGTTTCCTTTCTCACTGTCCCTCTTCCCTTCTGTTTTTCTTGTCCTTCATCTTTCTCTCTCCCTTTCCTGTCCCTCTGTCATGTCTGTCCTGTCTGTAACAACTGAAAATAAAATAAAATAAATAATAACAACAAAGGTCGATCAAATGGACCAATACGGCAAGGCTGTGATGATCCATTTGGCAAAATAAATCCATTGGGTATCCTTGTCTTCAGACAGCAATTCTGACGGCTAAAGAACCAAATGGGACAGGAAAAAAAAAAAAAAAACTTCAATAGCACTCCTCCCTTCTTCAAGGGTTTGCTCATCATATCTATACTGTTCACCGTTATTCCCAATGTGCTGTAGCCTCTGGATCTCCAGCTTTGATGGTAGATTTATTCTATTGATGTTACTGCACTAACCAAGTAAATGCTTCTTTTTTAGTGTGGATATTGGCTACTCATCCAACCAGAAACATTACATATAACTACTTTCATTGGATTTGCTGGCATAGTAGCACTGCATCAAGTCCATAGTATCACTGCTTGGCCATGTATTCCTTGTTTCAGTAGCCCACCTGTTATCAGGATGCCGTGGTTCCTCACCACCCGATCCAGAAATTATTAGTCTGTGTGATGTCCGACTCAGTATGGCTTTAGTTATATGACTCTGACCAGAGTTGGCAAAAGTGCAGACATTCTGTACTTAAGTACAAGTATAAATACTACTGTTAAAAATACCCCAGTAAAAGTTGAAGTACTGTTTCAACTTCTTTACTGAAGTAAAAAGAAAAAAATATTGAGGTTCTGAAATGTACCGTTAATAAGAGAGTAAAAAGTAGACGATGTTTGGAGGATGTTTGTTTTTTGTGCAAAGCTAACAGAATCTTGTGCTATATTAATATAATAATAATAATAATAATAATAATAATAATAATAATAATAATGGATTGCATTTATATAGCGCTTTTCTGGGCACCCAAAGTGCTTTACAATTCCACTATTCATTCACTCTACCATTCACACACTACATATAACTACTTTCATTTGATTTGTTGGCATAGTACTTTACGAGAACGGATGACAACAGGGCAACTTGCAATACTTGCAAAGTAGATATTTCATTGAAGGGAGGAAACACTACGAATATGCAAAAGCATTTGCTCACAAAACACACGATGTTTTGTGTGTTTTTAATTTGCTCCGGACTCGTGAATCTCAACCCAGCAGCAGCGGTAACGTTTGCACGTCCTCTCCTGTTAATGCGGCAGGTAAATAATCTACTAACAGTGCATATTACTGTATGTTAGCGCGATCTGCCTTATTACAAAACGTGTGACTAAGTTTGTGGTCAAAGCCTTGAACCCATTTGCCACAGCAGATGATTTTCGGTAAGTGAATGTGTTTACTTGTAGGCAGGGACATTACTGGATATTCTTGTGTAATTGCTACAGAATAATTTATGTTTTACTTTGTTATTGCTACAGAAGAATATTTATTTTATTATTTTACATTTACAATGTTTTTCCTGGGGACCCTGTGACACCCCATAGAAGAGCCGTAGGCTGGATCTCTTAAGATCTCACTGTTGGGTTTGTAAGGCCATGTTACTCCTAAATTTCTATCTTGTTCAAAGAGAAGATGTAAAACAAAGTTCTAAGCTAATCGACCTTAGTGTTCTCCTTTTTTAAAAAGAATCGAATCGTTAAACAGAATCGAAAATGGAATCGGAATCGTGAAAATCTTATCAATACCCATCCCTACTGCTAGCACGGGGCGCCCACACAAACACAAAGCAGGAGATGAAGCATCGCTGAATATGTTTCCAAACTAACTTCATTCTAAGCCAAAGACTAGAAAATATGGTGAAGCAAATCTTCCCTCTGGTTTCACCTGCACAAGTGCCGAGGTAGGTCTCCCTGCAGGATTGGTTTTCCCTTAGTCAGGAGCAGCTGGGCTGTTCAAATCACGGACAAACAGGATCCCACATTCTTGATTTTTAGTTCACAAACACTTCTTGTAATGACTAACGACTCCTGACATGTTGGAGATGTTAGCTCTTTATACAGTAAAGTTACAGCTGGATACGAATAACATCAGGCTGATCCTGCCACGATTTGTCTAAATCACGGACAAACAGGATCCCACAGCTGTTTATGTTTTTGAACCCATTTTGCACAGAGAGGCATTTTTTGAAAAATGTGTTGACAGCAATGTTGAATATTATTCCACAGGAAAAAACAACTACATGTAAAATAATCACACCGTGACGCCTCTGCCTTTGTAAATGGAGGGACAGTAACTGCGTGTAAAACCTGCAGACAGTCAGATTAACAGTATTTTGTCTCTATCTCCATTCTGCAATTCATCTCATGTAAACAATAACGTGGCGCACAGCGTGACGTGAAAAATCTACATACCTTTGACGTTGTGTGATGAACTCTGTATTCCTCGTCCACACGTAAACGCAAAAAAGGAGTTTTAAAAATCTCAGTTTTCGGTGATTCGAAACGCCGTTTACGTGGACGAAACAGCTGCGTGTTCAAAAATACCCGTGTAGGTGCGGACGTAGTGTAAAAGAGTTAGTAGTTTATTTTATTACTACCTGTAATTTATTGCAGTTTACTTGTATTTGCTTAATAGTTTACTAAATGTTTGAGGTGTGAAATAAACCACAATGGAGCAAAATATGGGCGCGTGTGGTTGGAGGATGTGTTTGTGGGGGGCGCAAACATTTTTCTTGTAAAACAAAGGGGGGCCTAGCAAAAAAAGTTTGGGAACCACTGCTCTATACTGACAGTACACTGTTTATACTGTCTGTTTTCTAAATGGTATAAAGTTGGTATGAATGTGGAATTCAATCAATGGATCTCAGCATCATCAGCTAAAAATCATATGAATCTCTGCAACACTAGATGTGACCTAACTGTCCATGAAACCACAGCCCATGTGCACCAAATCTAAGCTCTCTTCTTCCTCTCCTGTCTTTCTTATCTTTCTCCATCTCTGAGTGAAGTTGGCTCTCTTTCTTCTCTCCCTGTAAAATACAGCAGCCGAGCCTTTAGCTGCAACACGCTGTGAGACAAACTGCACACAAACATTTTGTGTTCCATTTAAAATTAGCTGCCATTTAAAAAAATGTCACTTCCTTTATGCTCGCGCCTCTTCAGTAACACCAGCTAGATCCTGAATTACCGTAACCGCAACTTACAGACACCCGCAGTAGTTCCAGTGCTGTGGCAGAAACAACAAACCCACTTTTAACCCCTGACTTTGGCACACGTCATCTCTTTTCATGTGACACCCACTGGTGATTATTACACAAACCTTTCATGTGTTACTGTTTAGGCTCAAATCGGCTTCACGTTTGAAGGCTGGCAGCGATGACATATTAACTCTCCCAAAATGTGTCAAACCAAAATGCAGTGAGCCTGTTTTAAAAATGTAAGGAATAGAAAGTACAGATATTGTACTTAAATTGAACTTAATTACAATTTTCAGATACCTGAAAATTGGTATCTGAAGGGTGGTCTTGGAAGCATGGGGACCCTCAAAAATGTAAAATGTTGATCCCATTTTAAACACAATTTCTGTTTAATATTCAGCATCATATTCTATAAAGCACATGTTTGTGGTGGTTGTCCTCTGAGGACCACATATCTATAAAAAAAGAATTGTTGTTTATGAGTTCAGTCATATAGCCCCGCACTATAACCCTCCCACCCCCTCCATCAAACTTTACACTTGGTACAGTGTAAGTCAGACTAGTACTGCTGTCCACACCCAGACTTGTACATTGGATTGTCAGTGAAGTTTCACTCCAGAGAACACACGTTCACTGCTCTAGAGTCCTGTGGTGGCCTTCTATCCACTGTTCTTGAGCTAATCTAAAGGCCACATAACATTTGGAGGTCTGTAGTGATCCTGTCTGTAGAAAGTTGGCAAACTGTGCCCTACGCACCAGCTGACCTGCTCTGTGAGTTCAAGTGGCCTAACACTTTGTGGCTGAGTTGGTTTTGTTCCCAATCAGTACTTTCTTTTGATACCACTGACAGTTAACTGTGAAGTATTTAGTAGCAAGGCATATTCACAGGACTATCACTATTCCTCTCACTGTACCACTGGAATTCACTGAGCTCCTGACAGCAAATGTTTATAGAAGCAGTCTGCATGCCTGTGTGCTTGAATTATGATTCCTGTGGCAGTGGAAGTGACTGGAACACCTAAATTCAGTGATTTTGGTGGGTGAATGAATGTGTCAGAGGCAAAGAAAGAAAAAAAGATTTCTATAGAATGTACCTAGAATGTAACCTATTAGTAATTACATACAGGATGAACTTTATTGATGGTAAATACGGAGAAAACAATCAAACAACCCCTTTTAAGCAAACACTTGGCCACAGCTGGAGTGTGTTGCTATGTAAGGTTATCAAGATTTCTGCCCTTTACATTTTGTGGTTGTCAGATAAAGAAACAAAAATGTAGAGTTACAGTGCTGTGAACAAGTATTCTCCTCTTTTCTGATGACACAGGATGTTGAATATGGAGCTGCCAGGCAGGAGTGAGGAAGACCACAGAGGAAATTCATGAATGGAGCTGTCCCTGTAGGAGACATTACAAGTAAGTACATTTTGTAAATTTACATTCAAATAGAGAAGATAATCAATCAATCAATCAATCAATCAATCAATCAATCAATCAATCAATGCTTTATTCGCCACGTGCAGGTTGCCCTGCAGTAAAATAGGACCCCCCCCCCAACCTTACACACACAACACAGACATCACATGGGGATACAGGTCGGAGATCGGTAGAGTATACACTACAATGGGAAAGTACAAGAGGAAAAAAGAGACCTCCACTCATGCTGGGCTCCTGGGAGGACAGCATGAGAACAGGAAACAAAAAAACTCCTCTGCACAAAAAAGCACATAAATGTCCACAGCACAACATTATGGAGCACGTGACAAGCCACAGGGTCGGGTGGGGGGTGAGGAGTAATCCGAAGCAAACACAGCAGCCATCCTGCCCAGCGCTACCATTCCAGCGCGGGCTCAGACCCGCCGTGTTCCCAGGAGGGAACAAGCATCGAAGGCGTTTGGAAAGGGAGGGGGGTGAGTGTGTGCATATCAGTGTATATGTATGTGTGTGCGTGTCCAGAGTTCAGCTGAGACAGTGTCCTTCGCCCTGCTAGGCTAAGTAAACAGTCTTCCAGCCAATCCAGGTGACCTTGCATGGAATGGGAAGAACAGACTAAACACAGTCGTTATCAGGGTGTTTTTGTTCAGCTCCAGCCTTGAGACCACAGCTGGTGCCGAGAGGGTATCCGCATGAAGTGATGGTGCTTTTTACTTTAGTGCGAACAGCTCATATGAATTTCAAAGCAGTTCTACAGTCCAACACTGGTCTCTCAATCTCCCGTTGGAGAGCCGCGAGCTTCGCCATGATGTTATCAACCTTGCGCTTGGTGATGTTGTCATTCTTGTGCTCAAAGAGCAGATTCTGAGAACTCAGAACCACAGTGAGCCTCCCCAAGATGTCATCCAATTTGCGCTCAGAGATGTTATTCCGAGCTAGCCCCTCCAAGATGTAATCCAGTCTGCAGTCAGAGATCTTATTCTGAGTATTCACAGCAGCCATAGCCTTTCCAAGATCTTATCCGTGCTGACTCAATGAGCCCATTTTGAGAAACTCACACCTCTCCCATCATTTCAATCCCAGTGGGCAGCCTTGTGGGGGTTTGAACAGCCGGTTCCGCTTTCTTAATTCTTCGATAAGTCAGGGGCAAGCCAGCTCCGATCAGCAAGAACCCTGTTACCATGGTTCCGAATAGGTAGATATCTTCAGCACTCAGGCTCACCCAAGCCCAAACTTCTCGTTGAGAAAGGGGTGTCAGTTGCATTTAGGGACCAGTTGATCCAATCCATAATTCCTCTTTTAGGTTTTAGAGAACAGACTGTGAGAGAATGTTCCAGGGAAAAGTAATACAAAAAACACGAGACTAGACAAGGACACAAGAGGCTAAGCAGGGAAGCTAAGGGAGAGGAGGAGAGGAGAAAAGTGCGACCACCTTCGTCAAGAGCAAGAGCAGAAAAATAAATCTGGTAATACAAAAAAACCCTATTAATTAAAACTAAAACTAATCTCACTTAAATTAAAATGATCTGTACTGCATGGTGTGCATCTCACTAACAAGGATACAACATTTAATGGGATGCAGTGGTATCTGCAATAAACTAGAAGCTCCAGTTTTTGTGAATATACTAAATTAAATGTTCAGATTTGAACTTTTAATTTAATTTTAATTTTCTGCATAATCAAAATGAAATAAATTCTTACTACTCCCCTTATATATCTAGACTAACACTGTTAGTTTTTATAGGAAAGTAAACAAAAGAATGAGCACTCCTTACTGAATGTACTGCAGGGTGCAGAGCGGTTCTATCAAACTGTCAATTCTCTATGCACCATCTCGCTGTTTTTAATGCTATTTTTATTCAGCTTGTGCTCGGTGGCTCTGTGGTTTCTATCCACAGCATACAGCAGTATGAGTTATACTTCTAAAATTAAACCTCATGAATTATTCTTGCAGTGCTTTACCCCTTCTTTCTTCCCACAATGAAGGAAGAAAGTTGTCTTGAAGGAGACTGTTAAGAAGTTGCAGGATGCCTCTGCAATAGCCAGTGACTGCTGTGTGAATAACACCAACCTGTAAAGAGTAACATTGCCAACAATGTTAGAATCCTTCCCTCAAAGTACAGGAGACTGTCTGTGAACATGTGTAATCCAGTTTACCCTGCCTCATGTCCTGGTTTGACACACCATTTTTAGCTTTTGAGTCTAAATGAAAAACCAAGTATCTTGACGACTTCTCAAGAACATCAAGAAGACTTTAACATATTGATGAGTGAATGTTATTTGGATAATTAGGTAAATAATACTAATAATATAAACCAATTCATACAAGAAAAACTGATAAAACCCCAAAGAACAGATGACTCAGCTTACCTTTTCTAAAAAAAAACACTGCATAAAGTGCTTAGAAACATTTTCACCACAATGTTTACCTATGGTATGTTTTCCTATTAAGAGCTGCAAGGAAATGCCATGTCGACACAGGATAAGTAGAACCCAATTCCAAAAACGTTTGGATGCCATGTAAAATTTTAATAAACATGGAATACAATGCAGGAAGGCAGAATCTTAACAGAAAAATAATGTTTTCAATGTTGATCAAGTTTGTGGGATTAGGCTAACTAGTGATTCTAAACTGGTGATTTGGCTAAACTGGGATTCTAACAGGTGAGCTGTACACTTGGAAAAATTGAGAAAATGAGGAAGTGGCACAGAACAGAACAGGGGGATATGATGAAGTTGACACGAGGAGAAAACAGGCGGACATAGAGAAAAAGGTGGTACAGAAGGAGAAACAGAATGGAGCCACAAAGGGAATTAACTAAAGAGAGTAACAAAGCTAAGAACAGAAGAACAACTCAGTACATCCAAACAAAACACTGACAAACAGACAGAGGTACACAGACACTCAGTCCTAAAATATAACCTAAATTTTGTAGGACTGTAAAAATAAAAATGGAGATCTCTTGATAAACAATAATAAGCAAAACGAAGACAGTTATAATACATTTTAAGAAGGAAACAATGAACAGAAGCACTTAACAAATTAACAAAAAACTCGATACTCAAACGTTTTGAGTATCGAGTATCAAAAAAAAAAAAAGAAAAAAAAGAATGAAATCATCATTTAAAAACAAATGGTCACAGAACTGGTTACTAGGCTGAAGAGACACACCAGACAAGCAGAGGCAAGGAGCACTAATGGCCTGCTCTCCATGTATCCATACAGGGTGCACAGGAAACATAGAGATTGAACAAACAATGAAATACATGTATCGTTCATGAAAACCATCTGGGAGAAAGGAGTTCCATCACAACACAAAGTAATTGGTGGACATAAGAGCAGACCACAGGAAAAAAAAACCCCTGGAGGGTTAGAGTCTGACCAGACATCCAATCTGGCACAGAGAGGAAGACAGTCGTTTGTTTCTGACACTGTTTTCTGTCACTTCCTGTTTCAGGAAGTCATTCAACGTCATCCAAGGCTTCTCTCTAAAGATACTAATGGCAGCAACTAAATGGGTCCATGGAAGGCAACAAAGGAGGCCAACTTGAAGGCAATGGCACAAGTCACTATCAAGTGCAGAAAATATTAACCGCCTAGGACCTGGCGTCCACATACGTGGACATCACATTTTGGGTTATTTAGAAAGAAATACTCAATTTTGCTCTACAAGGGCCTGATATCCACTTACAAGGACATTATACAGCTACTGTTCTACTGAAATTTTAAATGAATATATGTGGCTCTCATTTTTCTTAGAAACAAAAATCAGGTAAAAAAAAAAAAAAGCCTGACGAGCCAGGAGTCAGAGCTCTGTTAGAGCCTTCCTTTAACCTGATCTAGTAATAACTGCATTTAGTTCAATTTTATTTACATAGTGCTACATCAAAACAGTCGCCTTCATGAATTTCTTTGAATAAAAATTTAACATTAAAAATAAATACTCATAACCACATCAGAGATATAATCCGATAATAATCATTTCCTCCAAATCATCAATGTGTCTATAAGATCCCATTTCTTCAAGCCTGCTCAGACACATCTTACCATTAATTAAGGCTCCAATCTTAAATATGATCAGTGTGGTTCTATTAATGGCTGCATACCACAGGCCTTCAAGCTGGCAGTAATTAAACCATTACTTAAAAAGATATCACTTGAGCTATTTTAGCTAATTATAGACCAATCTTCAACCTTCATTTTCTAGCTGAAATTCTTGAAAGAGTAGTTGTGCTCTGCAGAGTTTCAGTCAGGTTTCAGAACTCATCACAGTGTTAGTGACAGTGGACTCATCTCTGTGCTTGTCCTGCTAGACCTCAGTGCAGCGTTCGATACTATGTACCACAATATTTTATTACAGAGATTAAAGCATGCCATACAAATGGAAGGTAATATACTACAGTGGTAACCAGATGCTTACTCTAGATCTGTCAGATATGCGGATGCAGAACCCACACGCAGGACTCTTTGAATGAAGACTGTTTGCTTACAGTGAGGTGAGTGACAAAGTGCAGAATATTTTCTTCTGGTGACGATGGCCCGTGTCTGCGTTTCCTCTGTTCCCAAAACCCGTGTGTCAGCTCGATCCCCCTGTTCCCAAGATCCTGCAGGAAACATCACAAAAGCTGTTGTTAGAAAACTCCACGTTAGCAGAGAATAACACACTTCCTGATATCTCAATCAACTGGGAAACTAACAGTTTCTCAGACAACAATCTAGCGCTGACGGGTGCTCAGCCACTCTGCTAAGACTGCTCTCGAGATGAGACTGATCAGCTGCAGGTCTCTCTGGGCCCGGACTTGGAGGAATACCAGATCTCTCTCTCTCTCTCTCTCACACACACACACACACACACACACACACACACACACACACACACACACACACACACACACACACACGCACACACACGCACACACACACAGGTAAATGGGGAACATGATGACACAACACCATGGCAGGGCACCCAGTGAGGACAGCGGGCCATGACAAGATGGCCTTTAGTAACACTGTGAAATCATGGAGCCATTTTTGACCTTATCCTTCAGATGTAAGACTGCTTTCTTCCATTTGTGCAACATCTCTAAAGTTAGAAATATCCTCTCTCAGAGTGACGCTGAAAAACTAGTTCATGCATTTATTACTTCCAGGCTGGACTACTGTAATTCATTATTATCAGGATGTCCTAAAAACTCCCTGAAAAGCCTTCAGTTAATCCAAAATGCTGCAGCAAGAGTCCTGACAGGGACTAGAAAGAGAGAGCAGATTTGTCATACACTGGGTTCTTTCTGGCTCTCGTTGTGCTGACTTTTTACAGTCAGTTACAATAACTCGTACTGCTACTAGCTAGCATGACGGAGTTTCTATACAGCTGGGTGGGTGCTGTGATGTTACTGATAGTGAACTTTATTTTATTCATAGGGTTAGTTAGTAGAGTTGCCAACCCTCCCGTAAAAAACAGAATCGTTTCGCATTCAGAGAAAATATTACACGTTTGGTATTGAGCTGAAAAGAAACATTCAGCTAGAATGAAAAAGACACAAAGCTGGATTTATTCTGTGTCTTTGCTGCACAGCTGCCTCTTCTCCTCTCATCCTCTCCCCTCCCTCTCCTGTTTCTACTTCAGTCATGAAACTGATCAATGATCAGCTGATCGGCTTTTCTCTCTTGTTTATCTCCCACTTTGTGCCAGAAAGAGGAAACCAGCGGATGTCGCGCTAAACAACAGCAGCACGTTTAAGCTTGATTAGCTGTTGTTAGAATTTATTTAATATTAATTTCTAGTATCAGCTGATGTTTGCTGGAGCCACAGCTGTGAAGCTGCTGGTCATGATGTCGGTTTGGATATGTGGTGAGAGGGAAACATGAAGATGAAACCAGGAGATGTCCTTACTGAATCATCAGAGCTGTGATGGAGAAACAGGTTTACCTTTTAGGTGACATGAATGAGTTGAAGGGAAGTTATGAACTGTTTCTGAGAGACAAATAACACCAGGATCCTTTTCTAAGTAGCTGACAGCTGGTAACTGTGCAGGGGCGGATCTAGCAAAGTGTTGCCAGGGGGGCCAGGTAGGGTATTAACAGGGAAAGGGGGGGCACAAAGAAATACTTTTCTTTCTTATTCTCATTTAAAATGTCTGGTTGCTATTAAATAATTATCTGAATGTTACAACCAAAGTTTTTATCTGATGTAAAATGAATAGAAATTATACATATACCAACAAGACAGCGTACATCACTGTCATCTGTTTTCATTCAAAGGCTTTATGGCTTTAATACCTGGTGGGCCGGTCTTTAGTCAAAATGCCCGATTTTCTGTCCCAGTCCAGCCCTGGACACGACACGCACTGAATTAATCTGAGCAGGTGCATTAAAAAATAAGGCCAGCTGTGCACATCGCAAATCAGCTCTCATACACACATTAGTTGTGCCGCTTCTTAATGACGATATCTTAGCTAACAACCCCAACTACCAGATTCAACTTGTAATTGGCTAAAAGTAACTTAGCGTACCGGTGAGAGGGACATTGCTAGCTGGCAGTTTTTTTCAAGCGATGTTGAAATTTCCACATTCCGACACTTCAAAAGCTTCAGGAGCTTTCCGCTCAGCGCTGCATCAGCACCGCGGAAATACACGGATACATCCGTAGACTCGAGACAGAACTCACAATGCATTTTCGGGATTTTCAGGTGTTTGGACCAATGTTTTCTTTTCTGATCAAACCAGAAAGCTTTAATGAGCAGCTGGATTTGTCTCGCATTAACTGGCTGAGTTAATGCCAGTTAATGTGACATCGAAATGCAGTAGGATAGTCTACTTATATTTTTATTTTTGAGGTACAATTTGCTCAGTCAAGCACAAAATTTGAAAGAAAATAGCATTTATTCATTTCAAACTAAGAATTTCATCTTAAAAATAAATCAAATATTTATTTTGCAGTATTGGGAAATTCAGCTATATTTCATTTAGAAATTGTCACTAGTTGTCTTTTGCAATTAGTTTGTGCTCAAATATGGGACCTTGAGGAATGCTGGATTTGTTTTATATAATTTAGCTAACCAATACTATGTATTAATATCTCTCTGAAATGACAAATCACGTGGTAAGAAAATAAAATAAAATATATATATATAAATAATTTTTCAAAAACAAGACTTATCTTGAAAATCATTTGATACATAATGCTAAAATTTCACAGCCGCTCATTCTACATGTTCAATGTTGGGACCATTTGGAACACAGCAGAAGGTCCTGTCATGATAACTGGCGGCAGGTCGGGTATTTCTTAAGTGAGGACCCAAATTCAATTCAATTTAATTTACACAGCGCCAAATCACAACAAAAGTCACCTCAAGGTGCTTTATATTGTACAGTAGATCCTACAATAATAGACACAGAGAAAAACCCAACAATCATATGACCCCCTATGAGCAAGCACTTTGGCGACAGTGGGAAGGAAAAACTCCCTTTTAACAGGAAGAAACCTCCAGCAGAACCAGGCTCAGGGAGGGGCGGGGCCATCTGCTGTGATTGGTTGGGGTGAGAGAAGGAAGACAGGATAAAGACATGCTGTGGAAGAGAGACAGAGGTTAATAACAGATATGATTCAATGCAGAGAGGTCTATTAACACATAGTGAGTGAAGAAGAAACACCCAGTGCATCATGGGAATCCTCTGCAGCCTACGTCTATTGCAGCATAACTACGGGAGGATTCAGGGTCACCTGGTCCAGCCCTAACTATATGCTTTAGCAAAAAGGAAAGTTTGAAGCCTAATCTTGAAAGTAGAGATAGTGTCTGTCTCCTGAATCCAAACTGGAAGCTGGTTCCACAGAAGAGGGGCCTGAAAACTGAAGGCTCTGCCTCCCATTCTACTTTTAAATACTCTAGGAACAACAAGTAGGCCTGCAGAGCGAGAGCGAAGCGCTCTAATAGGGTGATATGGTACTACAAGGTCATTAAGATAAGGATGGGGCCTGATTATTTAAGACCTTGTATGTGAGGAGCAGGATTTTGAATTCTGGATTTAACAGGAAGCCATAAGGAAGCAACAGGAGAAATCTGCTCTCTCTTTCTAGTCCCTGTCAGGACTCTTGCTGCAGCATTTTGGATTAACTGAAGGCTTTTCAGGGAGTTTTTAGGGCATCCTGATAATAATGAATTACAGTAGTCCAGCCTGGAAGTAATAAATGCATGAACTAGTTTTTCAGCGTCACTCTGAGAGAGGATATTTCTAACTTTTAGAGATGTTGCACAAATGGAAGAAAGCAGTCTTACATATTTGTTTAATATGTGCATTGAAGGACATGTCCTGGTCAAAAATGACTCCAAGGTTCCTCACAGTGTTACTGGAGGCCGAGGTAATGCCATCCAGAGGAAGAAACTGCTTAGATACCATATTTCTAAGCTTTTCAGGGCCGAGTACAATAACCTCAGTTTGATCTGAATTAAGAAGCAGAAAGTTAGCGGCCATCCAGGTCTTTATGTCTTTAAGACATTCCTGCAGTTTAACTCATTGGTGTGTCTGGCTTCATGGACAGATAGAGCTGGGTGTCATCTGCATAGCAGTGTAAATGTATGCTATGTCTTCTAATGATGCTGCCTAAGGGAAGCATGTATAATGTAAACAGAATTGGTCCTAGCACTGAACCCTGTGGAACTCCATAATTAACCTCAGTGTGTGAAGAGGACTCTCCATTTACATGCACAAACTGGAGTCTATTAGATAGATATGATACAAACCACTGCAAATGCAGGCAAAAAGGCAACGAAGCCTTTATTATGGCTGATCACAAACATAAATGATAGGTTTGTAGCTTGAACCTATCCGCTGGAACGTTGAGGACAATATAATTACACAGTGAAGCAAGACACGAGTAGGCAAAGTTCTTCATGTTACTCATGCATGAGGGAGTCCTGCCTGGAGCCGAGTGTCGTTCCACCACTTGACCTCCGTCACGCTCTCAGCCAGGCTCCCCATAGCACTCATTTTATTGTGGTTACATGAATATGCATAGGGTCATTAACATATAGCATCTTACATAGGTATACATGTGAACAAAGAATACGTGTGTGTGTGTGTGTGTGTGTGTGTGTGTGTGTGTGTGTGTGTGTGGGTGTGTGTGTGTGTGTGTGTGGGGGGGGGGGGTCAGAGTGTGACCCCATAAACGACTTCCTTAACCTGCTGGTCTGGAAAATCCAACAGTTCATCTAAACAAAAAGCACTTAGACTAGAACAGACGCAACTACGTTAATCCTACCATAAAACAATAAGAGAAGGTACGACCTCTCTCGTGCTCCCAGGATGTGGGTGTGCATTCTAGTGTGGAATACACACCAAGCCTTTGCAGCCTGTTAAAGATCACAGTCCTATCACTACACAATTGATTATACACCTCTAAGCATATATAAGTAAATATTTCTAAGCATAAATGACAATCAACAATACAAAACCTAACATTCCCCCCTTTTTGACAATTATGCTAGAAAAGTTCCCAGTTATGAATACCTCATGTCTGACAGTTTCAATGCAAACATTTTTATACTCAGCATATGTCAAATCACCCTAAATTACTGAAAAAATACACAGTTTAACAAATGTATTAGCAGTTATCCCATTCCTCATTGACCTCATCCAATGGCAAACTGCATCCTACGAGCAAACAAAGAAATTGTTAATTTAATAGTGAAAATAAGAAAGTAACATTTTCAAAAACATCTCAGCTTGGTGGTGCTTCCTCCGGGTGTGCAAATCACATGTCTCTCTGCAGAGTGGTTTGAGTTCTGCAGGGCGTCATGAATGTCTCTTCCAGTTGTTTCCATCACTGTCCATAGGACCAGAGTCCAAATGTATGTAGAATAAACATTCAAACATACCAGTTGGTTTTGATGTTTGTCAACATGGGTCTCAGCTATCATGAAGGCTGCAGACCTCTTCAGCACTCAAGTTTTATGGCCTCTACCAACCCCCATCACCTCACTTCAGGCCTTCGTCCTGTGAGGGGGATATTTATGACTCCGCCATTGTCCACGCTCTGCAGAAAAACCTCTCTGTGGAAAGGGTGCTGGGTTCCGTCATCTTACTGCTGTTATGATCCCAGCAGTCTTCAGAGTGTCATCGTATGCACAGTATAGTGGCACAGCATTAGGTGATGTTCATAGGAAACTACTGTCATCACCACCATAGCTTCTGGTTCCTGTGCTTTTCACAGAATCATGATGTCATCCTTAGACTCCCTCTGTGCTGTCGATGGAGCTTGGCACGCTCCCCTCATCCTTCAGGTGCCCGTCCGTTGTCCACAGTCTCCTCTGTTGGCCTCTGGAAACCCCCCTTGGCACAGCTCTCATTCCAACGTAGTTTCATGGTCCTTGCTGTGGCTCCAAGGTCTGATCTCATGATGGGCCCCAACCAGCTTGACCTTTGACCTCAACCACTGCCTGGGCTGTCCGCTATGCCTGGAATGTTTCTCGCTTCTCACTGGGCCTCTGAAGATTCCTCAGGAGATTACTGCTGCACCTGTATTTCCTTGCTAGGAGGAAAAACTTCTATTTGGAGAGCATGTCAACAATCATCAAACCACATTCTTTAGTTCAGTGAACTTCACTTATAGGCCATCAAAGCCTCATCTGAACATGGATGCACCACTTGCATAGGTTTAATGCTTGTAAATAAACGGCTAATCACACAAATCACTGCAACAATAATAGTAAACATTGTTTAATGTTAATTCCTGGACCCCTCCTCTTGACTCATGGACACTCCCATGAGTCAACTCATCAAACCTGGATCCCCGTCATAAAAAAAAAGGTTAGCTAGATCATGCCCCAGGCAACATCAGGGCATCTCCGCTGGAGTAGCTCCGTAACCCTGCAATAAAAGATGTTAGTGTGTCTTGCATATTAAGTTTGCTTAACACCTGGCTCTCCCAGGAGCCTGCATACACACCATCATGGCCTGGAAAGCAAAATCTGGAAGTAAAATCAAACTTCACACTTATAAACAATTGTATCATAAGAACAATAAGCATTCAACATCAGCAAGACAAGTGTCATGCGCAGGTTTTCTCAAATCAGTAAACTACAATTATTGTCATAAGTCGCCTCAGACATGGATAATCCCATGTACTCAGGCAACATTAATGTAATCAGTGACTGCTCTTAAGCAAAGCCACTCCACTCATATATTACTATGGGCTCAAAGTGGCCAGCTAAAAGCCCATATTCAACTTTTCCATAAACACTGCATCTCCTATCTGTTTTTCTCATGTCACTTGTCTGCTTTTGCTGAATCCTCTACACGCAGACATAGAAAAACAAACATTAGCAACACACAGTGACCATTGGTGGTCAGACACAGGTCGACGGGTTCCAGGGGTGCCATAAAAAGACCATAAAGTTAGCCATCTATAGCTGTGGGAAGAATGTTATTCATATCATCAAAGTAACCGTCACATTTCCCCAAAAACACAGTGTAACAGCATCACCACTCATAACCTATAAACACAGTTTTCTTCACACATAAACCCAGAAATCCTGTAGTAGGAAAAAACATCAACCAGTTGTCCTGGTATAAATCGCATCATCAATTCACATGAAGAACTGGCATGCTGTAAGAATGTAAAAGAAATGCAAATGTTAGCGCTGCGCAGATGTATGCATACTTTGTCACCAATACCTCTGTAAGCAACACAAGGTAGTGAATAACACCCCTGGTAGATGCACAGACACAGAAAATGGCATTTAAAAGGTTATTATTATTATTATTATTATTAAAACCATCACGCAACCTCGGATGTTGCTGTCATCTTCTGCTCCTATGAAAGGAAACACACATAGATTCATCTGCACCTTTGTCAAGTGGGGGTTAACTTCGCACAGTCGTGTTACATCAGTAAAGTCTTGTCAACTTTTGTCAGCTTTTACCAGTCAGTCAGTTTGTTTTTCCTTTCACTCATTCATTCATGCATTCATTCTTTCTTTGCTGATAGTGGAGCCGATTGTCGCATTTAGTTTCCACTTTCAGCAAAATGACGTCATTTCAAAAAGAAAAAGAACTTTAGATCGGATTACATCGCTGAATCCTTTTTGGGCTGGGACTTTCATTTAATATTGTCCCAAATAAGTAGCTTTCTCCTGAGCCCATTTTAATGTGGAGAAAACTCACTTGTAACGGCTTTCTCGACCGGTCGTATAGCACTTTCAATTCCCGACGTGCAGATCTGCTTTAAGAAAAGAAATAGACAAACAAGATCAGTGCCTTTTCAAAAATGAAAAATGAAAAATAACAGAGATTATCAAACCAAACTCTCAGTGCACTGTGAAAGTATCAAAATAAAAAGGCCTTGTTAAGTCATGACACAAACTCCTCATCAACTTCACAACAGGAGAAGAATCATCAGCTAGATTCACTCCAAACCAACCATCAGCTGCACAACACACAACATAAGCCTAATGTCTTATTAGCTATGAGTTTAAACACCAGGTCTGTGCTCTTCACTCATTTAGGCCACAGATCTATTCAGTTTTCCTTTTCCCTTCATCATAAAACATGTGACATGCTGTCATGCACTTCACAAAAAAAAGTTTGTTCTGACGTATTCAGAGTTGTGTATCTAAATACAGGATTCACTCGCACATCAAAACAGGAAACTCAGTGTTTTAGAGTCTCCACTCAACACACAACAAACTCCAACACATCTCATTCACTCGTGCTAGAATTCAGTCACCTTTCATTAATCTAAGAACGATCAACTAATTTGCATATCAGCTATTAACCCACTAAGTTGACAGGACGACAGAAAAGCATGTTCAAAATAGTATCACAAAAGACAATTTCCCTCATACAGTAAATTACTTGTGCTGCATCAATCAAGCAGGAAGCTTCTCCCAATTTACTATATCAACAACTAAATTTATTGTCTGATCACTGGTTGGTCAAACCAGAATCTTTTTTCCCACAAAAGTTTAAATTGTTACCATCGGCAACCACACTGTGTGTTGTTAACCCCTTCTACAAATGCCCTCTTTTAATGTGTAACACTTTGTGTATGATTTTTTATCTCTGGTGCATATTATCTGTATGTGTCGTGTCACTTTCCATTTTTCTAGCAGTACTCTTGCATACCTCAGTGCTTGTCTTCCTCCCCCTTTTGTGGTGGTCTGGACACTGTCAATCCTCCACTTCCAGGCAGTCGCTTGTCTCCCCGAATTCCTTAACCTAATTTGATTGCCCACACTAAAACAGCAGCCTCAGCCCTCTTCTGCTCCTTTCCTTCTCTCCCACTTTTCAGTCCAATGGCAGTCAGTTTTTTCAGCTTTGTCCCGTGTCTCTCTTTGTCCCACTGTCTCTTTTATTGCCATCTCACTCCAAACATGGCAAATGTCAAACTCAGACAGTCTTCTCAAAAGTCCTTCACACACAGTGAGGTTGCAGCTTGCTGGAAACGCATCTCCATCCATCCAATCTAGATGGTGGTTCTTCTCTTTCTGATGCCGTTTGCCCACAGCGCAGCTGGACCTCTCTGCTGAGATTGTCTCTTGGACTCCTGTCCACTGTTGATGTTCATGCTCGTGCTTCTGAAACTGCACTCTGTGTCTTCAGGGAGAGATTCGTTTCCTTGGAGCTTGCTTGGTCGGGATGAGGACGAGAAGCTGCAAAATAATTCAGCCAAAAAATTCTGGCTGGGTGTTTCTAATTTTTTCTAATGATTTCAACCTATAATTTCCTTCCGACTGCTGCCCGTGGAGAATTGATCCAGGTCCGTTCCCCACCTGTAAACGACAGACTGAGAGACTTTCATTATTATCATCACTGCTTAATCAACACACATCTCTCTCTCTCTCTCTGTTTTTGTGAACAATCCTTTCTTAAAAGCAGAAAATAAGATTGTAGTTGTTCTTGGTTGATCAACACAAAACCTTTTTCCTATAATTATTTTTCATCTACAATGTAAATTTTGTCTCTTTTTCACTCTTTTTTGTTTGTATTTTTTTTTTAAATAGCTGGTGACCTGCAGAATCACCGCTCTCACAATCAAAAACAATTATTTTTACACAGCGCACAAAAACACTGTGACGTCAGACACATTCACACTCACTTTTTCATCTGCGTAAATAAATCACATGGCTGATGATTTGTACCATGGTGATCCATAAATATGATCACCAGTTTATTTAACTATTTTTCAACCCAACAAAACAGATAAACAAAAACATAATGCTGATGTTATGAACACTCTACACACAAGTCAAGATGCAGGAAAACTGCTCACGGAAACGCTGCACACTCATAGCTCTGTTTCCCTCTCCTTGAGCAGTCCTCAGACAGCTGATAATGTGTAGCTTGCTCATCAGCTCAGAAAAAAAAAACCGCAACGCAACATCACACAGTAGTTGCATGCTCTGCCCACAGCGGCAAAGTCTTACACTTTCATATTCAATACAGCTTCTCCATCATGTACTTTTAGATGTTTCATACAGGGTTCAGCATATTAGTTGTTTTCACAGGTGTGCTCTATATCTCAACAATGGCTCATAATAAGACAACAGTCTTTCACACAGGTCAAGTGCCTCTATGCACATTAGTTTAAATATTTGCCTATATCACTTCACCTCATATGTCATTGTACTGAATTTGAGCAACCACAAGCTTAATGCAGATTACTTTTAACAACTATCCACCTCAATAAAATCTATGGTCTGGCACACAGGCTGTTGTCGATCAGGGCAAGCTAAAGAATAAACATTTTGTGTCAGCAAGGGGGTGGGGGAAAGCCTTGTGGGCTCCTGAAAACTTCTAACATTTGAATCTCTTCCATTTATAAGCCTGCGATTAACCGCACGGCTAAGGTCGGCGTGAAACCCGCGTGACCGCGCTCGCTTGAACCCGCGCAGCTGTTGAGCCGCCGCTCTCTCTCATCTTTATTTAAATACTTTGTGCTGCCAGGAGCAAAGTCCAGCACAAACGTCTGTCTCCCTCCGACTCACTCTTGGTTGCTTAGAAACCCATGATAACAACAAGAGTCGGTGTCACAGACCACGTGTTCTGCTCCGCACACACTCACACAACAACAACAAAAACGACGATGACAACAATGACAACAACACAAAATAGGCCTACTGTCCAGCACAATCTGGACCCCGCGGAACCTCTCAATGTCCCACAAAGCGGCGGACCCCACAAAGCAGTCTACATTTCTCCCCACTAAGACGGCGAACCACAAAAGTTCGAACTGCGCAACTCTGCGACTTAATGCTTCTGTACAAAAAACCCCCACTGAGCGGCTTTGTACATCGCCCCACTAAGACGGCGAATTTTAGCCCCACTGAGCGGCCACGGACAACGCCCCACTGAGCGGCGAAGACGTACAGTTATAGAGTTGGACTCTAAACTTACTCAGTGTTGCTTAGCGTGTAATATCAGCCTCGAATCCCGCCGATCGTCATTCATCGAGGAGAAAAGACAGACAGCGAATCCACAGGAACTTCCTGGCTGACGTCAGTCTTTCAGCGTGCCTCTTCTCCCCTCGGTGAATGTCGATTCCAGGGCTCCGGCACCGAAGGACCAATTAATGATAGGTTTGTAGCTTGAACCTATCCGCTGGAACGTTGAGGACAATATAATTACACAGTGAAGCAAGACACGAGTAGGCAAAGTTCTTCATGTTACTCATGCATGAGGGAGTCCTGCCTGGAGCCGAGTGTCGTTCCACCACTTGACCTCCGTCAGACTCTCAGCCAGGCTCCCCATAGCACTCATTTTATTGTGGTTACATGAATATGCATAGGGTCATTAACATATAGCATCTTACATAGGTATACATGTGAACAAAGAATATGTGTGTGTGTGTGTGTGGGGGGGGGTCAGAGTGTGACCCCATAAACGACTTCCTTAACCTGCTGGTCTGGAAAATCCAACAGTTCATCTAAACAAAAAGCACTTAGACTAGAACAGACGCAACTACGTTAATCCTACCATAAAACAATAAGAGAAGGTACGACCTCTCTCGTGCTCCCAGGATGTGGGTGTGCATTCTAGTGTGGAATACACACCAAGCCTTTGCAGCCTGTTAAAGATCACAGTCCTATCACTACACAATTGATTATACACCTCTAAGCATATATAAGTAAATATTTCTAAGCATAAATGACAATCAACAATACAAAACCTAACAATAAACCAAACGAGGGAAACAACTAGAAGGGAACGAGTGTAAAACCTGAACTGGGAAGAACTAAATGCATAAAACCTAAAATAACTTTAAATACCTGGATGTGCTGAGAAATGGAGGTACAGGGAAGGTTAACAGACGACCCGACAAAGAATGAATGACGACTCACACCATAAATACAGAAGAGGGTGACGAGGTAAGAGGAAACACACGGAGAACACAGCTGGGGTGAATAAACACGACACAGGAGGATGCAAAACTAAAGACACTGAACCCAGGACGCAAGACTATCAAAATAAAACAGGAAACACGCAGACTGAGGCACACGGATTTCACACTGGGACCAAAAAAGTCCCTTTAGAACAAAAAGGGAGAAAAGATATGAACACGTCTAAGAATCAAACACAGAGGACATGACAGACTTGGATAGGACACAGAGAGCGACACATTGACAAGAAAACATGGAAACAGAATTATAATGTTCCCTCTAAGCTAAGCGCGTGTGCAGTTGCGCACTGCTGGCACGATCTCTGCGCACAGAAAATCTGTGTTGCACACACACAAAAAATCTAACATGAATTGAAATTAAAATAAATACCTTAACAATTCTGTTTTGCAGTGTTAGTCAGTGACTGGCTGCTCCTGTATGGGATTAAAACGATGCCACCTTATCCCACAGTCCAGCCAATGATGCGAATCACATTCGTGTATACGCAGCTAATCAACATCGTTGACAGGCTACGACAGCGACCTTATGTGCCGACACCGGTGTTTTAGCGAGCAAAGCGGCTGATGTGGAGTGAAGCCACGTTAATGACAACATGTACAACCATTGGAGATGTGAGCAGGACAGACGGAACAACTGACGGGAAAAGTGTGGACTTTATACCAGTTTTTAAATCGTGTTGATCGGCCACGTAAAACCAGAGTTATGATAAAATATCTGCAATGTTTGGTTTTCTTCCTGAATACTGTCGTTGTTTATATTTACTGCAGGAAGAAACGGTGAAAACGGCGTTTTATAAGGAAAACGTTCGAAAGCCTGTGAGCAAAGACAACACCAAAACTCCCAGCCTTTCCTATTGGTGGAAAAATGTACCATGTGGACCAATCAAAAAATGTAAAGCAGTTAATTAAAAGCAGTCTAACATAAATGCTGTAATTTGATTATTTTAATAAACATGTAACTTGGATGGATTCGATGCTGGCGTGACCACAGTGCACATGTCTGCTGTTGCTCACAGTGGTCCAAGGGATGCTCAGGGAGTTTGTGCGTTCGCTCAGACACGTGAAACATTAGAGGGAACATTGATTATAACTATACATTGAAGCAAGACCAGAATTAAATTCATTGCTAAATAACAGAAAACTAAAACACAAAGAAATCACAGAAACACCACAAACTCAAAATGCTGGGTCAAAATGTCCCAGAACCATGACAAGTCCATGTTGATTAGAGATGAAATGACCCTATTAAAGTTTTAAATGTGATGTCAATCATATGGCCTTCACAATCATGAAATGTTAACTAAAGTGAACAGCTATGGTAAATTTTGGATAGATGTATTTGACAGTGCTCTCCACCATCATCATCTGAAAGACGAATGTATGTAGCTTTTGACTTTGATCACTTCCAAGGTGGACTAAAGCAGCAGTGGCATGTGGTAGTTTAACTCTTTGCTAAGTCATTTTATGTTGATTTATCCTTAAATATAAGAATGACATTTGGAATTATTTTCAGCACTTTTCTAAGCTTACTGCAGTAAGCTTAGAAAAGTGCTGAAAATAAAAAGTGATGAAAACAAAATAATATTTATACACATACAGATACAGCTAATGAGGTGCTCCCATCTGAAAAGCACCAGCGGTGACATAATTTACATGTGCTGCAGATTCTTCTATATACAGTGATGGTATTTTGTGACTTTTTTGTTTCTCCAAGAAGTGTAGTATGGAGGTGCAATATTTTTGGCAATCTTATTTTTGCTTTTTCCCCCACCCGCCAATCCACAGCGCCACCCCTATTCATGGCCCAGTCCTGCCAATCATGACAGTAGAGGTCAAAGACGCCATGAAGAAGGTGAAAAATGGAAAAGTACCTGGCCCCAAAGATATCCCAGCAGGAGCCTGGAAACTCCTTGGCCAGCAAAGTATCACAATTGTATTATCATGGGTGGCAAAGTGCCAGAAGCCTGGATCAACAGCATCACGGTAACAATTTGGAAAGCCAGTGGCGATGCCATCAACTGGGCCAACTACCGCCTAATCCATTTTCTATGCCATACCATGAAGATATTTGTATGGATCCTGGACGCCCATCCCGGGAGTCTCACCATCAACGTGGGTGTACCCCCGGGTTCGGCCCTTTCGCCCCTCCTGTTCATCTTTTGCATGGACACTAAGATTACCAATCTCCAAACACCTCACCCATGGTCACTCCTCTACGCCGACAACGTCTTCCTGGCAAATCCATCCAGAACAGACCTGCGGCACCATATGCAGCAATGGAAGACATGCCTGGCTGACTATGGCAGGAGACTCAACACCAGGAAGACCGATTACATGGACACCCAACAAGATGTTGATGAAGATTAAGAAGACCTAAAGAAGACCATTGAATGTAAGTACCTGGGACTGATGATCAGTAGTGATGTGGATATCCTCCCTGACATGCAGGCAAGGGCCAAAGCCGCTTGGACGAATTGGTATCAAGTAACGGGTGTCAGATTGTAGACCATCTCGAGGCAAATATCTACAAGACCATTATCTGCCCAGTCACCCTCTATGGATCAGAATGCTGGTCAGCCACCGCAAAACATAAACAGGCTCCACATATGATGGAAATGGAAACCTTTTGCTGCAGGAGGGGATGAAGCAGCCCCTCCAGAAGAGCTTGAGGTAGTTTCTAGAGTTGGGAAAGAGCTGGTGGCGGATGATGAATGTCCTGACATCTGACTCACGGACTGCATTTCAGTTAGAAGTCGAGCTTTTACACAGTCAACGTTTGTCACAGAATCCCAGGTTTTTAAATCTGTTGTCCAGGAAGGTGCAGACAGCAAAATCAATGTTTTTCAGGAGACATCTCTCTGGTTGCTTCCTCAAATGGACAGAGTACATTTATGGACAGATGGATGACAGACCATTCTTCCTCATTTAAACAAAGTGAGCTCTTCCCAAGGATACAGAGGCCTGTGTTAACTGCCTCCTTTTGCTCAAGCAATCTCTCCCACATGTAGAATATAGAATATAAAAATACTCTTCCTCCTCTTCAGAGAGGTTTAAGCCTGCTGTGTCTATGTTTTGGTTACAGTTGGTTGCAGGAAGAAGACACAAATGAAGCCTGTTAAGGCAACAGAATAAAGTGAAAACTAGGGATGGATTTGCCATTTCAAACAAACAAACAAAAAAACATGCAATGCATACTTATAATTATACACACACAGTACACTACGAGAACAATGGCCACAGTTATAAAAGTGCAAAAATATCTGTTTTTGATTGCAAAGGCAAAGAAGCAGACAAGCAAGAGCGGCATGTTCTCTATGTGCAGAAGTGGTTCAATGAACTCATCACACCCTAAGACAGCTGATTGTGAGCACACAACATACTCAACAGATTTCCATTTGTTTTGTAATTTTTGGGTTCTCAAACTAGCTGCACTCTTTTAGTTTCAAACAGACATGAGACTTAAAAGGAGTATCAAAATAAAACGGACGACTACTTAACAGACTGTGCAGATAAGTGCTTGAGGTGGTGACATGTATGAAGGTGTGTGTGTGTGTCTGTGTCTGTGTGTGTGTGTGTGTGTCAATCCAGTCACTGAGTGTTGGAGTCTGACGGCTTGATCATGGGCGTAGGTGTTGATAGCCCAGATCTTGTTTTTACCATCCAGCTGACTCCTCAGGACTTGCCTGACCATCTGCAGGTACTTGGTGGTTGCAGCTTTCCTAGCGGCCTCTTCATGTTTTCCATTTGCCTGTGGGATGCGCAGGTACTTAGCTGTCCTCTATGTCTGCAATGTTGCCTTCCGGTAGCTTGATCCCCTCAGTTCTGACTACCTTCTCTTTGGTTACCATCTGACTACACTTCTCCTATACACCAATGACATTAGAGTGTCATTTCTATATATCCTGGTGGCGTGGATCAGTGAACTGATGTTTCATTTACTCCTGGCATACATCTTGATGTCATACATGTACACGAGGTGGCTGACAGTTGCTCCATTCTGTATTCAGTATCTGTAGCCTAGTAATCTAGTAAATAATCTCTCAGAGGGGGTTCAGGTCTATGCAGAACAGTAGACAGAGCATCTCTTCAATTCAATTCAATTTTATTTATTTATTTTAGAGAGACCCTACAATAATACATACAGAGAAAAACCCAACAATCATATGACCCCCTATGAGCAAACACTTTGGCAACAGTGGGAAGGAAAAACTCCCCCCACCCCCCCCCCCCCCCCCCCCTCTTTATTTATAGAGGTTTTACATGTAATTTGACATATCAGGCCCAATAAAGCACCAACTGATACAAAGACATATCTCAATACAGATTAGGCCATTAAAATTTGGATGATACCAATAAAAAATAAAATTAAAATAAAAATAAAAGGAAAAAAACCCACACACAGAACACCCCCCCCCCCCCAAAAAAAAACCCCAAACAAAAACAAAAAACAACTTGTAAGTTGTACGTGTTTTCAATGAATTGAAGTAAATAATAAAAGGCTGCCACATCTGTGAGATCTTATTAACATTTCCTCTGAGTCTGAATTTTATTTTCTCCATTTTTAAAAAGAACATAACATCTTCCACCCAACGTGATTGGGCTGGAGGGTGAGGAGCTTTCCAAGACAGCAAAATTCTACATTGTGCCAGCAGTGAAGTGAAAGCGATAACATCCAGCTGTTTATAACTAAGGTTTAGGGTGGCATCTTCAGAAACACCAAAAATGGCAACTAGTGGGCATGGTTTGAGTGTAACGCTCAAAACACGAGAGAGCACTTCAAAATAAAAAGTGCAGTATAACTGAAATGTCGGGCACGTAAGAAACATATGAGTTAATTCACAGGGGGAAGTACTGCATCTGTTGCACAGGTCAGGAATGCCGGGGTATATTTTAGGTAGTCTAGATAAGAGAAGTGTAATCCGTATACCGTCTTAAACTGAATAAGGGAGAGTCTTGCACATGAGGCATGAGGCTGAGGTATGAATTTTTTCAATTACTTTGTCCCAGTAACCTTCCCCAAACTTAAGACTATTAAGTTCCTGTTCCCAACTTGAAGCAATTTTTTTTGGTTGAGTAATTGCCCGATGCCATAATTAAAGTATATATTCAAGGTACTTTATTTGTCACATGCATAGTTATACAAGTATAACACACAGTGAAATGTAACCTGACACGCTCCTCGACATGTGCAAAAATGGGGGGGGTAGAGGAAGAACATTATATATATATATATATATATAGTATATACATTGGGTGAATGTGCAGTAGTAGCAGCAAGCAGGTGAATTCTGTACATTAATATGAATAGACATCTGACTATTTTACAGGATAGACAATATAAACATATTTAAAATTAAAGGAATTTGAAATGTACATTGTGCCTTGGTTTAGTGTCTGGAAGAGTCCTGACTCAGTCAATTATAGATGATGTGAGAGGGCGGGTGTGTGTGTTTAGGGCACGGATGGCTTGGGGATAGAAGCTCCTCTTGAGTCTCTCTGTCCTTGCCCGGAAGATGCGGAACCTTCTACCAGATTGCAGAAGTTGGAACAGTTTGTTGCCAGGATGGGACGGGTCCTTCAGTATCTGCGCTGCTCTAGTCCGGCATCTCCTGGTGTAGGTGTCCTGAAGCGGGGGGAGAGCAATCCTGCAGCAGCGTTCTGCTGTACGGATCACTCTCTGGAGAGCTTTTTGGTCCTTCACACAGCTGTTCCCAAACCACGATGTCATGTTCTGTGTGAGGATGCTCTCCACAGCGCCTGTATAGAAAATCCTGAGGATCTTTGGAGAGACCCTGAACTTCCTCAGTTGTCGTAGGTGATACAGGCGCTGCCTAGCCTTTTTGGTCTGGACCTGAATGTGGGCAGCCCATGTCAGGTCTGAGGAGATGTGAACACCAAGATACTTGAAGGACTGCACCCTCTGCACTGGAGCTCCATTGATGATAATGGGCTTGTAGTCTCTGTGCTGACTCCTTCTGAAGTCCACCACCAGCTCCTTGGTCTTGCCGACGTTCAGCTGGAGGTGGTTGTCCTGGCACCACGATGCCAGATTCTTCACTTCGTCCATGTAGCCCACCTCATTGTTGTTGGAGATGGCACCCAACACCACTGTGTCGTCAGCAAACTTCACAGTGGTGTTGGAGCCATGGGTGGCTACACAGTCTGAAGTGTAGAGGGAGTAGAGCAGTGGCGAGAGGACACATCCCTGAGGTGCTCCTGTGTTGATGGTGATGCTGTTGGAGAAGCACCTGCCCACCCTCACCACCTGAGTTCTGCCAGTGAGAAAGTCCAACACCCATGCACACAGACGGCTGTTAAGTCCCAGATCCCTGAGCTTTGTGAACAGTCTGCAGGGCACTATTGTGTTAAACGCTGAACTGTAATCAAAAAACAGCACTCGCACATAGTTACCCTGTTTCTTGTCCACGTGGCTGAGGGTGGTATGCAGGACGTGGGCGATGGCGTCCTCAGTGGATCTGTTGGATCTGTAGGCGAACTGGAGCGGATCTGTGGTGTCTGGGATGGAGGAGGAGATGATGTTCTTCAGCAGCCTCTCAAACACCTTCATTACTACCGAGGTCAGTGCAACTGGCCGGTAATCGTTCAGGGATGAGGGTTTTCTGTTCTTGGGCACAGGGATGATGGTGGATCTTTTGAAGCATGTGGGGACCACAGACTTCGCCAGGGACTCGTTGAAGAAGGAAGTGAACACACCTGCTAGCTGGTCAGCACAGCAGCGCAGCAGACGGCCGGTGATGCCGTCTGGCCCCACCGCTTTCCTTGTGTTCACTCTCCTCAATGCCGCTCGGACGTCATGCTCCGCGATGCTGGTGACCGGTCTCTCGCTGATGACGTCACTGTCCTCTGTAGTCAGGCGGTAGATAGCATTAGCCGCCTGGCTAACCTCGAAACAGACGTAGAACTGATTCAGCTCGTTGGTGAATGCAGAGTCGGCGTTGATCGGCACAGTGTCCCTGGCTTTGTAGTCCGTAATGGTGCGTAGTCCGTGCCACATACTCCGTGTGTCGCCCTGGTGGAAGCGGGACTCCATACGCTCCCGGTACCGGCGTTTGGCATCTCTCACCGCACGCCGCTTTGTAGGCGCTCATATCGCCAGTGGCGAGACCCGCGTTGTAGGTGGCGGTCCTGGCATTTACTGCAGTGCGGATCGATCTGTCCATCCACGGTTTCTGGTTTGGGAATGTGGTGACTCTCGCAGTGGGGATAATCTCCTCTGCTAGCATATTGACGAAGCATACTGCTACTTCCGTAAACTCGTTGATGTCGACTGCGCATGCTCTGAACATGTCCCAGTCAACGTTGAGTGCGTCCTGTAGCGTAGCTTCTGATTGGGCAGACCACCGTTTCACCTCCCTCATGGTTACTTCTTCCCTCCGTATGTTTTGTTTATACTTAGGAATGAGGAAGATGGCGTTGTGGTCAGACTTCCCAAAAGCCGGGTGTGAGACAGCTTTGTAGCCCTGCTTGTATGGTGTGTATCAGTGATCCAAAATTCGATCCCCTCTCGTTGGACACGAGACATGCTGGTAAAAGTTTGGCATGACTTGTCCGAGGTTCGCTTTATTAAAGTCTCCTGCTACAATGAGGGCTGCGCCCGGGTCCTTGTTTTGAAGTGAACTCAGCACATCATGTAATTCGGACAAAGCCATACCTGTGTCCGCTTGGGGTGGGATGTAGACTAGGGGTGGGTTTTTATAATCGATTCATCGATTAAAATCGATTCTGGCTTGGATAACGTAAAATCGATTCATTAAAATCCTGAATCGATTTTTTAATATAAATTTATTTTGCCCAAAATGCCAGAATCTCTGGTGACATCTCACAAAATTTCAAGAACCACCAAACAGTTAAGACAGTAAATGAGAGCAGGTACACGGATTCTGCACATAGACTTAAACACACAGCGCGACCCGCGGATCAGAATCAGTTAGATGTCGCCTTTCTCACGGTCGGGGCTGAAAGCCGACAGCTCGCTGATTCTGATCTGTCGGCGGGTCGGCGCTTTGTGTTCACGCCCTTTATGCGCCGATTCTAAAGCTGTTAGTTTGATCTCTCTCCAAACAATATTGACCGATCCAGCAGCAAAAGAAGATCCAAACACTTCACATAAACATCGTCATGGATTCACTCTGACTTTTACTGTTTTGCTTCCACCGCGATGCACAGCTCTCTCTCTCTCTCTCTCCCTCTCTCTCTCTCTCTCTCTGTACTTCAAGAACAGTTTCCCTTTCTTCATTATTCGCTTGCTTGTTATGCACAAGTCTACTGTTGTTTACAGCGCTGTCGGCCGCTGTTTTTTTCCCTTTTACATTCTTCCGAAAAGAAAACCTCATTTCTGCCGTTCAATACTGAACAAATTTAAACTTTTTAAAATTATTCAAAATGCAAAACGCTTAACCTGTCTCTAATAAAACCGCTGTAACTTCAGAGGTGATGTTCATATGTTGATTAATGGTTTTCTTTCGTTTTTGATCTACTGCAGAATATTTTTATAAATCCCAGGCCAGGAAAACCTTCATGTTTTTCTGTGTTTTATCTTCAGCTACTTTGACACAAAGGCATCTGCTGTGACGCTCACACCTTTGATAAAGTCTTGCGTGTGTCAGCTTCCTTTTTATTGATACAAAAATATGTAAATGTACTGATCTGAATTATAATATTTCTGACTGTCAAAATTTCCCAGATTTAAATCGAATCGAATTAAATCGAATCATGGATCGAATCGATTCGGGACCTTGTGAATCGGAATTGAATCGATTCTAGAAATCAGTGACGATACCCTGCCCTAATGTAGACCACCGTGGCGATGACCGAGGTGAACTCACGGGGCAGATAGAAAGGGCGGCACTTAATGCTCAGGAATTCCAGATGTGGCGAGCAGCTGCTGGAAAGAATAGAAATGCTCCTGGCATTACACCACTTTCTGTTTACCATGAAACACACTCCTCCACCTTTGGTTTTGTTCGACTCTGCCGTTCTGTCCGCGCGGAGCACAAAGAATGAATCCGATGGAGTTACGGCCTGGTCCGGCACGGTGGGGGTCAGCCATGTCTCCGTGAAGCACAGAATGTTGCAGTCCCTCATGTCACGTTGGAAGGTGACCCTTGCTCTTAGGTCATCGAGCTTGTTCTCCATGGATTGTACGTTGGCCAGTAGGATACTGGGCAGTGGTGCGTGATGCGCCTGCTGTCTCAGTCTGTTCCTAATGCCAGCCCTATATTTGTGATATTAGAGCCTTACTGTTGTTACGAACTTGTATGTCCATGTGTTTGTTTGTGCAGGTGTTGTGTTTTTTCTATGTTAATTTAGCTGTGCCAGGGCCCTGTTCCGATTGGTGCGTGGATATACTGCCCCGGCGTGATTGGATCCAGCTGGAGGACCCGCCCATTAAAAGGAGGCTGGAGTGCTACAGCGGGAGAGGTCCTCGCGTTTCTCCTCATCACCCAGCAGTAGTCCTGTGGTAGCCGCTGGCTGCAGTATACGCTTGAAAATTGTGGAAGTGGAGTGGGTAGGGGTGAGCTGCCGTTTCTTTTGATCACCCGTTTTCTCCTGTTTTGAGTTAGTTAAGGAGGTTAGACTCTGTCTTTATTTTTTGACTTTGTTTTGGTAAGGTCAGGGGTGCGGGATTTGTGTAGGTTTATTTTGTTTATTGTTTTGGCCTTGGCTCACCCTGAAGTGTTGACACTCCCGTTTTGGTTCTCTTTATTCACATTGTAAATAAATCACCTCATATCTAACGGATTTGTTTCGTGTGACTGCTTGGGTCTTGGGGGGGAAGCGAGTGCCTCGCTCATGTTATGGCCTGGCCCTAGACGGGTCGTAACACTGTGAAGCTTCAACTGGAATAAGTCTTCCCACCAAGGCTTGAGAGGCTGACTTGGAAACTCTGGCAAGATAGAAGATGCACAGTGTCTTATTTGAAAGTAGCGGAACAAATGATACGAGGTCAAATCATACAAAGAAGAAAGGTCACTATCCATCCATCCATCCATCCATCTTCATCCGCTTTATCCGAGGCCGGGTCGCGGGGGCAGCAGCCTAAGCAAAGAGGCCCAGACCTCCCTCTCCCCAGCCACCTCCTCCAGCTTATCCAGGGGAACACCAAGGCGTTCCCAGGCCAGCCGAGAGATATAATCTCTCCAGCGTGTCCTGGGTCTGCCCCGGGGCTTCCTCCCGGTGGGACATGCCTGGAACACCTCACCCAGGAGGCGCCCAGGAGGCATCCTTGTCAGATGCCCGAACCACCTCAACTGGCTCCTTTCGATGTGGAGCAGCAGCTGCTCTACTCTGAGCCCCTCCCGGATGGCCGAACTTCTCACCCTATCTCTAAGGGAGAGGCCAGCCACCCTTCGGAGGAAGCTCATTTCTGCCGCTTGTATCCACGATCTCGTTCTTTCGGTCACTACCCACAGCTCGTGGCCATAGGTGAGGGTAGGGACGTAGATCGACCGGTAAATTGAGAGCTTCGCTTTTACACTCAGCTCCCTCTTCACCACGACGGACCGGTGCAGCGTCTGCATTACTGCAGCTGCAGCCCCAATCCGTCTGTCGATCTCCGGCTCCTTTCTCCCATCACTCGCGAACAAGACCCCGAGATACTTGAACTCCTCCACTTGGGGCAGGAACTCATCCCCGACCCGGAGTGGGCACTCCACCCTTTTACGGCTGAGAACCATGGCCTCAGATTTGGAGGTGCTGATCCTCATTCCCGCTGCTTCACACTCGGCTGCGAACCGTTCCAGTGCGAGCTGGAGGCCCTCACCCGATGAAGCCAACAGAACCACATCATCCGCAAAAATCAGAGATGAGATTCTGAGGCCACCAAAGCGAAAGCCCTCCGCCACTTGGCTGCGCCTAGAAATCCTGTCCATAAAAATTATGAACAGAACCGGAGACAAAGGGCAGCCCTGGCGGAGCCCATCACCCACCGGGAACGAGTCCGACTTATTGCCGGCAATGCGAACCAAGCTCTTGCAACGGTTGTATAGGGATCGATTGGCCCGTAGCAATGGGCCAGACACCCCATACTCCCGCAACACCTCCCACAGGACACCCTGAGGGACACGGTCGAATGCCTTCTCCAAGTCCACAAAACACATGTAGACTGGTTGGGCAAACTCCCATGCACCCTCAAGTATCCTGGAGAGGATAAAGAGCTGGTCCAGTGTTCCGCGACCAGGACGAAAACCACATTGTTCCTCCTGTATCCGAGGATAAAAAGAAAGGTCACTAAAGCTGAGAAAAGTGTTATCTTTAAAATATTTTTAGAGAGGCAATTGCAACAGGGTTGTCTGTAAATTGTAACAGGGAAACAGGAAGGCATGAAAATAATAGTGCTGAAAGTGAGGAAGAGAAACATGATTGAGCCTCAAGGCCACACCAAGTAGCCTGAGGATCATTCAACCAATAGGTATACTTTATGTTGGCTGCCCAATAGTAAAACATCAAGTTGGGCAGAACAAGCCCCACACTAAGCTTACCCTGTTGTAGTGAGGTCATACTAATGCCGGGGGTCTTATTTGCCTATATAAATGATGAAATCATTTGATTCACAGATTTGAAGAAGGATTTAGGTAAAAACAGTTGGACACACTGAAAAAGATAGAGAAATTTGGGTAGAATATTCATTTTTATAATATTTATCCTGCCAAGAAGTGATACAGGAAGGTTTGCCCACCTTTGAAAAGCCAACCTTACATAGGTGAGTAAAGGGTTAAAATTTTCAGTTCGCAAAGCTTTAAATGAACTGGTAATATGCACTCCTAGATATCTAAAGCCTGAAGAAGCTAAGTGGAAATCAAAATCAGTTTGTCTAAGCTCTTGTGCAGCTGGGTTTATAGGAAAACATTCACTTTTTTGTATATTAATCTTGTATCCAGAGAAAGAGCCAAAATTTAGAAGTATTTTCACAAGTCATCTGCATATAGAGCAACCCTATGTTCCGTACCACCACAAATAACCCCTTGAAACAGAGGAGAGGTTCTTGTCGCGGCTGGGGCAGCAGTCGTGTGGTGGAAAGAGTGAGGACCCAAGACGCAGACGGCAGTGGAGATGCGAGTGGAGATTTATTTACAGTGAAAATAACAAAGGTCAGGGCAGAATTGAACATAAACCTAAACTGGGAAAAACTAACAAACAAACCTGAAACATAAGGACAGCGGGAGATGTACAGAGATGGCAGATGAGGAAGGCTGTGCAGAGAGACGCGGAGGAACACAGTGAATGAACACAGACGACGCGACGAGGAACACAGGCAGACACACACTATAAATACACTGAGGGACACTGGGAAATCACACACAGGTGGGAGACACAGCTGGACCTGATTAACCTGACGAGACAGGGGAACACTAACACCAGGGACCAACAGAGGGAGCACCAACCCAGTATCCAAAAACACCAAAACACAAACCATCCCAAAACAGTCCACAAATAATAATGATAATAATAATAACAACAATAAATACACCAAACACAAAGTCACTGAGTCCACGGACCATGACAGTTCTGAAAGTCACAGAGAGAGGCGTTATTACTAAAGTGAAAAGTAAAAGTGAGAGTGGGACAGTTTAGCCGGGAAGAGGAGCGCAGGTTTAAATCCCCGCTTATAAAGTTCAGACATCAAAGTGCGTCTTTAAACTCAGCTCAGTTTTTCACCACCTTGGGGCTGTAATCTTCATATAGCCGGATCATATGGCCATTGTAGCTGAGCTCGCCGCAAGCTCAGCTACGAGCTTCACGGATTACCAGGTCTTTTATTTGGTACCGGTGAAATCGCAGAATAACCGGCCGTGGTTTCGCCGATTTCGGAACTGGACTCCGGTGCGCCCTGTCCAGCCCGGGCGGTGAGGGAAGCACCTGCGCTCCGAAAACAGGAGCTAAGAGAAGAAAGCTGTGCGGCGTGGACTTTCAATGTCCTCAGGTAATCCCACAAGTCGTATATTCTGCCTTCTGCTGCGACCTTCCAAGTCTGCCACCTTGGATTTTAGCCAGTTGTTGTCTTTGCGAAGCGTAAAGCATTCAGACTCTAATTGATCCGGACGTTGGTCAAATTCGATGTTGACTCCAAAGAGTTAATGCGTTGACCGTGGTCCTGCACTGCAGACTGCACATTGTCTAACTTAGAGGACAAGTCCTCAAAGGATGACTTAAAGTTCACTAGCAATGCAGCTCTATGCTCCTCGAGCATTAAGCTAATCTCGGCTGCAGTTACAGGTGCTGTAGGTGTCAAAGTTTCTCGGTCTCGGTCTTGTTTGCCTTTTGACTTTGACATTCTTTGGATCTTGGGTAGTCGACAATGGCAAGGTAAATCCTGAACCGTGTAGCGGAGCAGACCTAAAACACGTCTACTCAGTAAACACCATTACCGGAAGTCCCTAAACTCCCTTTTAACAGGAAGAAACCTCCGGCATAACCAGGCCCAGGGAGGGGCGGGCCATCTGCTGCAACCGTTTGGGGTGCGAGAAGGAAGACAGGACATGCTGTGGAAGAGAGACAGCAGCCTACACTGCATAACTAAGGAAGGATTCAGGGTCACCTGATCCATCCCTAACTATATGCAACATCATCATCTCTTGCCCACTTATATACTTGATGGTGACTTGTGCTATTGGCTTGAAGTTTGCCTCTAGTGTTGTTCACCACATCCCCAGTGAGTTCCTGATGAAGGCTCTTCGGGTCCTGTTGATCTTCTACAGTTCTCCAAGGCATTCCAGGATCCATGTGTTGAGTTCTTGTAGTCAAGCCTAGGGACCCTTACTGGATACATACGCCCTGGTCGGGAGTCAAACCCCCAACCTGAATTTCCAAAAGTGTGTAATATTACCACAAAAAAAGGTGTACGGTTTAAGCTTTATGCCTTTATAAGAAAATGTATACCTCTGTTTGGAATTATGCAGGTCGTGTCTCTGACTTTGTTTCAGATTAGTATTGTCAAAATGAGGGAATAACCAAATTAGCTAACTGGTGTCTTTGTGGAGATGGGTAAAATGGTAAATGGCCTGTATTTGTATAGCGCTTTTACTAGTCCCTAACCCCAAAGCGCTTTACACATCCAGTCATCCACCCATTCACACACTGGTGATGGCAGCTACATTGTAGCCACAGCCGCCCTGGGGCGCACTGACAGAGGCGAGGCCGCCGGACACTGGCGCCACCGGGCCCTCTGACCACCACCAATGGGTGAAGTGTCTCGCCCAAGGACACAACAACTGAGACTGTCCAAGCCGGGGCTCGAGCCGGCAACCTTCCAATTACAAGGCGAACTCTCAACTCTTGAGCCACAATCACCCCGATGGGGTTCAAAGTCTCAATACAAATTCAGCACAAATGCTGATGGAAAAATTAATAATCCATATAACATAGCCCATAAAAATGCAGAAATTCAGGCAGGGAAGGCACAAGAAGTGAAAACAAACATTGTGACAAGGACTGAGGGAAAGACACCACTAAATACACATAAGAGGGCACTTAGGGGATGTAAACACAGCTGGGGTAAATGAGACTCAGGTGAGTAGAATCTAGGAAACAAGACAAGAAGACAATATAATTTAAAACAAAGTACAAGTGAGAAAGGAGTATCAAAATAAAACAGGAAGTAACAAACATGGGACAGAGACGAAGACTTAACAAGAAACACTGGGGAAGCTATGCTAAACTGAAACACAGAGAAGTAATCACAAACCAAAAGCAATTCTCAAGATAACAAAAACAAAGAATAGAAAACTAACCAGAATTAAAGACTAAAACCCCTCAAGATAACTATGTAAGCAGTAAGATCTTGATTCATTCATACCTGTAGGAAACATTCAGCAAGGACACAGGAAATGATTAACAGAGAAATGCAGACTGGACCGCTCCACACCTTGTTCATATGTGTCTGTGTTACAGGGTTAGTCTCTGAGTCAACCTGGATGACACTAAACTCCACCACCATGCATCTTCGGAGTGCAGAGGTGGTACCACACCTGCTCCAGTTACATTAACTGCAACCAGGGGCTCATACGATGGTCTCCCATTTTCTCCAAACCTCTGACCATTCAGTGCTCAGCACGTCATTTGATCATCACTGTGATGAAGACGGCCAGCCGTGCCCCGGCTCGCAGCAGTTCCCCACTGGCCCAGATGAAGCACTACACACCTGGGATCTACTCTTTTCTTATCCCATCAGTCATCAGCCCCCTGCCTCAGGTGCCACCGCAATTAACTCAGAGACTTCAGATTCAGCACCTATCCAGCAGTGGCAGCACACCATCGCCTGTTGGTGAGTTCTCCTGATTCGCCACTTATACATGTTATAAGGATTTAAAGGTTTTCTATGTGAAACGAGTAACCAGCTAGTATGAAATAAGATTACACAGCTTGTTTGGTTCTTCCTGTCATTCCTGCCTTGAACCATATAGCACAAGTTTCAAACTACATAGATAAGCTACAAGTACCTACCTTAACTTGTGTCAGTTGGCTGGTAGAATCATTAGTATATAAAATTCTATGATTGATGGATCATGGTGACTTAATATGGAGAATTTTGTTACTTAATAAAATATGCTTCAATTTTTAAAACAGCTTTTGGCTGTGGATTGAAAAGTACTTTTAATACACTTAAGACACATTTAGATTGAGAGGTCTAGGTGCAAAAGAGTTGTGAAATCCACACTGTTGCTGAATGATAAAGCAGTGGATTTATTGGTAATGCTTGCCCTGTGTGTGTTTAGTTTTACTCTCCCCGGTCTCATACAGCTGTGTTCCAGGAGTGTCTATTCTCCCTAATTACCTGCTGTGTCTCCCATAGCCTTTGTCACGTCATCCTGTTTCTATGGTCCCTGTTATTATAGTTTCTGTTAGGTGGTCCTTGTTTAGTATTGCTTAGTTACACGTCTTCCCTAGAATTATTGCTTTCTTTCTTGGATTATTATTCAACTTCAATAAAAGGCTGTTTTAGGTTTGAAGTCTGCCTATGAGCCTGCATTGGGGTCCTAGCTCTTCCTGAAATATGACAGAATGACACGACCACACACAGACTCCCAGACTTCTTGGAGGAGCAGTTGGAGCGCATCGAACAGCAGATGGAGGATCAGATGGGTAGTCTTTGAAAACCCCAGGCTTGTAGGCTTTTTTCCAATCTGCCTAAAAGTCATTTCCACCCTCAGTCCTCCGACAGATACTGCCTTGGATTTTGCATCGCTGCATCTCACTTTGCCTGTTGTCTCCTGCCGTTCATCCGGAAGCCCCTCTCCAGTCAATATTCAGCCTCTGTTCCCCTTCACTCAAGCCCTGTTTGCCAGTGACTCCCTGTCCATCACTTTGCCATCACAGCAACCTGCTTCCTATTTGAGGAAGTGTGGGCCTCAGTGGTGGATGCTAGAATAATATGCCTGAGACATGCATCACCTTAGCGTTCATCCACCCTATTAGATCTTGGACACAGAAGTATACCTTGCTGTCCAGCCTCTTATCCTTGATGCAGTTGCCAATCAGTTCCCCAGGCTCAATGCTGCCATTTCCCAGATTGTCATAGGTCAACCTCTCTGGCCCATCGGTAAAAGGCTGACTGAAAGTTCTGCTCACTCTATGTCAGGTCTAGACTTACATGAGGAAACAAGGACATTCAAAGTTCAACCCTCTTTCTTCTGAGCCTGTTCACAGCGTGAGGGTGGATAGTGCCCAATTTAACCCTGCACCCAATTCTCGGAGTCAGGGTAGCCAGTGCCTAGCCTGCCCCTGCCCCTGCCCCTGTCCCCAGGGTCAGTATAGCTAAGTACCATGTGCAGCTTCATCCACTGGAGGCTGAGGGTCCTCGCAATCAAAGGGGTTACAACAATCCTGTGGGTCCCCAACCTGGAGCCGCTGCAGATGGGGATTGCAACCTGGAGCCGCTGCAGTCCCAATCTCGAAATCTCCCCCTGGTCAGTTGAGTAGCCCCAGGTTTTGTGTCCCTGGGTCCCCTTCTCTCTGCACCTGAGACAGAGAGTCCTGAATCCATGGGTTCCAGGATGTCTGTATAGAATTATTTTGCTGTCAATAGTCAGGCATGAGAAAAAAAGATAATCCTAGCAAACAATTTCATTTCACGGGTGCAGGTATTCATTGTCACTTGTGCAATTAAATTCTTCCCATAAATTTAACATACACATGTAGAATATTGTAGCCATGTGCACAAAAATGCAATCATGCATGCGAAACTGACTACTTTGCCTGCGCTGCTACAGTTTTGCGCACTCATGGATAGCTCTCTACGCTTGCAACTGAATCCTGCTCACTCGAATCAACTGGCTTTTGACTGTTTGGAGTGAAACAGTCCAAAGGAAGAGGGGTTCTAATGTGATTTGTCACTTTGGTGTAGAGTTCAGGTTACTGTGTTAAACTACAAACTACAACATAAGCATTGTTTCAGGCAGGGCACTCCATTGAGTTGAGGCTTTCACAGAGAATGCTGATTGCCCAAAAGCAGCAAGGAAAAGGAAAGGTACAATAACATGAAGCAGTGGAGGAAGACCATTTGAAATCTTAAACACCAATCATAAATGAGATAATAATTTAAAATTTTCAAAACTCATTAAATGATGCATCATCAGAATCTTACAGTCGTGATATTACACAGACTTTGTTTATATACAGACTCCAGTGGTTTCCCCGCTTGTCCCTGACGTGTTATGTAATATGACATATAGGAAAGAATCATTGCTTACCTGAAAGTCTTAGCAGCATCCACTGAGATGCAGTGTCTAATGCCCCTGCAATTTCCTCAGAGCCCTCAAGAAGAAGAGGCGCTGGTAGGCTCACCAGCGCCTCTTCTTCTTGAGGGCTCTGAGGAAGAACCAGCTTGGAGCAGTTGGTCGTCCAGATGAGATCCTCGGAGATGTGGACTCCCAGGAACTTGAAGCTGCTCACACGCTCCACAGCCGTCCCCTTAATGTGGATGGGTGGATGTGGGTCAGCATTCCTCCTGTAGTCCACGATGAGCTCCTTGGTCTTCTCGGTGTTAAGCAGCAGGTTGTTTGTGTCGCACCACTCAGCCAGACGATCCACCTCCTTAAAACTGTCACTGGATTAAAGTAATCCAGTGACAGTTGTCAATATTTCCACTGCTACACAGAGGATAATAATAATAATTATTATTATTACTTTTGCTAGGTCATTCGGAAAACTTTATTTTCCAAAATTCTAACAAATATGGTTTAAAACAGCCCCTATGTTGCTACCATGGTGTAACCCAGTTTAACACAAGCTGAACTGTCCATCAAAGTCATTAATTACATTAGGACCCCTCTTACATTAGGCTCCACCTTGAAACCCTCAAAAGTCAGTTGATCAGAGCAAGCAATGGCCTTTTTTGTGTGCATGGCTGCTGACGTCTATGTGCACTATTTGCTGAATTGAATTGGATGAGTTGCAATGAATACCTATATCCATGAAATTAAATGACTTGCTCAATTTTTTATTTTTTATTTTGTTGCTATGAACCTGAATCACAGGGGCCTCTCGCCTCACTTCACGATATCAGCCCCTAGCTAAGCCACCGGAGGTGTTCTGCTGTTCCTGCCAAGGCTATCCGTGCCACCAAATGTTGGCACGGGTCTCCTGGATGGTTCCCTGTGGGACTCCACCGCTGTCTTCTTCTTCTCCATCCTGGGGAGTTCTGTCTCCTAAGTGAGCAGCAGCCCCCTGTCAAGTTCCCACAGTTGTTCTGTCTCCACCACTGGAGAGCCGGCTGGCCTCAGAGACAGAACCCCATCCAACAGAACCCCACCATGTGGTGGAAGGCTTTCACTCAGGTGAAAGCCCATCACCCACCAGGAACGAGTCCAACTTGTTGCCAGCTATGTGGTCCAAGCTCTTGCAACGGTTGTATAAGGAATGAATGGCCTGTAGCAATGGGCCAGACACCCCATACTCCTGGAGCACCCTCCACAGGACACCCCGAGAGACACGGTTGAATGCCTTCTCCAAGCCCACAAAACACGTGTAGACTGGTTGGGCAAACTCCCATGCACCCTCAAGTATCCTTGAGAGGATGAAGAGTTGATCCAGTGTTCCATGACCAGGACAAAAACCACATTGTTCGTCCTGTATCCAAGGTTCAACTAACGGACGGACTCTCCTCTCCAGCACCCTGGCATAGACCTTCCCAGGGAGGCTGAGGAGTGTGATTCCTCTGTAGTTGGAACACACCCTCCGGTCCCCTTTCTTAAAGATGGGAACGACCATCCCGGTCTGCCAATCCAGGGGTACTGCCCCTGATCTCCACGCAACATTGAAGAGGCGTGTCAACCAAGACAGCCCTACAACATCCAGAGCCTTCAGGAACTCAGGGCGGACCTCATTCACCCGAGGGGCTCTACAACCAGTGCCTCAGTGACCTCGCCCCCAGAGATTGGCAGGTCATCCCCGTCCCCAGACTCTGCTTCATCCATGGAGGACGTCCCTGTGGGATTAAGGATTTCTTCCACCTGACAATTTTCTCAGTCAAAGTCAGCAGTGCTCCACCCTCACTATACAAAGTGCAGGTAGAACACTGCTATACCCCACCTAAGTCTCCTGACGGTTTGCCAGAATCTCTTTGTGGCAGTCCGAAAGTTTTTTCATGGCCTCTCTGAACTCCTCCCACACCCGAGTTTTTGCTTCAGTCACTGCCCGTGCCGCGTTCCACTTGTCCTGTCGGTACCAATCAGTTTGGTGGTTACCACCACGACAGTCACCAACCACCTTGTGGCCGCAGCTCAGTAAAGCAATGGCAATGGAGGTGCTGAACATGGTCCATTTGGATTCAGTGCCCTCAGTCTCCCTCAGAATGCTGTTGAAGCTCTGCCGGGGGTGTGCGTTGAAGATCTCGCGGACTGGGGCCTCTGCTAGGCGTTCCCAGCACACCCTCACTGTACGTTTAGGTCCGCCAGGTCTGTCCAGCATCCTCTTCCGCCACCTGATCCAACTCACCACCAGCTCAGCCCCTCTCTTTACCCGAGTGTCCAGAACATATGGCCTTACGTCTGGTGATGCAAAATGGATCATTGACCTGCGGCCTAGAGTGTCCTGGTGCCACGTGCACTTATGGACAGTCTTATGTTCGAACATGGCGTTCGCTATGGCCAAACTGTGGTTTGCACAGAAGTCCAATAACAAAACACTGCTCGGGTTCAGATCCGGGAGGCCGTTCCTCCCAATCACGCCCCTCCAGGTCTCGCTGTCGTCTCCCAGTAGGACAACAGAGTCCCCAGGCAGTGCACCATCCAGTGCCTCACCCAATGACTCCAAGAAGGCTGGGTACTCTGAACCGCCACTTGGTGCATAAGCGCAGACCACGGTCAGAAACCGTTCCCCGACCCAAGAGGGTTTATACCCTCTTGTCCATTGGGAGAAACCCTATCATATAGGCAGCAAGCTGAGGGGATACTAGGGGTTACCAGGATACCTTTATGTTCCTTTCTATTTAATTCATTGAATGTAAACTACAATGTATTACCTACCCTCTGAGGTTTAAATTGTTATCCACCCTAAACTTAGCCCTAATTCTAATTCTAGGCTATCAGAGAATGCCATTTTTAAATAATTACATTTAATAAACAATTATTAAATAACAATAAAAATAAATATTATATATAATAACAAAAATAATCACTCTAACTGACATACATTAAATTCTATTTACATTTTCCCCATCCGAAGAATTGTAGAATTGTTTTCCCTTTGTCCAAAATATAGCATAAAGGTATAGTTAGAAAAATCAGCCATTATGACTATATCAGAGTATTTCAAAAACTCACAGCAATTTGCACAGTCATACCTACCTAACTACAGACAATATTAAAACAATTAAAAGCATTGAAAAAAGGCTTTCTCGTGAAATATGTAAGTGTCCATTTTTTAAAAAATGTTATTAAAAAGAGAACAAATTGTGTCTCTTCTTTGATCTTCCTTTAGTTTGTGAAACAGACTAATAATAATATTAATGGATTGCATTTATATAGCACTTTTCTAGGCACCCAAAGCGCGTTACAATTCCACTATTCATTCACTCTCACATTCACACACTTGGGCGACCGTGGTTCAGGGGGTTGGGAAGCTCATCTGTAACCGGAAGGTTGCCAGTTTGATCCCCCAGCTCTCTCTGTCCTGGTCATTGTGTCCTTGGGCAAGACACTTTACCCTACCACCTACTGGTGTTGGTCAGAGGGGGCGATGACGTGATATGGGAGCCTCGCTTCTGTCAGTCTGCCCCAGGGCAGCTGTGGCTATAACTGTGGTTTGCCTCCACCAGTGTGTGAATGTGAGACTGAAGACTCACGACAAAGAAAAAAGACTACATGTAAGCCTATCTGATGCTGATACTTTGTGTCTGAACACATCTGAATTCCTTATGTTTTAAAAAATCAAAACAGAAGGAACAAACATTAAGATAATGGCCACTGCTGTTGAGTGTCATTTGTAGATCCACACAATTGATTGCTGTCACAGCATCCCCAGAGGACACACTCAAACACAAACTGTTGTGAGTCAGCCATCTGGTTGGCCCTGTCTGCTTGCACTTCCACCGTAGGATTCACAAAGTGCTACTGCATAAATCATACACCTTCTGGGAATTCCAGTGGCCAAGTAAACACCTGAGTTGTATGTATGTGTGTGTGTGTGTCCATGTTTATCCATTAGAGAGACAAAAAGAAGAAATAACAACAAAAGAAAAATAATGCAATTAACTGAAGTTTATAGTCACACAGATATTTAGCTAAATCAAAAGAGTTATACAGATTGGATTGTCTGAAGGCCAGCGCTGACACCTGTGTTAATATCTTATTACAGAAATACACAGTAACATTTTAACCTGGTTTTCTGTGGTTCTTTTGAAGGGATGCCCCCTAAATTGCCAATTCATAGGCTACGTTTTTAGTCAGTTTCAATTTCTTTATTTATTTGTCACATGTAGTTATAACTAGTACAACACACAGTGAAATGTTTTTTCCGGCTAAAAAGTACTCCCCCCCCGACTGTGCATCTTACTAAACTTATAATAAAAAATATCTATATAAAAGTATAAAAATGTATAATATCGTGCAAAATATTACGCTGTAATAGTTAAGAGCTATAGTGTACGTATTTACATAAATACAGATGTATATGATAAAAATACAAATAAAAATAAGGATAAAACTCAAGGAAAATTATATACTGTGTATGGAATTGTCCATCATGTTGTCCGATTTGTGTTTTGATTGAGGAGTCTCACTGTTTGTGGGTAAAAACTCCTCCTGAACCTTTCAGTTCTTGTTTTCAGGCTACAGAGGCGTTTCCCTGACCTCAGTGGCCTGAAAGTTTTGTTAAGCGGGATGGCTGGAGTCGTTAGTGATCCTGATGGCCCGGGATCTGCACCTTTCAGCGTAGTATGTCCTGCAGTGTTAGTAAAGCCCTATCATCAAATCAAATCACTTATTGTCCATCACAGGCAGGCACCTGGCAAGCACTGCGAGTGAAATTCTGTGTGCGAGCCCACAAGCAAAGAGATGAACACACCACACAACGAGCAAATACCGACCTGAAACTAATAATATGTACAATAATAATAGTGTTGCATTCGTGATCTGGTTGTGTGTGTATACACATTTACAAATTTAAATAGTAAAAAAACAAAAAAACCCCCTAATAATAATATATAATAAAATATAGTAGAGCTGAATAGTGCCTGTGGCATTCATTACATATGGAGTGTTGTTGAGTTCCAGTAGTGAAGGTGAGGTGTCTATGACGTGTTCAGCAGTCTGATGGCCTGGTGGAAGAAGCTGTCTCTCAGTCTGCTGGTACGGGACCGGATGCTGCAGAACCTCCTTCCTGATGGAAGCAGTCTGAACAGTTTATGGCTGGGGTGACTGGAGTCCTTGATGATCCTCCCCGCTTTCCTCAGGCACCGCTTCCTGTAGATGTCTTGGAGGGAGGGAAGCTCACCTCCAAGACACCATAGTGCGTTCAGCTGTGCGCACGACCCTCTGCAGGGCTTTCTGTTGCTGTACTGAATCAGAATCAGAATCAGAAAGGGGTTTATTGCCAAATGTTGAGCAGGTTTACAACATTAGGAAATTGCTGCGGTGCTTCAGTGCAAACATAGTGTCATAAATAGCACTTAAATAGACATGAAAAAAATAAAAGTAGGAATAAGAATTAAAAGTGCTACGTAGAAAGATATGTGCATGAGATATACATGAGATATATACATGAGAATAAGAATTAAGAGTGCTACGTAGAAAGATATATACATGAGTGCAGGTGGTGATCAGTGCCAAACATGGAATGATGCAGTGACACAGCGTAGGGTCATGTGTTAGTGGCGGGGACAGTCATATGGTTATTGTTCATGTGTCCAACAGCAGAGGGGAAGAAACTGTTCTTATGGCGAGAGGTTCTGGTGCGCATGGACCGGAGCCTCCTGCCTGAGGGTAGCAGGTCAAACAGACTGTGTCCAGGGTGAGAAGGGTCAGCTGAGATCCGAGCTGCACGCCGCAATGTCCTTGAGGTGTACAGGTCCTGCAGAGATGGGAGTCTGCAGCCAATCACCTTCTCAGCAGAGCGCACAACACGCTGCAGTCTCTGTTTGTCCCTGATAGTGGCTCCAGCGTACCACACGGTGATGGAGGAGGTGAGGATGGACTCAATGATAGCAGTGTAGAACTGCATCATCGTCCGTGTTGGCAGGTTGAATTTCTTCAGCTGCCTCAGGAAGTACATCCTCTGCTGGGCTTTCTTGATGACGGAGGTGATGGTGGGCTCCCACTTCAGGTCCTGGGTGATGGTGGTACCCAGGAAGCGGAATGAGTCCACAGAGGTGATGGGGGTGTCAGTCAGGATGATGGGGGGGAGTGGGGCTGTGTGCTTCCTGAAGTCCACAATAATCTCCACTGTCTTCTGGGCATTCAGCACCAGGTTGTTGTGGCTGCACCAGGACACCAGACGTTCAACCTCCCTCCTGTAGGCAGACTCATCCCCGTCCGAGATGAGCCCAATAACGGTGGTGTCATCTGCAAACTTGATTAGCTTGACAGACTGGTGGGTGGAGGTGCAGCAGTTGGTGTACAGGGAGAAGAGCAGGGGAGAAAGAACACAGCCCTGAGGGGAGCCGGTGCTGATGGTCCGGGAGTCCGAGACATTCTTTCCCAGCCTCACATGCTGCTTCCTGTCCGTCAGGAAGTCAGTGATCCACCGGCAGATGGGATCAGGCACATTCATCTGGGAAAGCTTGCCTCGGAGATGGTCTGGAAGGATGGTGTTGAAGGCAGAGCTGAAGTCCACAAACAGGATCCTGGCGTAGGTTCCTGGGGAGTCCAGATGCTGCAGGATGAAGTGTAGGGCCATGTTGATGGCGTCGTCTACAGACCTGTTGGCTCTATATGCAAACTGCAGGGGGTCCAGGAGGGGGGCCGTGAGGGTCTTGAGATGGGAGAGAACTAGGCGCTCAAATGACTTCATGACCACAGATGTCAGAGCCACGGGTCTGTAGTCATTTAGTCCAGTGATCCTAGGTTTCTTGGGGACAGGGATTATGGTAGAGGACTTGAAGCAGGCAGGCACATGACATGCCTGCAGTGAGGAGTTGAAAATGCCAGAAAACAAGATTGATACTGGTACGGGATACTGTGCAGTTCCCGTACCACACCGTGATGTTATTACACAGGATGCTCTCAATGACCCCGGTGTAGAATCTCCTCTGGATGTTCTTGGAGATCTTAAACCTCTTTAAACGCCTCAGATGATAGAGGCGCTGTCTGCCTTTGCTGATGAGGAAGTCCGTATGTGTGTTCCAATTAAGGTCCTCGTTGATATAAACACCGAGGTATTTAAAATTAGAGACTTTCTCCACAGGGTTTCCATTGATCTGAATTGGAGTGTGAGTTTTCTCGCCTCTCTGTCTCCTAAAATCAATCACCATCTCCTTTGTTTTGCTGATATTCATGGAGAGGTGGTTTGCCACACACCACTTTGCTAATCCGTCCACCTCGCTTCGGTAGGCCCTCTCGTCATTCCCGGAGATGAGTCCTACCACCACTGTGTCGTCAGTGAACTTCACAATGGAGTTAGTGGGGTATCTGGCCGTGCAGTCCGCGGTGTAGAAGGAATAAAGAAGAGGGCTAAGCACACATCCCTGGGGGGCCCCTATGTTCAGTGAAAGGGTATGAGAGTACACATCCCCTATTCTCACCGACTGTGGTCTCGCAGTCAAAAAGCTGTGAATCCACCTGCACAAGGATGTGCTGAATCCCAGATCCCGGAGCTTATCCGTAAGGATGTGGGGCACTATGGTGTTGAACGCTGAGCTGTAGTCTATAAACAGCATTCTCACATAGTTCCCACGTCCCTCAGTTGTTGTGTTCCATAAGATTTAATGCACCTTGAGAAAACACCTGCATTCTGTCTTTTGTTATCTGGTTTGTCCAGTGTAGTTTTGGTACCATAGACTGTGGTAAAGAAGTACTGCCTCATTTTCAGACTTGATAGTGTCATTTTGGCAGATGACTATGTAGTGAATGTTGGTTTTTGTGAAGCATTAGAATATTCCAGATGTTAGAAATAGTTAATATGTATGGTAACCAATATAATACAAGGGAAAAAAAACATTACAACATTAAAGATCTGAAGGTATCTTTATATTATCAGATATTATCAATATCCCACATAGCAAAATTGGTATGGCCCGGACCTGGCCCACACAATGTGCTTACACATGGCCCACATACTGCAAAGAATGACAGCCATTTGGTGGCCCAGATCTGGTTTGCCAGAGGTGGCCCACACATGGGCCAGCACAAGGCCAGTTGCAGACACACTGGTGGTCCTGTGCTGGCCCATGTGTGGATTACCTCTGGGAAAACTGATCAGGGCCACCAAAGGGCCGTCATTCTTTGCGGTATGTGGACCATGTGTAAGTTGTGTGCAGCCACGGACCAGTTGCAGACACACTGGTCCTGTGCTGGCCCAGGCAGTTTCAGCTCTGGTCCCCAGATGTCAGCCTGATGTGTACCTTAATCAAGCCATGTAATAACAACATGTGCCGGAACATAATAGTGCAAAAGTAACATGACGAAACTCTGTTCAGATAGTGAATGGACTGATTCTTATAGTGTTTTTCTGCTCTCCCAGATTAATCAAAGTGGTCTAGGCAACATGCTGCATTCACCCAATCACACACTTTTTCTAAACTGAGTGCTTCCTAACTACATCCATACATATTCACACTCTTGACAGTGGTAAACATGAGGAAAATCCAAAACCTCACTAGGTTTTGGATAAAGTGTACACACAAACCTGTCAAACCTGCATTTGAAACGTTGGCCACCATAGCAGTATAGTATTGCAACATGGCATTTGGGTCTTCTAACTAAAATAGGAAAATAGGAACATAAATAGTGCCATCATTGCCAGACCTGGCCCACATCTGGTTGACAGACATCCTGCCATGACACCGGTCAGTCAGAAGTGCCAGCTTGACGCCGGATCTGGGCCAGACCTGTTTTCTATGAGCCTGGGCCACATACAGCAAACCACAATCAGGCCAGATGTGGCATGCCATCACATAAACAGTGCCATCTATGCCAGGCCTGGCCCAAAACTGGATGACATACAGCTTACCAGGGCGATCGTGGCTCAAGAGTTGGGAGTTCGCCTTGTAATCGGAAGGTTGCTGGTTCGAGCCCCAGCTTGGACAGTCTCGGTCGTTGTGTCCTTGGGCAAGACGCTTCACCCGTTGCCTACTGGTGGTGGTCAGAGGGCCCGGTGGCGCCAGTGTCCGGCAGCCTCACCTCTGTCAGTGCGCCCCAGGGTGGCTGTGGCTACAATGTAGCTTGCCATCACCAGTGTGTGAATGGGTGGATGACTGGATATGTAAAGCGCTTTGGGGTCCTTAGGGACTAGTAAAGCGCTATATAAATACAGGCCATTTACCATTTTACAGCTTACCATGCCAGAAGTCAGCCAGCAGTGCCGGCTTGACACCAGATCCGGGCCAGACCAGTCTGCTATGTGGGATGACAAGTTCAGTTCTTGTTGCACCTTTTTTCCAGTGTGTAGACTTAATATAACATAACAACATCACAATACTACAGAACTACTATTTTCAGTATGAATAAGTTCATGGCAGAGAGAAATAACAGTGACTTTATATGACACTTAAAAAAAAGATTACAAATTAATACATATTTTGAATAAAATACATATTAAAATGTGAACATATCTCAAATGCTCAGTCAAAGATAGGTCTTGCATGTATTCATTTATTTAAATACTTCCATACACATATTAGATGTGAACTAAAGCCAAAAAGTAATGTTGTTAAGATTAAGAAAATGTCTGGACAGAGACCTCTGATGTTGGGGGCAATCGTGGCTCAAGAGTTGGGTGTTCGCCTTGTAATCGGAAGGTTTCCGGTTCGAGCAACAGTCTCGGTCGTTGTGTCCTTGGGCAAGACACTTCACCTGTTGCCTACTGGTGGTGGTCAGAGGGCCCGGTGGGGCCAGTGTCTGGCTGCTGGGTTTCCCACATTATCACAACGCTCTTTTGCTCCTTGTCAGTCACTACTATGTCTCTGACTTAAACTAAAGTCCCACAGGATCTTAGCCGTGTCATTCTCAACAACCTTTGGTGGTGTATCCTATTGAGACTTGTGGACTTGTAGTCCATATACAACACAAATCCTCCTGTACACTGTCCATACCATTTCTCGGTGTATACAGTTCCAGCTTCTTACATCCTGCAACTATGTGCAGGACAACACCTTTGCACCAACTGCCACTTAGGTCTATCAGGTGTGGTAGACTCATGTATAGGTCCTGTTCCTCATCAGTATCTGTTTTCAGGTGCCCAACACACTCATCTTGTGATGGTTCCTCTTGGATTATAGCTCTCACACTCTTTAATGATCATGCTCCCTCTTTCTGTTGCTTGTAGGGCCCCTACAAATGAAAATGCTTTCCCTCTCTGCAACCATTAAGCCACACTTATCCAGTTTGACTGACATTTTAATGTCCTCAATGTAGATTCCAGTGAGGTAAATGAGTGCCAGCTCACTCCTGGCATGCAGTTTGAAGTCATCCATGTACAGGATGTGGTAGATGATCATTCCACTCATGAATCAGCTTTCATAAATGTGCTTTGCAATGATCTGGCTTAGTGGGTTGAGTCCTGTTTAGAACACCAGTGGGGAACATGAATCACCTTTGTATATGCTGCACTTTATGGTGACTTGTGCAACAGTCTTAAAGTTGGCCACCAGTTATTTCATCTCTGGCATTATTTCCAATGCCCATCTCAGCTGCAATCATGTTTTGATTAATGTCCCTACTCATCTTTGTTGCCATGATCCCTGAGAGGAGCTTTAAATTTGTTTAGGGGCAGGTCATTGGCCGGCCATCAGCCTTGTTCTGTCCTGTTTTAGCCAGTCAAGATGAGTACCTATTTCCAGTCCGGTTTTTTGTGCTGTCAACTATCTATGGAGTGTTGTTAACTTCTTCAGGATGGATCATGGTAGGTCACGTTTCTCTCCAGCTCGTGATGTTGACTGTGCATGTGGTCGTGGGACACTTCTTCTCCCAGGTGTTCTTCCAGTATTGTTGAGTCTTAGCTCTGAGTGGGTCTGCCCTAGTATTATTGTCCCCTTGTAGCTTAGGGGAACACCCTGGATGGATCTTTGGAGAACAGGCCGTTTATTCTCTTGGGCTCAGCTTCACTGGTGTATCTCTTCAGCTTAGTAATCAGAGCTGAGAGGCCTTGTTTCGCAATTTCTACAGCCTCAGTTAAGTCTGTAATCATTCTTGATCTTTCTCCCCAAATGTTTCCAGGAGTGCTGTTTGTGGCACATTTGAGCTCATTGATTTCAGAGAAACAGTAAGTGGAGATGTTGAGTAGAACCTTGCTCACATCTACAGTAGTGACCTTGGTTTTACAGCTACTGTCTGTCCACAGTGTTCATCCTCAGCTCAATATACGTATCTGGTTGGGTATCATGTAGTTAGTTTCACTTCTGTGTAACACTGAAACACACACACACACACACACACACACACGCACACACACACACACACCACCAAAAATGAGCAAACAAACAAATAAATTAAAACAGTAAGTAAGTCAGTAACAGTAATAAGCAACCAGTGAGCTTTGTTGTACTGAACATCGCCTGTGTGCTTTGCACTTCCTGTTGGCGGACCAAAGGTTTTTCATATTTCATGTTTGCATCTCAGGGCCGAGCGAATCTGCTTCATAACTGGGAAGACGTGAGACTGAACCCAAATTTAGTTTTGAAAATTACACCAAAACACAAACAAAAAATTCTAGCCCAATTCTGCTTTCTCAGTGACTCTGGTGTCAGACATAAATATCCAAATGCACATTATAAGCCTTGTCTGCCTGCATAGTCTTCATGTTGATAAATCAAGGAAATGGCTCCTTTTTGCATGTTCATTAACAGGCACAACATGCACTCTTACAGATCCTCAACTATTCTTTGAATGGACTTTGACTGAAAGCTGGCCTTATTTAACAATGGCATTGTTATTCTCGGCCTGTAGCAGTTTGTCTAGCTGTCTGAGCGCTTATTTTTTACCCATTGAAGATGAAACAATGAAAACGCAGTTCTCAGAGATCTATTTGAATGTAGAGAACTGCAGCACAAAGCAGCTAGAGAGCATCTCATTGTTTGACGAGGCCAGCAGAAATCAGGCTTGCTTCTTTTTGGGTGGTGGGTGTTAAGGGAGTGGAGGAGGGGCTCTGAATCTATCACTAGGAGCAGATTTCATCAGAACAAAGAAAGGGAGGCTGCAGGAATTGTGAGGTGGGGCTGGATATTCTCAATCAATCAATCAATCAATCAATCAAGGCTTTATTCGCCACGTGCAGGTTGCCCTGCAGTGAAATAGGACCCCCCCCCCCGACCTTACACACACAACACAGACATCACATGGGGATACAGGTCGGAGATCGGTACCGTTACAGAAAAACACTGAAATATACACTACAATGGGAAAGTACAAGAGGAAAAAAGAGACCTCTACTCATGCTGGGCTCCTGGGAGGACAGCATGAGAACAGGAAACAAAAAAACTCCTCTGCACAAAAAGCACATAAATGTCCACAGCACAACATTATGGAACACGTGACAAGCCACAGGGTCGGGTGGGGGATGAGGAGTAATCCGAAGCAAACACAGCAGCCATCCTGCCTGGAGTCAAATACTGGCCACTGTGAACTTTCATGTGCTAAATTTTACTCACTTATTTAGGGAGCTTTACTACACTTAGTTTTACCGTAATCCCTCCAGAAAAGCAAGCACTTTGTTTCCTTTCAGTTCATCTAGACTCAAAAAAGGGGTTGGGAAATTAATGTGTGAAGCCATTTAGCATGCATCCATGAGTTGTCTGTATGAACCTACAAATACATGAGGCACATAGCCCAGGTCTGCACTCAGAGATAAGTTGGATGAATGTACACTGTCATTCACAGAGAGCCAATGTGCTTTTTCTGCTAAATGGGCTAGGGATACGCCACAAGATGAGGCTTGACTCTGAAATACACACAGGGATGATGGAAAACTATTTTTAATTTGCAGGTAAGATCTGGATAGCGTTGCTGTGTAACACGCGTAGAGTGTCACATTTGTGTACAGTTGCCACACAGCAAGAGAGTTCTGGGCTAGAGTTTTCTGATCAGCTGAGGCCTTTTTGTGTGGAGTTTGGATGGCAGGCGTAGGTTATCCACAGAGATACATACTGATTCCAGATATTATGGTTTACTGGTGGTGGAATGTAAGTATCTCTGAGTTTTCACAGTAATAGATATGTTGCCTATCTCAGGTGTTATCCTACCCTGCCCTCTATTTTAAGTAGGACAGGCTCCAGCCACACTGCAAGCCCAAGCTGTGTATAATTGTGAGAATTTTGTTCACTATTCCCATGAGATCATCAGACTTATAGAGTCTGAGAATCTGTTTGAGAATATAAACTTTGTGAATGTTACCATACAAAGCTCCTCGGCACAATGACACATTCGCTCAAATGTCTCTACAGTTATCTGACATGCTGTGGCCTAAACACTCAGTCGCTGTCTTTACAGTGTACCTGCCTCTGTTGGACCCTTTCTGTAGCCTCTGGTCACAACCTAGAGCCAAACTCCTCAGTTACATTAGAACAGGGGTGTCAAATTTATCCGGCCCGTGAGACAATTTCTTGTGTCGGTATGTAGGAACTGAATCTTCAGCCCTGCTGAGAATCCATGCAGGGTGGGAACTTTATTTTGATGGACAAACTGGGCGGCCAATCACATGCAAAGACAGACTGGGATCATACGTTTATGTGAAAGGAGGAAAAGGCTCAGATGTTCTGTAGACAGCAAGCATAGTGATACAAGCCAGTTACAAAGGAAGAGGGGGAGTTGGATTTAAATGCTAGTGCATTGGGGAAAAGTGAAGAAATGAGTGAAAACGTAACATGAGCAGCATCTGACTGCATTTCAGTGATACTGAAGACCGAAAAGCTGAGTGTAGAATTTACAAAATTAGGAGCTGACTAAAGTGATACCATTTTTATTTTCAGTCTTTTTCCATTGTTGAGGACAAAAGGTTTCAAACTTGTCCAGGCCCTAAACCTCATGTGTGTTCTCCCCATGTAGTAGTAAATGCATAAAAATAAGGCTTTTATGAAAACGCTGAATAAAAAACTGCTTCCTTGAAAAAGAAAATGTACCATTAAGTATGAAATATTTCATAAAATAAAGTATATACAAAGGCAGAGATGTAGCACAGAGCCATGGCTCAGCGTCTGAGTGTCTAAATGAGTCTCACAGGCCTGAATATGCGCTTGAAGTCATATAAAATTCTTGACTCGTTTGATCTGCTGCTCAAAACAAACAAGCACGAGCAGAAATTGTGGACTTTTAACTGTATTTTCATAAGTTTTACAGCTTTCGCTCCTGATAAAAACCTCCCTTATGGCCATTCATACTGCACAGACTCATTAAACAAAACAATACAATGACAGAAAAGTTTCTGTTTTTCGCTTTCTACTTTAGAAATGTCAGTTTTTTCTACAGTTTAAGGACAGTCTGGGAAATGAGCTGCCAGAACTTTTTCTGTAATTTTACACATTTATTTCTTCAAATTTAAGTCCAAAGAGTCGTGCTGACACATTTCTTTATTTGTCACAGCAGCTTTTTCTTCACCGTGTTCAAAAACAGTTAAATATGTGACTTCTTCACACTGACAGAAAAGAGTTTCACTGGTCCGGCTCCTTTAAGATCAAAGTGATGAGTTGTAAAATGACCCCTGCTTTAGAGTGTGAATTCTTGAAACATGCAACTACTGGATCAGTTGTTGTTGTTAGTGCAGTGGTTTGGCTTAACATACAGCATTATCAGAAATTTGGCCATCACATATTGTCACGGCGAGTGGGATGAGCCATGTGGAGAAAATAAAGGAGGATCCAATTGCAGGCACTCGTGGAGGTGCGAAGGAGGTTTACTGTAAAAATAAAACACAAGCTGAAAACGGCAAACGGAACTGAAGATAATCTAAACTGGGAACAACTAAACTACTAAACAAGAACAAGAACAAGAACAAGAACAAGAACAAGAACAAGAACAAGAACAAGAACAAGAAGGAGGGTGAACTGAGGCATATGACGGTACACAGCGGGGAGAACACATGGAATGAAACACGGTAGATTTACAGACACGACTTAAATACACACAGGAGAACACAGGGAGATTACAAACAGGTGGGGAACACAGCTGGGAGTAATAGACAAGACGAGACAGGGGAAGCAAAACAGAATACACTGACATCAGATGTGACCCTTCAAAGTAAAACAGGAAACAAGAGACAATTCACAAGACACAGACTAGACACTGAACTAAGCCTACATTAAACATGAGACACAAAACCTAAGAACTAAGCTCTCACCAACAATAATTGAAACATAGATTTATAATAATAATCGACAAAACACCAGAGAATCAGAAAATAATCCATAATACAAAAATAAACCAAAACATAAGAAACTCAAAATGCTGGGTCAAAAAGACCCAGAACTGTGACACATATACGCTACTTTTCATTTTCTACTTGGCTGCTGGTCCTGGCCTATACCAGCAAATGCAACCCATAGACAGACAGGGAGGGGGCTGTTCATTAATACAGTAAGATGGGTTCTCTGTTTCTGTTTGTTGTGCAGGCTTTGAAAGCCGCTAAGCCACACCCTCCTGGGTTCTGCAGAACAGTGGCAAAATTGCAGAGCTCTAACAATTGATTAGCAAACGCTGGATATTTGGCGTTGAGGTAACAAGACAAACTTATAGACTGATTATAATGATGAGATTATACCAAATGAAGTTAAGGAAATGAATGCAAAGAAAGAATATTGATTGATTTTTACAAATGCAACTTTTATAAAGAATGTCAGACAATTGTGCAGAAATAGTTTTTGTCATCAAGCAATTTTCTATAGCAGAGGTATTAAGTCCCTTTAGTTATGTATTTTTACCATCAATTAAGATAGATGACAGCTCTGACCCAGTGCTCTTTGTACACTCATGAATGTGAAATCCCTAACAGAGAATCTACAGGGTGGGCCATTTATATGGATACACCGTAATAACATGGGAATGGTTGGTGATACTAAAGTCCTGTTTGTGGCACATTAGTATATGTGAGGGGGCAAACTCCTCAAGATGGGTGGTGACCATGGTGGCCATTTAGAAGTCGGCCATCTTGGATACAACTTTTGTTTTTTCAATAGGAAGAGGGCCATGTGACACATCAAACTTATTGGTAATGTCACAAGAACAACAATGGTGTGCTTGGTTTCAACGTAACTTTATTCTGTCATGAGTTATTTACAAGTTTCTCACCACTCATAAAATGTGTTCAATGTGCTGCCCATTGTGTTGGATTGTCAATGCAACCCTCTTCTCCCACTCTTCACACACTGATAGCAACACCACAGGAGAAATGCCAGCACAGGCATCCAGTATCCGTAGTTTCAGGTGCTGCACATCTCGTATCTTCACACCATAGACAGTTGCCTTCAGATGACCCCAAAGGTTAAAGTCTAAGGGGGTCAGATCGGGAGACCTTGGGGGCCATTCAACTGGCCCACGACGACCAATCCACTTTCCAGAAACTGTTCATCTAGGAATGCTCGGACCTGGCACCCATAATGTGGTGGTGCACCATGTTGCTGGAAAAACTCAGGGAACATGCCAGCTTCAGTGCATAAAGAGGGAAACACATCATCATGTAGCAATTTCAAATATCCAGTGGCCTTGAGGTTTCCATTGATGAAGAATGGACCCACTATCGTTGTACCCCATATACCACACCAAACCATCACTTTTGTTGTTCCAACAGTCTTGGAGGGATCCATCCAATGTGGGTTAGTGTCAGACCAATAGCGGTGGTTTTGTTTGTTATCTTCACCATTCACATAAAAGTTTGCCTCATCACTGAACAAAATCTTCTGCGTGAACTGAGGGTCCTGTTCCAATTTTTGTTTTGCCCATTCTGCAAATTCTGTGCGCCGATCTGGGTCATCCTCGTTGAGATGCTGCAGTAGCTGGAGTTTGTAAGGGTGCCATTTGTGAGTAGCTAATATCCGCCGAAGGGATGTTCGACTAATGCCACTCTCCAGTGCTACGCTGTGGGCTCTTGGTGAATGAAGCTAGGACAGCCACTGATGTTTCTTCATTGGTGACAGTTTTCTTGCGTCCACATTTTGGCAAATCCAACACTGAACCAGTTTCACGAAACTTAGCAAGCAGTTTGCTAACTGTAGCATGGGAGATGGGTGGTCTCGTAGGGTGTCTTGCATTGAAATCTGCTGCAATGACCCGGTTACTGCGTTCACCAGATATCAACACAATTTCGATCCGCTCCTCACGTGTTAACCTCTTCGACATGTCAATGGCTGTGAACAAAGAGAAACTTGTAAATAACTCATGAAAGAATAAAGTTATGTTGAAACCAAGCACACCATTGTTTTTCTTGTGACATTACCAATAAGTTTGATGTGTCACATGGCCCTCTTCCTATTGAAAAAACAAAAGTTGTATCCAAGATGGCCGACTTCTAAATGGCCACCATGGTCACCACCCATCTCGAGGAGTTTGCCACCTCACATATACTAATGTGCCACAAACAGGACTTTAATATCACCAACCATTCCCATGTTATTACGGTGTATCCATATAAATGGCCCACCCTGTACATTGCTTTTTGGCACAAGCTAAAGCCACCTGCTGTGTTGCAAAGATCCTGTCATTTGATACATATGATACAATCAAGTCCAAATGCATAAGTTGAAAGAACGCTGCTCTGTGCTGTGTATTAAATAGTGGTCATAACAGCTGTTTCCAAACTGTTACAGTTACTGACTCTTAAAAATAAGCAGACTGTGGGAGCGTTTTTCCTTTTCTTTTTTCTCGTCTTTTTTACGAGTTCACATGTGAACTCTTAAAATCGGGTCGTGGACTTTCCTTCATATTCCCTTTTTTTTTTTTTACAAGCTCTAAACTTCACTCTGATATTCAGATGTTTTATTGTTTTAAGCCATTTTAATTTCCTGTTCTTATTAAAAATCTTTACATTTTTATCTGTACTGTGCATTTAAATTTAAAACAATTAAAATCACAATGTCATGGTGAGCCAAAGTAAAGACAGGTGAAAAAAACTGTAAGGAAGAAGAATTTTTACAAAGCAGCAAACTAGTGAGAAAAAATGAGCACAGCAGAGGAAAGTTTCAATGTTAAAGCGGTGGTGACTGGATGTCAGGCACCATTTCGGCAAGCTTCTAGTCCATTGACCAGGAAGGCCCTTTTTAATTATTGTCCTTGGGGCAATCCCTGCTGTGCAAGACTTATTGGAGCAATCTGCCCCTCACAGCACCTTCATTATGATGTATGGACTCCAATAAATGTGAATGAGATGTGTGATAGCAGCTGATGAGATGTAAGTTTGCTTTTATTTAAGGAGTCCATCTGAGTAACAGTTTTTAGATGTATAAAACTGTGTAAAAAGGTGTATACGAAGATTGTGTGTTTGGAAGATGTAACACATGTAGCTGATGCCATTTCAAGAAGGTGAGATCATTTTTGAAAAAATGAGCATGAGGTGGTTCAGGCATCTCTATAGTCTGTCTAATAGACTCCAGTTTGTACATGTAAATGGAGAGTCCTCTTCACACACTGAGGCTAATTATGGAGTTCCACAGGGTTCAGTGCTAGGACCAATTCTGTTTACATTGTACATGCTTCCCTTAGGCAGCATCATTAGAAGACATAGCATACATTTACACTGCTATGCAGATGACACCCAGCTCTATCTGTCCATGAAGCCAGATAACACACACCAATGAGTTAAACTGCAGGAATGTCTTAAAGACATAAAGACCTGGATGGTCGCTAACTTTCTGCTTCTTAATTCAGATCAAACTGAGGTTATTGTACTCGGCCCTGAAAAGCTTAGAAATAGAATAGAATAGAATAGAATAGCTCTTTATTTTCATTGTTACAAAAGCAATGAAAGGCAGTTTGGCATGTCTCCATGTTTGTGAAGTACACAATAGCATAAGTATTTACACAATAATACAGACAAATTTACATTTACACAAGAAAGATATGTAAAAGTGATACTTACACCCATGCATGCATATATGTATATGCATGCATGGGTGTAAGTATCACATATATATACACACACATATACATATATATACATATAATAAATATGGTATCTAACCAGATTCTTACTCTGGATGGCATTACCTTGGCCTCCAGTAACGCTGTGAGAAACCTTGGAGTCATTTTTGACCAGGACATGTCCTTCAACGCACATATTAAACAAATATGTAAGACTGCTTTCTTCCATTTGTGCAACATCTCTAAAGTTAGAAATATCCTGTCTCAGAGTGATGCTGAAAAACTAGTTCATGCATTTATTACTTCCAGGCTGGACGACTGTAATTCATTACTATCAGGATGTCCAAAAAAACTCACTGAAAAGCCTTCAACTGATCCAAAATGCTGCAGCAAGAGTCCTGACAGGGACTAGAAAGAGAGAGCAGATTTCTCCTGTTTTGGCTTCCCTTCATTGGCTTCCTGTTAAATCCAGAATTCAAAATCCTGCTCCTCACATACAAGGTCTTAAATAATCAGGCCCCATCTTATCTTAATGACCTTGTAGTACCATATCACCCTATTAGAGCACTTCGCTCTCGCTCTGCAGGCCTACTTGTTGTTCCTAGAGTATTTAAAAGTAGAATGGGAGGCAGAGCCTTCAGTTTTCAGGCCCCTCTTCTCTGCTGTGGTTTTTGAGTTTTGTAGAGTTTCTACTGCCTTTTCTTTTGTATTGTTCTTGTTTAAGTTTGGTTCTTGTTATTTTTAAGTCTTTTATTATTTAGCTCCATTTGTTATTATTCCTCCCCTGTGTTGTATTACTGTTCCATTATTGGAGTCTTGTGTTTTAAGTTTTAGTTTGGACCAGTTCATACTGTATTCGTAGTAAGTTCTTGCTTTATTAGTCATAGAAATTACCATTTGTTTCTCTATCAATTAGTTTAGTTCTTTCTTGTTTAGTACCTGTCAGCATTCTATCCCGTCTTCTATTCTATTGTATTCTTGTTTCAGTTATTTTATTGAAGTTTGCTTTTACTTAGTCGTTTCTCTCTTGTCTGTTGTGTTTAGTTTTACTTCCTCCTTCTGTGTCATTGATTAGATTCACCTCTACCTTGCCTTTGTCTTTGTTCTTTGTCTGAGTATCTCTTATCATCCCCTGTCTATTCCTGCCCCTGTGTTTAGTGGATTTAGTTTTGACTTTTGTTTTGGGGGTCCCAAATCACAACGCGTGAAATATATGTGGAAAAAAAACAAACTCATATGATTCTGGAGAGTTTTATAAACACAACTTCCTTTCTTTGTCTGAACAACTTCATGGGCTCCTAAAATGTGGGATAAAATAATAGGGATTCAGGTTTAAAATATAATAAATTATTTGTACAACACTGAACATCTTTCCTTTGTGTCTCATGACTTGAATGAGCCTGTGCTATTTTCTTGCTGTACCTTGATGCTTGTGAGTTCTTTTATTCAGGCACATAGAAAAAACCAACAGTGACTGAAAAGTATTGATTTTTCCTGCACTGCCCTGTGCCGTTCGTAGATTAAGAAATGCCAATACAAGTATTCCACTCCGACTCTCTGGTTCATGTCAAGTTCACTTGTCATTTTCGATAATTCTGACAAGCTCAAGATGCTTAACCATGATGTAGTTAGCAATGCTGGGTGGCCCTGAGGGTTTCTGATTGAATTAGCTGTCTGTGTTCTGCCATTTGGTACTAGTCTGAAGAATCCCCAACACTGAGATGGGAGAGACACCCCTTGAACCAAAATGTACTAATTTATAGTACTCACTGAGATGCAGTAACCAGTGTTTTCACTGCCCAGTAGTTGGGCAGTGGCTCAGTTTAAAAATCAACTGAGCCAAAGCTAACCAAACAAATGACATGGTTATCCACAGCATATCCCTGCAGAAAAAACCCACGGTAGCATTGATGATGGTTCTTTTCCATTGAGATGTCTTTATGTTAAGTTATGGTAATTTGTATGCACAATAACTAGACCCCCAAACAAAGGAAGGTGCATGGAAAACTTTCATCATATCATTTACACCAAATGTCTGTCAAAAACAAATGTACAACAGATTTTTATGAATCTGGGAATAGTACTTTCCAGATTTGTGTATACTCCTCCTTTAAGACTTTTGAGATCTGTTTTATTTGAAGATATTTGCTGGTAAGTTGTCTTCTGGAGTTACTTTTTTGCAAATTGTTGGTTATTACGTTCTCGTGTTTGTACATAAAGGAATGTGATTGCCAGTATATGTATGCATTCATATCTGAGATAGCTATCAGTAGAAAGAGAAAGAGGAGGGAGAGATTAAGCGACTTTGTGTGCTAATCCCTGTGAAATCATTGCCCCAGGGGTATAAGGTGGGGAGATAGGAGAGTGCTCCACTGATCAGAGAGGCTGTGGCTCACTGTGTGAAGCTGTCTGTATCCTCAGTAATCTCTCCCCAAGCCACAGAGAAGACTGCTTGAATGATAGGCAGCTTCCCTGTCTGCAAAACCAGACTTCTGCCTCTAAAACTGTTCATTACAGCCAGGACTGTGAAGACTACAGCGGAGTTAGGGAGGTGAGGGCTGAGGTGACGCATTAAGGAGAAATTTGATTTGGCTGTGAAATAACCAGGGATAACAAAAATATGGTTTTGTTGGTTTCGTACAACGGATTGGAGATACTATGACCATGCATACATGAGGCAAATAATGTTGATTGTAGTCTGCATGTCTGTGGGTCTAAAAGGGCAAATTTAAAACCAGTATTGATGAAATCATTATTAGACTTCTTGGTTAGAAAATCTCCAGGTGAGCTGGAGTATTCCTGGTCAGCAGTGGTGAGTACCTGCCAACAGCAGTCAGAGAAGGCCTGAAACAGGTAACCTGGTCTTGGATGTTGAGGTAACTGTTGGAATAAATTTCATTCACATCAAAAACTGGTCATTTGTTAAATTCTCCAATGCCAGGGTATTCATAAAAGGTAGCAAGCTGCAATTTGAAATTCAACTTGTTGTTTGACAGCTTTAGCCACTAAAAGTATTTTAATGTTCTATTTTGTAAGATTTGTAAGAACAAAATGTCAAAAAAGAATAATAGTAAATTTTTAACCATACTATAAAAAAATAGCAACCTTGGCATGTTATTACCTTTTTATTTTTAGGTACAAGTATTTAAGTTAGATTTGGTTAGCTTAACTTAATTTAACTTAGGTTAGCACGCAGCCAGGCCGTGACCTCAGATAATTTATAACTTAACATTAAGATGCAACAGAAACAATTCTGCAAAGCTGTATTTTTAAAAGTAGAAACAGGACTATTGTGTTAGCAATGCCACATGTCCACTTTATTTATTGTTATTTGATTAGCTATTCACAAGCTACGTTGTCCAAGCTCGAGTCCTCTACCAGAGGCCTGGGAGCTTGAGGGTCCTGCAGTATCTTAGCTGTTCCCAGGACTGCGCTCTTCTGGACAGAGATCTCCGATGTTGTTCCCGGTATCTGCTGGAGCCACTCGCCTAGCTTGGGAGTCACCGCACCTAGTGCTCCGATTACCACGGGGACCACCGTCACCTTCACCCTCCACATTTTCTCGCGCTCTTCTCTGAGCCCTTGGTATTTCTCGAGCTTCTCGTGTTCCTTCTTTCTGATGTTGCTGTCGTTGGGAACCGCTTCATCTATCACTACGGCCTCTAGTGTTGTCCGCCACATCCCCATTGACTTCCTGATGAAGGCTCTTAGGGTCCTGGTGCTCTTGCATAGATCTAGGAATTCCAGGATCCAGGTGTGGGACGTTTAGTCATAGGCCTTCTTGTAATCAATCCAGGCAGTGCACAGGTTGGTCAGTCTGGTCTTGCAGTCTCGGCTGACTGCTCGGTCTGCCAGTAGCTGGTGTTTTGTGCCTCTGGTATTCTTGCCCATCCCTTTCTGTGCCCCGCCCATGTATTGACCCCTGTGCCTGTTCATCTTAGCCGCTATGATGCCTGACAGGAGCTTCCACGTGGTACTGAGGCAGGTTATTGGTCGGTAGTTGGATGAGGACCGGTTCCTTCTGGGGGTCCTTGGTTAGCTATTCTGGGTGTCTCTTGTCAACTAGCGGCTGGTTCATGTGTGCTACCAGGAACTTGTGGAGTGCAGTCAGCTTCTTTAGCCAGTAGGCATGAACCATGTCAGGGCCTGTCCAACTGGACAGCACCAGGGGACCCTTTCTTGAATATCTGCCACTGTGATGTTTACTGGACCCTGTTCAGGGAGGTTGCTGTGGTCTGCTCCTAGATCCACTAGCCACTGAGCATTGCCGTTTTGGGTTGCATCCTTCTCCCATATGCTCTTCCAGTATTGCTCTGTCTCCAGCCTTGGTGGTGCTGTTCTCATATTGTTTCCCCTGCCACTGAGAGTACACCTTGGCTGGTTCTGTGGAGAACAGCTTATTCTCCTGCCTTCAATCCCTCTGGTGTACCTCTTCAAGCGGCACGCCAAGACTGTGAGTCTCGCCTGGCAGTTTCAGGTATGGAAAGCTTGCTGTATTTCTTAGGCACCTTCTTCATTGCACCTTTCTGCAGCTCCAATAGTTGGCTAGTAGCCAAGCATCTCCCTGATCACTGCTGCCGTTGTGTAGATCAGCTTGTTCATCTTGGTAATGGTGACGGTGGGTATCGTCCATATGTAACACTAATGAAGCTCTATTGAATTAATACATGTCAGGTATTAAGCAGAATATTGGGCTATTGTTAATCAGAAGATTTAAAAACGGCCACTGGAGCTGATTGTCAGTAATTAATAAATACACATAACACAAAATGCTTTTGCATGTACCATGTATTTCAACAAAACCAAAGGAAACTAACAAAGAAAAGGGAAAACTTCAATAATCATTCCTGCTGCAGCGGTGCAATTAATCAAAAAACCCAATTGGGGTGTATAAAGACAATTAAATAATCCTGTAGCTTATATCAAGCAATATAGATTCTCAAATCAACAAAAATGTTCCCCTATAAATAACACACATCAACATCAAAAGCACAGGTCCACACAGAAGAGGGAAAAGTCCATGAATTTTATCTGAGTGTCCATGAGAGATATCCAAGCGCTATTGTCCATAAACGGGGGAATGGTGTGTATGAATGTGGAAATCAGTGTAATTGAAAAATGGTTTCAGAGAAGAGCACAGAGCATCGTCTTTGATAACTTCCTACCAGACCAGTGGAAGTGGAAGCTTCAATGCAGAACGACTTCTGCTCCTTGCCGTTCATTGGCTGGCCATCCTTTTTTTATACCCAAAAAGGGTCACCTGGCCTGCATTAAATAAACATGGCCAATAAGAAATCACAAGAATATGAAAATATCAGCCAGTTGAGCTAAATACATTAAGTTATTCTTGTTCCTGTGTACACAATTTATAGATAGATAAATAATTAAATAAACAGTATATTTAAAGTATATTTTATCAATAAGAATTTAACAAAAAATAGTTCAACTGCTATATACAGATTGTATAGCTTCAAAACATTTGTTATCCAACAAATAGACAACAATCCTTCAAATTGTTTGGACCGGCAGCAGCCAATTAGCATCAGCTGCTAGCATCACAAACAGTCAATTAAAAGTTCAAACTCACCAGTGTATGACAACACTATATGGCTCTTGCTCACAGTAGTCGGTGTCTAAGACACATAAGGTTATAGTTGGTGTTTAAAAAAAGATGCATTAAAAAACGGAAAAATCCATCCATCCATCCATCTTCATCCGCTTTGTCCGGGGCCGGGTCGTGGGGGCAGCAGCCTAAGCAAAGAGGCCCAGACCTCCCTCTCCCCAGCCACCTCCTCCAGCTTATCCGGGGGAATACCAAGGCGTTCCCAGGCCAGCCGAGAGATATAATCTCTCCAGCGTGTCCTGGGTCTGCCCCGGGGCCTCCTCCCAGTGGGACATGCCTGGAACACCTCACCCAGGAGGCGCCCAGGGGGCATCCTTGTCAGATGCCCGAACCACCTCAGCTGGCTCCTTTCGATGTGGAGCAGCAGCTGCTCTACTCTGAGCTCCTCCCGGATGGCCGAACTTCTCACCCTATCTCTAAGGGAGAGGCCAGCCACCCTTCGGAGGAAGCTCATTTCTGCCGTTTGTATCCGCGATCTCGTTCTTTCGGTCACTACCCACAGCTCGTGGCCATAGGTGAGGGTAGGGACGTAGATCGACCGGTAAATTGAGAGCTTCGCTTTTACACTCAGCTCCCTCTTCACCACGACGGACCGGTGCAGCGTCCTGCATTACTGCAGCTGCAGCCCCAATCCGTCTGTCGATCTCCGGCTCCCTTCTCCCATCACTCGCGAACAAGACCCCGAGATATTTGAACTCCTCCACTTGGGGCAGGAACTCATCCCCGACCCGGAGTGGGCACTCCACCCTTTTACGGCTGAGAACCATGGCCTCAGATTTGGAGGTGCTGATCCTCATTCCCGCTGCTTCACACTCGGCTGCGAACTGTTCCAGTGCGAGCTGGAGGCCCTCACCCGATGAAGCCAACAGAACCACATCATCTGGAAAAATCAGAGATGAGATTCTGAGGCCACCAAAGCGAAAGCCCTCCGCCACTTGGCTGCGCCTAGAAATCCTGTCCATAAAAATTATGAACAGAACCGGAGACAAAGGGCAGCCCTGGCGGAGCCCATCACCCACCGGGAACGAGTCCGACTTATTGCCGGCAATGCGAACCAAGCTCTTGCAACGGTTGTATAGGGATCGAATGGCCCGTAGCAATGGGCCAGACACCCCATATTCCCGCAACACCTCCCACAGGACACCCCGAGGGACACGGTCGAATGCCTTCTCCAAGTCCACAAAACACATGTAGACTGGTTGGGCAAACTCCCATGCACCCTCAAGTATCCTGGAGAGGATAAAGAGCTGGTCCAGTGTTCCGCGACCAGGACGAAAACCGCATTGTTCCTCCTGTATCCGAGGTTCGACTAACGGACGAACTCTCCTTTCCAGCACCCTGGCATAGACTTTCCCAGGGAGGCTGAGGAGTGTGATCCCCCTGTAGTTGGAACACACCCTCCGGTCCCCCTTCTTAAAGATGGGAACGACCATCCCGGTCTGCCAGTCCACAGGTACTGCCCCTGATCTCCACGCAACATTGCAGAGGCGTGTCAACCAGGACAGCCCTACAACGTCCAGAGCCTTCAGGAACTCGGGGCAGACCTCATCAACACCAGGGGCTCTGCCACCAAGGAGTTGTTTAACTGCCTCAGTGACCTCGCCCCCGGAAATTGGCGGGTCATTCCCCTCATCCCCAGACTCTGCTTCCTCCTCGGAAGACGTGTCAGTGGGATTAAGGAGGTCCTCGAAGTATTCCTTCCACCGCCTGACAATTTTCTCAGTCGACGTCAGCAGCGCTCCGCCAGCACTATACACAGTGCAGGTAGAGCACCGCTTTCCCCTCCTGAGACGTCTGACGGTTTGCCAGAATCTCTTCGAGGCAGTCCGAAAGTCTTTTTCCATGGCCTCTCCGAACTCCTCCCACACCCGAGTTTTTGCTTCAGCCACTGCCCGAGCCGCATTCCGCTTGGCCTGTCGATACCTGTCGGCTGCCTCCGGAGTCCCACAGGCTAGCCAAGCCCGATAGGACTCCTTCTTCAGCCTGGTGGCTCCCTTCACCTCTGGTGTCCACCATTTGGTTCGGGGATTACCACCACGGCAGGCACCAACCACCTTTCGGCCGCAGCCCAATGCAGCAGCTTCGGCAATGGAGACGCTGAACATGGTCCATTCGGACTCAATGTCCCCAGTCTCCCTCGGAATGCTGTTGAAGCTCTGCCAGAGGTGTGCGTTGAAGATCTCGCGGACTGGGGCCTCTGCTAGACGTTCCCAGCACACCCTCACTACGCGTTTAGGTGCACCAGGTCTGTCCAGCGTCCTCCCCCGCCACCTGATCCAACTCACCACCAGGTGGTGATCAGTTGACAGCTCAGCCCCTCTCTTTACCCGAGTGTCCAGAACATATGGTCGCAGGTCTGCTGATACGATTACAAAATCGATCATCGACCTACGGCCTAGAGCGTCCTGGTGCCACGTGCACTTATGGACACTCTTATGTTCGAACAGGGTGTTCGTTATGGCCAAACTGTGATTAACACAGAAGTCCAATAACAAAGCACCGCTCGGGTTCAGATCAGAGAGGCCGTTCCTCCCAATCACGCCCCTCCAGGTCTCGCTGTCGTTACCCACGTGAGCATTGAAGTCTCCCAGCAGGACAACAGAGTCTCCAGGTGGAGCACCCTCCAGCACCCCCCCCCAGGGACTCTAAGAAGGCTGGGTACTCTGAACTGCCACTCGGCGCATAAGCGCAGATGACAGTCAGGACCCGTTCCCCGACCCTAAGGCGCAGGGAACAAACCCTCTCGTCCACCAGGAAAAACCCCAACGTACCGGCAGCAAGCCGAGGGGATATTAGGATACCCACCCCAGCCCGCCGCCTCTCACCAGGGGCAACTCCAGACTGAGACAGAGTCCAGCCCCTCTCCAGGAGACTGGTTCCAGAGCCCAAGCCATGCGTAGAGGTGAGCCCGACTATATCTAGCCGGTACCTCTCAACCTCACGCACTAACTCAGGCTCCTTCCCCACCAGAGAGGTGACATTCCATGTCCCTATTGCCAGTCTTGGCAGCCGGGGGTCAGTCCGCCAGGGCCTCCACTCCTGGCCGCCACCCGGCACACAATGCACCCGACCCCTATGGCGCCTCCTGCGGGTGGTGGGCCTGCGGGAGGATGGGCCCATGTCTCCTCTTCGGGCCTGTGCCCGGCCGGGCCCCATGGACTAAGGCCCGGCCACCAGACGCTCGCCCTCGGGCACCCTCCCCGGGCCTGGCTCCAGGGCGGGGCCCCGGTAACCCTATCCCGGGCAGGGTAAACTGTTCCCTCGGTGTCCTTTTCATAAGGGTCTAAAAAACGGAAAAAGCAAGTGTTAATTGATTTTTACCCACTATTCAGTGAATCTTGAGTGTTCTTTCTATCACTATCCTGGTTGTAACAAACTGGCTCAAAGAATGAGACAAAGAGAGAGAGTCAAAGTGTCTATTAAAATAATAAAATCTAATGATTTATTTACTGGCCATTAAAAAGAATTCAGGTCTATTGACATTTCCATGTGTATGCACACAGCAAATAAATTTTTTTACAACTTTAAGTAACCTGCAGTAACATAATATACAGTGTTGGGAAGGTTACTTTTAAATGTATTCCATTACAGAATACAGAATACATGCCCCAAAATGTATTCTGTAATGTATTCCGTTACGTTACTCAATGAGAGTAACGTATTCTGAATACTTTGGATTACTTAATATATTATCATGCTTTTTACAACTACGTGAATGTACCATTGCTGTGATTTATTACTGTTACTGAAGGTCCGCGGCTCCGAACCGTAGTAAAGGGACCTCTGGCTAATACGTCGGTTCTGTGTCGGGCTCGTAGCCGAAAACTAGCTTTACTTTGTTGTCTGGGTCAACTTTGCTAGTGAGAGACAGAGAGAGGCGTTGAAAGGCTGCTCCAACAGAACTTATTGTTTCGGAGGAAAACACGAACACGGTGTACAGTCGAGTCTTAATAGCTTACTTACAGCTGGACTCGTCAGGCTCTCTGTTTGGCTGCAGTGGTTATTATTATATTTACATGCTTCCAGCTCCCGTTTCTGCTCGATGACAGCTCGTACTTTTCCACTCGCCTTTTTCTCCCACCTCGCGCTCACAGACCCATAACGTGTATGGCAGTCCATTCTCCCTGCAGCAGGGACTACACTTCCCATGAGGCTACATTCTTTAGAGCCTTTTCAAGCTTATTCTCTTGCTGGTCGTGCGATCGAACATTGCAGCCGACCACACAGCAAATACGAACCATGGCTGTTGTGTGTGCCTTCGCTCCTTTTTCGCTTGCGCTTTGTTTAGACCCTCAAAATGGCGGCTCGGGCCAAAATCCTTTCCACGCCCACCCCCGTGACATCACGCTCCAAAGCCCTATACCTGTAGCATTCTGCCTATTAGCTTAGCACAACAACAAAAAGGCGCTCTCTCACCCAGGAAACACGCAGAGAGAGAGCGTCACCCTGTAACCATGGCAACCGTAACCGTGCCACCTGGAACAACAGAACGTAGCTGTCAAACAAAACCCAAACAGTCCTGACCCGCCACAAAATGAAACAGGAAATAACCGCCGTGTAATCCATTTATTTCAACAAAGTAACTGTATTCTGAATACCACCTTTTTAAACGGTAACTGTAACGGAATACAGTTACTCATATTTTGTATTTTAAATACGTAACGGCAGTACATGTATTCCGTTACTCCCCAACACTTTATATATATAATATATATACTGGAAACAAAACTTTTTTCTGTGAATATCTTGGAATCCCCTTGGCAGAGCTGAAAACACAATATCAGGGCTATGGGTTTTATGGACAAATTAGTACATTTATTGATTTTTTTTCTGAAATGAGAGCTTCTTCTTTTTGAACATCTTTTAAATGTTTTTAAATCACATGCAAAGGTGATCAATGCCAAGAGAATGAATAGAGTTTATTTCTATACTATAGCACTATGTCCCTTTATTTTACAAAAATAACTTTATAAAACTGTTAAAGAACCAATTGTTGACCGTAATAGATCAATTTCCGCAGAAAGGTTTGGTTCTATCACAGTTTGAAACGTTGCTGTCATGATAGCTAAAACCACAGCTATCATGAGACATGAGCCAAGTAAATATGGACCTGTCAAAACAACATCTAAAACCTTTTCTTATAGGACAGTGGATGTAGTAAATGAAAAATTAATAGTGTTTTGCTCGCCATTAAAATACACAAAAGTAAACTAAAAACAGATTAAAACATTAACAATTTTGTAAGAAAGCCTTTGCTGTAGGGCTAAATGAGAAAATTGTCTTAGATGGATTCGATTGCATTGTGACACAGAAAATACGCTCATACACATGCATATGGTGACAAGCAGATACACACATGCCCTCACAAATTGGAAATGAAAATGATCCATCAGCCAGGGTTTGGGAGACAGAAAAGTAAACAATTTAGGCAGTCACATTAAGACACTTAGAAGTGTAATTACTGCTCCTCCATCGACCCAGATTTCCAGCAGGGGACCCATTGCTGAATGTACTTAGGTTGTTAGGAGTAAATGAGCTCTCTTTATTGCAGTCTCGTTTCTAATGGGTCTCTCTTCTGCACCTCTGGCCAGCGGTACACATCTTTAACCACGCACAATCAGCCCTCACAGTCATTGTTTATAACCTATTGTCTTGTACAGAGCAAACAGTAATGTGCATTTAACTTGAAATACCCTGTCAGGGGAGCCTTGTGCTTACTTTAAGTCCAGTGTGAAGGTTGAACTGTGTTTGGTTGACAAATATTGTGGAGAATGCCATAAAATATTGCAAGAAGTAATTTTTCCCAGAGGAGAGATCCTATTGGTAGTGCTATTTCCTGAGTCTCTTAGTGCTACCAACAGCTTAAGAAATTGTTCAGGAAAACACTGAAGCATTTTTTAGACGACATTTGATCATCAAAGTAATGACGTACTATCTACAAAGTAATCAGTCTTTCAGTCTCCAGTTGATCTTTCTGAGTTAAGTTCAATAACTTCCTCTAAATCATCACCATCTCTATTAAACCCCATCCCTGGAAGACTACTCAAAAAAAGTCCTGCCATTAATTAATGTTTCGATATTAAATGTGATCCATCTGTTTCTATTAGTGGGCTAAATACCGTGGGCCTTTAAGGTGGCAGTAATGAAACCTTAAAAAGCCATCACTTGACCCAGCTGACTTCCTAAAAGAGAAATTGTAAAACATCCAACTGATCATCTGCAGAGGAGTTTCAGTCGGGATTCAGAATTTAGTACTGAAGCAACATTAGTGAAGGTTTTTTAATTATAGGTACTGTGCTACAGTGGTTTGAATTATATTTGTCTAATAGACTCCAGTTGGTTCATGTTTTTGGGGAATCGTCTTCACACACTAAGCTTAATCACAGAGTTCCTTGCTAGGATCATTTCTATTGATATTATACAGCGTTCTCCAAAACAGTATTATTAGATGGGATAGTATACATTTTCCTTGCTATGTCAATGATTCCAGGCTGTATCTGTCTATGAAGCCAGGTGACACATACTACTTAGTTAAACTGCAGGAATCTCTGAAAGACACAAGGACCTGGATAGGCTCTAATCTCCTGGCCTAAAAGTCTTAGAAACGTAGTGTTTAACCAGATAACTACTCTGGAAGGCAATACAGTAAAAATGTGCGTAATCTTGGAGCCATTCTTGACAAGGATAGTGCACATAATCAATAAATACTGTGCAATTGTGAAGAAAAACATTCCTAAAAATCTTAAAATTACAAAATTAGAAACAGGTCAAAGCGGGAGACATGAAAAACATACTTATGTTCTAAGTTGGATAACAGAGTTGGGTGGGAGTTTCTTAGATTCTTTTTTTTTTTGCCGCCTGTCCCGTTTGGTTCTTTTGCCGTCAGAATTATTGTCTGAAGGCCAAGAAAGATGCCCAGCCGATTTACTTTACCGAGTGCACCATCCCGGCCTTGCCGTATTGGTCCATTTGATTGACCTTTGTTTTTATTGTTTATTTATTTTATTTTCAGTTCTTACATACGGGACAGACATGACTGGGGGAAAGGAACGGGAGAAAGAAGTAGAGGGAGGGAAAGAAAAACACCTGGATCGAGCAAAAATACAAAAGGAAATGGGAAAGGTGAAAACTAAACTATAACCTAAACTGGGTGAACTAGGACTAGACACAAGAACCTGTAAAAATGAACATGGTGTCATGGACCCAGTGTTTTGAGCTTTAGTCTATTTTGATGTTTATTGTTTGTTTAGGTTCATTAAGTTATTCTAGCTCATTTGTTATTATATTACCCTTGTGTTAAGTCTCCCTTGCCCTTCATGTGTTTATGTCTGTGTGTCTTATGTTGTCAAGTTCATGTTGTCGTTTCTGTCATCTTCCCCTGTACTCGGTCTCCCTGGTTCGTGCGCCTACCCGTTATGTGTCATGTCTGTGTGGCTCTTGTTGTCTAGTTCGTTTCATGTCTATGTCTCCGTGTTTCCTGTTTTATTTTGAAAGAGTCTGTTCTTTGTTCACTGCATTTAGTTTACTCTTTTCTGTGCATCATTATGTATATCCAAGTCAGCTGTTTCCTCATGTGTCTCCACTTCCCATGATCACCTCATGTGTGTATTTAAGTCCCCTGTTTTCTGAATGTCATTGTCAGGTTGTCTGTTATCCCACCATTGTCATTGTTATAGTCTTAGTCATAGAACGTCATAGTGTTTGTTTCTTAGTGTTTTTTAGTTTGCTTAGGGTTCCATGTTTAACTCCTGCTATCATCCAAATAAAGGATCGCTTTCTGTTTAAACCTGCAACTCCTCGTCCACATCTGCTTTTGGGTCCTGTTTCAAAAAACACAGCGGCGCACCCCGCCGTGACACATGGAAGAAACTGAGACTCGATTGTCTCATTATGAGCATGCCCCGACATCGTCAGGCATGCATACAAGCATGTGGGAGCCACACAAACTACCATTGTGAGTTGCTTGAAACATATTTCAGCAAAATGCTGCATCACTTTTTTCGGGGTGTCTTCAGTGGCCCGTCCAGAATGTTTCCATACAGTGGCCACTAAAAAGAATCTCCAATTTTATTATGCTGTTGTCAAATAAAGGGTTACTTGAAAAATGTGGCAAAAAAGAGAGAAGGAAAAGAATTGTCTAGTTAATTTCCTGCTATTAAAGTTGATATCACTGAAAATAGGTACATATGAAAACCAAATAAGATGTTTAAATCCATAATAAACAGTCATGTTAGAATTATTGCATACATAGGACAGTGCTGCCAGAGGAGCCCAGAAAAATTTGGTTTCCTTGTTTTTGACTCATAATTTTGTACTTTGTTTTAGTTTAATAAAGCCATCTTTTAGTTTATCTCTTCTGTTCCAAGTCTTGCATTTGGTTCCAACTCTGTCAGCCACACAGCCAGCTTTGGCATCTGGTGTGTTTTCAAGTGTTGCTTAAATTTTTGGAGCAGCGTATACTTCCTGTTATTGGCCAAGTTTCTGTTGTAAC